>NC_135361.1:10217500-11417500 GCF_051622035.1 Arctopsyche grandis | reverse complement strand
ATCGATTTTTTTAAAACTCGTACATTTTAATTTTCGAAATCTCCATAGCTAAAAACTACGAAAACGACCGATTTCGTATATATTTTGCATACGCAAATTATTGCGTATGCAAATTACTCATTAGAGCGAGTTATTATTTTATAATTTTTCTTCGATCTCTCTTTAATTTATCACGCCACACGTCTGTAAAATTGTTTCAATTTTTACTGTTTTCTGACACATATTGTTAAATACAACGTTCGGCAACATTTTCGGTATCGCGGCCCCCTTACAATATGTCTCAATTTTAATTTATAATTTAACTATTTTTCTAATTAGTGTATTTCAACAACAACTAATTCCCCAGCTGATGGTTGACTCTTCGTTTGCATCTCTGATTGGGTATACGATAAGCTTGAGTCGAAATTGCAAAAAAAAAAAAACTAAAAACTACACATTATAATCCTTAATACCTGGGACGTACCTACTTTACAGTTTTGTACCCGAAAATCCTGTATTTGAATGTTTGGGTTTGGCGTATTTGTCAATAAACAAGTTGAATCAAACAAGCGGTGCCCGTGATATCGAAAGCAATGTTTTTTTTTATTAAAAACTAGCTGAACCCGGCATGCGTTGCAATGCCACAATAACGCATGCAATTCCCGTTCCCGTTCCCGTTTCTCGATGTGTTTCGATAAGTTAATGTTTCAGTTTCAAATTAACACTTAACAATCAAATTAAATTTCAGTAATAAGATAATTTCTCGGAAAAAACACATTTGAAATTATTCAATTGTTTGTTTATTTTACCCTAACAACGCAGTTAGCGACGCGAACACATTTGAAATTATAGCGCTGCAATGCTACTCATTCCTGTTTTCCAGTTCTCGTTCCGGTTTTTGGGCGATTTATTTTACAGAAACCATCGCGGACATGCACACAATGGATGCGGTGCATCCGCTCTAAAATCGCCAGACAAATTGAACGACAGATTAACGGACGGCTGCTTTAAATGCAATTCTCATCTTCTCGAATGATAGATTGCACATCAGATGACGGGTAACCTTTCGATGTGCACAGATGCAATTATTAAAATGGTAATTATTAAAATTGAGTTGGATCTTTCAGGTGAGTTTAATAAGGCAAGATTCGATAAGTTCTGAATCTTGCCTTATTAAACTCGCCAGAAAGATCCAACTCAATTTTAATAATTGCATCTGTGCACATCGAAAGGTTATTCGTCATCTGATGTGCAATCTATCATTCGAGAAAACGAGAATTACGTTTAAAGCTACCGTTCTGTTAATCTGGCGATTTTAGAGCGGATGCACCAAACCCGCACACAATAACTCATGTAAGTTTCATCGCAATCGATAGACAGACAAACGGACATACAAACATTGATTTTTATATACATAGATTAATTCATTTAAAAAAAAATACCGAAATTACCGGTAAAACCGGAATCGTTATTTTTTATTTCGATAATACCGGTATAGGAAATTTTCAATCCCTAGCTGCACGTACATACATATGTACACTCGAATGCTCAAAACATTAAGATAACACATGTTACATGCTCCTACCTACCTACCTACCTACATACATATGTAGCTCTAATCTAATAAAAATATTTACATTCCACTCCGCATATGCCCGTTGCTTTGATAAGACCCAAGGCGGAAATTATATTTACATTATTTTACGTGAGATGAACTTGAAGAGTTCTTTGCACGTTTTATGACACACACACGCCTAGTGCGTGAGTTACGTCCGAATTGTGCGGTTGTACGGGTTTGTCGCTTTCACTCGAAGGCCGATTGATTTTGCACAAAAGAAGCAAAAAGAGACGTTCTCTCACGTTGACGAGATAGCTCGCCATGACCACATAGTAGACGCGTCAGAAGAACGTTGCTCCATTCGGGTCGACGTACCGTGACGTATCGAAGATATGACGTTTTAAAACCACGATGAGGGCTTCGAAAAAGTGGCGGCCGCCCAAAAAATCGAGAAAGAAAGTTCACACAAAAAGACAAACACTAACTGTTGACTCAATCGCGAAACTTTCCCTCGGTGAGGGCAACACACTTGAACGTCCAGTTTCATTTTTATTTTAGCCACTTTGAGTCGCTGAAGATTGCTAATCTCACACAGACAAGCATGAGGGTATTAAGTTGTCCTCGACAACTGGTAAACTCCCTCATAGTATATAGAGCGTTTTGATTATAACATTTTGGTAACGAGCCAACTAATCTTGAACCGCTTTGAGGACTACATTCACATGTATAATACCTATGTATATACATACATGGGTATGTATAAAATATAATACAGTTTTTTCGGCAGTTTCAACGTAAGCGTTCACGAATCGATACCAATGTAATACTAAATTAGAACGGATCGAATAAATAGAAAGCATGCAAAACAAAAACATGTTAGTATACATACAGCATTAAAAATTATGGCATAATAGAATATGGAAATATACTGCGTTGTATATACTGCGATAATAATGCAATAAAATTGTGGGTCACATGCTTCTAATCAGAATAATTGTTAATATAATTGAAATTTCACAACATAGTATATTTATTATTATAAACACAAAACGGTCGCTGACGATACTTAAGCAACATCAAATGACAATTAATTACCACAACCGAGGTTTGAAACTAGCCTGTTCGCCCCGGGACGAAAAAAAAATTGCATGCTGGCGACAAAATTGAACATTTAAAGCATGTGCGTCACGCGGTCACTTTCGCCTAAAATGCACCCAGTGATTAGTAGTCACCGGACCCAGAAGGTGCCGCGTATTGTTCAAAGGTTGTAAATGCATTGTTAAAGGTTTGCCGAACCTTTTTACAAAGGATTTACAACAATGGAACAATGGATAGCACTGTGACTATCCTACCTCTAGTGATTAGTCTACACAAATGAGCAACTAGCAAAATTATTAGGGCGAAAACACACTGAGTAGTATGGGACGTTACGTCCTTTATTGCTTCAGCTTCCCGCAGTGATCGTAAACAATGGGTGTCCCCACAAACCGAATTCGGGTGTAGTTGCACGTGCAGAATGCACATGTTTGAGAGGTCACACGTGTATGTATATCCATATTCAACTGACGTTTCTGAAGTTTCTCCTACATTACTTCAAATATTGGACTCACCGTTATCGATCACTGTCAAGCATGGATAAATATCACCGTAAACACTCCAGGTGGTGATTTTTTCACATCCCACTGTATGTTTTCACCCATATGGTCCATCGTTATGCTAACCTATAGTCTTATGCAGCATTATTATTATTTAAATCAATTTTATAAAATAACGTTGGATAAGCACTGCGAAACGAAAAATGTTTCTCCCCTTTGCTATTTTAAAGTGGGGATTGCAACGCTGCTGTCAAGGTCTTTCTCCACATGTATTTATCAAGGGGCTTCACGTATTTCTCGCACCTGTCAGTCCTATTTCCTTCCTGGTCTTCCAACACTTCTTGGTTGTATTTCCCCAGACATCGCACTCGATACGATATTCTAGAATTCTCAACAGCATTCCCAACCAAGTCAAGTGAGATTTTTCAATCCACATTTATGATTTCAACGCCCATTATCTTGTGTTAGCTGTCTGACACCTAAATCTCTAAATTTAACCCACAATACTTAAGTTTATTTCATCCGCCTCATTCGCGACTTTTCGAATTTAGGCGGATAAATTCGAATTTCATCTGATGTAAACGAATAAATTTGAATGCGGTTGAAATACGACAAAAAACGTTTTTTAATGCCTTGTAAAATTCAAAAAGTAATAAACGATTTATTATAATTAAACAATAATTATTTTAAATAAATAATATTTTACTAACAATTTGTTGATTTTTTGAACTAATTATTTAAATAAATCAATACTGGTGAAAGTCGGAATTAAATATTTCATCAATTTTCATTCGATAATCGAATATTCGAAGACTACGAATAATTGAGAACCCTAACTGTACCGCAAGATCTGGAAGGATCAATTCACAAGACTACGTCATTGGACGAAAACATTTTTTATGGAAGAACACTTACTTTTTATTATCATTAAAAGGTATATTTAATAAAACAAGAGGGTTTCTACACAATTTACGTAGCATTTGAAAAGGAATTTAACCAAAGCTCAAAGAGTCCATTATTCAAACGTTCCGTCTGGGCTGAAACGTTTCACGGAATACATACAGCTTTAATGCATTATACACAAGGTTGGCAGAGCTGAAATGAAACGATTAAATTTTCATTCAACTGCAAACTATGAAAATTTCACGAACGTTTCTACTTGATGAGAATTGAGAACGCCTTACCGACTCCAGTCTGCGGTTTCACCAAATGCTAGACCAATATTTGCCAAATGAACGCCGACCGAGTTCATTCCACTTGGATTTTCTCCAATTTTCCACGAGACGTTTGAGTTTCTAAAGTCGTAAAAGTGCAACTATTGCATACTCGCGACCAAAATGAACATTATGTCACCCGACGGGAGAAAGTCAAATCTATTTTACCCGAAAAAAAGAAGATCGATCGATTGGTCGGATGGAAATCGTTTACTTTCACAATCGCAATGATGTAACCGAGATGTTTGTTATTATTTGCACAATTCGCCAAGGTTAAATTAGATTATTCGTTACGAAATCCAATCAAAACGCACCTATTTAGTAGCGAAATAATCATAGGATCATTAGATTTCTAAATATAAAATTGCATGTGTTTTCCAACAGACAGACGTATGGCACACGTACGAAACAATCGCGTTTTTGATTTACACGATTGTTCGTGATCATGTTCGTGTCGAATCCCAATTAAACCGGATGCTTCAACATTGCATTACTATAATATTTACATTGCAGTTCACTTGTTGCATAGACGCAAACGCGACATGCAAAAAATCATTAAATAATGTAAATATTTACATACAATATTATACCCATATATACATACATATGTATGTATGTACTACATGTCAATATCGGCCATTATTGCACATAGATACATTAATAAGTCGACTAAAATTATAGTAAGTACTAGTGTTGTACCCAATGACATATCATCGCATGGGTGTTGGCATATTAAGTTATTAAATAAAAATAAAATAAAAGGAATGTGTCGTCGGTCATGTGTTCGATCCTCCCACGGTCGATTTTTTTTCAAATATCTTTTAAATATATCTAATTGTTAAAAATGGAAAAAAAACTGCCTACCTATCTACACATAAACAATATAAAACACCGATAAAAGAAATGAACTCATAAATTAATTAATTAAATAAATTTTCAATAGATGACGGTAAATTCTTTGCCAAGCGGAAACATTAGTAGCGATCAGTATATATAGAATTTTTTCTTTTGTTATTGTATTCGTATGTACGTTTTGGCAGTGGTTTAGCTGTGACGTACATATGTATGTATGTCGAATCGAAACGACTATTATTTTATTTTATTTTTTTATATAGTACGGCGAGCATTATCTGAGACAGACAGACAGACACACAGACAGACGGAATAACGATATTATATATATATATATATATATATATATATATATATATATATATATATATATATATATATATATATATATATATATGATTACATTATATGTGTATGCAATTTTCAATACGTATTGTGATGACGTTCCTTATGAATCGCTAGCAATTTGTTAGTCATAGACTTTCTTTAGCGCGAACAACTTGTATGCTTTGTCAATATTATCCCAATAAAAATGTAAAAAGACTCTCGAAATCGCTTGTTGAGTCGGTCGTAGCATCGCTCGCTACGAAATTTTTTATAACGAGCAACCTTTCGCCCGATATTTGCTCCACGAATGACTAGCTTTAAAAATTGCCTTGATGTGCTAAACAATCCAATAACCACTGTGCTGGACTCCAAACGTTCAGTTCAAAATGTGCGAGGTTAAGTATATTGCAATTAGCTACAAAACCATTTTACTATGTATTAAACGTCAAATAATATAAAACAAGTGCAAGAAATTAATAAAATGACGGATGAAGTAGAGGCGTCATTTCAAGGCGGATATATAAATAATCATAATTCAAATAATAGAGGTTTGATGATGAATACATAAAATATTAAGACCTGCATTCAGTATATTCGGAGAAATAAAATTAAATAATAGTCCTAATCACTCGCTATCCATCACATTGCGGCAAGTGTTAAGAATTTTCATTTCAATATATACCAGTATTTGAACCAACATTTATCATTTGTACGCAGAACATTAACAATTGATTTGTAATTGTAGCACGATTCATGGAAATAGTACATAATTGAAACAATTAAAAATCCACGAATCAATGAGTAGTATGTTTAATCGGGCCAGAACATTTATTTGACTCAATTACGAGTATGATTCAAAAACATGCGTACGTGCGATAAAATTGCGGTCATCATTTGATGCAATTAACAAGATGATTTCATTTTCAACACAGCGGCGATCGTTTAGTAATTTTACGACAAAATTTAACCAACGAAAAAACAACTCGTAAGATAAGACCAAAATTAAATCAAATTTTAAATAAATACGCTTGTCAATCTTGTGTTACGCAAAATTTACTGTACCCAAGTGTGTCAACAAATCAAGGTTCTTCCGATCGGAAAAAAGTCGTTACGTCGAATTTTATTCCACGGTGTTTTATTTTTTTTCTTCGTTTATTTTTATTCATAGAGAGAACGCGTTGCGTTATTATTCGATCTGATTTACACATGTAATCAAATTCGACAATTATGAAACCAATTTTCATTCTCAGATGCAACATCTCTTTACTACGAGGAGTGAAAGGCGAAAACGGTAGAGTGTTGCACTTAGCGACCTCGAAATTATTACAAACGAGTCTTCTCTCGATCGTCGTGAGGATTTCGGTCCTTCGAGCGATCTAAACGCAAATAAAAACAACGCAAGTCTCAAAACATATCTTGATCCGACCGAAAGAATCGAAGAAATGATGACATCATCGTCGGACAACAAACGATGTCAGCTAAAAAAGATGGCAGTCATTCGAGAGTGAGACCACTTGACACAAACAACCGTTTCGCTCGTGTTGATCTTGAAATCGAGACGCGAAGGTTGATAGAGTCCATCTAATTTTTGCTTCCTATAAAGAGCACACACTGATAAGGATAACGCTACGTGATTTCCTCCCAATTGACCTTTGGGATTAAATTATACCCAGAACGAGTTGAAAGTTGCTACCGGTCGACCACTTTAAGTTTATCGCACATTGACCGGCATGTCAAGTGGTAAACATCGAGTTACAACTTACGAAATTAAATCGATTGCATACATATACAGATCGATTTAGTTCACGCAATACAAGTTCTCACCTTTTTATTATAATTTACAGATCATTAAAACTACCACTAAAGGAAACTCCCGTCACTCAAAGTAGTCAATATTCCTTAAAAACAAATATTAGGGCAAAAACATACAGCGATGAACGGCACACCGCGTGCATGGCTCCTCGCCGTGAGTGGTCTCCTACATTTATTCAAATATGGGATACGGTTCGGTGATTACTGGTCACAAAGTACTCGTTACACAGTCACTAAAATCTCTATAACGGAACATCTGGCTGCCGAAAAGTCAATCATACTAACGAGAACTTAAGTGCCAAATATTGTGAATTCGCGATTTCCATGACAAAAATTGTCTTTGTTACCACCGCAATGTGACGAATAGTCCAATTACCATGGGATACACCGTTATCGGTCACTGTCAAGCAAGTATAAATACAAGCATACAATTTGAACGAAAGAGGTCTAAAGGTCATGAATGGCCGGCACGCCACTGAATGGCACGCATAATTTTTTTCGCATGTTTAAAAGTATCTAATTAAAACCACGTGCCACATTCACCGCTGTGTGATTTCGCCCTTATCCAGCAGTATGGCTCGGTGGTTGCGTTTATGTTCAGCACCGAGGGTTTCCGGGTTCGATCCTGTGCTAATCTTTATTACTGCTTGGATATTTGTCAGACTTGGATTTTTGTGACTCCAAGTCGATCGTTTCTTATCAGCGTTTACCAATGTATTTGATTTTCATTGAAACGGTTCTAACAAATTGGCAAAAATCATCCTACCCTTGTAGCATTTTTATTATTACTAAATTATGTAACATCCTACGTCACAAATATCTTTTTTTATTTTTGTATAATATGTAAAAAATGTATGTACTAGTCTAAATCCATGGATGTCTCAATGGATTAATTAATGGTTAATTTAGTGTTCTTCAGCCTATAGAAATATAGCGATTTATGTAACAAAAATGCTGCTATGTTTGTAATTATTTGTCTAGGAAGATGCATTGGGGTCTATGTGTAAGGCCTTCCTGGTATATACATATATATGTAAAATAAAATTAAAATAATTTGAAATGTATGCATCATATTTGTATGTATGTAAATTTATCCATATGTCTATGATGCTTTGTTAAAAATTATTCTAAAAATTGTATATCGATGTTTGTAATTGTCCAGGAAGGCGCATTGAGGCTTTACTTTTAGGCCTTCCTGGTATATACATGTGTATTTTATTTTATATAGATACTACTAGGAAGGCCTAACAGGTAAACCCATATGCGCCTTCCTAGACAATTAATTACAAACATTGCAGCATTTTTGTTACATAAATCGCTGTATTTCGATTAAAGAACACGAAATTAACATTTAATTAATTAATCCATTGAAACATCTATGGACTTAGACTTGTACATAACTTTTTACATGTTGTACATAAATCATATTCAGATATTTGTGACATGGCGGGTAGGATGGTTTTTGCCAATTTGATGAAGGAACCGTTTCAACAATGAAATCAGATAAATTGACAAACTCCGATAGGAAACGATCGACATGGAGTCACTATATCCGAGTCCAATATGTATGTATGTAAAAATAAAATAGCATATATAAAAAAAGTGTGTAGGTATGTGAAATATTCATATGAAATTTGTTTCTATTTTACTTAAAAATAAATCATTCATAACATCTATTTTATAATAGAATGCGCCGTAGACGAAATGGGAAAAAATGAGCCGCAGATGAAAATTTTACACACATAGTACTAAATATGTACATACATTGCAGACTTGAAGAACCCAATTCTAGCGCAACACTTAAGACAGTGATAAAGCACTGAATTCAAATAATAAATCACTATTAGGAAATGGTTTAACATTTTAATTTTAATAATGTATAAAACTAACTCGAAGCCTCGACAAACACGAGCATATAATTTATGGTTCTGTAATAAAAAAAAATCAACAACACTGGAAATAAAGAATATAATTGACCGATGAAAATAAATATGACGATAACTCTAAAAAAAATATATATATATTTAAAACAAGAATGAAACTAAGAAGTCTAAAACAAGAATGAAACTAAGAAGTCTAAAACAAGAATGAAACTCGCACATATTGCATTCCCGTATTCAAATTAAATTGCTTTTTTACGAGACAAACGGCTGTATTTTCATAAGGTCAACGTGTTTTTGTGTTTGAAAATCGTCGTCGAATTAAATATAAAATTTTTATAAATAAAATAAAATTGAATATGGGGGCGCCACCGTCGAATTAGGTTTATGTATACCTATTATGTATTGAAACGTTAGATCAAATTTACATAATCGACCAAAAGTGAAGACACCGCGTAATAAATTTCAACCCCAAAAAATGGCCACCGATCAAAATTGACAATGTGGATAATAAATTGAAAAAAAAAAAAACGAAAGCACATCGGCATAAAGCCAGTACATATAATGGCGTTTGTAATGTGGCACTAAATATGTAATAACTTACTATTGAATAAAATAATTTCCTTTTATAATGATGTTTATAACACAACGTTTAGATAAAACAAAGTACATATAAACAATTTTTTATGCTTCCATTGTTTCAAACTGATTATGACAAATGGCTTTACGAATGTTAAAATTTGATAATAAAAACATTATTTTATTGAAAACGAACAATGTCAGCATTGTTCTGGTGATTCAGAGTTCATATGTACATATATACTGATTAAAGATCTTTTTTTCTGTTTTTGAGAAAGCATGGGAAAGATTCATCTCATTCACAGTTTCCTGGTCGCGAGTTCTCATTAATGTTAATGAAATCTCATCTCAATTTTTTTTAAATAAATATATTCATATATTGTATAATTTTACGGTTTGCGATTCGATTACCTCTAAAAATTCACGTAATTCGTTCATATTTTTTAAGAATAATATTTACTTTATGTTAAATTGAAACAAGTCATAAAAATATAATTTTACGAAAAGTTTTGACTCGTTTGAGTTTATGACCGACACTCATTGATGTTTAACTATAATAATATTTGCTCTCTAATTACACCGAAAATTAGCTTACCGATTATTTGATAGATTTTCCCTATTGATAATCATCAAAATTTTAAACTCCGATTTATTTGCATGTCCATTCACACACGTGTATGCTTCCCTCTTAGAAAAATAAACGACTTTTTGTAATTTTATTTTTACCCAATCTACAATCTACATATTTTAAAAATAAAAAAAATGCGTCATAGATAAAAATTTCTTTGTTCGTTTTTCATAGAATAAATATAATACATTACATACATACGTTCCATTTGAATAGAACATTTTTAGGTTTATGAGCTCCTTTTCCTATTATGCTGTACATTCACATTAGAATAATATGTATAATACCATGATTAGTAACAAAATTAAATTAAAATTGTAAAATAGAAAATGATCAGTAGATCAGTAGCTATTAAAATATATATAAGATGTATTGTGAACATAATTTAGTAATAATAAAAAACATTTAAAAATCAAAATCAATAGAACATTTCTTCTTATAGCACGATACGAGTGTTATACGGAACACGATTAAAGAAACAGTGTTTTATTCTCAAAGAATCAATTCTAGATGTATTTTCTTCAACGGTTTTTAACTTATTAAAGAAAAACACACTAAAAATTCTGTTATAGTAATTAACGAATTATAGTTTGTAGGCCTAATGATTATTATCACAAATATACAAATTTTCATCGTCTAAAATTGAATTTTTACGACAATATTATATGTAATATCAACTTTACGTTGATAGATAAGACGACAGTAAAATTTTCTAATGACAATATGTTTATTTATAATTCAAATTTACAATCATAAATTCAAATATTAAAAAAAAAATGAAGTCATGTTTGAGTAAAATACAAATCAAACCATTGAGTAACTATTTACTAAATACAAAAAATTGCACCAACATAATCGATAGAAATTCGAGCATGTCCACATGTCTTAGATCTACACAATATGTCAACAACGGTGACGTATGAGCCCAAAGCCCTTAGGGGCTTTTAAGACAAGAAAAAAAGTAATTCTTAATTCACAATTCATATTTCGCATGAAGTGGTTAATTTGCGATTGAATTGCATAGTTCTTGGATTATTAACCAGAATAATTGAAATATTATAAGAAAATTTGTTTTTAATTTATAACAACCAATTTATTTTTAATTATTACTTCTTTATACACGAGTGATGGTTTGTATGTATATACTTCATGGCACTATTTTGTAAGGCAAAACGCTACTCAATGTATACCATTTTTCTAATGGTGAAGTGAAAGTGAATTAAATCAAACTTTTACTTGTTTTTAACACAACAAAAAAAAAACGGTTTCGATATTTTTGTACGTTGCAAAAATTTCAGCACTCATGTGCTAAATTTATTTTAAAAAATCGAATTTTCAAGCTTCGTTCCAGGGCCAACCTGTTTGACCAGGACACGCTCCTGGTCAACAGTAACCTGATTTGAGCAATCGAATGTCTTTTGCAACGGGAATGTGTTTTTCGTTTTATTTTCCATAATCTTCATACACGATGGGTATACACACATCAATCAAATTCAGTTTTTAGGCATCGAACAAGTTGTCAACGAACTAAGGGACGTCGGTCGGTTTCTATTTGGACAAAAAAATGGGTTCACCATTATCAATTTCTATTGTCAACCTTATTTTTTTTACTCTCTAGCTTTGTAAGACAATAGTAATTGACAATAGTCAACCATGTTTCCTGGGAAATAGAAATGCCCCGCTGATCTCTAGTTATCATTAAGAAAAGGCGGTCGGGATGCTTTTGCCCAAAAAATGGGTTAACTTTTGTCAATTTCTATTGTCAACCTTATTTTTTTTTGCTCTCTAGCTTCGTAGGACAATTGTAATCGACAATAGCTAACCCTCTTTCCTGGGAAATGGAAATGCACCGCCGATTTCCAGTTATCACTAAGAAAAGGCGGTCAGGATGGTTTTGAATCCTTTTTTTTTGCTCCCTAGCTTTGTAGGAAAATCGTTATTGACAAGAGCTACCCCTTTTTCTTGGGAAATGGAAACTCCACCGCCGAAGATAGCTCATCACCAGAGATCGGCGCGGAAATGCGCCAGCACAGAAAAAAATGGGATCCTTTTAAATTTTCTAAAGATCCTTTTGTCAATTTCTATTGTAAACCTTCCCATTTTTTTCTGTGCTGACGCATTTCCGCGCCGATCTCTGCTCATCACTAAGGATAGGAGCTCGGTTTACCTATTTCCCATGAAATAGAGGTTGCCTATTGCTAATTTATATTGTCCTACAAAGCTAAAAAAGGTTGACACTAGAAACTGACAACTAGAGGTAGGACCGGAAGCGTGCCATTTATTGTTCAATTGTTGTAAATCCTTTGTAAAAAGGTTCGGCAAACCTTTAACAATGCATTTACAACATTTGAACAATATACAGCCCCCTCAGCGTCCGGGCTTTACTGACAACAGTGAAACCCAATTTTCTGTCCAAATAGAAACCGACCGCCTATCCTTACAGTTATCACCGCAACGATAAAACTCAACGTAGACGCGTCACAACAATTTTTCTCCGGATGATCTTCGAATGATTTCGTTCATTTAAAATTCACAACACACCCAACTTCACACGGTCAACACTTGACACTTTCGGAAACGTGTCGCATACTATCAATATCGTTATCACGACGACAATATAGACGGACGATATTTCGGTACACGAACTCTGCTCAAGATGGACGCCGACGAAACAAAAGCTGGATCGGGCGAAAAAAAAAACAAATGAAAATGTGAAATAATAATTATTTTTTTGAATTTGCAAACCTTTCGCTTTGAAACAAGCGAATCGTTGTTTTTTATTTATTTTATATTTATTGCAGTCAGATATCAGAGACGATGACGTTGCGGGGCCGGGGGCGCACGCAATCGTGCCGGATTGCGCGATGCTACTTTGGCAACACCTGGCCGACAATGACACTTTGCGTTCGACGTGCCCCGTCACCGTGCAAACACATCACACACATCACACATTTCACTCATCAACTCATCCAAGGGAATTTATATCTCATACACTCGGACGGGAAGATGGATGGGTGGTGGGTGGGGGGGGTGGGGGGGCTTACGTAAGGCTCGGCGCTGCGCCCCTATCGGTCAGCGGAGCACCCACCTGTGGAGAGGGCACCACCACTGCAGAGGGGGGCGAAAAGACCGGGATCGGGAGCGCGCGCCCCCAACATGGCGGCGAGCGACGAGTAGAGAGAAAGAGAGCGCGATATCAGACGAGGAGACGAGTGTTTGAGTCGAAAGACGCGAATCAACTGCTCGATGCGCGCCTACCGGCCGATTGTAGAACTATCCGATAAACACGCGCCGAGCTGTCATTGTCACGCGCATGCGCCTTACTAACGTTTTATCCTACTATCATGTGTGTGTGTGTGTGTGTGTGTGTGTATTCTCTACAAGCTATTTCGATGCTTTGCCATGTGTGTTCACCTGTTTAAACTGAACCGAATACGTATGCGAAATGGTACGAATGCGAAAATATGCCATTGTTCGGCCATGTCGGTGTTGTTTTGATCTTAATGAAAATTTTCAGCGTGTTTACGCGACGGCCATGTTGAATTTGGCGTCGTTTGGATTTGTGTCAGGTGTGCCAATTGTGCGTTATCGTCTAAAATAACACTAAAATCACAGTTTATCACTTTTGAATCATCGATGCTGCTCATGTTCACTACTAACCGATAGAAATACATGATTTTACCATTTGGCGCATAGTTCCAGTTCAGGCGACCAAAACCCAAGCAACACAAATGGAAGAGTTCGGTGATTAATCCGCAAAAAGCGATCTCACGCAAGTCACTAAAATCTCGATCACGAAATATCTGGCGCTCGAGCTCGCGTTTGTATAATATTCGCGATTGATGGAGTTTTTGGGTGCCAGATGTTCCGTGATCGAGATTTTAGTGACTTGCGCGAGATTCCTTTTTGATGAATAATCACCGAACCCTTTATTTTGTGTTTAATGGGGTTTGGTCGTCTGAGTTGGAACTATGCTCTAAGATTTAGAGTCTATAGAGTCTTAGAGTCTAAGAGTCTAAGTGATAAAAAAATATAACTTGGAGTCTTAGAATCTAAGTGATAAAAAAATAATTTGTTGCTATCGGTTGATTCGGTGTTTATTGCGTACAAAACGCTGGCCCAAAAGTCACTAATAACAGTCTCTAATCTCTATAACAGAGCATCTGGCAGCCGAAAAGTCCATCATACTAACGAAAACTATCATACTAACGAGAACTCGAGTGCCAAATATTCCGTATTCGCTATTTTCGTGGCAAAGATTGTTTTTTGGGCGATCGCAATGTGCGTAATACTCCATTTACCTATCGTTTAGTAGCGCACAGAAGCAACATCAATGGTACAAAAGGTTTTCCAAGAGACAAACTGTGATTTTAGTGTTTTTTTTTTAAATTCAGGAAAAATAAACTTTTTTATTTAGAAAAGAATAAGATCCGATTGTGGTTTTTGTACGTGAAAAATATAAGCAACCTTTTCTGGAAAAAGTATTTATAGTCGGAAAATTTCGATGGGAATTCTTAGAAAAAATCGTTTCCAAGTGCTAAAAAAATAATAAAGGAAAATTTGATTCGTAGAAATGATACCTATAATTATTAAATATGTAAATACATTAGAATATTCTTCACTTTGTTTTATTTATTTTATATATTTTAATAAATTCGGCTCTTGTTATTGCCATGCGTGAAACTTTTTTATGTAAGTACATATTATAATAATTATAATATGAATGAGTAAATTTACATAATCGAGTTCGAGCTTTAAAATTAAGCTGAATTGTTTCTTTTTTTTCTTTCTTTAAGTAAAATATTGTAATAAAAAACGCCAATAATTAATTTTCATTGATAACATCTAGACATCATTAAATTTTATGATACGTATACCTTAAAAATGTTCATATTATATTAAAACATGATCAGTGTGATTTTCTAAGAATCACAAAGTCAAAAGCCATCGAAAATATGTAAGTAAAAGTAATTAGCGGAGGTGAAAAGAAAGGTCGACAACAATTTTTGGAAAATTACGAATTTTGCTTCCTCGCGTGCCTCGTCTATGTATATACATACAAATATTTAATGATATATGAATAATGTTTCACATTAAGTATATCGTAGTTGCATTGAAATATCCATTTGCATATGAATAAATAATACATCAAATTTATTGAACCACTCGCAATCGCCCCTCCCTTCTGATAATTTATGTCACTCTTAATATATGCTTATTAGGAAATGTACATATTTTGGAATTCACGGTGTTGTAAAAACACAATGCATAATAGTGACGATAAAATTGCAAGAATAGCTATGCGCTAAATTGGTCAATAACCGAAACCCGCAAAACCGGTACCGAGATGGCCAAATTCCGTCCGAATATCCCCAAAACACCACTAAATACACATGTATTTCGACGTCTGCCCCCGATTATTGATTCCGCATGGATATGGAAGTTTTTGGACATTTTTTAGGAAGTTTTTACATAAATTTCAAATGGTAAAGATGAACCCCGGTATGCAGAAACGATCTCATCCTCTTAATAATAACAACATTTTAATTTGCCTAAGAAGTTTGATGACCTCTGTGCTAAACTCATCACATCACATACAATTCAGAATAGACTAGTGGTTAGCATATAATGCTTTGAACAGAGTAGTAGGTTCAAATACCAACGGTTTCTGCTGGCCAGACTTTGGATTTTTGACTCCAGGTCGATCGTTTCCTATCATAGTTTGCCAATTTATCTGATTTTCATTGAAACGGTTCCAACAAATTGGCAACCTTACCCATTTTCTCGCAAATCTCACAAAGTTATTGGCAATCCGGAATTTCGATGAATTGTATAAAATGCTGCAAATTTACATTTTATTTTATTTATTTTTCACATAGATATATACCAGGAAGGCTTGACAGGAAGACTCCAATGCACCTTCCTGGACAATTAATTACAAACAATGCCGCATTTTATTTTTACATAAATCACTGTATTTCCAGAAGCTGAAGAACACGAAATAACAATTAATTAATTAATTAATTACATAATAAATCCATTGAGACATCTATTGACTTAGATTTTTTACATAATTTTTACAAATTATACACACAATAAATACAGAAGATTTGTGACAACAGGAAAGGATTTTTTGCCTATTTGAGGAACCGTTTCAACAATGATCGGATAAAATTGGCAAACTCTGATAAGAAACGATCGATTTGGAGTCACAAATACCCCCAAATCTAACCAGCAGTATGGCGGATCGAACCCACTGATCACATGGTGCTAAACATACACGCTATCATTAAGCCAAGCTGCTGGCTAAATATATATAAACATATCTGACCATTAACGTATCTGTGTATGTTAAATTGATATATATTTATGGAATTTCACTGAATTGTTGAAATGCTCAAACTTTATAAATTTGATCATATATCTATCTCATTGTGTTAATTGTTATGTATTTACTTTGTATAATACTTGTATCAAATGTGCAATGTTTCTGGCCAGGAAGGCGAATTGGCGTTAGCTGTTAGGCCTTCCTGGTATAGATTAAAAATAAATAAAATTCGGTGTAAATTCATTAAGTGAACTATGGAGGATGAACGAATGAGACGACTGGCATGTTAATGCACGTGTTTATTATATGACAGCTGAAGACAGAGTGAGTAGCAGCTGTCCGAACCCAGCCGGGTTGGTCCCCACTCGCAGGAAGGCAACCAAACTCGACCATGTCGTATAAGCGAGCCGCCACATCACTCCCCCCCCAGCATCAGCGATACCAAAATTACAAAGAAACAAATTTTACAAAAGAAAAAAAAATTGTTGTTACACAAGGAGAAAAAATTATTACGTGGGGAGAAAAAAAAATGTTGACGTGGGTCATCCGCTGTGTACATAGGTGTACCGCCCTGAATGGTCGGTAGATTCGAGGGCGGTGACGTCGCGAGCAGGACGGTGGGTGGTCCGATGGTCGCGCGATGCGATGCTGCGGCGGCGCCGCTCTTCCGAGGCTGATGTCGGTTGGTGGGGCGGCGGGGGCGGCAGGGGCATCGATGTGGTTGATGATACTCCGAGCTGGACTGTGAGTCGTTGTGGCTCGTGGAGGTGTTGTAGCGCTACCGCCCGTCTCGGCGTGACGACGCTCGTGGGGACGGACGGGGCCTTGATGATGATGATGATGATGATGGTGCTGAGGTGGTGTATGTCTTGTGGTGCTGGATGACCGTTCTATGTGTAGTGGATCGCGCATGACTCCACATCCAGCTGTCAAGATCGTCGTCTCATTCGCTCCCCCATTTTTTTAAAGCACCTTTCGTCGACGTTGTGGCTGGACTCCAGTCGATAGGTAGATAGGTAGGTAGCCGTGTCTGCTCGTTTATTGTCACCCGCGGGCCGCGACGCGTGTTGATGGCGATGGGGGCGCGGCGGGTAGCTTCTCCCGCCTGGCTCGGCGAGGCAGGGATGAGCGGCATGTTGAAATTGATCGAGGCTGCGTGGCTCGATGTCGGGGGTCACCAGTATGGAGGATGAACGAATGAGACGACTGGCATGTTAATGCACGTGTTTATTATATGACAGCTGAAGACAGAGTGAGTAGCAGCTGTCCGAACCCAGCCGGGTTGGTCCCCACTCGCAGGAAGGCAACCAAACTCGACCATGTCGTATAAGCGAGCCGCCACAGAACCATTCACCGATTGCGAACATTTGAATATGTAAACAAATAAACCGATATACATTTATCTGTATATGTACTACATATGTTAATGATATTAATCAACTTGTTCGGTTCAAACCAGTTTGCGTGTATTCTAATGGCGAATAGACAATAACCGGAAACATTTGAAAGTATCGCCAATTCAAATAGTAGAGTGAAATTTTCAGCAGGTTTTCAACCGAGTCTAATGTATTTTTTATACACAGCATAGATGTCACTATATTTTTTTTTAAATATTTTAGCAAAGCTCAAAACCGTTCCGATGTTTAATAGTATACAATATTATTTGTAGATGGCAATAGTTTTTTTCTTTTGACGTAAAAAAAATACGTAAACAAATGAAATTAAATTAAAACAGCAGATTTTTTTATTTGAAATATAAAAAGGTTAATACTTACACAATGTTGATTTTCTTTCATGTTGAAAGCCGTGTATAAATGCTCCTCCATATTTTAATATTTGTCGAGATTTGGGTCACTCATTCAGAACACTGAAACAAAACAATTAAACAATGGTAATTAAGCAATGTTTCACTATCAAACTTCATCATCAATATTTACGAGTGCGTCAAACATTATCATACAAAGTACACAAAGCCGATGCTGTGTAAACTCGAAACGGTTTAAAGTTTTGGCCGAAAGCAAAATTTCAACAATCGATACTCCGGATAACCATTTTGCGAATAATTTCGAAGGGAAAACGATCCGATCGCGTGCCTTCGAAAAGTCTTCCCCTTCGAAAGACTTCACCTTCAATACTGAAAACACTATTACGCTGTTTTCGCATTATTCTCCTTATTGATTCAAAAACCGTGACGCATGGAGAGTTAATGACTGCACGGAATGTCCCTAAATTTTCAGCACGAACTTTACAATTTTACAATGTTGATATACCTCTCTAAATCGGTGCGTGCACACCGACAAAAGGTTTCGCCCCAACACGCGATTTCAGCGAACTGTTCAATCACCGTCAACGGTCTCTGGTCGAAATTGACAAGGATTTTTTTTTTATTTTACCTGTTAAATTAATTTTGGGTCGACTCCAAGTCGTATGCTGAAATTCTCGGTAAAAGTCAACACGCTGAAAAGAAATCCACGTACAATGAACGTATCTGGCGCGTCGTGACAAAAGTATGATTAATGTTTCTACCAATACGTGTTTCAGTTCAGAGTCGACTTTTCATAGCATTTGTTGTATTGAGACGAGAATAATAAGAGAATTAAATTTAATAATAAGAGAAAACTTATTTTATTTCAGTCCCATATATACAGTGGTGTCACCCCAATTTTGGAACAACGGGTTTCCAAATTTTGTTTCAATAGAATTATTTTGAAAATATAAATATGTTATATTTTTTTTCGTCCATGGCACTATTACATGAAAGTTCATTAAATCTTCAAGATTTGTATAGTTTTTGACAATTTTATGAATTTTTGGATTAAATAACAGGTTTCCGGAAACTTTTGATATTTAACGACGGGTTTCCAGAAACCCGTAGAAATCATTAGGGTGACACCACTGCGTATATGGTATATATGAATGACTACTAAAGCCCGGACCCTGAGGGGCCGCTTATTGTTCAATTGTTATAAATGCATTGTTAAAGGTTTGCCGAACCTTTTTTACAAAGCATTTACAACAATTGAACAATAAACGGCACGCTTCCGGTCCTACCTCTAATGACTACATTTCAATGACTTTTCCTGGATCATGACTCTTTTTTGTATAAGCTTTTTTTCACTGTGAAATAATGCTTCGACTTTTCGAATGTTTTATTGTTTGAATTTTTCCTTAGGATGAAGTAAGACTCGGGCCACATCGAGCAACTTGATCGGCCGACTAGTTGCGCCACCAGAAAAAATGTATATAAATGTGAGCGACCAAGAAGTTGACGGGTGTGGTAGCCTGCAACCAAGTCGGTCGGTGTGGCTCGGGTCTTAGATGGAGCGTGCCACACCCGTCAACTTCTTGGTCGCTCATATTTCCATACATTTTTTCTGGTTGGCCGACTAAGTTGCTCGCAAGTCGCTGGGCATGGCCCGGCTCTAACTGCATACATTGGTCTGGTCGCCTTCAACCAAGTCGCTCGGTGTGGCCCGGGATCTAGTTCCCGGGTTGTACATAGGTTGTAGAGTTGTAAGCTGCATGCACTTTATACGCAGCCCATTTTTTTATGATATACATACGTTTCAAGGCGTAAACACACTGATATGAACGGCACGGCACGTCTTCGTGGTTTCTAGTCAAGGAAGTGCGTTCCCAGTCTTCAAATATGGGATTCACTGTCAAGCCTATGTCAAAACAAGGACAAAATATCACTGAAAACACTCTAGGGGGGTGATTTTTAGGATTGCATGCCTCAGTTATGGCTAGACATGCTTGGGTTTTTTTGCATGCTAAAAAGTATCTAAAAAAAAACACGTGCCACGTGCCTCTCAGTGTGTTTTCGCCCTAAGGTTAATTTATAGCACAGCTCAAGCCAACAGCTGCACGTCAATAGTGACACGAAAAATATTCTTTAGTAAATTCTATATGTAGTGTACATATGTGACGTATCTGTAACAGCAGCAACCGAAACAATCAATTCATATTATACAGCAGTACAAGTCACCGAAACGTATCAAACAGAAGTGGTTTTCTTCATCCATTGCGGAAATATCCACGCATGACGTGACTTCATAGTTGCAAGTGCACCCGTACTAACGAAAGTGTTGTCATGTGCGAATGCAAGTAATATTATGCCTTATGGTCGCGCTCTGTAATGTATATATGTATGTATAAGCCGATTTTCCGGTATATATAAGTCGCTATACATATATAAACTGAAATCAAGCGGTGCTGTATAGTATGACATAACAAGTTTTTCCATGCTGTATAATATAAACGGTCTTCTCAAAATGCAATCCATTTCAATCAGACATTTTCCATTGACCATTCCTAGATCATTGTCTTGATAGATACGCATACAATAACACCTTATAAATACACTCCAGATCAAGATGTGACATGTATCAATTGTCGCTTAGTATATTTATTATAGTATATAAATTTAGATCTGACAAAAGTTATATTGAATAAAGAAAGTTTCAGGTATCGTTGAAACAATGAAAACTAATATACCCACTTAGTTTTCTACCGAAACTTTTTGACTAACTTAACAAAACTTGTCCATAGTTGAAACCACTGTATCGAAATTGGATATTATCGTGTTTTTTGGAAAAAAATGTATTCTGATTATTGATAGCCAAAATTATTTCGGCCAAGTTTTTCCAACCGCTGTACTTTAGTATATACTAGGTACATGTGTACATACATACATACATATGTACATATAAATAGTGCTAATAGTAAAAGAAGGGCCTCGTGTGATGATCAAAGCGTGAATTTGACCGAAAAGAAGCCCTAAATCATTTCTGCTCGGATTGACCCACATGCTTTACACAGTCGAGGGTTGGAAAAACTGAACCGTCTTTGTTTGGAAGGAAAATTGCCTGTTAATATATGTATGTTATCCACGACAAAAAGAAAACTAATTTTTCAACAACGAACGATTATTTTGAAAAGTGGCATTTTCAACGTACACTACTCATTATGTAAGTCGTTAATACTTAAGTGACCTAAATCAAATCTGTGACAAAATCTTACATACATACATACCTGCTGGTATATCGACGCACGAATTTAAGAATGGCGTGTTTGTTATATAAAATGTACAAATATGTGCATAATATGAATTTGAACGATTTAAATACATGAATAGAAATATAAACAATGGAATTCTTATCCCATTATTCATACATATGTACATATGTAGCTTGGGTCATGTTTTGAGACTGGTCCTAATATGCATAATCATATGTGTGTACATACATATATATGTACATATCTATATGTATAAAGAGTAATACTTTTTAATAAAATAACACCTGATGTAACTGTTATGTCAAGACGAACTCTGTATTTACTATGCAATTTTTTATCATAACTCGTAGAAAGAATGTTTCTCTCACTATTACGGGAATACACGAAAAATTAGGACAAACAATAAAATAAATTAGTTGAAACACTTAAGGTGCAGACACACAGAGTGGTACGTGGCACGTGTTTTTAGATAGTTGCACATGCAAAAAAACACTGGTACGTCTAATCTGTACCGTCGCGACCCTTCGCAAACCTTACCCCATGCAGTGTTTTCGGTGATATTTTACCTTTGTGTTGATATGGGTTTCGATAGCAGTGCTATCCATATTTGAAGAAATGTAGGAGAAACTTCTCGAAATAATAAGATCGTACGAATTTAGATCTATTCATACTGGCACTGCACAGGCCATCAACTGCACGTAAACAGCATTACGAAATGTATTCTTAATTACATTTTATATGGACACATTTATGTATTAGCGTAGGCGTAATTGCAGAAGCCAACAAAATCTATTCACATTATTCAGCAGTACTTGTCACCGTAACGTATTGTTGCGTAGGGGTAAGTTTAGGATCCAAATGAAAGGCCAAATTCGCTACATAGCTTTTATTCAACGATTCGGGAGGTCCACACGAAACTACCACTCACTCCAGAATAATCTGATCTACTGATTGTACCTCCTTATAAAGGACAAGTTGCCTATCACAGCTTCCTCGATCCATTAATCTGTCTATTGTCTAGGCACTTAAAGGTCTACCCATGCGAGTCATTGTCCTGTGATAACTCCAGCGTATCCTTTGTTCGGGCACTTACTGAGTCCCGTTAGCTTAATCCGTGGTCTCTATTGTTCACCCACGATTGCACTTAGACGGTTGATACTTCTTCTCATGTTCCTACTTTACAGTATCAAGCAAAACCATGCGCATTCGCATATGAATATTTTCGGAAACCTCATATTGAGACAATATTGACAATACGTGGGCAGTGTTGCGCCGTATCATCACGCTTTGTAATATATGTATATATGTAAGCCGATTTTGCCCTGCACTCGGCCAAAACTTGCCCAAGCGTGCGCTACTGTATAGTATGAATAGAAGTAGTTTATTCCGTGCACTGCTATGATGTTCTGTTACCTTGCAGTGCTGGATAGTATGAATAGACCCTTAAACAATAGTATACTCATTACTAGAGGTAGGACCGGAAGCGTGCTTTTTACAGGAAACAGGCGTTTTGGCTCTATTTTCCAGGAAATAGAGCAAACTATAAAGCTTGAGTGCAAAAAAAAGGTTCATCATAAAAATGAACAATGCACGGCGAACAATAAACAAAGAACGGCACTCTTCCGGTTCTACCTCTACTCATTACACCCACACCTACAGGTCCTCCTTACACCTACGCGTCCCGTGCCACACTTTTGGTAATTGACAATAGTGAACCATTTTTTGCGTATTAATGAATCCTGGCCGCCGATCTTTGGTCATAACCAGACTTGGCCAGGATGCTTTAACCCACAAAAAATAGTTCACTATTGCCAATTACTATTGTCCTACAAAAGAAGAGAGCAAAAAAAGGTCCACAATAGTAAACCGGTCGAATAGTGATCTCTGATCATGGCAAAACCAAGTTTTATCATGTCGTAGATTGAATAATATGAAACATTCTATATGATTATTTTCGTAAGTATATGTACATATTATATATGTAGGTATAACACCAAAAATCTACGTTAGGTTCATTGACAGCTCATCCATACGGGCTACGGGCTGCAGACCTCCCAGTATAGTACATATGCATTTTATTTTTGTTTTCATTCGATCACCGGTTTAATTAACGAGCTACTATAGCCTGATCTCTGCAGTTCCCTCACTATGAATGCTCACGAGCCGCTACTGGACTCACATTCCATATACGTACATTCATACATAAATAATAGAATACAGAGTGCGAATTTACAGCTCATATTTTCATAAGTGGTCGTTTAAAAAGAAACGTTTCGAACAGCGCAAGATTTCCAAAAATTGAAGTAGTTATTTATGTACATATGTTAGTATCCTTTGAAAATGTAATATGAATAGTGTAGGTTCCAGAAGCAAGATTAAAAATTACTAATGTATATACAACTTCCTTCAATGGTACACCGCAAGCTCCATTTGGTGGTTGGAATTTTGAACGTTCGTACAATTTTCTCGAAAGAAGCATGTCTTCAATAGTTCTCCAGGGAGACATTAGGCGGCTGGAGACGTGAGCTTTGTGAGCTACTCGGGGGAAATGGAACAGAAATGTTATTGTAAAATATACGAACGAAAAATATTGAATAATATGGATTTTTCCATTAAGTCGCAAAACGTCCCATCCCTGTTTTCAACGGCGGAAAGGTCAAGTCGCTCGAAAGAATGATTCGTTCTTTTCTTTCACTTTTTTTTTGGGTAATATTATTAATAAAGTGTTGACGCCGTTGTTTGATCCATGAATTCAATTTTGAGCAATTTTCATTGAAACCCGAGAAGAAAAGGCGTGCCAAAAAATATTAATTTTCGCAAAAAAATAATAAAGAAAAAACCGACATGCCATAATAAATTATTCTATGAAACACATCCGAATATACGATGTGGCCATTAAAGCTCTTGGGATGCTTTTTATTTTATCCTTATAATACGTAAACGCTTTAGATACGTATGTTTTCTCGTTTTAGCCCCCCCGTATATCTCTGTCTTGCTCTAACACACTTACATACTTTTCCACTCCCACAACTTCTGATACTTTTGGGACAATTTTAGTAATTCGTTTAGATGTAAGACATGTTTTTTATGCGAGCACAGTTTTAATAAACACAAGACTTACTTAGTGAATAATTAAACCACTTCACTGAAACTTTACTTAGATATGTATAAGTATGTATGCAGTGCTGCCACCCCAATTTTGGAACAACGGGTTTCCATTTTTTTTACGTAATAGTCAGTGGTGTAGTCGGGCCAGGTCGCCACCCTGGTACTTTTTTTTGACCCAGGTCACCGCCCTGGCACTTTAATTGATATAAACATTGTTTTTCGAGTACAATTAAAAAATATTTTGACTAAAATTTCATATAAAATGTTTTATTCCAAATATTGTAAGCAGACTCTCGTCCTAACACTCGATGACCACAATCGAATAGTAATTTGAGCACATTCAAACATTAAAAGACGTTTACTGGAATTTATTGGCTTTTTTTTTATCTAAAACCACCCAAAACTTTCTATACTATTGACCATACGCATTGATAGAAACAATGAGGGAAATCTGTTTAAATGAATAGTCATCTCTAAATTCAGATGTTACAATTTGATAGTTTTTTGACATATGTACATGGTTTTAGTATTGCTAAAAGCAAATGTTGCTGTTGACACGCAAACGCGGGTTGACGCACAAACAATTGTTGTGCATAGCTCTAGAGCGGGGTTGACACTGAATGTAAAAAAACCAAATGGATGATATTCAGCAAGTCGACGCAGAATACGGTCAACTCTCTATTAAAAATTAACAACAACGTGGTGGAAAGAGTAGATAGTTTCAGATATCTTGGGTGCTGTCTGGGTGAAACGTGTGAAAGTAAACAGGAAATTCGCGTTAGAGTGGAGCAAGCAAGAGCTGCAATCTTAAAATTGAAAAATGTCCTGACCACACGTGATCTTAGTATAGCACTCCGACTTAGACTTCTACGATGCTAAGTTTTCAGCATCCTTCTTCATGGGACAGAAGCATGGACCCTGACAGATACCATGTGCAAAAAATTACAGGCTTTCGAGATGTGGACATACAGAAAGATGCTGAGAATCTCGTGGATGTGTTTCCATGGGTTTCCGGAAAACCATGGAAACCATTAGGTGACACCACTGTAAATAAATTTGTGCTTATAAACTTGCTGATTTTCAAATCAAACTTGATGGTATTAACATATGTATATACGATACAATTAAGGTATCCAATACTTGAGATATATCCAGAAGAAATTACACTTTAAATCCAAATAGTTCTCTTATATTATGATAGAAGTAGAGATTTTGTTCATATAATGGATATATAGATTGTATGCTGTGTGCACGTAGGGCTTCCAAACCGGCTTAAACCGAAACCGAAAAGCCGGCTTTTTGACCATTTTTTAAAAAACCGAAAACCAGCTTTTTGGCTCTATCAACCGGCTTTTTAAGGTTTTCTTTAATTAATGTTTTTTTCCTCAAAATTAACAATAATGAATTTTAAATTTCTATGATAGATCAAAATAAATGTGTATAAACGCTTTTAGGTATAGGCGTATATTTCTTTGAACAAAAAAAAAGCTACACTACTTTCTTTCTTGAGCGGTTTCTTTGAGATTTAGTAATGGACCAGGTCATAAACCAATAAAATATTATTGAAAGTATGAAGTTTCAATGGCCTACCCAACTTCAGGTATAGAAAACATCCTGATCTATCGCAAATCCTTATACTTGAAAACATCAAAAAAAGTAGTCACATGATTTATGGCAAAATGCATAGGAATTTCCGAAATATAATTGATTTTTCTTCGAAGGAATTGCCCTTTAAATATTGAGGCCACATACCTACTTTTATTATGGATTTAAAATGTTCGTGATCAAATGAATTTGCCGTTTCAAATGAATTTGTTTCCGAAATTTGCAACGGTTGCTTTTGGGTTTTTTAACCTAAAACAGATGCGTAAAAACAACTTTGAAATCTTTTTATCTATAATATATCTAGCTTATTTAAATCATTTAATTATATGTGCGTATTTAGGATCTGCCATTTTACGACTGTGATATATGTATATATAATACAAATTTTATTATTTGTAATATTTGTAATAATAATATAAAGTAATGATCTTATGAAAGTTCATAATGTATATAACTTAATTTAATTTATAAAAAACTATTTTTTTTGCATAATATAGATATATATTATGCAAATATATACATATTTACATTTTTTTTTTTCGATATAAAAATTTTAAACTGAAAAAAATCGTATTTTTCTAAAACCAGTGAAAGCCGGCCAACCGGCTTTTTATTTGTAAAAAAACCGAAAACCGGCTTTTTATTTCGGGCGGTTTTTTGGAACCCCTAGTGTGCACGTATGTATATACTCAGTGGTTAGCCAACCTATTTTAATAATGAACTGTATCTATACTACCCTTCACTAAGAAGAAAGGTCAGATAGCCACGAACGACTTGGACTATTGTTATGGAGAAGAGAAAAGGTCAAGAATTTGTGTACAAACAAATTTAGCAATTTTCTAACTATATTTTTGCAAATAAGATCCAATCCACAAAAATTTAAAGTCACAACACAAAAATATAAGTCTGCCATTTTTCCATGCAAAATAGAATAGACTGAATTGTCAAAATATATGCTTTGGATCCTTTTCTATAAATACAACCTCAAATAAAATCTATCATGCTAGACAGTGGTGATTTACTTTCTCGACCAAACCCAAAAGTATTTACTAACTTTGATCACGAATCTAATACTTAAATTGCATAACACAAAAAGTCCGTTTATATTATCCAGCACAACAGCTCGGTACAAAACCCGCTGTAGATAGGAATATTTTAGGGAATTGGTTTTGAAAGGATTAAGTGAAAAGAGTGCAACGTGTCTAGAATACCTAACTGGGATCCTGAAACCAACCTTACTCAGTAAATCGGAACAATCAAGGAAACCATTTAAGTGGTAGCGTAAGGATTTGATAATTTTAGTTGGACTTTTACAATACAATTAATATGGGATAAATAAAAAGGTGACCAGATAATTGAGGCAAATTCAAGGCGAGACCTTACAAGGGAAAAATAAAGTAATTTGATCATATGTTATAACTTACATATGATCAAATGACGTTATCTAAACTGACACGTCTACGAATGGGTCCGTTTTAACTGTCACTCCATCACGACGACCTCGTCCAACCTCTAAATATAGCAGGTACGTATTACATTGTTGACCCAAAAGGACATTTCGGCATTGTCTTCAACGCCGAGAGACAAAGTGCTTTTTTACGGCGAGGACACTCTGGAGTATAAGTTTGCACACAAAGAACCAAAGGTTTTCTAGGTCACATATCTTGCTTCGCCAACCACACACCCATATCTTGATGTACCTTTTTCTTTTTAATCTCAATCTCAGTCTTCAAAGTCTTTGTTTGTCCCGCATGCAATAAGTCAGAGTGCATAAGTACAAAGACGACCCGGCAAAACTCATCGCGTCTGATTTCAAACCGCGATTTGATTAGGACTTAAACGTTTTTTGATGTAAAATAAATTACCAGCAGTTGATAAGGAGTTCGTGCCGTGTGCCGTCAATGTTTGGTAAATTGAATCAATATTGAGAGGGGGATTGGAGTTTAGACATTCGAGTGTCGCTCATATCTGTATCGTTGTAAGATTGTGGTGTGAAATTTTAGGTCACGACCACTGGTTGGGCGACAGTTTGTCTTATCAGATCGTTAATTATTCATTGGAGTGGTCGCTCGGAACGCTTTGTATTGTCGACGCTAATGTTGAGCAAATATTGAACGAAACTGTGTGTATATTACACTTGTAAAATCCGATCACGATGAGAATCCACTTAAGGTCCTCGCGAATACAAAAGACGTATTTGAAATTCTGTGCGCAAGGACCATGTCGATTTGCTACGGAAAATTCGATTAAATGTATATCAAAGTAAGCATTCTATCATATAATAATCTAATAATTCGTATTTGATGTACACGTACAAGCTGAATGCAATTTCACCTCGAGGTTTTTTAAGGCAGGTATGTGTAGATTGAGTCGTAGGGGTTCCAAAAAACTACCCGAAAAAAAACCGTGTTTTCAGTTTTTTAAATAAAAAACCGGCTAACCGGTTTTCGGTTATTTTAAAAATCAAAAGCCGGCTAACCGGTTTTCAGCGGCTTCAGAAAATTAAGACTTTTTATATGTTTGAAATTTTTATTTACTTATTTTGGCTCCTTTTCTAATTGACATAAATCAACAGTTGAAAAAAAAAACGACCTGCGTAAACAAGTACCTTTCAAAATATGTATGAGCTTTTAACGAAACCCTTATTGTTTATTCAGGGGTCTCCAACACTTTCGAGCGGTAGCTTGGATCGATAATTTTTCAATGGCTGGTGAGCCACAACCCGAAAAAATAATAAAATAAATAAATACATTTCCGATTATAATAACGTAATCGGAAAATATTTACTTTATCTATGTACGTAGTAACAATAGATGAAGTTTTGTGATCATGCGAAAATTTGAACTCGAGATTTTGACTGATTCGAACTAAGAATCAATCACTGATTACGTTTTCATGATCTAGAAAAAAATATGTGTGTGTGTCTGTGTGTGTATGTGTATGTCTGTGTATTTTAGGGAGATTTTTTGAACACCGTTAATCCTATCGAACTGAAACTTGGTATCGGTTACTGAAATTCTTATCGACCGGAAATGGTACCTCCCCTTATATGTATGTACATAGGTATCCCCTTTTTTTAGGTTTTTGAATTCAATTATCTCCCAAACCACTAACTGAATCGGACTGAAATTTTTTTCGGAATTATAAATTTTATACCGTAATATTTTTTAAATATTTTTACCTGAACCTGAAGTAGTACTTTTACTCTAGAGAATCAAGGTTTTTTTGTGGTTTTCTCAGAAACCTTTTGGTTTATTGAACTGATATCTACAAGTTTAAGCTTAATACCAAGTTATGTATAAAATTTGCTAATCATCCGTCAACCGAAAGTGGCAGTTTACTCTTGTTCAATTTTTCTTCCACTACATATTTTTTCGACCTCTTAAGCATGTGTAAACATTTCGACCTCTTCGCGAAAGTACAAGTATAATTCTTGTACCAATGTGCCGAAAATAATAAAAAAATATTGAATTTAATAAACCAGAATTGGGATTTTTTCTTCTTAGAAAGGTCAAAAATTTTGTGACCACTATTCTGTCCACACCCCTGAAAATTTATAGTTGTATTCTTTATGAGCTTAGAAACTTAGAGCTGATAAGCTTTTGGTCAGAATTCGTAAACCGGAAATAGTAATTTCTTTAAAACAATATATCATTATTTTATTTTGACCTTTTAAATTATTTTAATCTTCTTGATATTTATTGTTATTTTAAGTAATAAAAAGAAATTGAATAAAATCCGACAACCGGAAGTAGAACTTTTGTCTTGTGCAAGTTTCCATATATTTGCGCTCAATTTGCATCGAAAATGCTGTCATAGCTATTAGTATTTCATAATGCTGCCGGTATGTGTGAATGTGTATCAATATTGAATTTTGTTTTGTGACTTTCTTATATTCCTCAAATACATATATTAAGTCATGGGTTGGTCACACCCGAATTTTTTGCCGAAAAAAGCCGGTTTTGAAAAATGGTCAAAACCACGTTATTCTGTTTTGGTTTTAGCCGGCTTAGAAGCCCTAGATTGAGTGTATTCGTAATCACACTACTGTCTATTTTGATTTATTACGAAGACAGTATGTAATTAGCTACTTGACACAATATTGCATTGGACCAAAGATTGAAGTGGGAACTTCATTCAATAAAAGATTGGATGTCCATGAGAATTATTGTCATTAAAAAATTAAATGAATGGAAAACCATAGAAGAAGTCAAATTATTACATCACAAAAAATAAAATTTTAGATTTCTCAGCTGATCAAAAGTTAAATAGGTACTCAAATTACGCTAATTCTATGGACTTACCCGTAATAGTCTTTTTCTAAGGTTATAATGCTTAAGATTTTGTCTACTTAATAATTTACGTGTCAATTATGTAATTTTATATATATATATATTTTTGTTAAATTACAAAAAAGTATAATCATTATTATAGCCTTCACATGATTATCGATCTATGTATAAGCTTTCAATGATATTTTTTTGAAGTCGAAACCGACCAGTTGTCAAATTGGTTTATTGCTTCTTATAGGGTATAAAAAGTAACTAAGGAAGTTACTTTTTATACCCTATAAAATGCTATGGAAATTACTGGAGAAATACTTTTATAGAAACGTTGAATTTGCCGCTCAAAATCATGCATGCTTCTAGGAAACTATTGGGTCAGATGACTGACTGCAAGTAAATCATCATCACTACCATTTTGACTCTTTCAACATTCAATATTAGATTAAAGATTTCCCAATCTCATTCCTGCTATCTTATGTTATTTTATTTCAATCAATTATTCGTACTCGTCTTAGAAGATTGCTCCAAAGCGACGAGTGTGGTATACAGATAATAAATTATTAATTGTATATACCCATATATTTACATTAAACACGACATCTATGGTCATACATTGTATATGAGTATTGTGAGTACTATACAAGGCGAATACAAATATAGATTTAACATTAAACATCGATCCACAGAGACAAATTTACAGTATTTATACAAATCATTGAATTTCGAGATGCTGAAAAACTTGAAACGTTTCAATGAAAATCAGATAAATTGGCAAATTCTGATACGAGACAATAGACCGGGAGTCACACATCCAAGATCTGGCCAGCAGCAACCGGTGGGATTGAACCTGTAACCACTTTGTTCGAAAGCATTATATGCTAACCACTAGTTTATGCTGCTGGCTACTTATTTTACTAGCCTCTTCTTAGCTCGCTTTCAATTTTTTCGTCTGACGAAATTTGGGTTCTTATCCGATCGTTTTCAAACGTTGCCATTTTGCTCGGTTTGGTCATCTATATATGTGTGGAAATCAAATCCGCCATTACGTTGGTGAAAAATAATCGTAATAGACACGTTTTAAAATACTGTTGCGTAGGGGTGGGTGGAGGATCCAAGTAAAAGGCCAACAGTCGTTTCACAGCATTTATTGATGATTCAGGAGTTACACGCATTGCCAGTGTTCCGTCCAGAATGACAAGATATCGCCTACGTACCGCCTTATAAAGGGTAGATCTCTCAGGACGCCTAATCTGTTTACCTGTTGTATAGTCACGTATTCGGATATGTATTTTCCACGACATTGGGTCTCCCCGTACCGATTCTGAGAAATAACTAATAACGGTCATTGTTTAGCCTAAATGCACTTAGAGTCCAGATATAATCTTTGGAAGTAAGTGCATGCATTTAGTTAACCGATAACAGATATCCGTTGGTCTAAGTACAATTCGCTCAATCCGGCGTACGTAACAATACTATATACACTCTTCCGATCGTTGTTTCCCTTTTCGCCACCCTCTCGCTATGTCAGATTTTAATTGTTTAAACGGCTATAAGTTTTTCTTTTTTCATTCTATATTTTATTTAAATACGTCTTCTATCTTGGTCACACTTATGTACATATGTATAGATATAGCATTCCATCTCTCCTTTGAATGACACATATACCTTTATACAATGGTTTCACCTCAATTTTGGAACAACGGGTTTCCAAATTAAAAAAAAAAACCTTTTGAAAATATATACATACATATATACATTTTTTTTTCGTCCAAGGGACATTTCGTCAAGGGAGTTCATTAAATTTTCAAGATTTGTATAATTTTTGATAAAAATTATATGAATTTTTAGATTAAATAACGGGTTTCCGGAAACTTTTGCTTTTTAACAACGGGTTTCCGGAAACTCATGGAAACCATTAGGGTGACACCACTGCCTTTATATATGTATGTCTCCGTGCGTTCCGAATTCGACCCGAATTTAAAAATGAAACACCAAGCGACCTCAAGTCGACAGCCTACAGCCTTAAAAACGACGGAGATGAAAACGGATGAGAGGGTGTAGACTTGACAACTTTGCTCGTGATAACCGTGAGCGGGTACGTGACCTGGAAATAGCTCAACATTGAAAGGGTTAAGTGCTACAATTTCGAGACGACCTCGAGTTGCGAAAATCTCACCAACCGATAACACACCGTACGAGCAAACGATAAGTAGCGAATGGGAGGGTCTGTAGGCGACTCGCCGTTCGCGGTCTGCCTCGCCAATCGCGGCTTCGAAGGTTCTTTATGACGTCACTCGCGTGTCGGGGGGCCTCTGGTAATGAGTATCGTACCACCCACCCACCCACCCACCCATCGAACCACCCCCACCTCCAAACAACACAAAATCGCTGCCGTTGTGTATTGTCGTGATAATTTACAAAAGCGACCATAAAGCTTCGTCCACATTACGTATTCGTAACATGATTTATACGTTGGGTCTAAAAAAAGGACGACCGGATGTAAATGACCGATCCCCCTCTCTATCGCCGCTTGTCGTTAGTGCGATTTCATTTTCACACATTAAGGGCGAAATCACACAGCGGTGCATGTGGCACGTGGGCTTTTTTAGATAGTTTTAAACATACAGAAAAAATCTGACGTTCATGGCACGCATGCATGGCACACGGTGGAACGCGTCGTCTCAAAACGACACTTTCGACCTATGTCGAGGAAATTGTATGGTAGTATTTATCCTTGCTTGACAGTGATCTATACCAAAACGACCTTTTGGTCTATTTTCGCTAAAATTGTATCCTTGTTTGACAGTGATTGATAACGGTGTATCCCATATTCGTTATCGATCACGTCAGATTTGTTTAAAACTATCTAAAAAAAACCCACGTGCCACATGCACCGCTGTGTGATTTCGCCCTAAAAGTCATAGCTCTAGCTCATTGCACGTAGGACCGAAGTTGTATGTACATATGTAAAGTCACCAATAAGAGATAAGAGATATAAAAAATGACTTCTTAAACGAAGACCATGTGAAACATAAAGGAGGTTAGTAAAAACGCAACTTCGACTCCGATATTTTCCCACAATCCGACTAAAAATTTAAAATGTCAAATAGAATTGTTTTTACATTTTAATTCTCCTTTCTAAACTTCTTGTAATGCCAAATCCGTATTCGGACGTATCACTTATGGCCTGTGCGAATTCTGCCCTATCATGGGTATGTCCCATCCATGAACTGATGTTCCGGAGCCAAGAGAGCTTCTTTCTCCCAAGCCACCGTTTGCCTTTTATGTTCCCTATATGATTGTATGTAGAAGGCGTTATTTGGGGCCGCGAATAACGTGCCAAAATATTCCATGTGACAGTGCTTTAGCATGTCAATAAGCTCCCTGTTCTTGTGAAGAAGCTGGAGGACATGCTCCATGCTCTCATGCTCCTTCCATGAGATCATTAATATCCTCCATTAACACCACATTTCAAAGGACTCTATGTTCAGGCTTGCTAATGTAACGTGGGGACATGAGAGAGTGTATCAACTGTCTAAGTGCATTCGTGGGTGAATAGTAGAGATCCCGGATTAAGCTAACGGGACTCAGTATGCGCCCGAACAAAGGATACGCTGGAGTCCTAACAGAACAATGACTCGCTAGGGTAGACCTTCAAGTGCCTAGACAATAGACACATTAATGTATCGGAGAAGCTGTGCTTTGCTACTTGTCCTTTATACACATGATAAATTAGATTATTCTGGAGTGAGCGGTGGTTCCGTGTGGATCTCTGGAATCGACGAATAAATGCTGTGAAACGCCTTTGTCTTTAATTTGGATCCTAAACTCACCCCTAAGCAACACTACTAATAGCATCCACGTTTCGCATCCGTACAGCAACACTGACCATACATAGGAAGTGCAGGATTTTTAAGCGCAATTTCATAGACAATCTTCGACAACACAAAACATTTTTCATGCTGCCGAAGGCATTTCTTGCTATTTCAATCCTTATATCTTCAATCCTTCGTATCTTCATTTCAGAACTGACATCCGTATTGATAATTACTCCTAGATTTTTGTAGTGTTCAACCTGTTGAATCATTTGTCAGCACACACTCAGGTTTAATGTGTCCGTTTTTTCTTTGCTTATTAAAAAATATAATGAATTATCTAATTTTCAATTAGCTCTGGGCTACTAATACAGAGTGACAAATACATATATTCATATGTGATCTGATATTGATTACGGATTTGTGTAATCTCGGTCCTCTCCTCAATTTGGCCTAAGAAGACAAATACGTTGCGTCTCATATTTGCATATATTGCTTTTGAATATTGAATTACATGCATAATATACGTATAAGTGAACGTTAAATAATAAGTTTGGTTTACGTAAGTGATTGAGTATTTGTGGATATATACATTGTACATATACATATTAGATTTTGAATTCGAATTGTATTATATACATATATGTATATGTATGTATATATTTACACACGTTGTTTATTTTCTCAAAACTGTTTGGTTTAAAATCCTGAATTACATAATGTATGCATTCTTAGACCTATAAACATATCGTATCAGTGTCTATGTAGATATAACAGCTTTCGCCATTGATGAGTATATTTATATAGTCCAAATTTTCTATTAGGAATATAATGAGTTTTATACATGGCATAATTTTTAAGCCATCCATTAACAAAAAAAATTACATTACACTATTTACTTATATATATGTATATATTTTTTACATTATTTGCATTGCGTGTTTCCGCTCGTTACATCAATTGTTTTTGCGACAGTTTTTTGAATCTGTGAGAAACCACAGACGGAGCGATAATCTCTGCGATTTATTGATCGTAAAGATCGCTATACGATATTTGCATCATTGTTTGTTTTTTCTTTGCCAAATTTAAAGATAAATGATCTAAATTTGGATAAGTAATTCTGTATTTGAAAAACCAAGTAATTTTGTTAAGATCATTTGGCTAAAATTGTCGACAAAATGCGGTTACAAAAAGACCTTAATTGTAACAAATTACATAAAACGTCTAGATCACAGTTACTCATTATTTTGTCACTACTTACATATGTACATACATAAATATATGCATAAATCATGTCGATAAATTTTGACCAAATTATTGAACTCCTTTAAATGTGCAACTGAAGCTCAAAGCAATTTTAAATGTATGTCCTCAAAACACAATTATTATGATACAATATGATCTGGAAACCGTACATACATATATATATAGGTCCTTGCTTTTGTTATAATTTGTTGATCTCATGTGACAGACTGTCAAAATGCTCTCATATGAGAATTGGCTATATGTATGTCTAAATTGGGGGTTATAAATAACCGGAAAATAGTGGTAATCAGTTTCCGCTCACTTTTCTCGTGGATTAACCGGTTAACCGATCTTTGAAAAAATGTGAGTATTGAAGCTTTTTAATCAATTTTAAAACTAATCATGTTTTCCTTTACTTAAAAAATAATGTCTATACCTATGTACATACATACATACGTAGGTCTTGAATTTTCTTCTTATTGATAAATTCTCTGGCTGTATTGTCAGTGAATTTAATATTAAAATTTAATTTCATATTTAATACTGAAAATAAAGAAATTTCAGACAACCTATGTAATTTACAATACGCCATTTTCATCGATTTTGAATGTAATATTATGCGATAATATGCCTATATATGTATGTACTTAATTTACAATAAAATAGTTTAAGGTAAATTTAAAAATTTACCATTATTTATCGTAAACTATTAGGCGATTTTTTTTCAATTTACCCGAAATTCCTAGTGACAACCTATATTTTTTCTATATAACTGTATTCCATTCAGCTGAAAACTGAATGGAATACAGCTATAACTGAACATTACTGATTTTCAGTAATGTCGAAAAAGGCGATTTCAACGGTTAGCCGGTTTTGGTATAACCGTTTTAGGAACCTCCAGTCCAAACGACCAATTGATATAATTGTTTGCTTCATTGCTTCAAGTTTACAAAATTTTATTGAAAAAGTTCGAAATTACATATAAAATATTATCTTTTCTTGAACCATTTAGAAATTTAAGGGCTCGACGCGTACTAGTTCGAAAATTCAATATAAGAAAAACAACCATTATACATACGTATATACATAGAGGAGCAATAAATTTTGGATCACGTACAGATGTATCTCGTGTAGTATATTAATAGATGTATTAGACCTATGTCTATATAGCATAGGCAGAGATGAGAAGTAAACATCCCTAGGCATTTTGTTGTATAAGTTCTCAGCGCTGCTCGATCCGATACGATTCGGAAAATTTATTAATAGTTTTATTGTTATCTTGGAGAATATTTCCTGCAGTAGCCAGAAATTTGCATTTAAATTGTCAGATTACAGAGAACACATTGCTGTGAAAATTCCGAATATAAAACAGTTAAAAATATCATACAAAAATACTTTTCGAGTTAGATTGCTTTATGTAAATATTTCATTTCCCATCTATCGTCTATTGAAAAACACGATACATACATACATATACACACTATAATACAAATATTAAATGTTGATTAATTGATATGGTAACCAAATCAACACATACCATTTTCTAACATCGCTTCTAGCACTCTCTCGAACAATTCAAATACTTTAAATATATTTTTAATTTATTACCAAGCTTAATACCAAGTTAAATATAAAATTTGTGAACACTCGTCAGCCGTGGCAGTTTACTCTTGTTCGATTTTTCTGCCACTATTTTTTTCGATTTTTGAATACGAATGCTCTTCACGAGAAAATTAAAGTGTAATTATTGTATCAACGTGATAAAAAAAAATCATCAAATTTAATAAACCGGAAGTGATTGGGATTTTTTCCTTAGAAAAGTCAAAAATGTTGTGACGACATGATTTTTTCCACACCACTGAACTATCAAGCTGTTAATTTAAATTTGTATTTTGTATGTCCTAACTTATAGTTGATAAGGTTTTGGTTAGAATTTGTAAACCGGAAGTAGTATTTTTTTTTTTAACAATATTTCATTATTTTATTTTGACCTTTTAATTTATTTCTATCTTCTTGATATTTTATGTTTATAATATTTATAGTGATGTTAAGTAATTAAAAAAGTTTGAACAAAATCTGACAACCGGAAGTATAACTTTTGACTTGTATACGTTTCCCTACATTTGCGTTCAATTTGTATCGAAAATGCTCTCATAGCCGATATGCGTGAACGTGTATGTATTGTGAATTTTGTTTTTTATACTTCTTATATTCCTCAAATACATAGGTCAAGTCGTGGGTTGGTCACATACGAGGTGATCAAATCAAATCTAAATAGAACATGGTATTGTCATCGGTAATGTGCATATGTATGTCAGCAATTACAAATATTTGTAATTTCCATGTAATTGTTATTTATTTACATATAATAAATAAAGTTCAAACTTCAAATAGAAATTTATCTTATATGATAGAGTCAGAAGTCATCTTAAATAGTTTATTATATATATATATATATATATATATATATATATATATATATATATATATATATATATATATATATATATATATATATAATTTATTACCACACTAAATCAGTACAAATATATGAAGTCTTACTCGTCAACTCTTGGCCTTTACTATTAGCGTTCACTTTACATATTGCAATAATAAAAACACAAATTCGCAGTGAAACATCTCCGAAAATAAACTAAATGTACTGTGCTTATGCGAGACAATTTAGCGTAGCGATAAAACAGAGCTTATAAGAGAGATATTTATTCAAAAATATTTCATTTTGAATTTACAAAATAATTTCATCACGCTAGTAAGAGCGGCCGAAAATATTCAATCAAGAACAATGGCGTGGAAAACATTTACATTTCCAAAAGCAATGGCACAATAATATTTATATGAAATGTATAAAAATGTTAATGGATCAATTTTAGTATCCTAGCAAATAAGAATTGAAAAATTATATTGAAAAGTTTCAAGCGAACGTAAGTCACGTTCGATAAAACGCTCTTTTTACCTATAGATTTTTTTTTCAGAAAACATGAATGAAATGTGGGTCGCTTTGAAGAGGATGAGTTCGATATTGACGTGCTAAACTTGGTCTGAAACTGATATATGCTGTTAGATAGGAGCACGCCTGTTTTATTTTCAGCTGAAATGTAAAAATATTCCGGCTTACATAAGGCTTCATTTCAATATGGATCGAAAGATCGACCGCGATATGAAATACGCAGGTTACATCAAATAAAATTCATTTAATTAATTAGAATAATCATCTGGCTAGGTCTCGTCGTGGAAATACCAAATAATTTTATAACCATATCAAATGTAATTAAAAGCTTCGCCAATGTCCGCCGAAACAATTGGCTCTGAAGGATTAATCTAATTATGCAGGGTGGTTTTGCGAAAATTCAAACAAACACGTCGCAGTAAATGTATATTGAGTTAAATTTTTAAGCCGTATTTATTCGTTTTGTATTGGTTAAGTGCTTCATCTCATTAAGGATTTGGAATGTATAGGTAATTCAATTTAATTACACTTTTAAAATATACGGTGATAATATAATAATATACAAGCTAAGGACGCCAGAATTCGAACGAATTTGCGTCCATTATACATATGTATGTAGTAAATAATTGAAATTCCAAACAAGTTATTTATACGTTCGAATATGTACATTTGAAATCAATTTGAAAGTGATAAATGTTTTTATAATATATTTTCCTTTATCTACGTATATATGTACGTAGTAGCAATAAATGAAGTTTTGTGATCATGCGAAAATTCGACTTCGAGTTTTTGAATGATTTGAACGCAGAATCGATCACTGATCACGTTTTTATGGTTTAGTATTTTGGAAATAATTCGATCAGCGTTAATGCAATCAAAATAAATCTTAATATCAGCAACTGAAATTTTTACCATTATGTTGCAATAATGGATTTGATGTATGTTCATATGTATTTGTTCAAAGTGTTCGTTCTGGTTCGTTCAGAAATATGTACTAGTTTTTTTATACACTAACTATAATATAGCCAGCAGTATGGCTCGGTGGTTGCGTTTATGCTTAGCACCGAAAGGTTACCTTTAATACTGCTGGTCAGACGTGGATATTTGTGACTACAAGTCGATCGTTTATTATTATAGTTTGCCAATTTATCTGATTTCATTGTTGAAACGGTTCTTACGGATTAATTAATTAATTAATTAATTGTTAATGTCATATTCTTCAGACTCTCAAAATACAGCAATTTATGGAATAAAAAATATAGCAATGTTTTTAAATTAATTGTCTAGGAAGGCGTATTGGGGTCTCCCTGTAAGGCCTTCCTGGTTTACATATATCTATGTAAAATAAAAATAAAATAAGGGCTAACAGTAAAAAGCTATCTTTAAATATACTCACCATGAAAGGTGTCGCATGAAACTTTTAGCTGTCAAAACCTTTGATATGTCAAAATGTATTTAAAGATAAATTCTATGGAAACCACATTACAAGGTTACTATGATTTCCATTTCCGATCATTTTTTTTTAAATATTTGCAACCCAGGGTAAACAATTTAGCATACATGCATAGAGGATGGGAAAAACGATTGAACATTCCTAAAATCTCGTGTCTAATAGTGTAAGCACGAAAAATCTAGTTCGTTTGTCAATTTGTTATTTAGTGTGCACTATAACTGACCAGATAGGTTCGTCCATGAAAAAACGAAACTTACACTTGGACTGTAACATACATATGTATGTATATTTTATGCATTTGAAGAAAACAAATATGTTTTAAGTAGAATATACATGAAGGCAGTGGATTTATTGGAGTGAGAGAATGTATGGAAATGGTATATATGTATGTATGTAAAAAAAATACGCGAATGGTACCCAAGACGACGTAGAAAAAAGTAAGAGAAATGTGTAAAGGCAAAAAAAATTGCTGGAAGCATGAAAACGAAAACGTGAAAAATAATCCAGGAAACATACTGGAGAGGTTTCAATGATGATTGTAAATAAAATATTTAGATAACAGCAGTTGCTTTTTTTATATATAGTTTAAAATATTTAGATAACAGTGGTTGCGTTAATGTTAACCACTGAGAGGTTCCCGGATTCAAGCCCTGAGTTGACCTTCATTGAAAATAATTTATTCAGAAGTATTTCTGTAGTACTGCTGGTCAGACTTGGATATTTATTCTCCAAGTCAATCGATTCTTATCAGAATTTGCCAATTAATCTGATTTAATTGTTAAACGGCTCCTCCTCATCCTACCATCCTACCCCCTACCCAAAACCATCCTACCCATTACGTCGCCACTGTTTGAATATGATTTCAAATTTATAATCTATAAATTTATATGTACAAACTTAATAGCATAGGTGTTGCTCAGGGATAGCTCGTAATTGCATCATGGGAAAATATAAATTTTAAATTGAAAATAAAATTTTAATTTAAATGTTATTTCTTTAAAGGATGAATTTAATGTACAATAATTCTAATGTTATTTATATATTACAAGTTGACATTACACTCTGACATTACTAGAGATTGCAATACTTTTTTACAAAAAAAAAATTTCGCCATCATTAAATACCGGTAAATACCAGAAACTATTTTATCGCGAATCAAGTACGTATACAGGCATAATGTTATATTAAAAATCAATGCAAATGGCGAATTGTGGATTAGATTGTCTGTAATTTGATTATTGTCGGTATTAAATGTGGCAATTTCTAATTGATACATTCACTGACAACACGAAATAAATGCGAATAGACGGTTGTTTCAATTGTGATCCAACCTTTCAAATGGTCCAATCTTTAAATAAACAAATAGGATTGGTTTAAAATAAAAAATAAAATTTATTTATTATTATGAATTTACTTAAACGTATTTATATTTTTATTTTAATAATTTATTTTTATTTTATTTCATAGAACATGAACACTCGCCCTTACAGATCGCTCCAAAGCTACGAGTGCACTTATACCGATATTTACAATACAATCAATATACATACATAAGCATTTTATATAATGCAAATTCATATAGTGACATCTATGGAAATTTTTTTGCAGAATTTTATAATCAAATTGGCGAACTTCAAGACGCTGAATAACTTAAGATTAGCAAGAGAGACAGGAAGGAGATGCCAATTTTACGGGAACCGGTTCAATGAAAATCGGAAAAATTGATAAGAAACGATCGACCTAGAGTCACAAACCAAGGTCTGGCCAGCAGCGGAACTCTAGTGGGACGTGAACCCGTGACCACTCAGCTCGAAAGCATAATATGCTAACCACTAGTCTACACCGCTAGTGACATATGACAATATTTATTTTTAATTATTTACGATTCAATCTAGGTGAACGATTTTTGAAAAAGTAACCACATATGTATGTATGTACAGTTGTAATTGTACATTTATTGGTAAATACCGGTTTACTGGCAGTAGGAAAAATCTTTTACCGTTTACCGGTTAATGAAATTTGACGGTAAATTACAACCCCATGGCATGACAAGTTTGAAAGACTCTTCCTCATGAAAAAATTGCGTAAAAAAATCGCTACCCAAAAATACGAATCCTCAAAGGTAAGTAAAAAATATGTAACGACGCCGTTCCTTTGTGTTGTATAGTTGAGAATTAAATTTGAATAATTAAACCCGGCTCAGAAACGCACGAGTAATTTCAACCATTTAAAATTCTATTTATGAAAATCAAATTAAGCCCGAACAGAGCCGCTTGTTGAACACGCCAGATTTTCGTGGTAATAATAAATAATTAGATACTATCGCGAACGGAGCCAAACGCCTGAATAGTGTTCAATAGAGCGGAAAATTTTTTTCGTCAAAGAAAATATTGATAAAAAAGTAAGGAGCGGCCTGAAAATAGACGCCCACTCGGAGAAAAACTCGCGGAAAATCTTGCCGTCGCGCACAAAAGTAAACTTTCAAGATTTACGCATCGCCAGGCCTAAACTAAGAGGAGGAATAAAAAAAAAAAAGGAGAAAAATACACATAAATTATAAGATTTATCGTCTAGCTTTCTTTCGTCCCTATAATCTATCGATGCTCGCGAAAAGAAGACATCCTGTACTGTGTTATCTATGGATGCGTGTTATCGTTCCCTTTCTTACGCTCGCGTCAACGCCAAATAAAACCAGGATTATACAGGGATAAGCTTAACCATATTCACGAATAAATCAAGCTGGTATTTTAGCTTAAGTATATGTACATATGCTTATACGGATTTGGGTTAGATAATCGAAACGTCGGATAATATATCGTACATATGAGGTGACACGCCATCGCAACTTTCTAATTATGTTAAACACACCCTTTTTGCGAAAAATGTTGTTTTGATACCGTTCGCTCGAAATGGGTCTAAGGAGAAGTTTGGATTTTGATAGGACAAGTCTGCCTTATCTTATTTACCTACCTTCAAGTCATTAATTATACTACGTACATATGTATTTAATATGAGATCTCAAAATAATAGAGTTTGTATTAATATAACAATATATTATGAGTGATATCAAGCTTTTGGTGTGTTTCTTTCATGTGATATAAACTTTCGCGGTCTCCGTGGCGAGACAGAATGTTAAATTACAGAAAACGCAAATATCGGAAGGCAAAGATCGAAAATCGAAAGATCTTAAGTCGAAAGATCAAAAAAAATTGGTACATGATAAACGGTACATACTCACTTAATTTGCGCGAGCAGGATAAAACAGGAACAAGAGGAACAGGCTTTTCCTCCCGTATTAATGTACGCGCGCAGAATACGGGAAGAAAAGCATGTTCCTCTTGTTCCTGTTGTATCCTGCTCGCGCAAATTAAGTGAGTATGTACGTGAGTATGTACCGTTTACCATGCACCATTTTTTTTTTTTTTGATCTTTCGACTTAAGATCTTTCGATTTTCGATCTTTGCCTTCCGATATTTGTGTTTTCTGTAATTTAACATTCTGTCTCGTCACGTAGACCCAAACTTTCGCTATCGTAAAAAATATTAAACGAAAAAGTTTATACGCGATTTTGTATATGTTACGGTCTAAGTGTACATTTCGTTCGTTCATGAACATACTACATAATTTGTTCATACACGAAATATTGATTTTAATTTTAGTGCTAACAATCAAAAGCTATCTTCAAATAGACTCATTAATTAGGTATTTAAAATGGAAACCACATTACATACAACGTTGCTATAATTCCCGTTTTCGCTAGTATTAAAAATTTTGCAACACAGGATAAGCATATACGGGTCTACCTCACGAGCCGGAATGTGGAATTACCGAAAACGTAAATATCGGAAGGCAAAGATCGAAAATCGAAAGGGTGAATGGTAAACGGTACATATTCACTTAATTTGCGCGAGCAGAATACAACAGGAACAAGAGGAACAGGCTTTTCCTCCCGTATTCTGCGCGCGCACATTAATACGGGAGGAAAAGCCTGTTCCTCTTGTTCCTGTTGTATCCTGCTAGCGCAAATTAAGTGAGTATGTACGTGAGTATGTACCGTTTACCATGCACCCTTTTTTTTTTGATCTTTCGACTTAAGATCTTTCGATTTTCGATCTTTGCCTTCCGATATTTGCGCTTTCGGTAATTTCACATTCCGGCCCGTCACGGAGACCGAGCATATACATATATGAGTACTAAGCATTTTATGTTACAATTGGAGTATATACCAGCTGGAGTATATTCTATCTAACCTAGTACCAACTAACGTTGTAGTTGAAGTGTATTTTCAGTTGTAATTTATTTTGACTAGTTGGAATGTATTCCGTCTAACCCACGTAAGTTGATTCATATGGCAAACTACATTCTAACTGGTCAAAATATATTACAACTGAAAATACACTTCAACTATAAGTTGGTACCAGGTAAGATGGAGAGGTTAGGTTTTCGTGAAAACGTCACTTGATTAGTAAATTGAGTTAGAAAGTCATATTTTTGTTTTGAACACATTCTTAGAGTTATCGTTATGCGGTACTCATTACCTTTATTCGTAATACCTAGCAAATATCAACGCATTATTGAATTCTAAAGCATCCGTAAAAACATGAGAGCTGTCAAAACTCAACTTTTATAATACAACTGCTGCACAAGTGTATTTACGCTTGCAGAGATATATTTACTAGTTGAATTGTATTCGAATATGAATGACTTGAAACGCCAGTTGGAATATATTACAACTTCGACTGTACCATATGCATAAAACCAGCAACACAGCTGTTTTTAACGTGTAATGCGTTTAACTGAGTGGCCATGGGTTCATTTCGTGGCCCAATGTTACTGGCCAGACCTTGGATATATGTATGTGACTCCAGGTTGATAGCTTCCTATCTGAGTTTGCTAATTTATCTGATTTCATTGAAACGGTTCCACTGAATTGGCAACCTTTCCTGTCTCTCGTGAATTTGAATTATAGCATCTCGAATTTGATGATTATTATATAAATACTAGTGTTGTACCCGATGACATATCATCGTATGGGTGTTGGCATATTAAGTTATTAAATAAAAAATAAATAAATGTATGTGTCGGTCCTGTGTTAGATCTGCACGCGGTCGAATTTTTTAAAAATACCTTTAAAACATATTTAATTTAATATTTATATTTAATTGTTTAATACAAAAAAAAGGTTAAAACTACCTACTTATGTATTTACCTGCATGCAAACAATATAAAATATTAATTAATTAATTAAATTTTCAATAGATAGATGGCAGTAAATTCTCAGAGATTTAGCGCTGTATATTTTCCAAGACAAAATATTGGTATTGAATAGTATAGAAGTTTTTTTCTTTTGTTATTATATTGTATATACGTTTTGGCAGTGGTTTAGCTGTGACGTACATATGTATGTCGAATCGAAATGACTATTATAGTACGGCGAGCGCTATCTCAGACAGACAGACAAACAGAATAGCGATATTATATATATATATATATATATATATATATATATATATATATATATATATATATATATATATATATATATATTATTATTATTATTCTACCCACTCTGTAAAATATATTTTTCCCGAAATATTAGTATTATCGATGTCATTGATGTCACCATGATACTATATAAATATAATTGTTTATCGATGTTTGTGATTGGCCAAGAAAAGCGAATTGGGTTCATCTGTTAGGCCTTCTTGGTATATGTATGCATAAAATAAAATAAAATATATACATAGAGGATGGGACAAACGATTGAGAATACTAAAAGTTAAGTCTAATAGTTTGTGTATGAACAAACTAGTTCGTTTGTCAATTTGTTCTTTTTCGTACATTAAACTGGCCAGATTGGTTCGTCTATTATGTAGTATGCTCATGAACGAACGAAATGTACGCTTGGAGTGTAACATATACATATATGTATATGAATGTTTGTCGGAACAATGGGTATACAAATAATTATTTTTTGCCAGAAATGATAAGAAGAGGTATATCTATTTTTTTAAAAAGTAATCAGTAAAAATTTATAATTTGTAACAAAGGAAAATTATGGGCTAAAAACACCCCCTGAAAATCCCTGAATTGGATAAAACGTAAACGAAATTAATTTAACCGTCGGCAAATGTACAGAGCGTTAATTTAACGGTCGCCGTTTTTGTTTGATATAATATATAGTCAAGGGCGGGTCCAGAAAATAATGAAAGGGAGGAGCAACATAAATCATTACATTGCCACCTTGCTAAAGGTACCATAGATCCAGATTTTCATATTTCTATGTCAGATTTTTTTCAACAGGAAAAAAGTTCAGCAACTTCATTCAAATATAATTTAAAAGCTAATAGCTTAGAAATTCAATTGTAAATACGTACAAATAAAAGTATTAATATTAAAAATGCCGCAAGCAAAAAGTTTGTGAAAATACGTATATATATTTTCCGCGACAAATATACTTCCACATTCCCAATGTGCGCAAATTAGAAATTATTAATGTTTAAAATTGTATTTTAATGTTGAAAAATTATACTTGTTTATTATTCCAATGTCATCAATAGAAAGTTCGAGAATTATTGCTATATATGTAGGTATTGCAATTACAAAATAAATCAAATATGCGTTTTTTTTACAATTAAAGATATTAATCAAAAACATTCAGACAACCCAATGTAATTAATGTTATTGAAAAAATGATCACATTCAATACATACATGTATGTATGTATATATTAAAAACTTGTTTATATGTGCAATATCAATCAATCACAATGTATGTAATTACAAGTACATAAAAACGCTTAAAACAAAACATAGTCATTACTAATCTCATATTGAAAAAATTGTAAAAAAAGAAAGATCAAATTCTAACACCATTCATAACAAAACGTACCGCCAAATAAATCCAACTTAAAAAGTGTGTTTGTAAATAAATTATTTAAATAGTGAAAAACATTGGTAAAACCCGACTAATTCGTACGAAGTTGTAATCGACATCCAATGTAAATATTTTCTAAAGACTTGACACTTGGAAAGCCCCAATCCGGGTAGACAAACTTCCAAGTGCAACTTTTTCTAACGTGTACGTTTAAGTATTTGAGTTTGCTAGGAAAAAATTGATTCTTTTCATATTCCAAAAAGTTTAATTCTTTTGAAGAAAACAAACAATCGCACCTTTTTATGTTTGATACAAAAATATGAATTTTTATGCACACTATTTTACATAATAATACTAATTGACTCATACAAAAACAGTGTTGAATTATCGAAACACAAAAAACAAAGTGTATGTAGAACAACAAAGTAAAAAGTAAACATGTACATACCATAGTAGACGAAAATTCCATATCAAATAAAAAAACACTTCACAAACAGTCGGAAATGTTTTCACAGAAAAACTCAATACTACGACGACTGACTATAAAAGAAAATAGAAAGAAAATTGGTCGGCGTGTGCGACGCGTGTTTTCCGGCGCGGGTCACGTTTATGACTGACGCCGAATGAAAAATGCAGGTTTCCGCAGGGCCAGGTGGAAAATCGCGACGAACCCTCCCCACCCTATTTCCCCTCACCCCAATCTGTCCTCATACTCCCTTAGTCGGCGATGTACGTCAGGATGGTCTGAAGGGTGAGTAGCCTGGTAAAAAAAAATTGAAAAACCAAACCCAACAAACGGTGCCACGGTAATGTTACAAAGGCCACTTTATTACACATGTCATTGTTCCGTTCTGTGGTCGAACGCGACACGACTTTTTTATTTATTTATATGTAGCTGCCAAAAAAAGTTTTGTAACTACATACATGAATGTACGGCGAAATGAAAGTACACAGTTGCATGTATGTAAATCGGTGGGTGTGTTTTTTTCGGCGAACCCCCCCCCTCCCTCTCCCAACGTCAGCTTTTATTTGAATAAAATAAAACTCCCATCTGAAAAAAAATTATACGCATTTTAATAATGTGAGGAAAAGTGCTGGGAAAACTTTGACTGGTGTGTGTAGATTGGATTATGAAGTGTTTACATTCTGCTCATTCAATATCACCTGCCAAGCTTAAGTGTAATGCCTATAGGCAGTCATCCGAATGAATGGTTATTAATTCATCATTGTAATGGCAGTTTCGCAGTTTGAAAACAAATTTATCAGGAAAACTCTAACTTCGCACATTCCCTGTAACACACGGGCAAAGTGAAAATATTTATCTACATTCTATGTACATATGTACGTACTAACCCAAGCGACGGTCTCGTTAATGGATTTTGAACTCTACGAATCCGTATAACGAATATAAGGAGTGTGGTCAAAAACTGCTGAGAATGTATCATTGAATTGTATCTGAATTAAAATTATCATATTAAAAATATCTGTATTATGAGCATTTATAAGAATTGTAAATAGGTTTTTGAGCTCTTTCTCCTATTATGCTGTACATTCACATTAGAATAATATAATACTATGATTACTAACCAAATTAAATTAAATTGTAAAATAGAAAATGACCAGTAGATCAATAGCTATTAAAATAGATTTAAGATGTATTGTGAACATAATTTCGTAATAATAAAAAGAATTTAAAAATCTAGCAGCAAATACAGAATCACTTTATTCTATACATTTTCATTAATTCATTCTACGTAGTTTCCTTCTGCATCCTTTTAGAGTGCATCCTTACGACAAAGTTGAATTTGGGTTGCCATCAGTGGCGGCTAGTTCATATGGGCTTCAAGCTGCAGCCCTCTCAGTATACTACATATTTATGCTATTTTTGTTGACCATATGGTCTGAAGACCCCAGTATAATATGTACATATGGTCTAAAGACCCCAGTATACATAGTACTACAATTAAGCCATAGCCAGCAGTATGGCTTAATGGTGGCGTGTATGTTTAGCACCAAGTGATCAGTGGGTTCGATCCGCCATACTGCTGGTTAGATTTGGGGGTATTTGTGACTCCAAATCGATCGTTTCTTATCAGAGTTTGCCAATTTTATCTGATCATTGTTGAAACGGTTCCTCAAAAGTGCCAAAAAATTATCTTTCCTGTTTTCACAAATCTTCTGTATTTAATGTGTGTATAATTTGTAAAAAATATGTATAAAATCTAAGTCAATAGATGTCTCAATGGATTTATTATTTAATTAATTGTTATTTCGTGTTCTTCAGCTTCTGGAAATACAGTGATTTATGTTATAATAAAATGCCGTATTGTTTGTAATTAATTTTCCTGGAAGGCGCATTCGGGTTTTCCTGTCAAACCTTCCTGGTATATATCTATGTAAAAATAAAATAAAAATATCACGGCTGTAGCCAGTGGGGGGGGGGGCTTTATTTGGGGGCTCCCTGAATTTACAAAATAATATATTATAATCGTGACAATTATGTTGATATATCACATGATAGTGAATGAATTCTTCGCGCCTTTAATTTAACACACATATTTTATTCATTTTATTGAATAAACGAGAAAAATATTAATTCGCCACGAACGTTAATTTTTCTTCAAAAAAATGGCAATTTATTTTCAAGTCATAATATTTACACTAACCCTAATTTTGTCAATCCTAGGAAAAAAAAACAGCTTTTAATTTTTTTCGTTTTATTTTTAAATCTTTTGGGGGAGTGGGTCTGTGTTTTAACCCCCCTACTAAAAAAAATCCTGGCTACGGCTGTAGTACATGCATGCATGCTATTTTTTTTGTTTTGTTCATCGATATGGTCAACAAGCTACTACAGCTCGATTCATCTATGCAGCCACCCCACTGTGAATTCTCGCGATCCGCCACTGGTCGCCATCCTGTGAGTTAAGACCGATTCAACGATGTTGGTGGTTACTACTTTACTTCCTTCCTGACACAGACCGTCATTTCATTTTTTGCCCCCATAGGAGTATTCGAACACTTTCATTGTCCATCTGCCATCCCTTCTAATATTATTTACCAAAATCTACAATTCAATTCAAGTTTTGCCAACCAGCAAAACCAACCAAAAACCAGCAGCATACCTCAGTGGTTGGCGTGTAATTCTAACGACTTTAAGTTACCGAAAATTGATAAGATTGAAAAGAAACACGCTGTTTGATTTGAAGTGTTTCTGCGGTGCTGCTATTGATCGTTTACTATGAGAGTTTGCCAATTTATCTGGTTGTTGAAATGATTCCTCATCATATTGGCGAAAACCCACTATGTCACCACTATTTGAATATGATTTCAAATAACATACATATGTACAAGTTTGGCCATACGTTTCGCTTTGGAGCAACCTATAAGAGCCAGGCCGCACGGTGCAACTTTGTCGACCGACTAGTTGCGCGACACGTAAAAATATATAGAAATGTGTGCAACAAACAAGTTGACGGGTGTGGCATGTCCCGTCTACCTGCATGAATTGGTCTGGTCGCCTTCAACCAAGTCGCTCGCAAGTCGCACGGTGCGGCCCGGCCCTAATAGCATCATGCTAAATATATTTTTTTATTTACACAAAAGTAACGCGTACTAAATACAAATTAATACCGACAGGTTTAAGAGAGTAAATGGTCGTAAAATAAAAACCGTTAATAGATAGATAGTAGCTCATTGAACAAATTGACAACGCATGTATTCAGTATAATTATAAAACAATCAAACAAAGAAAGAGCAACACTCATTGAATAGTCCATAAACACAAAGTACAAGTTTTGTGATACAAATTTTCAGTAAGCGCTGATTGTTCGATCAGCATTCGATCATTTTTTTACTGCACGTTTTATTCGCCACAATTTGCGATTGGCAATGTTTTTTGTTGATCCATTAACGAATCATATACTACACATTCTATACAGTAAGTATAAACCGCAATAAATGCTTAGAAAATATAGAATCCCGCCCGTCCCAATGGTAAAATATTTCTATTTATCTCTAATCTTAAAATTTTGATGACCCTATCATACCTACATACATACATCCTTGAGGAATTGCGCTCAACGAGCTCGATTTAAGGTAATTTATTTGATAAATTGTGCCTAGTGCGTGCATTCGCCGTATTTTTCGATCACACCTCGTACGGTACCTATCAGTGCGTATTCACTTTTTGTCGGTACCTAAAAAACCTATCGATCCAACCTTCGTATTTATAGTTTCGATAATGGTTTTTATTACCGATAAGTTTGCGACCAATTTCCCCCAACCAAAAAATTGTTATCTACTTACGCTTTAAGTATTTACAGTAAAAATATTTTTTTTAATTTAGAGCGACAATATAATGGTCTTCATTCGTTATGTAAAAATATCATACAGTAATATAATTGAAGCCAGTAAGAAATATTGATGAAATTTCTTTATGGCAAGGGTTGGCGAGTGACGCCAGAACGTCTGGGTCGCCTCGGAACAAAATAATACCCCTATTGGCAAAGTTGTAGGCGTATACCATCATACATATAACCATAACAGTATCGTGTATTATACATATATCACCGCGTTATAATAAGTACATACGCCCTGGGAATCAGCCGAAAATACTATTGAGAAGCATTTCTGGATATAAGATGTGTCCAAGCATCGAATCAAGTTTCTGTCTTAACTGTCTGTCCGTATTAAAAATCTAGCCTAGTTTTACTACTCCAATATGCATGTATCTACCTATACATCATATATTATATGTAATGGTTTTTTGTGCCACTCTAGAACCCCTCGCTGCGTCTTTCTCTCCAAATCTCGGAAACGTTCACACTGCAATATTATAAAAATATTCATCACATATTCTGTATGTCTGTCTGTCTGAGATAACTCTCGCCGTACTATTATAGTCGTTTCGATTCGACATACATATGTACGTCAAAGCTAAACCACTGCCAAAACGTATACGAACACAATAATACAAGAAAAAACTTATTAAAAAACTTATTAAAAACTTAAAAAAAAAAAAAAAAATATATATATATATATATATATATATATATATATATATATATATATATATATATATATACTGTTTGCTACCAATGTTGCCTCTGGGCAAATAGACGGCGCTAAGTCTCTGAGCGTTTACTGCCATCTATTGAAAATTTATTTAACTAATTTTTCTATTGGTGTTTTATATCTCTTAATATTTAATATATAATTTCGAAAGACACTTTGTATGTAAGAAACATTGGTTGGAAACTTTGTATACAAGTCAAAATTTCCGAGTCGTTTTTTTTTTCTTTCGATTCAAATAAATTTATTAAAAAAAAAACAAATGAATATTTACTATTAGATTCGCCATGTTTAAGCTGTTTATATTACAAATACTGAGCGAAGCCGGGTGAAACAACTAGTTATATTATAACTTCGAAAGAGACTATTGTTGGTTTGTAAATCCGTGACGTAATCGAACAAATGAATATTCAAATAAATTTAAATAAAATAAAACTATTCAAATAAATTTAAAAAAATTTTACTATTATGTTGGCCATGTTTAAGCGGCTTATATTACAAATACCGAGCGAAGCCGGGTAAAAACACTAGTTTATATAGGTATAGGTGGGTAAGTAGTTTTTACCATTTTTGTTTTTCATTTTAAACAATTAAATATTAATATTAAATTAAATATATTTAAAAAGTATTTGAAAAAAATTCGACCGCGTGCAGATCGAACACAGGACCGACAGATTATTTTTATTTTATTTTATTTAATAACTTAATATGCCAACACCCTTGCGATGATGTTTCATCGGGTACAACACTACTACTATAATACTACTTATAATAGTTAATTAATATACGAGGAATTTCTCACTATTGCATGTGAAATGGAAACTATAGCGATAATAAAGAATTCCTTATTCAAGAATGCCATTATGATTATATTGCCCCAATGGCATTTTTAAATTTAACGATAGCTTTCAATCTAAGTTTATCGTTTAATTAAGTTTTCAGCTATTAAAACGACTGATTGATTGCAGTAGTTTGCTTAGTAAAATTGATTATCTTCTTTCTCTCTATACAAGATTGTCTCAATAGAGTTCCTCTAGGAGAATGTATCTTATCTTCATCTACTACTAGAACCTGCTGACACCGATGTTCCAACTTTTCACAGATATTCATATAACAGGGCCATATACAATATACAGCCATATACAGATACCATATACAAATTTTTATTTTATTTTTTACAGACATATGTATATCAGGAAGGCCTGACATGTGGACCCCAATGCCCCTTCCTAGACAATTAATTACGAACATTGCATCATTTCTATTACATAAATCGCTGTATTTCTATAGGCTGAATAACACGAAATTAACCATTAATTAATCCATTGAGACATGCATGGATTTAGATTTGTACATAAATCAAATTCAGATATTTGTGACAGTGGGCAGAATGTATTTTGCCAATTTGAGGAACCGTTTCAACGATGAAAATCAGATAAATTGTTAAACTATGATAAGAAGCGATCGACTTGGAGTCACAAATATCCAAGACTAACCAGCAGTATTAAAGATTGGAACGGGATCGAACCCAATTATTGCTTGTGATCGTGGATTGCTGTTGCAAGTTACAACTTGTAACAAACCCGAACTATAATTCAGGGAAATAACGGGATAGCAGGTATGGCTTCGGTCCGCATAGAGTCTTTTGTGTTCTATTACATGTCTTCGCAACTGCCAGATGTATTTCTTCAAGGATGTTGAGTATTGGTTGGTCATCGAAAGAACAACAATGTCCTAGATGTGGGATTGGGGTTAAAAACACTATATTTTCATGAATGAACTTGAAAACGTTCTCTTTTGTCGTCTGGTGCTGCTGTTCAGAACTAATCGTTTTGATTTCCTGTGTTTTTTATGGTTAATTTTTATTGTGATTTTAATATATTTTCAACACAATATTTATCACAAGGTAAGATTTTCGCACTGCTCGCGTGTACTTCATTTTTTTATTAATATGATTTATACAAATGCATACAAGCAGCCGAACTCCGGCCCTGGTCATAAATGTTTGACACATTTGATATTGGACAAATGGTCTCAATTAAATTCTAATATTTTAAGACATAGAAGATTAGTTAAAAGATCTTAAGTGAAATGGATGAATGAAAGTGTTATACTAGCAGTAAATGGTGAGCTCTCCTGCAAATGATGATGTTGATACAAAATAATAGCCACATAGTATACAAAACTTTATACACAATGTAACTTTCAAGGTAAAATTAAACAAGTAGTTAGGATAATAAACGTTAGTAGTATTAACAAATTATTTTAAACTAAGATCTAAAAAAAATGTATATTTGTATGTATGTACATTTTGCACAGAAATTGTTACGGACATTTTAAATGAGGAATTTACAGCTTTCTACAAATTCCAAAAGCAGTTTTTCAACAACGAAAAAAGGGGCCACCATTAAGGCAAATCCAGATCCCAATTAAAGATAGGAAAATGTCGCATTTGGAGATGAAAAAACAATGATTATATCATTCGAATATTTTATCAATTATTTATTACTTGTATTTTAAAAATAATAAGTAGTTGTAAAATACAAAATTAAGATATGACACGGACATACGTAATCAAAAATTACTGAAAATGAAACAAACATACAAAATCTATACAGTATTTTCGAGTACAAAGAAAAATTTACATTATATTACACATAGCCCCACTGGTCGACGGTGGAAATCTTGAACAGTAACTCGTATTCACATCGAGGAGAGTTACACTTCAACAAGAGAAAACCATTAAAATAATTCAGCTAGATTGCGATGAACGGTCAGAGTTTTGAAAGAGGCATTAGCATCCACTCTGCAGTAAGTTGATACAATTACTTATCTATTATACATTACAGTTAATATCAATACCAAACCACTCATCTTGTTTACACAATCGAATAAAATATTAACATCACATATTTATTTGACTATAAAATTTATTTGTATAGCGTCATACAAAACATCCACATTATTTATCATTGTTCAACAATATGTGACCGGGTAAACTGAAAGGTCCCACTCTGGTCTTGACGTCGACGGCACGAACTGCGAAATAGTATTTGTAGCCGGCCATGAACTGTGTCAGGGTGCAAGCCATGGGAAGCGGCAACGCTTTCACATCGCCAATTTTCTTCCAGAGATCTGTATGTGGGAGAGCGCTCGTCTCTTGATACGCGTATATTTGATAACTAGCTATGTCATCGAAGCGATAGTCAGACCCAGTCTCCATGACCCACGATATGACGATTCCGTTCGACACTTTGGAAATTTTGAGCTCTGGTTTTGGCGGCAAGAATTTCAACGCTGATTGAACGAACGATCGGGAAACTGGCAGTGGCGCTGGATGCTTCGGATAGACAGAAGATAGGTACGTTGGCTGGATGCCTCGATGTTGGGGGATCGGAGCGTTTGGTCCCACTGTTTTGATCGGTATACCCAGACGAGGTTGAGACTGTACTACATTGTGTGGTCTCAAATTTGGAATAGGTATAGCTGAAACAATAAGGAAATATATGTATACATTTATACGACTTGTAGCAGTGCATTGATTAAGCTGAATCATAGAAATAATTGAGTATATGCTAGGGTCTACTGGGAATATTTCAACTAGGTAAATTTCCATAAAAAGTTCACCCTTGATCCTAATGAGTATATTTACACTTATAGCATTAGTTAATTTAACTCTTTGAATGCTGACCAACGTTGATCGGCGTTTTGCTAACAAGTTCATAGGCCTGAAAAACGCCGATAGGCGTTGTATTTTGAGCATGTACGAAGTAAATGAGAATACTACCTGCTAAGCCTTTCCAGGTAGCATTGAAAAAAAAATGCATTGAAGATGGGTCGTGTATTCCGTGTCATTCATTCATTCAAGTTTATAAAGACTGGTTGACACCGGAATTTCTGAATTTATAACTAGAGGTAGGACCGGAAGCGCGCCGTCTATTGTTCCATTATTGTAAATGCTTTGTAAAAAAGGTTCGGCAAACCTTAAACAATGCATTTACAACATGTGAACAATGAACAGCGCGCTCTGGGTCCGCTCTTTGTTTATAACCATAGCAGAATTTCCCAATGGAAATCCCTAATTGTTGAGTATTTTAGATTGTAGCTTGGCATTTAGATTGTGAGCATTACATTTTAACAACAATGAAGAAGATGGAACTAGGTTTGGAAAAATGCATTTATTAATAAACTTGTTTTGTTTATTTTATATTGTTGCAAGATATATTAGAGAGTCTAAACACACCTTTACAAAACTCGAAATCCTCAGCGGTAGTTATCTAGGGTTTGTTTGGATTAGCTACAATTTTTAATGCCTGCTTTCTATTGGATTTCTAAATAATTCTAGTTGGAAATATTGACGAAATTTTCAGCGTGGTGGGCTTTCAACAGAAAAGACGTCAGCACTCAAAGGGTTAAAGTATATTCATACTAGCACAGCACGTACCGGCAACTACAGGTAACCAGCAGTACAAACAGTATTCTTTGGTACATTTTGTATGGACACATTCATGTATAACGTGGTGCAGGCGTAACAGCAGTAGCTGACAAAATCTATTCATACTATACAGCAGTACATATCAAGCAAACCCGGTTTTCTTTGACCACTGTGAAAATATCCACGCGCGACGTGACGTCATAGTGGCGAGTGCACGCGTACTAACTAAGGTGCGCATGCGCATATGAATATTTTTGGAAACGTCATATTGTGACAATTATAACTCGACGATACGACGCAAGCAATATTGTGCCATATCGTCGCGCACTGTAGTGTATATTTAAGCAGTTTTTGCCTTGCACTCGGCCAAAACTTGTCTGAACGTGCCGGAACTGTGAGGTGCTAGATATGTATGTTCAATACCAGGCATAATGAGAACATAAATGATCTTGAACTCCTTTTTATAGAAGTCTAGATTGTAGGTTACATGTGTATGTATATACACATGTCTACTCATAAGCAAACTAATACAAAACATTTGTACATTCACGTTTGGATTGAATTACTTATAAATTAAATACCTTAATAAAATGAGAAAAAAGCCTAAGTTTTCACAAAAAACTTCAAAATATAATACAAATAGCCTACCTTGGTTACTGATGGCGCTTCGTGGCCTAAATATAGGCTTTTGCATATTAGGAAACGTTTGTATGTGTTGGTTCATCATATATAATTTGTTCCCATTTCCGTTATTGGGACTGCTGGGAATTGTCGACATCTTATTCGGGTGAGTTACCGCTTTTGTTCTATTATTCAAAGTCATCTGTTTTGTTGGTGGTTCGTCATCAGTGAGATCAATGGACGAGTCTGATATGCGTTTCTCAGCAATCTGTTTCTGTGCGCTGTTGTTGTTCACGTTTTGATTGCTCATACTCAGGGCAGACTTTAAGATAGGATTGCTGGGATTGGTTTTGGCCGTTTTAGATTTGTCCTCTTCGGTTTGGCGTTGAGAATTCGATATGGGAATTTTTTTCTGAGAGTTTGGTGAATTTTCAGCATTGGGTGGGATTGTAGGTGAATTAGAATTGGTCTGTCGGGCTCTCGCTGCCTTGGCGGGTTTAGGATTCACCGATGATGAACTAGGTACAGCGGCAGGTTTGACTGGGGCTTTATTTTTTACGGAACTGGGGCCTACTTGAAAGCCGACCGATCTAGAAATTTTGACTGGTTCTATCAATTCCTCTTTTCTCCGCTTGTGCTCACTGCACAAATTCTTCATTACAATCTCGAGATCTCTGTTCTGTTTAGTTATGTGTGCTAACTTCTTACGTAACGCATCAATATTGTTCATTTGTGATTTTAATTTCGTTTCTGCTTCACTGAGATTACTTCTTTTCACTATGGCTTCTACGATTTTAACCAAACAATACTCTTCTAAATCGTCTCTTGTCATTCTTCCCAATGATGATTTAAAAGTTTTCATGAAATTCAGAGGAATTATCGGTTCTATTGTTGCTTCTTTTTCCGGCGTCGCATCTGAGCTCGGAACATTTACATCCATAGCTAAATCATTTTGAGAATCTAAAAAAAAAAAAAAAAAACTTATTAAATGAACATATAACTTTATTTTATTATATGATTTAAACAATATGAATATACATTACCTTTTGATAATGAATTATTTTCAGTAGATGAATTTTCTTTAGGCAATTCATTATCATTAAGAAATAATTGATCAAATGCTGTTTTTTCGGGATCTTTCTCTTCACTCACATTTTTAGAGACATCGTTGGTTGAAGATTTGCTTAACAAAATATCATCATCGTCGTCTAAAATAATTTGAGATCTATCATTTTCAATAACTGGCTCCCCAACCTTAATCTTCTCATTTCTACTGTCACCAGCAGAACTCTTTTTAATGATCTCTTCATCCTGCTTATTTAAAACCAAGAGAAGATCCTCATCATAATTTAATGATACACTTGCTGTAGTTTTATCACTAGTACCTTCAGCTAGTGAACTTTTAGATGGTTGGCGTATTTTAGATGCGTCCATTTCATCATCGGACAAGAGCAAATCCAATGTGTTAACGTAATTCGAAGTGTCTTTAGCTGAATCCACATCTTTCATGTCAGCTAACAAATCTTCAGTAACTTTCTCTGTACTTAATCGAATGTTATCTTCAATCGATTTATTTTCCACGGAAATATCACAATCCATAGCCTCAGAATCATTTTTAGTATGACTATTTAGTTCAATAGCAGTATCTGATAAATTATCATTTTGTACAAATGCATCAGGAGATGCTATGTATACCATATGATCTAAAATAAAAAAATCGACGTAGAAAGCTAAATTTTGCAAATATACTTAACACAAATACTAGATATGAAGAATTGCTTTCTTACCAGTTGCAAGAATTGGAGATTTTGGATCAACTTCCATTTTTATTTCCTCGATTACATCAGAAATATTGTCGAAAGACGAGTCAACGGCCATTTTTTCTTCACTAGATTCTTTTAAATTACCATTCAAACTACTTACAGAAAATTCACCAGCTTCTGTTTCAGTTTCTGCTTCGGGTTTGATATTGAGATTATTCATATCTTCATCGTTTACAGATTCACTTGAAGTCGGTTCTACCGTTTTCTCGTGTGCATCAATATTATTTTCACTTTCTTCACTATTTTCAGTGACATCAATGTCAGTTAAAGATTTATTTAATTCTAGTTTTATAGGAATATCAGGAAGAATAGGAGGTAATAATGCTTTTTCTTCGACTTTACATATTGGCAATGGAACAGAATTAATTTCGACATTACAGTCAGAATAATCTGGTTCTGTGTCTTTTTCACATAAATCATCTTCAGTTTTAATTTCTTTTTCGCAGAAAATATCATCAACTGAAGTTTCTAAATTCTCTTCCCCTTGAAGGGTTTTGGTTATATTATTAATTATATTTTCGACTACACATTCATTTAATTTAGATGTAACATCATCAAATACATAGGGAGCACTTGATGAATCGGAAGGGACGCTTAAAGCATCTGGAGGAGCACTTAAAGCCTCGGCAGGAACACTTATAGCATCTGGAGGAACACATAAAGCCTCGGCAGGATCACTTATAGCATCAGGAGCCACGCTTAAAGCATCGGGAGTAACGCTTAAAGCATCGGGAGTAACGCTTAAAGCATCAGGAGGAACACTTAAATCATCGGGAGGAATGCTTAAAGCATCGAGAGGAACGCCTAAAGCATCGGTAGAAACACCTAAAGAGTCGTCAGTTTTTGTTTGTGCATTTTCTGAAATAGTATCCATTGGAACATCCACTTCAGTTTCATTATCAGAAAGAGATTCACGTCCATCTTTAGTAGTACAAATATCTGAGTTATCTTCATTTTTTGATAAATTATTTATCATATTATTGATTTCTAATTCCAGATTGTCATCTTTTTCATCACTATCAAAAGCTCCATTAACAATATGGGAATCATCACAAGAAAGTTTTTCTACAGTTTTATCATTAAAATTAAATAAATTATCTTCCATTGATTCAATTGGATTTTTATTGGCAGCATTCAACTCTAGCGTGCCATTTTTTTTTTCAATTTCAGCATTGATCTCGTTCTGATCACCATTAGTAGTATCTGCTACTTCACTCATATTGAAGAGGATTTCAGGAGATCTGACAGATGATTTTTTAAGTCCACTATGTTCCGATTCCGGATTATTTTCAACTGCTAATAGCATTTTATTTACAAAAACACATGACCCATCCAAATCTATTTTACAGCTTTGGGCGTCACCTGAAAAAATAAATATACAGAATATTAGACATTGGCATCGGAAAAGTAGACCAAAATTAACATTAAAAAATACTAGTGGTTTTACCCAGCTTCGCTCGGTATTTGTAATATAAACCGCTTAAACATGGCTAATAGTAAACATTCATTTGTTTTTTTATTAAATTTATTAGAATCGAAAAAAAATAATATTCAACGATATCGGAATCGTCGTCATAGAAAATTTAATTTTTTTTCGATGCTCCCACCCAAACCTTATATAGTTACAAAGTATCTTTAGAAATTATATATTAGATTTAATAAAAAGCTAATTTCTAATGAATTAAATTAGTCATACAAACAAAATGAAAAAAATTATGTGGTAAATATTAATAAAATACCAAACAAATTTAGTTTTTTTTTTTAATTATTCCTTTAAGAAATTAATATTGGGATAAGCAGAAGTACAGCATTTTATAATTTGGAGTTGTTAAATTTTTGTTTTGCTTAATATTCTAATTGAAATCTATTATGCAAAGATTGGTTTGTTTGTTTAACTATAGTTTTTGCAAATAGATTTGCAAATCTATAGTTTTTAATTTACATAGAATCACCGAATTCGCTATGCCGTCTTATGGTATATACTATATAGTATACCAAATTTGTAAAAATTAACCTGGTTTTTTTAAGGGATCCCCATACAATGTATTTATTTCCAAATTTTACCCATCCATGCAATATTATACAATTCTAATAGTCTTCATTTTAAATTTGGAATATTGAATTTTTATAAAAAAAAAAAATTTAAGGCGAGTTACTTAAGACAACGCAAATAAAAGGTTACGAATCGCTGCTTGAAATAATATAAATACATTAAAAAAAAACCTGCGCAGTACTGTTTTGAAATACAACACAAATCTTATCATTGCAAAATTTTAATTAACACATTTTTTTTCTAAAACTTTTTTTTGTAAAAAATAATAATAATATAAAAGCACAGTAAAAAATCAAAACTATTTCATTAAAATGCAGATTTTAAGTTGAGAGTTACAAAAATAAATTAAGTTACATTAGATAAACAACCGAAAAGATAAGCATGTTTTGATGACTAGTAGCAAATGTAAGGTCATATGATCTAAAGCGGCATAAGAGTGGCAACGCCGCATTTCGGCATCGACCGAATTGTACTGAACGCAGACTGCAGACAGATTAGGCACGGGACTGCTCAGTAACAAACTTACTTTTCCGACAGAAAACCTCGACTAGCGTCGCAGAAGATTAACGAGGAGATGAAGACGACCGTCCAGCTCGAACCAGCTGAGGCAAAAGAGGGGGCTGGCAAAGACGCGCTTGCGCCGCTTGTCAGATATCCTGACCCAACTGGTACCCACCTATGGGAACCCGACTTGTCACCCCATCCTAATACCAATTCTTAGACCACGTGCTTTCGAAATCCCCATTAATCGATTGCGTTTGTGCCCTAATCTCACATCCAAACACATATCAATATTTTACAGTTACAGAAGCACGAGTACTAAACTCGTGGCAGGCGAATCAGACGCGTTCCAAAGGTAGCTGATCACTGGAATCAGTGACGGACAACATTTTCCTTCAGGGATAATGGTAAAATATGTAAGTTTAGTATTGCATTCGAGTGGGGAGAGGTGATTGTACGCGACCGCGCACAACTTGAAAACGGAACAAAATCTAAAGCGGCACACATGCAGAACCAACAGACGAAAGGTGAACGTTCGCGACGATAATTTGAAATCTAAAATTTAGCTATTCGTCTTTGAAATAAAAAAATAATTTAACCGTCATAAAGTACATCAATTTTACTCTTAAATATGGATGAATTAAAATGATTTAATTGTGTGAATTATTTTATTAACAAATATTAAAATGTGTATTAAATATAAATATTGATAATAATATATTAAATATTAATAATAATATATTAAATATTAATAATAATATATTAAATATTAATAATAATATATTAATATTTAAATATTAAATATTAATAATAATATATTAAATATTAATATTAATAAAAATATATTAAATATTATTTTATTAAATTGAGTATAAATAAACTTTTATAAATAATTTTTTTTTAAACTTAAAAATCATAAAAAAAAATTTCTGCAGCGCATGTTTTTCAATTTTAAATTAAAAAAAAATCTTTTAAAAATTTACCACGTTAATTAAAAATACAATATAAAATGCATTGTTTAATTTTCATAAATAACTTGAAATATACATTTTTACAGTTAGGAACTGAAGTATACACCCGTTACAATTATTATTTTTCAAGTCTAGACAAATTGAATCGATTTGATATAAATTAATAACCAAGTTGACCTCATTTACTTTCGATAGATTCTGGCTAGATGCCTGATATTATAAAATGATTATCGTGAACACTACTCAGTATGAGCCCCATCTAAAAATGTCAAAGAACGGAAAACAGGTTTTCGACATCTGGAGAATGGATCGTGCATTGTAACACTTTTAAAAACATCCAACTTATAAATACGGGATCGGGAGGGGGGGGGGGTAAAATAAAATAATTTTTAAGCATATAAAATGCACGAAAAACGGAGTGTTGGATGGGAATTTGAAACAGCGATGCCAAAAAATTTGAGAAAACGTCAAAATTAGATAAACGTTAATTTGTAATGGCGAGTGGCGTCTCTCTTCCTAGCGATTAATTCTTCCACGTCGCGCGAAACAGACGAAAGCGCGCGCGATACGTTTGTCTCGTTCTGTCGCGTGGAAGGGGTCTCGAGGCGACGTTGCCGCATTTACTTCCAACTCTGATACTGGGTTCCGTGGCGTCTAGTGGCGTAACCTAACCATACAGATATCTACATAGATTGTATGTCACAATTGCTGCCAGACCTACGCCTGCGCGCCAATTTCTACTAATACACCCCTGGGTGGAATTACACCGTTTCCACGAGCGAGTCTCACCCTGAGAGACTAAAATACAATCGATTTTCAATCTTTAATCCCCATCACTCATTCGTCTGGCGGAAATTTTACGTCGATTCCTACGAATCGAGTCCTAATTATGCAAATAAATCAGGGTTGGATTTAATCTACAAAACTTCAAATAAAAAATTGGAGGGGGTGGAGGAATTTTGAAATCTTAAAACTCTCATGTTAAAATTTTAATCAGAAACGTCAAATAATTCATTACAAAAAGGGAGGTATTTTTTTATTTACCAGATTGTCATTATAAAATGACAATTTTGTAAAAATATAATTTGAAAATCAATCAGAAGGGAACCCACATACGCACAAACTCCCTACCATTTTTGGATTTCTTCCTGGTTTATTTTGAAAAGATCTTTTTATAAAATTAAATATGGGAGTTTCAGATTTCAGAACTCTTCCCCCTCTTTAATTTTTTAAAATTAACTCCAGCCGATTTATTTGCATAATTAGGATTCGATTTATAGGTATAGACGTTGATTTGTAAAATTTTTGCCAGACGAATAAATGTTTGTAATAAAAATTATAATTTTAATATATTTTTTTTCATATTGGGTCATTATAGATATCCCCAATTCATCGCCATGAACTATACAGTAAATAAAACTAATCGATTATTTTACCCCCCTCCCCCCACCTTCTTTTAAAGATAGTGTGTCAAAATATGCATAAAAAAAATATAGATATTTTTACATTCAATTGCATTTCTGTCGAAGATTTTGAGGTTATCGCGATTGTAATAAAAGTGTTTATTAGTGTAATAATTAAGCTTCGGTACTCAGCCTGCTAAACGGGTTCAATATTGTCAAATTCTATTGTTAACTTTTTTTTACTCTAGAGAGCAAAAAAAAAAGTTAACAATATCAATTGACAATAGAGAACCCATTTAGCACGCTGAGCGCCGATCTCTGGTAATAATATTTCAAATCGTTCCCTTTCAAATATAAACAAATCGCGTTCAGCGACAAGGTTGAATATGAATAGCTGAATATAGCCACGAATCTATTCCGAGCCAGAAACGCTACAAAAAAGGGTGACGTGGGTAGGTCGAACCGGCGAGCAGACATATGCACGACAACAGGTCCGAGTTCGAATCCGGCGCACGGCTGCGCTTCTCATACTGTGGGACTGACGGACATGGACAAGTGGCGAGACAAAATTTCCAGAAACGGGCGTCGTTTGTGTGTGTTTATCTTACCAAAAATGAGCGGGAATGTATGGTTGATGCGGAAGCTGCTCAGACCTAGCGTTCACTGATCGGTTGGGCTACGATATCGACCGAGCCGGCTCTGGCAATGCGGCAACATCGCCTGCTGTCGTCTCTGTCGCACCGCCGTATGTAAATATAGCTGCGAGCGGGACGACGCTACGATGCGTCATTGCTAAACTTCTCTACAATCCTACCCTCACACAGCGTACTTTACGATCAAGCAACATAGGAAAGGGCCGAATTAGGGAAAACGATCCGATCTGGCGATGTAGCGACTCAAAACGGGTCACGACGTTTGCATGGAAACGCTAATAAACGAAACAGCGCTTGCGCTCAAGTGAAGGTCACCACCTATGCTACGTGATCGCCATTAGCGCCCTCTACTATCTTTTACTTTATACAGATTGTTGCCGACATACCACAATTCGACCACAAATATAATTTCGTTTTTATCTTGTTTTTCTTCTTCTTATTCTTGTAAAATTTTGATCAAAAAACATTATTTTTGAAAAAAAAAACCTAATTTGGGCAAAATATATTTTATTTTATCATCGAAAATATTATTTAACCCTTTGAATGCTGATCAACGCCGTTTGGCTAAAAAGTCCATCAGCTTGAAATACGCCTATCGGCGTTGTTTTTTAAATATGTATGTAAACAATAAACAAGAATACTACCCACTAAGCCTATCCAGGTAGTATTTAAAAAAAAAAGCGTTGAAAATGGGTCGTGTGATTCGTGTCATTCATTTTTCAACGTTTATAAAGACTGGTTGACACCGGAATTTCTGAATTTATAATCATAGCAGAATTTTTCGATGGAAATACCTAACTGTTGAGTGTTTAGGATTGCGGCTTGGCATTTATATCGTGAGCATTACATTTTAACAACAACGAAGAAGATGTAATAAGAATAGAGGAGCCCTGACGAATAAATAACTGTTGTCAATTTTACGCGGTACGTCTCTATAAATACGCTACATCGCACGGAATACAATCGGATCAATTTACTTATAAAAATATATCCCATGTTGCTTATTGTGTGTTTTTGAATGTATTGTGCAATTTTTACCGATGCTTGCCCATCTTGCGAGTAATATAAACAAACAGAGAAGTTTCTATCGGACATACGTCGAGCACCAAGCGTCCAATACGACTGATCTAAAATTATTTAGATCTGTCCGTGGACAGAATGTCACTGGACAACAAAAGAACACCTAAAGCCACTTCTATTAATATTAAATTTCTCTGATGTAACTACAAATTTTGGAAAAATATGTACATTCATTAATATACCTATTTTGTCTATTTTATATTGTTGCAAGATATATTAGAGTCGCCTTTACAAAACTCGAAATCATCGGCGGTAGTTATCTAGGGTTTTTATACCGGCTTTCTATTGGATTTCTAAACAATTCTAGAAATGTTGACGAAATTTTCAGCGTGGCGGGCTTTTAACAGAAAAGACGTCAGCACTCAAAGGGTTAAATACGAAATTGCTTGGTTAAATAAAATGGCGGTAGGTTACATAAAAAAAAAACTAACTAGCTCTAAAAAAATTCTGAATACAGATTGTGTCTGCCAACTTATGTAGATGCGGCAGAATGATTTATTTGCCTGGGCGTAAGAAACATTGAAGAGAATGGAATATGATCAGAAGCAAAGATGGTAATCGGTATGAAGCAACAGCAAAATTACAATAATGTATGTACTTCGAACACAAAAAATGTGTCGCAGGTCGTTCAAGGTCAAACCTATAAAACATTATCAAAAATTAGCACGTTTTGTTGCATAATACCGCTGAGAAATTTCATTAAAAGTGGTAAAACAATGGTCTCCTCTTAACCATTTTTTTGCACCGTCGGATAAAAGCGGTCAATAGATGTCCAATTTAACGGTGCTAGTATACGAGTTGAGGTTATGTATTGATCGCAAAACTTGGGAAAGTCTCCACGTTTCCATTCTTCCCCCCTGCCCACCTAATACCTCTCTGGTTATAAAGTTAGCAAGGAGAAAGATATCCACATACGATGATATTATCAAGTGATTCATTTACATGGAAGATTTTAAGACGGCATTATCATCAAGGTCATCTTCGGGCATGAAAAACCAATCCCACGAGATATTTTTTTTCATATTTATCATTATCAAATTAATGAATTCTCTTATAACGATAGAGAAGCGGAGAGTGAATACTGATTTTTTTTTATTTTATTGGAGATGATTTTTGAATTTTATTTCTCTGTAATTTTAAAATTTTAATTAATACGGCACCATGGAGCTTCACACCATTGGTCAGTGTTACTTTGTGCAATGATTCTTCGCAAAACAATAAGAACACTCGGATTTCACAATTGCACGTGTTAGAATAATGAAAGTTATAAAAGTAATCGTCACGCATTCCTTTGGAGGGGCAACATGGGGGGGGGGACAAAAACAGGTTTTAAGCTCATCCAAAATAGATTTTATCCCGAAACCAGAAGTTAAGCCGGCGGAGTGTCAGGGGCATGCGGTCCAGTCATGCGGTAGATGCGGCGCATGCATCAAGATTCGAAAACACCAAGGATTTTTTAAATATATTATTTTTAGGTAAAGTAATTACGAAATGTAACCACTGAAATGAGGATCTCGATTCCTATTGATCAACGATTTGTTATTAGCCACCCACACAATCCAAATATGTATGTAACTTCAGTTACATTATCTGAAACAATTGTGCGCGTATTATATATGCACTGTGCACATTATGCATATGTGCCCACACGTGCCAAAACACTAGCGATATTTTGTGCGCTCAATTTTGGAATCCCAACAACAAAACTTATAGTTAGTCACCTGACCTAGAAGGTGCCGCGTATTGTTCAAAGGTTGTAAATGCATTGTTAAAGGTTTGCCAAACCTTTTTTACAAAAGATTTACAACAATGGAACAATGGATAGCACTGTGACTGTCCTACCTCTACTTATATTTTTAAGCATGAGTAACTCGAACGAATGTGCTCGATTGATTACAACTGCGCGTGCGCAATGTATGCTTTACTAGGAACATCAAATATAAGCAAGACAAATTATACTATTTGCAGAATAAAAAAATATATTTGAACTACGACTTTGGCCATATTGGCAAATATCGGCCCTCTCCTCAATTTTAACTATACACGAAAAAAAATTTCACCAGTATTCAAAGCAAAATAGCAAAAAAGCTTATAAAAAAATGACTATTTCGCACACGTAATCAAAATCTTGATCACGGAATATCTGGAACTCGAAAATTCCACCCAACGAAAGTCATCCAAGCGAAACATCACACTAAAGAGAATTCAATTGCTAGATATTCCGTATTCGCGATTTTCATGGCAACGATTATCCTGAGCGAGAACGCCATGTGCGAAATAGTCCGTTTACCAGAACAAATATACTCGTAAACTCTCCCCCCCCCCCCTTTCTATGGCTGTTCGAATCCGCAATATGCTGGCTGAATATTTAGATCTCTGTAATGCGAGCAGATCTTGAGAAATTCAAAGTATTTATTATAATTTTTAATTATTTCTTTTTTATTTTTAATTGTATATACTTTATTTTTTATTTATTTAATTTTATATACATATATACCAGGTGAACCTAACAGGTAAATCTCAATGCGACTTCCTGGTCAATTACAAACATCAATATACAATTTCTTTTAGCATAATTTTAACAAAGCATCATAGAAACATATATGGATAAATATTTGATAAACTTTTTTTCTGAGAATTTTTATATAAATCGTCAAATTTCGAGATGCTGAAAAACTCGAAATTTGCGAGAAAGGGCGAAGGTTGCCAATTTGTTGGAACAGGTTCAATGAAAATCAGATAAATTATCAAACTCTGATAGGAAACAATCGACCTGTAGTCACAAACCAAGGTCTGGCCAGCAGCAACCAGCGGGACTCGAGCCCATGACCACTATGTTCGAAAGCATATATGCTAACCACTAGTCCTCGCTTCTGGTTCTACATATTTATGTATATATGTATTTACATATACGTATTCTATTTATTTATTTTTAATTGTTTTCTTCTTTCTCTTCTATGTATTTAACCACAGTGCCGCATTGGGTAAACCTGTTTGTCATTGAGGCAAATTTTTTTTTAATAAATATTAGGTATTGTCTAGTCATTATTTTGGCAAACACTATTGTAAAATAAAAGGTTGGTCACCCTCTCCAAAAATTATTGTGTTTTAAATTTTGTTATCATTTATATAATAAAGACGATGGGAATATTTTTTCTCTTTAAAAATTTCATTGTATAAAAAAAGGTTGGGCACCCCTGTCCAAAAATTATTATGTTTTAAATTTTGCTATCATTTATATAATAAAGACGATGGGAAAATCACGATCGGCGAACACGATTTCAAAACGTAGATTACAGGCACCCGACGTTTAGCAACAATTCACTGAAGACTGTAATCTCCGTTACCCGACGACAAAGTGTTATGAAAAAAAGGTAAAAACTACCTACCTACCTACATATAAAAAATATAAAACACCAATAAAAATAATTTAATAAATTTTCAATAGATGGCGGTAAATGCTCAGAGACTAAGCGCTGTTTATTAGCCTTGGAAACATTGGTAGCAAACAGTAAATATTTATAGAAGTCTTTTTACTTTGTTATTATATTCGTGCGTTTTGTTGGCATTGTTTTAGCTGTGATGTACATGTGTATGTCAAATCGAAACGACTATTAAGGCGAAGACACAGCGATGCACGTGGCACGTGTTTTTTTTATAGATACTTTTAACCATGCGAATAAAATGGGCCGTGCTTTGTACATATTAATGGAACGCCCAGGACGCCCCGCCCCAAAATGACCCCCTGGAGTTTTTTCGATAAAATTGTATGCTTGTATTTATCCTTGCTTGACATTGATCGATAACGGTGTATCCCATATTTGAAGAAATGTAGGAGGACTTGTCGACGTTCCACGTGCCACGTTCCGCGCTGTGTGTTTTCGCCCTTACAGTACGGCGAGCGTTATTGCAGACAGACACACAGAATTGCGATATTATACATATATACTAGTGTTGTACCCGATGATATATCATCGCATGGGTGTTGGCATATTAATAAAAAAAAAATTAAAAGAAATGTTTCGTCGGTCATGAGTAGAGGTAGGATAGTTACAGTGCTATCCATTGTTCGGCAAACCTTTAACAATGCATTTACAACCTTTGAACAATACACGGCCCCCTCAGGCTCCGGTGACTAGTCATGAGTAGAGTAAGGACCCAAAGCGCGCCACTCATTGTTCAATTGTTGTAAATGCTTTGTAAAAAAGTTTCGACCTTTAACAATGCGTTTACAACATTTGAACAATGAACGGCGCGCTCTGGATCCGGGCTTTAGTCATGAGTTCGATCCCCACGCGGTCGAATTTTTTTCAAATTCCTTTTAAATATATTTAATTCTATATTTATATTTAACTAGCTTTATTACCCGTTTTTGCCCGGGGGGTATAGAAAATACAAAAAAAAAAAATTATAATTAAAAAAATAAAATTTAAAAAAAATTAAAAAAAATATATTTATTTATTTTATTAGGAGCGGCGCCCCTGACAGGGGCCCCATTGGGGGCTGCGCCCCCTTCGGCGGGGCTCCATGAAGGGCTGCGCCCTCTTCGGCGGGGCTCCATGAAGGGCTGCGCCCCCTTCGGCGGGGCTCCATGAAGGGCTGCGCCCCCTTCGGCGGGGCTCCATGAAGGGCTGCGCCCCCTTCGGCGGGGCTCCATGAAGGGCTGCGCCCCCTTCGTCGGGGCTCCATGGGGGCTGCGCCACCTACGGCGGGGCCCCATGGGGGCTGCGCCCCCCTCGGGGGGGGCAATGGGGGCTGCGCCCCCCTCGGGGGGCCCAATGGGGGCTGCGCCCCCTTCGGCGGGGCCCCATGGGGGCTGTGCCCCCTGTGACGCCTTTGGCGGGGCCTCATGGGGGCTGTGCCCCCGGCGGGGCCCGATCTGTCTGCGCCCCCTGCGCAAAAAAAAAAATCGAACGTGTTTTTCCCACCCAACCTACGACGGACCCAACCAATGACCACCTAATCACGCACTGGCGCATACATACATACCCCTAACATTAGTGTTTTATATGTATAGATTGTTTAATACGAAAAAAAAGATAAAAACTACCTACCTACCTACACGTAAACAATATAAAACACCAATAGAAAAATTAATTAATTAAATAAATTATCAATAGATGGCGGTAAGTACTCAGCCAAGCGGAAAGATTGGCATCGATTAGTATAAATAACTTTTTTCTTTTATTAATACATCTTCGTATACGTTTTAGCAGTGACGTACATACATATGTATGTCGAATCGAAACGACTATTTTAGTACGGCGGGCGTTATCTCAGACAGACAGACAGAATAGCGATATTATATATATATATATATATATATATATATATATATATATATATATATATATATATATATATATATATATATATTATGTTGTAAATAGGAGTCACTCGATTTTTAACGAATCTCACTCCAGACCTGTTTTTTTTTTTTGCTAAAAGGAGTGGCAAATAAAATACGTATTTTTCCACTTCAATACATTTTTTTATTGAAATATATTCCAGATCATAGTTTTGCACTTGGATTGATAATATAAGGTTAGACGGAATAAACAAACATTAATGATTTTTTTTTAAAAGAAAATCAATTAATTATTATTAAAATAAAAGAAAATTCGACACACCGTAATTTGAATAAAATTAAATAAGTGAAAAAAACTACAAAATCGAACTTCTTTTGTTTTTGGAATTTTCAATGCACTTAATTTTCGCAAAATGGAATCAGTCGATCATTTCGATACATTCAATTCGAAACAAATAAGCAGGCGACAAGTTGCAAAAAAAATGCGATTGTCCCGAAGAGCGTTCGTTGTCTGTAATCGGAACAAACTGTACGCATGCCGATTGAATACGATAAGAGCGGCAACGTCGCCGGCTGTCAACAAATCTCCCGCCATTACAAATTCCCCCACTCCGAGGCCAAGATGGCCACCGATTGTATCGCTTTCGGCCAAATAACGGTAAACGAACGCCCCGAAACAGACCGGAAGTGGCAGGAGTGCCAAAAAACGCGGTAAAATCGATCAAAACAGTCTCACCGGAAGGAATAGGTGACGCGCGGTCGGCGGCCGGCTGCGGAATGTCAGTCGAGGGGCGCATGCGCCCGCTTATGCCTGTCTATTGGCTGCTCTTGCGACCATATTTATCACGATTATATATATATTATTAGCTTATTTTGATGACGTCATCAGTCACAAATACTGTCTCCCGCGAGGGATGCAGACGCATTCACCAAAACAAAAAAGAACAAATCATCACAAAATATAAATTATCGTTGATAAAATTGTTCATTTGTTACCTATATTCAAAGTCGAATGGAAAGGTTTTACCTGTATTTTTTTTTTCAACTTTGTCGGCTTTGAGATTAAACTTCGTGTTGAGATTGCGACGATAGTATTAAATTCTGTGTACTAAAATTAATCAATTGTTAATCGATTCCCGCTTGAGAGCCACTAACGCACAAAGACTCTACAACTGTGGGATGCCCCGGGAGTGAAATAAACACGACGTGTATTCAAATTTTGCGAACGCGACAGTGCGATATTTTGTTGTTTTGATTTATTTAAGTAGGACTAGGCTAGCATATTATATATATTTTTTTTAAAGTTACAGGTTAATGATTTTAATCTAGTTAAGGTTTGGTATTTGGTATGATATATACCTTTTGATATTTAAGTTTGTTTTTTTTTTAATTTAATTTTGTGTTTTACAAATGTGTGAATAAATATAAAGGTCCATTCGGAAATTTAATTTGAAAATCTATTTGTAAATAGAAAAAAAAAGTTGTATGAGACATCTATCGTTCATATATCATAAATAGTTTATACGCATATTAAGTGCAAAAATAATGAAACAAATTTAGTATAGATGTCTCTAGCATAAATATCAATTTAATTTAATTTTATCTTAGAAAATAAAGAATCATACATTTATTCATAAAACATCCATTTGCAATAAATGTGATTTGTCGTGCCACCGCAATAAATACATGTTTCGATTGTTCTTTTATTTTTTTGAACAAAAATTTGAATTTAAACAAATATGTATTTTGAATATAATTTATTATCTAATATATAATTTCGAATTATAATTATATATAATATATAATTTCGAATTATAATTATATATAATATATAATTTCGAATTATAATTATATATAGAGGTAGGATAGTCACAGTGCTATCCATTGTTCGGCAAACCTTTAACAATGCATTTACAACCTTTGAACAATACACGGCCCCCTCAGGATCCGGTGACTAATTATATATAATATATAATTTAGATAATATGTAGTTTATTATTCACATCTCGGACAGTCAACTTTGAACGTACATATCAACAGAGCAATTCGCTGAAAGTAACAAGACAATACAGTGAAATATGTATTGGTCAATTATTTATTTATTTATTTATTTGGAAAATTTACAGTTTATAAAGTTACATAGATTGATAGTAAAAAAACATAATTATGTTAAGTAAACCATTAATAATTTTCACATATAGGTAAAAAAAAGAAAAGCTCAAACATTTAAAATAAGAAACAAAAATGATAATAGAGTAAGATAGTAAGAGAAAACAAAAAGAAAAAAATAGAAATAACAGTATAATAAAAATATCAAAACAATAAGAATAATAATATGATAAAAATATGAAATAATAAAAATAATATAATATATAACAAAAAACAAAAAGACAAAATAAATACATCAAAATAAAAATTCATAATCACAATCGTAAATTTTCAATAAAATTAATCATCGAAAAACAAATTTGCAAAAATCACTCTAGCTTGTATAGCATTAATATTAAATAAGTCAAACATAGAAATTGTTAAAATTAGTGTGTTGACGGTGGAGCTTGCACGCCAGATGAATGAGCTTCTTCCATAATTAGAAAAAGTATTAGGTATGTAAAGGAGCTCATTACATCTAGTCATTCTATTTGGCACACGCAATGATAGTCTGCTCAATAATTGAGGACAGTCGATCGAGCCGTTAAGGATGTTCAAAATTGTTGAGATGTCAGCTATCTCCCTTCTTTTGACAAGTGGAAGTAGATGCTGACACCTACAAGCATCTTCATAGGAAGTATCGGCTACTGATGTACCTCAAGAATCTCTTCTGAATGCGCTCCAATCTGTCTCTTGCACCAGAGTACTCTGTGTTCCAAACTTGGGATGCAAACTCAACAATACTTCTTACGTATGCACAATATAATATTTTGTATGATTTAATAGAAGTAAAGCATTTGGAGGACCGGATGACGAACCCGAGGGCCTTCGACGCTCGAGCTACAACATTGTCAATATGTTTACTAAAGGATAGATCAAAGAGTTTAAAAAGACTCCCGAATCCCTAATTTCCGATACCCTTGTGAGTCTACGTCCGTTGATTGAATGAGGTAAGTCAACTGGACATAGTTTTCAACTGGACATAGGACATTTGATAAAACTAGATCAAGAATACGGTCGAATAAGTTAAGTACTCCATTATATTGTTTAAAATTACAAAAATGTAATGCATCAATAAGAGTCATTTCGGTGCTTCTTAACGAATTGATAGGTATAAGTCCTCCTCTGGAGATATCCTGGGACCATTGGATGTTACTTAGATTGAAATCTCCCACGATTAAAAATCTATCATCCGGGTAGTTAGTTGATATAGTAGACATGTTTTCAAGAAAATTAGTAAGTTGAGTATTAAAAGAACTACCTATGTTCTCAGGACATAAATACAATACACATACATGAAATTTGAGAAGGTTGCGATGATTAGTGGTGTTGCGTAAAGTGAGAGATATCCAGATATCCTTCGCAGAAGAGTGCCACTCTGGACGTGAAACAACTCCAAGTTCACGCTTAGTAGCCACAAAGCAACCACCACCACGTATTTGGTTTAAGCTAACATAATTACGATCTCTTCGCCACACTATATATCTTTCATCAAAGAGTTCCTCATCACTTATAGTGTCCATCAACCAAGTTTCAGTAAGCAAAATAATATCATAATTGGACATGTTTATATTTCGTAAAAAAATTTCAGTTTTTGTACGGAGACCACGTACATTTTGATAATATAAATTAATAGAATCCATTAAGTGGTCTCAGAAAAATAATAAAAAGGTACACATATATATATGTGCATATACAAATGCATATAAACACATACACACATATGTACATACAATTATACACGAAAATACACATGTCCATATGTATACAAACATAAATATGAAACGTATCAATAGAGTAGGAAAATAAAGCACATGGAAATAAGGAACATGGAAAGTACACAGAATAAAATATAGCAATGTAATAAAAATAAGATAAATTGTAAAACGTAAATAGAATTGGCAATTGATGAGTACGTAGTGATAGACGTGTAGATATCCAGAAGCATAAATATCAGCAGTTATGTGTATATGAATATAAATATACACATACATACTTGCATCCATAGAAGCGATACGGAATTACTGAGCAAACCATCATTCGTGATACCAATTGAGTTAAAATAAAATTAATAAAGCGAATTATATAGTTTTTTGGCAAGTATTTGTTCATAATATAATAATTAACAATGATTTAGATGACAATTGACGATAGAATTGAAAATAAAGTGCGTTTAGAAATATAAGAAAGAACCAATAATTAATAATGAAAATAAAAACCATAATATATAGGTAGAATTGATAGAGTGCGTAAAGATAGACGTATGAGCTTACTTGCATAGGTAAACATAGACATATGTATATAAATGAACATGCATTAGTAATTATAAATAAAGATATAGAATTGTTGTTCAAATAATAATTATTGATGGTAGTAAATGAATTTGAATATATAACAATAAAGTGAAATATGGAATTAATTAGTTTGTAATTAATTATGCTACATTTACATGAGGCCAATTGTTAAGACATCCTACTAAGCCAAGCCAATATTTACCTCGTGTAAATAGGCACTCCGAGAAATGTCCTCGAGCTATTTCTCAAGCCGTTCCATTTTATTAAGACCCCTATACACGGGTGATCGTAAGCGACGGATCGCCGATCGTTTGGAATATACAAGCGATCGGTCTCCGTGACGAGCCAGAATGTTAAATATATATATATATATATATATATATATATATATATATATATATATATATATATATATATATATATATACATATATATCAGTGGCGTGCGGTAAACTCTCTCTCTCCCCCCATCGTACATCCTCACTTAATTTGCGCGAGCAGGATAAAACAGGAACAAGAGGAACAGGCTTTTCCTTCCGTATCCTGCGCGCGCACATTAAACAAGGCTGTATGACAAAAAGAGAGATAACTTCACCGCATGCCACTGATATACATTATATATACATAGTACCGTTTACCATGCACCCTCTTTTTTTTTGATCTTTCGAATTAAGATCTTTTACAATAATGGAACAATAGATGACGCGCTTCCGGTCCTACCTCTACTGATAAGTAGAGGTAGGATAGTCACAGTGCTATTCATTGTTCGGCAAACCTTTAACAATGCATTTACAACCTTTGAACAATACTAATAATTTAATTTTATTGAAAATTTACGATTGTGATTATGAATTTTTATTTTGATGTATTTATTTTGTCTTTTTGTTTTCTGTTATATATTATATTACTTTTATTATTTCATAATTTTTATCATATTATTATTCTTATTATTTTGATATTTTTATTATACTGTTATTTCTATTTTTTTTCTTTTTGTTTTCTTTAACTATCTTACTCTATTATCATTTTTGTTTCTTATTTTAAATGGTTGAGCTTTTCTTTTTTTTACCTATAAGTGAAAATTATTAATGGTTTTACTTAACATAATTATGTTTTTTTACTATCAATCTATGTAACTTAATAAACTGTAAATTTTCCAAATAAATAAATACACAGCCCCCTCAGGCTCCGGTGACTACTGATAAGTTTGTCGTGTGTAGGTAAGACAAAATCAAGGTATATTGGCAGATCGATCGCAGTGATATATCACCCGTGTGTAGGGGGCTTTACAACGCTATCCAACTTTCAACGTCAATAGCTTCCCCCGCCATTTGCGCGTTGGATTGGCTTGTACATTGGCCTAGCCAGTAAGTCAAACAGTCGACTGCTGGCTGCACGTGTATTTTTCGTGTTTTGTGCGTAATTTCATTGATATGGTTTTGACAAAATGGACTTCCGACACAACCTCCAAATTTATAGCTCTGTATAGAGAACAGGAATGCCTCTGGAGAACTGATAGTTTGGCATATCGCGACAAAGATGCGAGAAACATAGGTCTGAGAAACATCATTGAAGGGATGATGCTTCCAGACCTTACTCCTGACGAAGTAAAAAAAAAAATTAAGTATTTACGCTCTACTTATATGGTGGAGGTAAATAAACTTAAAAAATCTATGCGATCTGGTGCCGGAACTGGATCAAAATACAAGCCAACTTTATCGTGGTTTCGTGAGATGGATTCATTCATAAAATATCTACAAGTGAAAATACACACACAGAGTACATTGGTAAGTTTTTATTTTATTTCACATAAATGCATATCTTCTTATGAGTACATATAGCCAGCAGCATAGCTCGGTCGTTAAGCTTCTGCTTAACACTGAGAGGCACCGGGTTCGATCCCACGAGCTGACCTCGATTGGAAAATAATTTTTCTGAGTACATCTGTAGTGTTGCTGGTCAGACTTGGATATTGTGACTCCAGGTCGATCGTTTCCTATCAGTTTGTCAATTTTCTCCGATTTCATTGTTGAAACGGTTCCCGTTTAAAAATTGGCTATAAATCCTGCCTGCCTACTATGTCACTATTTGAAGTATGATTAATGTACAATACAATTTATGTACAATTCATAGATGTCTCGTTAATTTGCGAGTTTTTCAGTGTCTCGTAATTTAACGACTTGTAATAAAAAGGCTGCATTGTAATTATAATCGTAATTTGTAATTGGCCAGGAAGGCCAATTACAAATTACGATTATATATTTGATGATATAAAACTTTAAAAAATCATATCTTAGCAACCAACACCTATTTATATAAGGTCAGGTTAGGTTAGGTAAAGTTAGGGTTGGCCGTATTCATTTAAGATTGGGTTGTTAGGGTCGGTATTTTCTTCGCTGCTGACGATATTTTGATAGAAATGCTTCGGCAACATTATGGGGCGGCAGGAAAAAATAAAAATTATTATTAGTCACCGGAGCCTGAGGGGGCCGTATATTGTTCAAAGGTTGTAAATGCATTGTTAAAGGTTTGCCGAACAATGGATAGCACTGTGACTATCCTACCTCTAATTATTATAAACAGGTCGTTGCTACGATACAAATAACAAAAAAAAATAGTCGAATGCGATTCAAAGTTAGATCGCATACTAAGGTAGACCGCATACTAAAGTAGCACCGATTACACTGAGCAACAAAAAAAAATGACCAGAGCGGAGAATATGCGAACACCCGCATATTCCCAAACATCGAATATTATTCATATGTATTATTGACGCGCGCGGGAAACATGTTTGGCTGGGACCGTTTGGGTTTCTTGGGCTTCTTTCACGATTCACTGTAAATTCGTCGAATTCGATTCGCCGAATATGAGTATACCGAAGCGAGTAGGTCGAATAGCAAGATACCGAACCACGAGCGTACCTAATTTAATATTTTCCTAACCTCAGTATATCGAATACAAATTGGTCGAATGTAAGCTTTTTACGTTGACGGATAGATGGCACTTTTGTATTGATAATTTCAGGATTATTTAAAACAAAATAATATCGGCTTCGATGGTGTTGTATTTTTAAATTTATATTTTATTAATAGATGGAGTTTTGTGACCCTGTGAAATTTTTATTGATCTGAAGAGAGTCGATCACTGACACGTATTTATGGTTTTTAAAAAATGTGCGTGTTTGGATTTGTATTTAAGTGATAATTCAAATATCATTATCTTTGGAACTGAAACTTTTTACTGCGTAATAAAATTTTAATCGTTGCGCTGTAATTTTTTTTTTCATTTTCAAATTTATTGGAGGTGGCTTTATGTTTCTTTGAATTATTATATATTCTAAACCTTGTATCGAACTGAAATTTCATATCTATAAGTTTCAACTTGTAAATTAACTTGTTTGCTCAAACTTACACTATTTTTCGGATTTTTTTAATTAAATGTCTCCTCTTAACGAAAAAATATAGTCCTTCAATCAATATTAGATAGATAATAAATAATAAACAAGTTTTATAAACCGAAAACGAGCCTTTTATTACATACAAATCTCAAAAATGTTGCGACTAATTGATTTTTTGTGCCAAGTGCCGTTTTATTAACCCTTTGACTGCTACAACAACGATAAATCGTTGTTTTGAAATCGGCGAAGATTGCGACGACGATCGTTGTTGTCAGTGGCACGAAACATTTTTTTTATATACGTATTTATATTTATTTTAATTAATTATTATATAAAATAAAATGACTACAGGTTTATAAATTCCAAAAACTTTATTTTATTACTTGCTCAATAATAAAAAACTTAACATAAATTACAATTAAAAAACAAGTATGACATGTACATTTTCACGTTCGATCCAGAATAGAGGCAGAGTTCTCTGTCGATGTTGGGTAGGGGATGACTTTAAGGGTGGCCAGCCCACAAAAATGTAAATAACGACCAGCCAGTAAAATAAACTAGTAAAAATAATCATTTGCAATAATTTAAATGTTCTGATAAGCAACTACCATGAAGTCCTTTCTGACATATAATGCATATAGTGCGTGATCTTTTAACAGGGCCACCATTCTTTCTACTGCAAACAACACAAACTTTTTCTTTGCGCTCAGGTAGTTTTCTAATTCCACCACTATTTATCTCATGTGCATAAGATGAATTTTGTTTTTCAATCATCCAATTTTTTTCAATGGTCTCTATGATTTGAGATATGAATAGATAACTTGACAGAATTGGTTCATTTTTATTATTTTTATATATTATATATGAATTTACAATCATTCTAGAAATTATGCTAAAAACTACTTTTTTCCAATATTTAGCTGTCCTTCTCTCATCCATATATACATAATTCATCATGTCTGACGTGTCTACACCACCCATGTATTTATTGTAAGTAATTATTGAAGATGGCTTCGTTATAGTCTGGACTTGACCGTGGATGGATTTCGTTATTGTGGTATTTTGTGCCTTTTCATATGTCAACAATAATAATACATCTAGCGAGTATCATAAGAAAACGATACCATAAATGGAATAGTAACAAAAAACAATAGAAATCCGCTTTCAATTATATAGGTCACGAGACGTCACGAATTCGTGCAATCAATCAAATGCAACTGAAATGCATACAAAATTTTTATGATACATGTTGAAAAATTATTTGATTATTTGAAAATTCGCATCCTTGTGTGTCTCGCTCACACGTACACAATTAAAACCAAGAAAGAAAGAGAGAAAGACCGCTACCTGTTTCAAATGTATCGCATGTTGTAAAGATACATGGATGTCTAAAAATAGATTATTGAAAAAAATAATGCGTCGGAAAACAATCGTCAAAACTTATTTAGTGTATATATGTAGGTATCTCTGTCGCACGCACGCATGTAAAAGCAAAATAGAAAGAGAGAGCGCGAGTTCACAACTGCTTCTTAAAAATGTATATAAAGTATTACAAAAATTACGCGCGTTCGGCGAAGTAAGTATGTAAAAAAAAAATATAATATTTTTTTTTTCAAAATAATTACAAATGTTAGCATTTTTCGCTTGGACATTGAAAAACCTCGTAGCAGCCAAAGGGTTAAGTGACAAGTAGTACTATGAATAATAAATCATGTCGCATTCATTAAAAGCCTAGGTTCTCATATTCATAAAGTAGATGTCATACGATGAGCACTTGCCATTTTTAAGTATTTCAAGCAGAATTATATTAATAGAAGGCAATAAATTAAACGGTCAAAATATAAATCATTTTTGGGTCAGAATAAAATCAAATTTCGGTCAGAATTTTAATAACACCACGGTCATAATTATATATAAATAATTAATCAATGGTTAAAATAAAAATGGTATATGGTCAGAATAAAAATGATAAATGGTCAGAATAAAAATGATAAATGGTCAGAAAAAAGTAATAATTGGTCAGAACCAAAAATAATAAATGGTCAGAATGTCGAAATATATGGTCAGAATATTTAAAAATAACAATTAGTCAGTCAGCAGAAAATAAAACTTTATAGACAATATTGCAATTAATTAGGTAGATGTTTTGTTGAAGAGGGTTGTAGATAGTGCGTGAGCGCGTGCGAACTGTCAATGTCGAGATGCGCGTGCATACGAATGATACTCGTCTGACGTTTGTTTGGCTGTTGTCGTCTTGACCACTTGAATCTCCAACGTTGCACGCACTAGTAATGATACTAGTGCGTGCAACGTTGCTAACTAAATGAATCAGACCATTTGTCAACATAATTCTGACCATTAAATACAAATTATGACCAATCCAGTTTAAATTCTGATCATTCAATATAAATTCTGACCAATTATTATAAATTCTGACCAATTATTATAAATTCTGACCATTTAATATTTATTCTAGTTCTAGTATTCTGACTGTTTAATATTAATTCTGACCAATGTAATATAAATTCTTACCAATTTAATATAAATTCTGACCAAAAATGGATTAAAATTCTGACCCGAAAAATTCGAACCTTAATAGAAGTGGCTTTGGGCGTCATATTGTTGTCAAGTGACGATTGTCCATAGACATTCCTAAATAGTTTTAGAACCGGTCATATTTGATGCTTGGTGCTCGACGTATGTCCGATAAAAACTTATCTGTTTGTTTATATTATATCTGTTTTTTTTCTTTTTTGTGTTATATTTTTTGACCATTGTGGCGCTTTAGGAATTCCTGTTATGCCACAATGGTCTGTTTAAAATAAATAAATAAATATTACTCGCAAGATGGGCAAGTATCGGTAAAAATTGCAAAATGCATTCAAAAACACACAATAAACAACGAGATACATTTTTAAAAGAAGTAAATTGACCGGATTGTATTTCGTACGTTGTAGAGTATTTATAGAGACGTACCGCGTAATATTGACAACATTTATTTATTCGTAAGGGCCCTTCAATTATTATTACATTTCTCTGGTATATAGAGTTTAAGGGCTATCTGCAGATAAATACGACTAGACTAGACTGCGGATTGAGAGCGTAATTTTTCCAGGAATCGGGGCGGTTTGGCTCTATTTACAAAGCTAGAGTACAAAAAAAAGGTTCGGCAAACCTTTAACAAAGCATTTTAACAATAAACGGCACAACAATTGAACAATAAACGGCGCGCTGTGGGTCCGGCCACTAGTTATAACTAGTCACCGGACCCAGAAGGTGCCGCGTATTGTTCAAAGGTTGTAAATGCATTGTTAAAGGTTTGCTGAACCTTTTTTACAAAGGATTTACAACAATGGAACAATGGATAGCACTGTGACTATCCTACCTCTATTTATAACTAGTGAGTGGAACGGAAGCGTGTTGTTTATTGTTAATTGTTGGCCGTGCTTTGTTAAAGGTTCGCCGAACCTTTTTTTTGCACTCTAGCTTTGTAAAAAGACCCAAAATGCCCGATTCCTGGAAAAAGCATGCTTTCTCTGTCTATGCGTTTTGCCTGTCTATGTTACTACGCCATCTGTTGATATCGCGTCGAAAAATTACTAAATAATTAAAATTACTGCTGCTGGTTTGAAAACGGCTACTACTGGTTTGAAACTCGGCTACTACTGGTTTGAAACTCAAAATTCGGTCAATTTGTATTTCGATATAAAGGTATTAGACGAATTTACCTTTCGGTCTACAGATTTTCGGTGAAAGCGGTATTAGTGGAATAGCATTCAATGAATGGATTTCGGTGTATACCATTCGACCAATTTACATGATGCCTTCTTTCACGATATGCTATTTCGGTCGCTCACACATGCGAATGTATTTATGCGTCTCGCTTGCACATCTCTGTTCGCTTAGTTCGCCCCTCACCGTTTACCGTTTAGTTGTCACTCGTCACTCGGCAAACGAGCTTGTATGTTGGAGTCCTTTTTTGAATTTTGGAAAGTACGGAAGTCTAAGAACTGAGTACTTACAATGGATAGAAGGAAAGGGAATAAAAGTCGCATGTTTCCGTCGGCTAAAAGAAAAAAAAAATATATCAAACGAAAGATACAGTTTGCACCACGTTCGAACCCCAGGTAATAATGCTTTCTTGTGACTTAGTAACTATTATTTACTATACAAAATGTAGTGATCGAGAATATTCTCCAAATGATTATTCTCGCGACTTTACAACACTAGCAAAATGATGCATATATATGTACATACTCGGTCTCCGTGACGAGCCGGAATGTGAAATTACCGAAAACGCAAATATCGGAAGGCAAAGATCGAAAATCTTTCGACTTAAGATCTTTCAATTTTTGATCTTTGCCTTCCGATATTTGCGTTTTCGGTAATTTCACATTCCGGCCCGTGAGGTAGACCCATACATACTTAATGGTATTCTCGATTTACAGTGACATCGATGTAGCCAATGCTGCTGCTTTTGGGAACTTAGCTACAGCCTCCACAAGTTCTGGACCGACATCATCGTATAAAGTTCCGCGAGACTTACTCGATCAAAATTTATCAGAATTAGCTAGATCAACGTCATCAACGAGGCTTGGTGATTTAGTTATAAAAGCAGAAGCGGACAATACCGACGAAACTTTTATCGACGTAAAAGTTGATGTTTTTTGGCCCATAAAGGTATTTTCTTCTTATTGGCCTCAGATTGTCAGGATTTTTTTCTAGCTTTGCAGCCTTTTAATCCACCATCATTAAGCCTCCTTCTCACCGTCCTTGCTGAAATTTTTGGTGTATCAACTCCAGTAACTTCAGCAGCCAGCTCTGACGACGTCATTTTCCGGTTTTTTAACGATAGACGTACCAAATTGCGGTCTTCTTGAACTGTTGTAGCCCTTTTTCTTCCTGATCTGGGTTTGGATGTATTAGATCCAGTTTCCCTAAAGCGTTTTTTGAACTGCTCCACGTAAACAATTCATTTTCTAGGCAATTTTTAATTGGCTCATGCCTTGAGAGTTCAATAACACAATATTTGCACGTTACCATTCTTCCAATTTTGTGACATTTTAATTAAATTTGATGATAAATTAAATAACTAAAAAAAAAATTTGGTGTATAGGTAAATACAAATCGTCAAAAGTTACAACACGACAAACTACCACGACAGCTTTCGCTAGTATGAGACAAAGTACAGAAATGCTCCCTTTCATCCACATGAACAAAAAAAACCGTTTCATATTCTCTAAATATGTGTTACAGTTACATGATTCTGATCCAAGCGTTTGTAAAATGTCCTATTTCAAAAATATCAACAAAAAAACGGGGAGCTTAAGGCTTTTGGCCAGAATGTATATTGAGTGAATGCGACAGTTGCGCCTCGAGCAGATAATTACCTATTTTAAATCGACAAAATCGAGATTTCGTATTCCCCAGTTTTCTCCTCCGAAACTGGACCAATTTTATAAAAAAAATCATCATCGGTATGAGAAAGATATCTTCTATGGTTGTGTTTTCATATTTTTTAAAAAATAAATCGTTAAATTGGCACACTGGACTCTTTTCGTGGGTGTAAAAACGAGGCGATTTTATAGATTTTTAAATGCTTTTTATTATTACTAAATTATGTTCACAATACATCTTATATCTATTTTAATAGATACTGATCTACTGATCATTTTCTATTTTGCAATTTTAATTTAATTTTGTTAGTAATCTACTGATCATTTTCTATTTTGCAATTTTAATTTAATTTTGTTAGTAATCATAGTATTATATTATTCTAATGTTAATGTACAGCATAATAGGAAAAAGAGCTCAAAAACCTATTTACAATTCTTATAAATTCTCATAATACATCTAATACATAATATTAATTAAAGACTCTCTTAATTCGATGATCTAAAGCAGGTTGTGTTTTTATTGAATCTGTGTTTATACCTGAAGGGTATAGCACTTCTATTGTAATCACCGAGACTCTTCACAAGTGTGTTAGTATGGTTATTAGTGATTCTGTCATAGAATCTACTGGTTAGTTTGTTAATAATGTCTGTAACTAACAGAATATTATTTATGGCATGCAGTTTTTTCAAGTTAGTATATATGGGTGTATTATCAATTATTTTTAGGGATTTATTTTGTATTATTTGGAGCTTGGAATATAGATTTTTGGTGGGTCCTGGCTCCTATAAAAAATAACTTATCAAAAAAATAAAAAAAATATATGGTGGATATCCATAGCATATTAAAAAATAATTTAATTTAAGTTTCAATTCGCTAATGTTTCAGTCAAAAATCCTACATTCTTCCGATCGGTTTGAAACTTTGCTCATTATCTCTCATATATATTTTGACTTCACTAAGATGTCATTTGTATTAATTGCAGAATACTGGAACAGAAAACTCAAATGTCGACATGCATACAGAGGCCGCCATGGAAGAGGCAGGCCAAAAAACAGAGGCTGGTAGTGAGCATTCAGATCGAAAAACAGAAACTGTTAGGAATCAGGCAGGTCGACAAACAGAGACGAGCAGGGAACAAATAGGCCGGCAAAAAGGTGCCGGCAAGGGGGTAAAATTTGGCGGAGTATCCAAACGTTCCCATATACAAGAGTTGCATTCAGTCATTAAGGACATAAAATTGATAAGCGAAGACCTAAATAAGGCAGAAGTAGTAAACGAATTTGATATTTTCGGAAAATCTGTCGGAGTACAGTTGAAGGCTCTATTTGAGGAAGACGCCATCGTAGCCCAAGAAGAGATACAATCGATTCTAGCTAGATATAGGTTAAAAAAAATAAGGCATACAAATGAAATCCCTTGTATTGCCGATACAACATCATCTATTTATAAAAGTAGTTTATCACGACAGTCGGATAGTGATGGCGTAGCACAATTCATACTCGGAGATTGAGTATATTGACAAAAATGAGCATCAAATGTTTCCAGAAAATTGATTTGTAGTATTTAATATGTATATATGTATGTATTGTAAATATCGTAACACAAATTATAAATAAATAATTAATGAATTAATTAATTAGCTTTTATTTTAGATATAACATAATATATACATAGGATCCTGGATGCAGAGGGTTCCAAATGATACACATGGAGTAGCTTAGACAGTTTGAATCCATATGTCTTTACCTCGCTCGTTCCTAGTCACACACTTCATATCATGCAGAGTTCGAAAATCATTCCTACATACATATATGCTTTACCTAGATCTGATCTTCCAGCTCTCTGTATGTATGTAGCATCACATATGTGCTTCTGGGATAATATTCGAAATAGCTGCCATTTAAATTATAAAGCATCTTTGTAAAAGTCTGAAGCTCTAGTTTTTTTTTAACAAAAATTTTTCATTTACAAAAATTGAACAATGAGCGGCACTTTGGCTATTCGTACTCTAGTGATTACTGGTCACAAAGTTACTAAAATCTCTAACGGAACATCTGGCAGCCGAAAAGTCCATCATATTAACGATAACCAGTGCCGGTTTTAGGGGGGCGGCGCCCTCGGGCGCCGAGTATGTTGGGACGCCATTCCATGCACGAAAGGCGCTTTAAAATTTAAAATTAGGGCGCCAAAGACACAAATTTTTTTTAGATTAGAGTGCTGAAGGCGAAACTTAAATTGATTAATTTTAATTGAAACTTATCTCCGTCTACAATGTCACAAAATAATTTGTCACAATTTTCTAAGGGCGCTTAGAAAAAATTGCCGGAGGGCGCCATAGGGTGTAAGGCCGGCACTGACGATAACTAAGCCCACTTGAAAGGTCAAGGAATTGACCCTTAAAGCCTTCAACATGAGGCCACCACCCCCCCAACGAATATAGTCTAATGGTGCGTACGCACCAAGCCAACGAACGGCCCACAGGCCAACTTTTAAAACCAGTAGCGTACAAAATATCGAAATAAAAATTAAATTTAAAAATTGAAATTAAATGTCAAAATTAAAACTATTATTATTATATTAAAATTAAATTCAAGTATCAAAATAAAATTATAATCATTATATTAAAATTAAAAGTTAAAACAGAACATGCACAATTTAAATAAATTTTCGAGATTGACCAAAAATTACATCATCAACAATCACATACAGGTAATCCTCGACTTAAGAAGTTTTGACTTACGAAGATACGCACTAAGATCGAAAAAAAAATCAAAGAATTATTATTTTTACAATATTATTATTTTTATTTTTATTATTATATTATTTTTCGTAAAGCACAGTTACTGAGAATATATCATGTATTAGTATGGGTGATCCAACGATTTTTGCTAACCCGGGGTGTTGTCGGTCACATCAAATGGATTTTTTTATTCTTCAATTGTTTCTCTCATCGAAATAAATCAAGTAATTAAATCATTTCAGAGGTAAAATTTATCGGATGATGTGTGATTATTAATTTTATTTCGACGAAAGAAAAAAAACCCTTTGACAAATCACCGACATCCGACACCGCGTTTTTTTTTATGAATTGTTTATTTTTATCGATCATCGACGGTGGAAATACAGTAACATATCGTGACGACTTTTAAGAAATATTAACAAGATGAAATTATAATATTTCTCTGGTTTTAAATGCGTATCGTCGTAATTCAAAACATCAACGATGATCTAATTTTAGCTCAATCTCGCTCTTTAGCTTAATTTTGATATTTAATTTCAATTTTTTAATTTAATTTTTATTTCAATATTTTGTAAGCTACTGGTTTTATCCTGCTGGTTAAAAAGTTGGCCCAAAATCGTCGTTGGTTTAGTCCGTAAGCACCATGAGAGACCCTTTCGTCGGAGAACGAGACGGTTGTTCATGAATATCGCACAAGAACAACCGCACATCACTGTTCTAATAAAAAAAAAACCACACTGTACATAACCAAGTACAAAACAAACAACAACGCATGAACACATAAAGCGCGCATGCGTTAGGAAATAATAACTGAAATGTGCCGTGCGAAAGCACGCACACCTCAAGTAAACTGACGATAACTATCATACTAACGAGAACTTGAGTGCCAAAGATTGTGTATTCGCGATTTTCATGGCAAAAATTGTCTTTGTGACCACCGCAATGTGACAAATAGTCCAATTACCGATTTGTACAATGCACATAATCAGATACGATTTTGGTTTTAAAAATATCTGTTATGACCAATTTTATTTGACAGCTAGTTACGATGGCGGGCGGTTTGTTATTGTCATTTCAAATGGTATTCAATACATGCTTTATTACTTTTATTTATTCATTGTGAATTTCAATAATATTTTTATCATCCTAAAATTAATGGTATTTTTATTTTAAATTTTTAGCGAAATTGTTTCACATATAAAGTATTGAATTTTGTCAAAATACATACAAAACCTCCTTATAGAATGAAAAATTGTATAGAATACGATTCCAAATATAGCAAAGAAGAAGAATCTAAAATATTAACATTTTTAAATAAATCTGAACCTAATGACATTTTGAGGTTATATTTTTAGTAGTTGAATTTTATTTAAAAAAAAAAAAATGCTTTTATACTACATTTTTGTTATTTAAACATATTTCAGGCTATCGATGTCACAAATGAAACTCAAAAGAATACTATCAAGGAGATCTAATAAAGGGAATTTTGGTTCTTTCTCCGATATTTTAGAGGTAGACGGACTAGGCGTTAAAATGATGGAAAAAATGTGTGATAGCATATTAACTTTTGATCCAAACCAAAAAATAGTACTACAGAGCGAAGGCTTGAAAAAGAAACTGAGAGGACAAGTCTTAGAACCGATTTTAACCCGCTCTAATCTAAACGTTAGTTGCTGTCTCGTAATGTGATATTAGAGATTATATTCGTTACAATTCGTATTATTTTTGCAGTCAATCAAAACTGCCACATCTCTTTACATACATGATAGCATTGTAGGATGGGCGCAGATCGAAAAAAACCCGTTTAGGCTCACCAATTGGAATCTCTATGAAATTCCAGGCGATGATGACAAAAAATTGCAATTGAGTGAAATAATGAACATTGTAGGTAAAATTTTACTATTTTTTAATATTATATATTAAAGTGTAGAATTGAATTGAACCTTTTCCAATTATTTGTTCTTATGCAGGTATGGGATATATTAAATTCGTTGCCAAAGAGTGATGTGTATATAATGGAAGCTGTGCCGACGATGTTAAAATCCGTCGGCGCTGATTCTAAAAATCCAAAAGCGGTCCACGTGAATCTTCAGAGAACTCAACTGATTGCTGCACTATCGGCGATGATCAACGCTGACGGAAACCTTCAAAAGTATGAGTTTAGAATTGTGTCATTTGATGTATAGGTTTCATACAGTTTTAGTAAGGAATTGGTTCATATTGTATGTGATTTTCTGTTTAGAATCGACAGGGATGATGAAGAAGATCTGAGTGATGGTTTTAAGAAGTTTGAGCATAAAGTGTTGTATTTAAGAGCGACGTTAGCATCTAGGTAAATAATTAATTTATTCAATTTCATTGTATAATTTAGATGTTGATTGTTTTCAACTGTTGGTTTTTGTTTTAGGTTATTCAAAACAATTGTAGGAAACGAAAAAGTGTCGGCCGAATCTACTGTTAGTAATATAATTGATCAATCGAGTGAAATTGATTTGGACTGTGTTAAAACGTTGAATGTTTTGGAGTCGTTGAAGCACTTTTATTTTAAACAGAAAATCGTCAACAGGGAAATGCTGTCTCAAACATTATTAATAATCTTAACCTTCTATGAAATTTGTCTGTTTGAAAATCAAAAAGCAATACAAAAATTGTACTGTGGTGATAATTGATAATTTTAATAAACTTATATAGATTTGACTGCTTGTTTTTGTCATTTTGTTACATATGGATTTTTATACATCGCGAAAAACTTCCGCATACGCCTGTTTTCTAGACTTATCCAAGGCTTTTGATCGAGTGAATCATGATCTACTTTGGTCCAAACTGTTAAAACGGGGAGCTCCAAGTCAAATCGTGCGGTTTTTAGCATCCTGGCACCGGAATCAGTTCAGCCATGTACGCTGGGGGAATTCATACTCTGATCCCGCTTCTTTGAAGTGCGGGGTTAGACAGGGTGGGTCAATGTCTCCTGGCTTATTCAACCTGTACATGGATGAATTTTCACATCGTCTTTGACAGACTGGAGTTGGTTGCCACATATGTAGGAGGAATATGCAGTAACCACATCAGCTATGCGGATGACATGGTGATCTTGGCGCCTTCTCCGTCAGCTCTGAATCGCCTCCTGGAAGTTTGCTCGAGTTATGCTGCAGAACATAATATGCGGTATAATACGAGTAAATCCATGGTATTGATTATCCGATACGGTCGAGGTCCTCATTTCGTCCCCAAAATTACTTTAGATGGGCGTAATCTTGAAACTGTTAGGGAAGTCAAGTATCTGGGACACTTGCTGACGGAGGATCTATCTGATGATGGTGACATCGAAAGACAAAGAAGAGCCATTTGTGTTAGGGTAAATATGCTGGCTAGATGGTTTTTCCACTCCAGTGTAGAGGTTAAGAGACAATTATTTATGTCCTTTTGTACTAGCCTCTATATTGGTGAATTATGGACCAGATACAAGCGGGAGACGATGAGGAAGATAAAGGTACAATACAACAACTGTTACCGTGCTCTTTTTGGGCTACCTAAGAGTTGCAGCGCGTAGCAAATGTTTGTGGAAGGGCATGTGCCTCACTTTGAAGCCATTCTCAGGATGAGAGCGGCCTCTCTACGTCTTCGTATATTTTTATCGCCTAATTGTCTTCTTGCTGCTGCATCTTCTCATTTGCATTCTTCATTGTATGTTCGATGGATGGAACTACTACACCGACCGCCTTGAAATAGACATTAAATTATTATTATTATTATTTATTATTATTAGACTTATTATTATTATTATTTATATTTATTATTATTATTATTTATTATTAGTAATATTTATATATTTACTTATGTATTTATTCATTTATTTTTTTACTATTTTTCAATACTCTTTTTATGATCTATATATTATTTATATGGGCGTTGGGGATTGCACTATTCTCCTCATCGTCTGGAATAAAAGCTATTATTATTATTATTGATAAGCAGGTGTTATAGGAGGGACCAAAAACATCCAATCCACCTGTTGACTGATATATGTACTTCTCTTACTAAGTTTTTATTCCTTGAACTAAATTCGAATATTATGTACAATTCAAAATATTGGAATATTCTGTACAAATATACTATTTGTACAATTCAAAATATTGATATTTTATCAGTGGAGGCCCATGCGAGGAGTGCGGTCTGCACCGGGTGACACCAAAATTGATCAAATTGAAAAACGCTAATTCTGAACGCTGTATATATACAGATTTCTGTATAAATACAGCTACCGCAAAATCCGTTTTGTGCACTTATGTATATATATAGCATCAAATATGACCCATAATTGGCTTTTCTTAGAGTTCCTGAGAAATCAGTGTATCTAAAGTTAAGAAGATATACTGATTCAGTCAGACGGAGACGCAATCCAGAAACAACGTGTGAACATGGCTTTTGTTTTGGCGCTTCTCTCTCGCAAGTCATAACAATTAACAAATATTAATAAAACTGAGCAACAAAAAAAATTACCAGAGCGGAGACTAACCAATCGTTACTAACTTTGACCCACTGAATTCAAATATGAGCCTTAAAATGTTTACGATATGAGCCTTTAAAAAAATGTCTGTAACTCAAAATCTAGTATTGCTGTGCTCAAAGTGAGTATTGGAATCAATAGTCAGATGTTTTTCCCATTGATTGTGATATTTCATTGCTTTAAAATACTTATAATTAATTGTCTAGCGAATTAATTTTTTTTCCGTGCTATTTTGTATTTATTTGGCAAATTCTTTATTTCACCGCGTTTATAAGGATTGCTTTTCTATCTCAATATCTTATTTTATTATCTAAACGTACTAACTCAAGCGGTAATTGCAATTTAAATGATTTCGTTGTGTATACGGTTGTAACGCGAAATGTGTTGGTGCAAGTGAGATGGAATATAATCCACCTCACACAATACAGCGGTCGGATTACATGCCGTCTGACTGTGTACGTATATATTCACCATGTAATGGATGTTTTCGGTTCTACATACATATTTAGGCAGAGAAACGTTATAATAATAGAAGTGGCTTTAGGCGTTATAATGTCCATAGACATTCCTAAACAATTTTAGCATCAGTCGTATTTGATGCTTAGTGCTCGACGTATGTTTGATAAAAACTTCTCTGTTTGTTTATATAACTCGCAAGATGGGCAAGCATCGTTAAAAATTGCATAATGCATTCAAAAACACACAATAAACAGCATGGGATTCATTTTTATAAGTAAATTGATCTGATTTTATTCCGTGCGTTGTAGCGTAGTTATGGAGACATACCGCGTAATATTGACACAATTTATTTATTCATAAGGGCCCTTCTATTATTATAACATTTCTCTGTATGTAGAGTTTAAGGGCTATTTGCAGAGAAATGTTATAACTAGAGGTAGGACCGGAAGCGCGCCGTCTATTGTTCCATTATTGTAAATGCTTTGTAAAAAAGATTCGTCAAACCATTAACAATGGATTTACAACATGTGAACAATGAACAGCGCGCTCTGGGTCCGCTCTTTAGTTATAACTAAACTACGGATAGAGAGCGTGCTTTTTCCAAGAATCGGGGCGGTTTGGCTCTATTTAGAAAGCTAGAGTGCAAAAAAAAAGGTTTGGCGAACCTTAAACAAAGAATTTACAACAATTGAACAATAGACTGCGCGCTTTGGGTCCGGAGTCTAGTTATAACTAGTGGCCGGATCCACAGCGCGCCGTTTATTGTTCAATTGTTGTAAAAGGTTTGCCCAACCTTTTTTTTGTACTCTAGCTTTGTAAATAGAGCCAAACAGACCCGATTCCTGGAAAAAGCCTTTTAGGTAGAATTGGGGAGACAAAAAGGAAAGAAAATGATTTGTAATATTTACATTTTTTCTTTTTATTTTAGGATATAATCATTGTAGATATTAAATTTTTATTACATAATTTTCCAAGGATAAAAGAGAAATGGTGACAATATTTTTTCCTCGAAAGGAGATAATATAATAATATCAATGGACACTATAAAATAAAAAATAACATTAATTTTTCAAATTTACAATTTTTAAACTATATATGTATTTTTATGTGGCAAGAGTGTTTTTTTAATAATCTTTGTTCTTAGAATGGTACAATTAAAATCCGTTAAAAATAACATAATAATAATAATATATGTATATGGTAGACGTTGCTTAATTAAAAAAGTATTATTATTTTTTTAATATAATCATTATTTAAAACATAAAAAAATATTGGTGGATGGTTGTCGTATTTTCTTACAATGTGACGCAATTCGAAAGTTTCAAAAACTTCTATTTAAAATATGTTCTGGTAATCTATTGATTTGTGTAACGCACAATTACTTATGTGATATAATTGTTTTAAAATATAACAAGATCTTTTGTAACAAGAATGTATGTGTACTTTCAATTAAAAATCTGTATAAAACAAAACCTGGCAGTATTTGACGGCTTCAACTATTGTATTTATTGTACTGTATGAAAAAATAAACACTTTGTATTTACGATTCGCAATCATAACAAGAACATTATTGAGTCTCTTATAAACTATTATATATGTATAAACACATGTGTGATGGGATGTTTATATATATTATGTGTGTGTGTGTGTATGTCTTTTGCGATTTGGGCTCGTGACTATCAGAGATATTGCAAGTATTTAACTGACTATAGTAGGAAAGGATCTTGATTTTTGTTTACAGGTGCAAAATTTCTAGTTATGCCATTGCTTTTACACACTTTAATATAATTTCCATCATCGGTCAAAGTCTACAATATCCTCTTAAGAGTCTGCCGAGCACAGATTGAACAAGACAAATTTTAACTGTTGTAAGAAGAGCATATGATTACTCCAAAGATGGAGAGAACGTTATAGAAATTTTTATCAAATGCTCGTAATTACTGATAATAATCTGCAAGCGTATCGCTAACTTTGGCATTTGGTTCAAAGTTTGCATTTGGCTACGCGTACGGGATTTTTATTAATTATTTTAATAGTTAAATAACGATTCGATATTGCTGTGTGGTTTAAAAATGTTTTTTTAAAACAATCATTTCGGATTAGAATGATGGGTATTTTTTTTTAATCATGTCACAAAGATATGTATCAAACATCACTTATTACTCATCGAGCGTTTAAAATTTATTCAGCGATTTTCTATCAATTTGAGCAAAAAATTATACATATGTATATTTAAATATTATTGAGTCTTTTTAAACTTATTTTAAAATGAATGACAGAAAAAAACAAACAAAAAGATTCTATGAAATATTCGAAGTAACAAAGAGAAATTTGCGCAAATGAAATGTTAAACGACTACCATAATAAGACATTTCTTTATTATTTTAAATACTTTGCGACTATGAATTAGTCTGTATGGTATACACAGTTTTAACGAATCTTATAGACTAAGTTTGCCGCGGAAGGGCATAATCTTTATTTTTACTTATTGCAATAGTTGAGATATAACATTTGTATAAAATGAATAATTCAATAATATAAAATACCTATCACGGAAATACTGTAATACTCTGTTATGTTTATTTCTCTTTTTTAGTTTAATTCTTTCAACTTTGACAATAAGTAGACAAATCATAATCTTTCTATATGCATAAAAATAACTGTTCAATGTTTTGTTGAACACGTCTTATTGTTTCAATATGAGGTTTCAGATATATATATATATATATATATATATATATATATATATATATATATATATATATATATATATATATATATATATATATATATATATATATATTCACACATTTAAAAATTGTATAAAAAAATCCATTTATTTATCTCTGCTATGGAATTGTAATGGTTTGTATAAAAATTTGCTTTGAGGTTTTTTTTTTGCTATTTGTGTATATATTTGCTATGGCACTATTATGTTGTAGTTGAATTCAAATTAAACAAAGATTCGGTCATTTAAAAATTAAAATAAAACAATTTGACAAACGAATTATATTAAAAAAAAAAAACAAAATGCAAAAGTGTAATGACAAAAAATGAGATCATAAATATTCACAATACACGTATACATTTAATAAGTGAATAATATTAATTTCGTTCCGAGGGTTTACGATTGTTAATTAATTTATGAGACGATATCGAGAGTTTTAGTATATTTTAATAATAGTAAAAAAGAAACAATGATTCATATTCTTTTCTATTCAATTGAATTTAGTATACATGATCTTGTTTGTTTAAATTAAACACTTTCATTAAAACTTACTTTATATGTATATAAATCGTTTGCATTATCCCACATCGGTTGACTTCAGATTGCAAATAAGTCAACTTTATAATGTTGATCGTCAACGGAATGCGGAATAATGCAATTTATATGAATAGAAACGACGCGTTTGAAACAATATGAAACCGATAGGCTTTTAAATGTACAAAAATATGATTATATCATTGAAAATGCAACACTTTCCACCACGACAATGCAAAAATACTTACATTAAGAATTAATAATATATCTAACGTTATTATATAACATTTAGTTAAGTCTTGTCGCTCCAGAATATGTGTGTACAACCTTTCAAAGGTCAGCGATTAATTATCATTTATATAATAATAAATACTAGTAAAATAAACAAAGACATTGTATTTAACATTTCGTTTTATTCGTGTGTGGTAATATAATAATATATGTATGTATGTATGTAGTAATAATAAATGTTTTGTAGTACCGTTTGCGAATGTGGAGACGGCTTCACTAATTTAAAATAAGACCGTTGATTTGCACCCTCTGTACTGTCAATGCATGATTTCTATTGTAACTATATATATATAAAAAAGTATCAAACTGAACATTTAAATTATACTAGTAATTAATTATTATTAAAAACTAATACATATATATATATACTTTGCATATGTATTATCATATAAAATAGGACACATAAAAATCACATAACTTGTGGTAAAATGATATGAATCCAGTCATATCGGTGTGTATAATAAATAATTCAATATTGTATGACATACATAGAGAATAATTACATTAAAAATTGTTGCAAGATTGGTTTGTATCTATGATTTAATTTAAAACTATTGAAAATGCATCAACAACACAAGTTTATATAAACATTTCACTATGAGCAATATATTAATAGTATATGTATACATATATATAAAATTAACCTTCAATATGACTGGATTTTATGTTAAGTACAATCCGTACGTAAAATCAAGTAACGCGATACTATTATTAATAATTAAATGCAGTAAATTAGGCCTGGTATTCATTTCTTTTGGCAATGAGTAACATCAGAATCAAAAAATGACGTATCTTGTTCTACGATCATAATAATATTTAAAGCAAATTGTGGCAACTGGAGTCGAGTGAGCAAGGTTGTTCGCAAAATTCGTAAACCTTAGTTGCAGAATGAAAAAATAAAAAAAAAACCCTATAAAGTATAGAAAAAAAAGTTATAAAATACTAATAAATTGATAAAATTATTAATAATGTAATAGTTATCATATAATATATCAAACTCAAAAGGGCAAACTGTAAAAACATTACATTTTAAATGTTAAACTATTCTTCTCATAATATGTATAATATATAATAATAATAAAAACCTAATTTGGGTATCAAACAAATTATATAATACACAATTCTTTACATACAAAACGTATCATACTATGAGCACTCAGATAATAATACATAAGAGAGTAAAAAAAAACTTCATTTAAAGATTTTAAGTTTCCATAAATAATACTTTCTACATTTCAATATATAATATAACATTGGCAAGTAATAATACCGTGCTTTACTTATTATTATATTACGTATGAAATAATAATAATAAAAAAAAAACAAACACACAATTCACGTCGTCGTCTGATACGCATCTTTTAAAGCTTTCATTTTAACTGTACACAATATAATTATAATAAAAGGGAGAAAACGGAGGACGTTTAAGTATCTAAGCTTTTGAGTAAAAGGTTAATTAACTATAGTAAAAAATGGAAATGATAAAAAATAAATGCAATGAAATTGGAAAAATTTCCATTTTTCGTTTTTTTAAATATAATATTTATTTTATCAAAGACCTTCGGAAATTAATCATCGGACACATTTTAATAAATAGCTTTGAGCTTCTTTTTTTTTTATATATTCGGAGGTCATTATATGCGTTACTCGTTTCGCAAATAGAATTCTACATATGTATTTCCTATGTCTTTGATAAATGTATATATATATATTTTATATGTATATAATATATTCACATCGTCATATAATATAAACTTTTCTTACATATACTCTCTTCTCATACACGTTTCAGATATTATCTATTTTTTTGTTTTATTATTATTTATTTCAGATAAAAGATAAGAATCATATTAATAAAATATGTATAAAATATGGAGTTAAGTGTGAGTTTATCTCACCCAACCATTAGGCACCAATAGTCTGTCAGCCCGGCGTGGTCCGCCTCATTTATTGAATATAAGGTACATTGGCATCATTTAATCTATTGACTTCTGTTACTATTTACATGTAAAATATAATTTCATATAACTGTAAATATAATAATATGTAAGTAGATATAAAATTGTACGGAGGGCTTGAGTTTATAAAAATATAACAAATTATTCCTGTGCTTTCGGCGTCCGCCGGGCTGCCGTCTTCGACGTACGCGGGTAAACCACCCGGTACGCTCCTATTCCTAAGGTAAAACTCTCACTAGCCTACGTTTTTTATTCATTTCTCTCATCTCATAAAAATTATCATTAAAAATTACACAAAGAGATCACACAGTTAAATCTTATATATGTATATAAACAAACTTTGTCATAAGTAGTATCGTATATGGAGTAAGATTATTACATTTTTTTTTTTTACTTGTCAATTTTTAAATAACTAATTTTTCCGCTAAATCCCCGTATCCAACGTTATAGTACATACGTGTGCACAGACAGCACATGCTGCTGATTCAAGCATTTGGCGAATATCGAATTGGTGTCTGGCCGTCTAATGGTGAGTTTACGAGTATGTTGTCACTGGAAAGTACTGCTATTTGAATCGCCAGTGGGGTTTACTCGTGGTGAAGTTTCTCAGTTGCTTTACACATTCAATAAAGCTCTACTAGTGGTATTAGGCAGGTGAGTGTTTGCTGTAGAGAGCCAGATATCAGAAAAGAAACTGCCAAATGCTGCAAATGGTCAGCAATACTGTCCGTGAAGACGTAGCTTTGCAATAGCGCGCATTATTAGACCGAGATTTCCGTATTGCCATTAAAATGCCAAAAACACAGCAATAAGTTCATAATTTTATCTACCTAAATACTATTTTTTACATTGAGATTTTGGAATTGAAGTCGTCGACATTGCTAAAAATTGTTTTACTATCGCGCGATTCGCTTATTTTTTTTTCTTATTTAATTCTTCACAAAAATCTTAACCTTAACGAAATGGAATCTCCCAAATGTGTAATCCTTTTCCATACAAGCACCATGTGAATATCATTTCGAAAAATTTACAAGGAGTCCGCGATGGCAATGCGCTACGTCCAGAGCCGAGCACGAGCGCGTATCACATTGGATGAGCTCCTGTATTTTGGCTACTGGTCTGCACATGTTTACGTCCCGTGGCCAGAGTACAGGGAGAGACGAAAAGGCGGGGGTCACTGGGTAGGTGGTTTGAACTCCTGAGGAGCCGGCGATCCCTGCGAGCCCTGAGGGGCGAACTGAGGCTGACCGAATGGTGGAGCGTAGCACTGAGGGAAGTACAACTCCGGTTTGACCACCGTCGGTGGCAAAGCTCTCAACAACGGCTGTTTGGTATCCAACAGTGGATTACAATTGTTGTTCCGTCGGTTCTTAGCCGCGTGAGGATTCATATGATTGTCGATGTGCTTCTTCACCTCGGGCTCGGTGGCGAAGCGGCGTCTGCAATTTGGCATCGGGCAACAGAACGGCCTATCACCTTGGTGCGTCCTCGTATGTTGATCCAATATTGCTTTCTGTCTGAAGTCCTTGCCGCACTGCCCGCACTTGTACGGCTTTTCACCTGTGTGAATCCGCAAATGCTGGTTGAGAATGGTGCGCTGACGGAAGAACCTCGGACAGTACACACAGCCGTACGGCTTTTCGTTCGTGTGGATCCGTAAGTGTTGGGTCAGATGAGATTGCTGTCTGAAGCGCTTGCCGCACTCCGGACACGGGTAGGGTCGCGATTCGATGTGAATGCAACCGTGTTGAAGCAGCGTGGATTTTTGCTTGAACTCCTTCTGACATATGGGACAACGGACATAGAGAGGCATGCCTGCCGAGCGACCGTGCTGGATCACGTCCGGCAGACCTGAACCTTTACCTCCCGTAGCCCCCTTCAAATATTGCAAAGCGCTGAAGTTTGCACCACCGAATACTGAATGATTGAGACCTTTCGGGTCTTTGAAATAGGCGGGGTATTGCATTGAATCCGTCGGTGAGAAGCAACTGTTGCGGTTCTGGTCCGGATGAGAGCTGGTATCGGCGTCTCCGTACGTCGATTGGACTTCTTCCTTGCCTTCGTCCGGTGGAAATGGCACGTCCTGCGGCCACAGCGTAGGCGTCATACCGTTCTTGAATATCAAATGAGGCGACACATCTGAAAAAGATAAATACACTCGTTAGATGGCGTGAAGTGGGCTTGAAGTACCAAAAAAAAGGATGAGGATAAAAAAAAAGTTTGGATCTTTAAGTCATTCAAAAATAAAAATAATTATAATTTTGAAACAATATGATCGTTAGATATGTACCGGGTTAATTTGGAAGATTAATTGGGCCGGATTTTTTTTTTAGTTTTAGTTTTTGGTTTTTTGAGTCAGAAGGCCAATCGGTGTGTGAGATAAGAGGTGAGCGGCCCCGTTCGTTGTTCAATCGTTATCACGCGATATTCTCATTTTTCCGAGTCCTTAAATCGTTCCGGAATGTAAGGGATTTTTTTTTTTGGGTGTTAGAGCATGCCTATTGTTTTTTTTTGCGTGTCGAACTTGACAAGTTAACGGGAACCGCTGGAGATGTAGAGCAAGGAGTAGGCTCAATATGAGAATAGCGCTCGCCTTGGTGTGTGCGGACGTGCTGATTCAGGATGGCCTTCTGGCGGAAATGTTTGCCGCACTCCCCGCATGAGTAGGGCTTCTCACCGGAATGGATGCGCAGGTGCTGGTTGAGGATGGCCCGTTGTCTGAAGGTGCGTGGGCAGTACACACAAGCATATGGCTTCTCGTTGGCGTGGATGCGCAGATGCTGCGTGAGATGCGACTGCTGTCTGAATCGTTTGCCGCACTCTGGACAACCGTAGGGCCTGGAATCCGTGTGGATTCGTTCGTGCTGCAGCAGCGTGCTCTTCTGCTTGAAGTCCTTGCCGCAAGTGAGGCACTTGAACAAGCGCAGATCCCCGTTGGGATTAGGCTTCCTAGGCTTCGACGGCAACGAATCCTGCCCCTGTTGGATGATATCAGGGAGGGCGGCTCGCAAATCAGGCATGCTGCCATACTGATGCGCTTCAGGCAAAGGTAGTGGTAGTGCCGTTCCATCAGCTCCGAGGGGCAGCACGCTACCGGGTTGCTTCAGATAGTGGAGACCCGGGAAGCCGCCTGGTCCGAGCATATGCCCGCTGGGTGCATGCTGAGGTCGAGACTCTTTGAAATAGTGCGCTGAGTATTGCTGCTGCAGCTCCTGATGCTGGTCGACGGATGGTGCGTAGCATGAGGTGCGTTCCAGGGCATCGCCGGGTGTCGTGGGACCTCCCGACGGGGGTATGTGCGCGGGTGAGGGTTGCTGCGGAAGTTGGGGTAGTTGGTCTGCTTCCGCTGATAGCGTGGATTGTTCGGTAGTAGGTGCTGGGCTTCCGAGCTGCTGTTGCTGCTGCTGCTGTTGTTGCTGCTGTTGTTGCTGTTGTTGTTGCTGCTGCTGCTGTTGTTGTTGCTCATTCTCCGTCGGCTGTTGCTGCGGCGAACCACCGCTAGGCGGCGATTGGTGCTGGCCAGTGGCATAAGAGCCATCGAGTGCTGCTCCCCACTGTCCCTGTCCTCGTTCCATGCCATCTTTATATAGCACGTATGGCGTCCCAGTATCTGAAATAATCAAAGGATTTTACATTAGAACCTTGAATTTTGGCTTAAGCATTATCATGAGGGCACTTAAATACTCCTTCAACATGTTACATGGCTAATTTATGATTCTGTGGTTTGGTTTCAGAAGTTCAACAAATGATTATGATCCAACTTTGTATATTATTATTGCTGAACTATGTAGTAGACGTACCAAACATAAGCCAAACCAACATTGATAGTTGCAAAGATCAGGCAATAAACAACTACATACATATATAAAGATATTAATGAAGTAGAATTGGGCAATAATTTTGTTTTAGAGGCAATAATAGTATGTAGATGCAAACCAATTGGAATAGTTGAAAGTGAAAGACTTTAATGTAATTCTAGATAGTCTCAGATACATTGTGATGAGCTTTTTATTTACGACTATTCCTAGTTTAGGTACAATTGATTTCGAGTTGCACATTAAAAAGTATTGATTAGACAGGAAAAGTCTCCCGAAAGGAACAAGTAGATATTGACTCATCAACACATATGTGTGTATGTATGTAGTCTATTGCAGAGAATAGTTTCATCATTGGAAGAAATTTATGTTTATTTAATACGCAATCCTTCTTAAGCTAAAGCGTCACGTCAATGTGAGGAATAAAATAAGTAAGGGTGCAAACACACGTAGTGGGACGTGGTACGTTTTTTTAAGATACTTTCAAACTTTTCGCAGCACCTCTAGCCCATATTCATGGTATACAAATGGTCCCAAAAATCACCCGCTGAAGTGTTTTCGGTGATATTTTATCCTCGCTTGACAGTGATCGATAACGGTGAACCTCATATTTGAAGAAATGTAGGAGAAACTTTTCAGTTGTATTTTATATGCATACACGTGCGACCTCCCAAACATATAACCATTCTGCACGTGCACAGCGGGAAGCCAAGGACACATGACGTCCCATACCACTCACTGTGTTTTCGCCCTAAGGGCCGGGCCGCACCGTGCGACTTGGTTGAGGGCGACCAGATCAATGCATGCAGGTAGATGGGACATGCCACACTCGTCAACTTGTTTGACGCACACAATTCCATACATACATTCGTGTCACGCAACAAGTCGGCCGACAAAGTTGCACGGTGCGGCCCGGCCCTAATACTTGTGCGCAGGATGTCTGAAGAAAAGTTGCCGATAACTCAATCGGAGAAAGACTGGTACTAAGAGTGAGAGAAGGAATTGAATAGGAGTTCTACCGGAAGAATCCGAATCTGATCTAATATTGAAGAAGACTCGAGCTACATAAGTAGAAGATACTGTAGTTAAAATTTGACGACTACAAAGACATCCGGTATCTGTTACGTTAAGTTGCGTATTCATCAAGATCAAAGCCGGACCACCGTCTCAGATGTCTCCGAAGATAACGTTCTGTTTGAGGAGCGAAATAAATTGAATTAGAGCATCCGAAAGGCCTGTTTTTGTCCATTGTTTCCGATTTAACCAGTCACCTGGATGCTGCGGGTTTAACAGATACCATTATACCGCCGATACCATTATAACGGTCATGCATTCGATACTACAGTAATATCTGGTTGGCATCTGTTCTTCGTGATTCGTAACTTCTTTACTTATTTTTGATTCTTTTTGCTCTCTTTATCTGTTCTGTCGCCAAACACAATGGGAAAACGCTATTTCTCGGGACAAAATCATTGTCTCAAGGCGTGCATGACAGTTGGCTCAGTTGGCCGGTCATCTATGGTTGATCAATGGTTTTTACGGTGTGCAGATTTCATAGAGTACGTAGTTCGTAGAACTGGTTTTGCGTACAACATACTATTTTACGTACATGTTGGGTATAGAATGTCTTATTGTTGTACACGGGTGGTAACATCGTCTATTTTTTATTAATTTACAACAGTGATTTACAGCGCAAACAAGAAAGAGCGTAATTTGAACGCGATTCTGCGATGAGCTTTTGTTGTTCACGCTGGACCAACAGAGCATTGTTAAAATTTTAATTATGAATTCTCGTAAGGCAGTAATTTGTTTTACTGTAAACAAAACGGATCATATACTACGTTATTATTCGAAAAAAATAAAGAACCTCGCTATCGCTCGGAGTTTTATAAATGAATTTTACAATAGATGTGGTCCGTGATGGATTTTACTAATCCGAAATTTTCAACTTTACTATTGTCTCAATGCGATTAAATTTTCCGTATCAAATTAACAGAAGAGTTATCCGTATATATGTAAATATGTATGTATGTATGTAAAATACATGTCAGTTTTTCGTTCATTGCCTCGATTCATTTTTCTCTACTCATTCATTTGCTGTAGTTGATTTTTTAGATTCAATAAAAATATGAGTCACACTCAAAGAATCAAATTTTATCGCAAATTTAATGACGCTTTAAAAAAACCTACAATATTTTAAATAAAAAATAAACATAAAGATCGGTTTGTCATATAATTGCAAGTAATACATTTTGAATAATAGTGAAAAAAAGTCGAAATTAAAGAAATAGTGTGTTTACACCAAACTTTTAAATACAAAATTCGTTTTTATTATTATATTTTTATTAAAAAAATTGAACAAAAAATAGGTCATTCGAATTCATCTTTCGTTAATGTAATGTAAATGCATTAAAAAAGTATTTTTTAAATTTATTAATATATATTCTCATAATACTACTATTTCCTAATAATTGTCATTTACATTTTATTTGCTTTGTTATTAGATTTAAATTATGTTAAATTATATACATTGTGTTGAAATTGGTCTTAATTTTGAAAATAATGTCTAAAAAAAATATAGATATGTTAAATTGAACATTCAATTCATTAAATTGAGACATTGACGTTTTTTTTAAACAATTGATATTTGTAAAAGAATCGGAAATAAAGCCAAATCAACGAGAATGTCATTTGGGGGAGGGAAATTTTTCTCCTGCCTAGATTTGGCCAAACCAGGCTCATGCATGTAATTTGATGAAATACTATGAATCTTAATTAAATCAATTATTTGCTACCAAAAATTTTAGTCAGCAGAAACTAGTTAAAACATATCGATTAGAAGATTCACAAACTAGCCAACTTTTATCTCCTCTTGGAAAAAAATAAAAATGACATCTCTGAAAGTCAACCCAAAAGGAGCCCTTCATTCTAAGATGACTCAAAGAGAACTCGATAACAAAAATAAGTCGTCTATCATATTTTTGTATGTATGTACATACATATGTAGTTATACATAAGAGCATACTTTCAATGCATCCAACATGTACTGTATTTTCCATTCTCAATGGTACATTTTCTCCAAAAAGTATACAACAATTGAGCCGTTATATTCGAAAGTGACGGAAGTCCAATTTGCAGTCCCTAAAACACTATTTCTGTTTGACTTAATTCAAAAATTGTTATCACTACTTTTAATTCGATATATCCAGAATAAACCTATTACAGGCCACCAGTATTTTTAAATATTGTAAAACGCAAGACCCCATATCTAATGTTATGCGAAATATTTGTCGAAATGAAGAAAAGTGGACTTACGTCAATTTCAAATATAATGCATCAATTGTTGATCACTAATACAGTTTGAATGTACATATGTACAAACATTTGCTTCATAATGGTAACAAATGTAATATTGATGCTGCTCCAAATAATACAAAATAAATCCCTAAAAATAATTTATAATACACCCATATATACTAACTTGAAAAAACTGCATGTCATAAATAATATTCCGTTAATTACAGACATTACGAACAAACTAACCAGTAGATTCTATGACATAATCACTGATAACCATACTAACACACTTGTGACGAGTCTTGGTGATTACAACAAAATGTCTATACCCTTCAGGTATAAACACAGATTACCTAAACACAATCTGCTTTAGATCGTCGACTTTAGGGAGTCTTTAATTAATATTATGTATTTGATGTATTATGAGCATTTATAAGAATTGTAAATAGGATTTTGAGCTCTTTTACCTATTATGCTGTACATTAACATTAGAACAATGTAATACTATGATTACTAACAAAATTAAATTAAAATTGTAAAATAGAAAATGATCAGTAGATCAGTAGCTATTAAAATATATGTAAGATGTATTGTGAACATAATTTAGTAATAATAAAAAGCATTTAAAAATTAAGAATGATCTTGATATATATAATATAATATTAGAAATATAATCAGCATTCGTATAGTGTGGACAGAGTAAAAGTAGTGCAAGAGCAAAACGAGCAGTGAAGAGATTTGCCACCGCCGCTGTACGTGGTTAATGGTCTTCCGACGAGGAGTTAAGGCATGGAGCAAGCCTTTTACATTGACCTCCACACCCACCCACCCACCTGACCAAGAAACTAAGAGTACCAGATCCATCTGGGCTACCGCAATCGCACACGGCAACTCACTACATATTATTCCGACCATACATTATTTATTTCGCCCGACAACTTTGTACGTACATATGTACCTATTCATAGTATAAACGTGAGTGTGTGTGTGTGTGTTCACGTTTGTTAAATAACAATGGCGTAGAAAAGCAAAAAAAAAACTTGGCCCGTTCACCATTTGACATTGACATTGGTTCGATTGCGAAAAATCTGAATTATAAATAAAAATAAACGCCACTGGCGAAATTGTGAACGGAGCCAAAAGACGCGAAAATAAATATGCGAATGTTTTTTTCGGACATTTCGTCAGAGATCGCACTTTCGGATAGATCTGGGAAATTTTTACTATTAGTACACCTGGAAAATCTTTTCTATAAAATTTTCTAAAGAGATGATTTGATGCTGAAACCGCAGCGACAATAGCCTCGGGTGTGGTTTATATATCAATTCTTTTCCAAAACCACCCATTGAAATATCAACGGGCACAACATTTATTTCTTATACATATTGTGTAATGGTATACAAAAGCAAAGGCAAAATGCGGAAAAAAGAAGAAATTCAGATTTTAAATCCCATATTAAAGTCGAAAAAATTTAGAGGTAAAAAACATTATAAATTTTTTTGCACTCTAAAAACAATTTTTTGAACGACAATTGTACTTTATATATACATCTGTTACAGTCCAAGTGTTCACTAAGGTTCGTTCATGAACATACTAGTTGGTTCACACACAAGCAATTGGTTTTAGTTGGAAGTCCAAACAGTCAAAAGCAACTTCAAAGACTTTTAGCTGTCAAAACGCTAAATATTTAAAAGGGAAATCCTATGGAAGCCACATTGCAACGTTGGTATAATTTTTATTGTATTTCAATGTATTTTTATTTTAATTTATTTTATTTTATTAATTGAAAAATCAACAGACAGGATGTACAGAGATAGGTATAAAAAAAAAACAAAAAGTAAATAAATAATATATGTAACATCCGAGTCCAATAATAGATTTTTACAAAAATGAAAAAGATAAATATAAGGAAAACAAATTAAAAAGTAAAGAATAAAGGCATGACAAAATATGTAGATGCATTCATACATAGAGGATGGGACACACGGTTGAGAATACTTAAACATATGCCTAATTGGTTTTTGTATGAACAAACTAGTATGTTCATGAACGAAAGAAATTTACACTTGGAATACTTTAATTCGTACAATCTTATAATTTCGATAAGTTTCTCCTACATTTATCGAATCACGGTTATCGATCACTGCCAAACCCATGTATGTCAAAACAAGGAAAATATATCACCGAAACACTCCAGGTCAGTTTTGGCCCTGAACTATATCAGGCGTGCTAGCATTTATTTTACATGTACAAAATTATCAAAAAAAAAACACGTGTCGAATACCTCTCTGTGTCAGCACCTCAAGACAGATTAAATTATTATTAAAATACTATATAATTTATCTATGTAATTTCTAATTCTTCAAAATGAGATTTCGTCGAGATAAAATAATTCATGACAGGAAATAAACGACAAAAAATGTAATAAATCAACGATAAAATCGGACACCAATAGTACTCAACGCGAAATACACAAATTTTCGCAAGACAAATAGTACATCGCACATCAGAAAAATACACACACAAAAAATAAATGGCAATATTTCGCACGGGAAATACCAGAATATATTTGAACCGATCAGATAACATATGCAGATCTTAACGATTCAGCAAGTATTATATAATAATAAACATACATACATACATGTTTACAATCATTTATCGATCCGTTCACTGTCAAAATTATTTAACAATTTTTTCCATACATACCATCACAACAAACACGATTGAGCGATTAATTTTAAATATGAACACTTCGGTCGCAAAGGCCAGACGAATAGGAGGAAAAAGATGAGAGAATATGTGACGTACCTACTTCACACGACCACTAAATAGAAAACACTACTATGTATTTTATTAAATACTTACACATTGTAGTAATAAGTTTCGTATTTTTTTTTTGTCAGGAGCATATGAACGACGCTTCAAAGGGTTAATTATATTACACGCACGATTCTCAGATAGTCAAATAGATACTCTTCTTAGAATCCGCATGCAGGAAAAAAAAACCAGTCTAATACGAAACATTTACCGCCTGGGAGTTATGAAAAAACTCACCCACATTTTCGCCTTATCCACATCTTGAACTCGCCAAAAATCAAAAGCAAAAAAAAAAACTAAACGGCCTTCACTATTTTTATAGATTTATAGATAGTCGCCAGACCGTTGAGATTTTTTTCAGTACCTACTATAATGCGATGTAGCGTAATGGGATTAAACAAATGTGTAAGCGTTGCGATTCGAACGAATAAAACAAATAACCGTTGCACCTTCTTTTTATTTGATTTTTTGTTTTAATTTTATTGCTCTTGCATTCGAATGCATTAACGATCATCATCGCGTATCGGTACTTCACTTTTGGTGTACGTATTTTTTATTATTTCGGCGCATGTGTTTTAAATTAATTTACTTTTGAAGTGTTTTTTTCCGCAAGCCGTGAAAAAATATGTTAATCGTGTGCGAAAAAAAAGCGAGATTGAATACGTGAGATAATTTACGTAACACACCGGGGCAAATGTGTACGAGTGACATTCGCAATAAAGCGATCGAATGAGGATATGTAATATAATGTTTGGGAAAAAAGTGACTAATCTATCGAATGATCGATTGTGTTATATAATAATGTACATATAATACATAAAAAGCTTTAAAAAACGTTATAGATAAAAATCAAATTAAGCTATTTTTAGTATAACTTAATGTGTTTTGATCTCATTGATGAGTTTGAGTAGGTAGTGTTAATGTTGCAAAAAGTTGGGGGTGGCGTTGGAGATTAGGATCGTCTAATTTTGGAGTCATATGAGAGTATATGAGAGTCATTTTGTGCATTCCATGGACCGCAAGACGCACGAACATCTCCACCAGAGAGACTCCACAACATGTAGACAAAGAAATTTTGCCTACTCTGGCTATATTGCCAGGAATAATATATGGAGAATCTCGAGAAGCTGGTAGTCATCGGAAAACTAGCCAAAGGAGAGTAAATGACAGTCATGTTGCGCATTCCATGGACCGCAAGATTCCATCCTCAAAGAACTGGCAGTTTCAGAGAGACTCCACAACATGTAGACAAAGAAATCTTTCCTACTCTGGCTATATTGCCAGGAAGAATATGTAGAATCTCGAGAAGCTGGTAGTCATCGGAAAACTAGTCAAAGGAAGTAAATGAGTCATGTTGCGCATACCATGGACCGCAAGACGAGCGAACGTCTCCATCCTCAGTGAGCTGGCAGTTTCAGAGACTCTCCACAACATGCAGACAAATAAATCTTTCTTACTTTGGCCATATTGTCAGGAAGAATATGGAGAATCTCGAGAAGCTAGGTAGTAATAGGAAAACCGCGAAATAGAGATAAGACAAGTGAAAGAATCTACCACAAGATGGTCAGATCAGATCAACGAACTGATGGGATCGTCCCTAAGCACTGCATTTAACTTGGTGCAGGACCGGGAGGAGTGAAGGTGGATCATCCACTGAATTTTAGATACCAGATGCATATTAGTAGAGAGGTCGTAGGTTCAAGTCCCGCCCAAATACGCTACTGGCGAGATCTTGTGGTTATTAAAACACAGATGGACCGTTTCCTGTTAGAATTTTCCAAATTTTCTAGCTTAATTGTTGTGACGGATATAATAAATCAGTACCCCCCCACCATTTAGTGTCTTGTAAATTTAAGTTATTAGCATCTCGAATTTGTTGAATCTTATAAAAATATGCTACCCACATGTAAGTATTTATCGCAAATTTGTTTTGCTATAATTATTTTGTTGATTGGCTACAGATGTCTCTATTGTATTCTATATACTGTTGTTTGAAAAATTGTTAGTACTTGTGTACATATAATCTATCCACGTGTGTCGCCTTGGAATAATTCCTGTCATAGCATATAAATGATGTATGTATGTATATAATAATAAAAAACAAAAACAAGGAAGGGGAAATAAAAAAAATAAGCGTTTGATAGGAAATGCTTTAGGTATAAGTTTCAATTTGAGGTAAAAGTAAGTTTCAAACGGTGTGTGGGGTTAAAGTTGAAAACTCAAGTTGGAATGGTTTGGGTTATACACATGTTCGATGTAGTTGACAGAAGTTTGTTTGATTCAATTTTTTTTTGATAAACAAGAGTTAATTATTTTAAAATTTAATAGTCAATTTTGAAAAATACATAAAACGTCCGGGTATTAATCATTGTATAGCTTACCACCTATATACATAGATGTTGAGGGTTTGATAGATGTGTCTGAATGATGAAGTTTTTCAAAGGGATTCTGTACGTATTATTAAATTTCGATTGCGAACAAACTTTTTTCGCCGAAAATTAAGGACTAAAACATTCTCAAATTTACTTCTAACTTATGAAACAAAATCAGGATAATCTTGAGATTGATATGTAGCATTGTTAGAGGAGTGATAATATAATCAAATTCACAATGCGGATACACGTGAAAATTAAGCAAGTTTTCAACACCTCAATGACGTCAATGGACAGACGAAGCCATCAAGCAGCGAGACAAACATTAAACATCTCAAATACTCCATGTCTAGAGCATTCACTAAATAATGAATACATAGAATGAGAGGCACTTGAGAGCAATCTGAGAAGTGTCTTCGCTACACAGGTAATTTCAGATGAGCAATTATTTACGTCTGTCTGTCAATCTAACCATTCGCATAATTCGATTTGAATTGAATGAAACGTGATATGTGCAAAAGGCGAACCATGACCAGTTTGAAATCCCAACAAAAAACTCAACAGAAACCAACCCAAAGCAAACGAGTATAATTGGGAGCCTCGTCTCGGAATTGCATTTAATAATAAATAATACGAGCAGTAGAACAGTAGTCCTTTCGTTTTCTCGCGTGGCCGAGACGACTGGTCGAATCTGCATAATGGGTCCATTACATGGAGCCTCTGGAATACAACGGACGGCGTGTGTTAAAAATACGAAAACCGGTTGTGTGGGCACTATCGAGTTTCTGTGTAGGGTCGCAAGGGGTTGGAGACTGACCGCAGTCCGAAAGCTGAAACTGTTGCAAAATGCGATCTCGTCGAAAAGTCAACTTTCACACGATTCGCTTGAATCGTCTCAATGGCAGAACAATGAGTTAAGAAATGTGGGTTAAATTTGACCGACATTTTGTTTGGACAGTGTAAAGTTACACCAACTGAAAAGCTCGTGGTTCAATTCATGAGAGGTTTTGATTGAGCTGGCTTTCATGAGTTCTGCAGGTGAGTTAAATATGAAGGGCTGAAAACTAGACTGGTACAAGCGACATTTTAAAAAAAAGTTGGTTTAAGTGCTAAAATAATAGCATATGTATATGAAATGTCACTTGTACCAGTCTGGTTTTCAGCCCGTCATATGTAAGTCTATTTTTTCAGTACGTGCCTGAAGCTAAATACTTTTGGAGCACAGGTTGATATTTTAGACGTGGTGCATGACATTTTTTTCTACATCGTAGTTGATAGAAAGTTTTTGATGATATTATTAAGTCCCTGTAAAAATTTAATATTATATGTTATCTGACAAAAAATTGGGACTATACATACATATTTTTATTTTACATATATACCAGGAAGGCCTTACAGGTAAATCCCAATGCGCCTTCCTGGCCAATTACAAATACAAATACAGCATTTTTATTAGAAGTCGTTGAATTGCGAGACACTGAAAAAACTCGCAAATTAACGAGACATCTATGAATTGTACATAAAATTTTATTGTACATCAATCAAATTTTTCAAATAGTGGTGACATAGTAGGTAGGAAGGATTTTTAGCCAAATTTTTTTTTCCGGGAACCGTTTCAACAATGAAATCAGAGAAAATTGGCAAACTCTGATAGGAAACGATCAACCTGGAGTCACAAATCCAGGTCTGACCAACAGCATACTCTGAAAAATTCATTTTCATTCAGGGATAGAACCCGGCACCTTCTTGACGGTAAGCAGAAGCTTAACGTCCGAGCTATGCTGCTGGCTGTTTTATATATGTTTCCTACCTATCAAAGCTATAGCTTTATTCTAATATTATTTTTATTTTATTTTACATAGATATAGAAAGGCCTAGCAGGTAGGTAGACATTGCAGCATTTACATATATTACATAAATCGCTGTATTTAGAGAGGCTGAAGAACACGAACTTAACAATTAATTAATCCATAGAGATATCTATGGATTTAAACTTGCACATATTTTTTTACATATTGTACATAAATCAAATTCAGATATTTGTGACAGCGGGTAGGATGATTTTTGCCGATTTGAAGAACCGTTTCAACAATGAAAATCAGGTAAATTGGCAAACATTGATAAGAAACGATCGACTTGGAGTCACAAATATCCAAGTTTGAGCAGCAGTACTATGTACAGATAATACTTGGAATCAATTATTTTCAATTGAAGTCGACCCACGGGATCGAACCCGGCAACCTCTCGGTGGTTAACATTAACATTAACTTAACGCAACCACCAAGTTTCAATGCTGCTGGCAAAATTTTATTATTGTTTTTTTGTACAATTTTATTTAGTTCGGTTGAATTTTGTGAGTTTGAGAAAGATTTGCAAACTCATATCCAAATAGGTCTGACTTACAAGAGCAAGACAAAGTAACTTTTTAAATAAAGCACATTTTTGAATGAAAATTTTAAGGCTACATTTTGTTCAAGCTTTTTATCAAACACAATGAACTTTCCTTTTAAGAAATTTTAAACAGACAACGAGAATCGAATACTTAATAAACTGAATAATAATAAACACAACATCTGATCAATTAAGTTTAAACTTTCAAAAGTGACGAAGTAAAATATTGACCTAACTCTATATATGGCAATTACCTTAGTATTAATTAAACAAGCACCGGTGTTCTATATATATATACATACATAGTTATCAAGAGTATTGGATCCTTTTTGGAGAACTAAGTCAATATTATAATACGTGTGTATATATATGTATGTATGTAAAATGTTTCACCAGAGCTTAATCTATCACATTAAATCTTAAGCCCAATACATTGCATACCAATAGTTCGTAATCATGATCTCTTAAAGCTATAAATTCATCTACACACATATAGAAGTTCTCTGAACTTTACCCTCATAAAATACATCAATATAGTTCATATTATATACGCAATATAAACTCGATAGTAGCACAATATATAGCTAAGATTGGGACTTAATCTTAATCATCGAAAAGATAGCATTAAAAGCTCGCTAAAAGCTCAAAAGATTTGATATCTGAAATTCATACCAGCAATCGCAATAACGGCACGTGGAGCTTTTACACGCGGAAATTTTAAACGAAAGCTGAGCGGTTAACCTACCGCAGATCTCGTTATAAAGGAGATAACACAAACGACGTATTACCGTACACTTGGCATCAGCGTCATAAATATAACGAGCGCGTTCAATTGTCTCGCACATAATTACAAGTAATGGAGAACGTTAATTTGAAAAGCGCATTACGAGGTACGATCGTTAATATATTACATTCATATTTTATTATAAAACATTACAAGTGCAAATACGAGGCAAATATACGTATGTATGTAAGCGAGACCTGTAACGGTCTGACTAATCGCGAATTGTGCACACGAACATGGCGTGTCGTATTATATTATTACTTACTACATGTATATCCGATTTATTTATTTATTTTAAAGTAGATTACTTTATTTTAACGTGACCCAAAGTATTATGCGGTCGTTAAGAATCTATCAGAGTGATACGTCGACATTATCGCTCGTATAACGAGTGAAAAATTATGTACGTAAGCTGTGTGTAGGTTTTTATGTTTGTTTTTCTTTCTCGACGTACACAGGTATAACTGTTGAGTTTCAATTTGAACTGATTACTCGAAGCCGTTTGTGAATTCCATTGCTTAATTATTTAAGTTATAATTCGGATGAAAAATTTTAATCGCAAAGCAAACACATTAGAGCGGCAACTATCAAACTTTTGCTTGGGAATGGATTAAAAATCAACATGTACTATCTAAACATTCATATATGCGTATGGATGTATGGGATATTTATTCTGTTATATGTATATAATTTATACTAACGATCTAACCAGGAGATTATATGAAAGAATCACCAACAAACATACTAATAAACTTGTGAAGAACAAGATGTCTATACCCTTTAGATATATGTATGTACATATGTACTAACAATTTGCTTTAGATCGTCAAATTTAAAGAGACTATAATTAAAAATAATACACACGTATAAAATGTATTATGAATATTTATCAGAATTGTCAATATGAGCTCTTTTTCTAATTATGCTCTAAGCAGTAACATTAAAATAAGATAATATTATAAATACTAGCAAGAAAAATATTGTGCATAATAGATAATGATCACTGGATCAGTAGCTATTAGAAAATACATAATTAAAATGTATGGTGAACTTGATATATGAATAATAAATTAAAATCAATGTGTATAATTTTCAATTGAACAAAGCTAGTGATAATTAAAATTAGATATGATCAAGAGGTTCGTATTATATAAAAATAAATAATTATAAAAAGCCGGGATAGCCGATGGAACCAATTTTATATTTTCCGATGATGCCATTTTCGGGTTGTCCCTGAGCGACATTAAACTTGTACACACATATATAAATTTAAAGATTATACATTATTGAAATCATATTCTAATAATAGTGACATAGAGGGTAGGATGGATTTTGTCAATTTGATGAGGAATCGTTTCAACAACGAAATCAGATAAATAGGAAACGATCGACTTTGAGTCACAAATATCCAAGTCTGACCAGCAGCACTACAGAAATACCCAGAATAAAATATTTTCGATCGAGCTCAACCCACGGGATCTCTCGGTGGTTAGCAAAAATGTATGTATGTACATATGTACATATATAAAATCAACTCAATGATTTTACAATATATGTACATATGTTATATGATTTGGGGAGGCTATAAGACTGCTCACTTGTGTTGTTTAATTATGAGTCAATGAGACGGCTGTGGCATTCTAGTATTTAATATACATATATATTGTAAGCAGGATAATTAATCATCACGTCTATGTACGTATGTAGATATAAAGAAATGCTTCACAATACTTTTGAGAGAGTGACAGATCTACATATGGTTACATTCAATAAAATATTAAAAGAATTTTAGCTCAAAGTCATCGAATACTGCTTATTTTAGCATTGAGTAATTTTACACGTGTACATTGTGGAACAGAGCTACTTCAATAAAATTGTGTAATTACTGGAGAAATTTTGCAGACTTATTTTTTGTCCTTTCATAAGGTAGTGAAAAATCATTATTTTCGCCTGCAATATGCACTGTGAAAGGCAATTAAAGTGAAGCAGGAAAATATTGAAAGAATACAGAATACGTCACTTTGAGGGGGAATAAAAATAAGTACATAACAAGTCGCAGGAAAAATTGAATTTCAAATATTTGAGAAGCGGCAAACGGCAGGCGATTGCCCTCAGGTTTGTTTGTTCAAGATACGAAAAGAAAAAAGCACGAGGCACATTTGCCGCGAATTAAAATATCGTTATTTTGTGATTAGCGCTCTTCGCGTTCCGTTGCTACGTTCGGGAAGAAAGTCTTGGACGAGGAGGTAATGAAAATAGATGCAGGTAATTAGTGCACTTTTTTCCCTGTGCATCCAGCCAAACGGGCTAGTTCCCTTTGTGCACAGACTGTGCTGCTGAAAATTGCTTTTTTTTCAGTGCTGGTGAATATACATATAGGGCGAGAGTCATTTTCGCCAGAGACACTCACTCGTTCGATGCAAAAGAAAAGCGAGGAAAATAGTTCCAGGAAAGTACATGCATAGTATCCGGAATGTTTATCAGTGGACTTCATATAAGAATATACATACGTATGAGACCAAAATCATTCCACTTTACTTCATACGAGTCCTCATTCTTAAATCTACTAGTCTGAATAAAATACACTCAATAAGTTGATAGTTATGAAAGGACTAGGGTATGATTTTGTTAATATTGGCAAGAGTTTAGAAATATATGAAACTTATTAAAAGTTATGAGTATGGTAGTTTTCGAAGATATTAATAACTGAAATGACTGACGAGATCAAGAAGACGGATCAAATTTGGTTGAGACCTACAGGTATGTATATCTTCAGAAGTGGATGAGAATAGATCAACTTTTGTATTAAAAGTATTATTTAATTGAGTTCTTATCTCTTAATTCGGAAGAACTGTGATCGTATCTGGTAATTTTAGTTCTGCCCTTGTTCATAACTAAATAAATAAAGCGATTCTTAAAGCGCAAACACACTGAATCGTACGGCATGCACGTGCTCGTAGTTTCCAGATGGGAAGGGCGTTACTTCAGGTAATTATAAATTCGTACGACTTTATTATTTCGTCATGTTTTTAAAAACACATTAAAATAAGTAATAACAATTTATGATTTAAGTCAGACAGAAATAGTGTTTTCAGAATTGAAAATTGGACTTCTGCCACTTTCAAATATCACGGTTCGTATGTTAATTACAAGGATAAAATATCATCAAAAACACTCCAGGCACAGACTAAGCATGCTAGCGTTTTTTTTTGCATGTGCAACTATCTAAAGCACGTGCCGCGTAAAATTTCGAGTGTTTGCACCTTTAGGTATATTGCAGGGTCGCTCTCAATGTACAAATTCTTTGATTTGAATTCATAAGATTGTAAAGATTTATAATCGGCAGCTTGAAACGCTGTCTGAAGATCCACTTCCTCTTGTTCTCTCCATGCCATCAACTACGACGAGTCACTCCAGACCGTCTCGACAATGCTCCAGAGTGCTTTTACTGAGACTCCTTGTCCAACTGGCTTTCCTTTTCAGCTGAAATTAGGGCCATTTCATTCTTGGATCCTCGTCTGAAGTACAAAAGCCTCAATATATGCAAAAGTCGCTTGACATACCAGACATACCACTTTTAAAAAAAAAGCAAAGTCCCTCTGAACGAAGAATACGTACGTATATACGCAATAATCTATGTAGTAATAGTCAGGTGTTTGTAAAGTTTAAGAGTCTCAACTAAGTAACGTATGGGTACATATGTTCAGAAGTATGGTGTTTTATAGTCGACAAATTAAAAGGCAATTTAACGAGCTATTGTATTTAGCATAGGTTTCAAATGGGAAATGCAATTGTTTGAGGTCACGTTTGACCTTGAAACACCTATAGAATGACTAATCGCTCTCGACTAGAACAAATCGATTACAGTCTCTCTTGACTGTTTTTTGTATTCATTTATTCACAAACGCGTTTGCCTTTTCGATTCATCAGGTTCGATCGATTCAGCAGAATCCACGATAATGCCGAATTCGATGAAACATTCTGGTTAAAACTACGCGGAACAGAGGATTGGGGAAAAAAACACGTTACAATACCTAATTTTATTTTTTTTTGTCGACAAGGTATTGAAGAGGTTTAAAACATTCTTTGAATCACATTACCATCCTTTTAGATTATATGTTTCATTGCGGATTTACAAAGAATAAATAAAATCATGCTCTGCATCTACCGCACGTATTGCATAATAACACTAAAAAAAATCGATCTATTCAAAATACGTAACTATGTAAGTTTAAGCCCCTGTTTAATGGTTTCATTGTTGGATAAGATAAGCTTTGAGTTTGTCGATAACATGTTTAATGGTATACGAGAACCTTCGGAAATGAAATAGATAATGAGCAAATTCGAATCGATTATACAAGTTAGATGGATTCGAGTCACAAAAAAAAAGCCGTCAAGTTTGACAGCTTCTGCTATACACGTGTTCCGCGATTATAATGATTATGCTTATTTGAACACATTAAATGGCAATTCTATTGTGCGAAAATTCCAAGCAACTGTACACATGTAGTACTGCGGATTAACAGCACTACGAATTTTTTGATTCTATTAAACGCACCATTATTATCACTGATAAACGAGCATTATTATCATTATACAAAATGACGATTGTCCGATGTATATTCAATTGCAGATAAACGAGAATATGCTGAGGAGGGGGTGGTGGTGGGGGGTATAGGTGAGCTCGATTAACTTGGCGGAATGACACTGGAGAAAAATTAGCACGCTCTGAAAATCTCGTTTGCTTTAATTTAGCTGATGATTTTCGCCACCTTTGTCTTCTACTAACACTTGTCGCGAATTCGCAAACTGTCCGTAATCTTCTGTGACGAAAGCATAAAGCTGCTTTTATGCACGGCAATTTGTCGCATCGTCGAGTGCAAATACGTATATAAATGCAATCGTTCTGACTAGAATTTCTTGAAAATTGCACTTCCTATCTGATATATTGTAGAAATCTTTCTAGTATAACAAAAAAATACAATATTTCATAGGCAATGACTTATCTACGTATTTATACCTACATCATCATTATCATTTACAGCCATTAGCCATCCATTGCTGGATGGTCTCTCCAACATGTTTCCATTCGTTTCTGTTTTAGTCAACTCTCACCCACTTCCACATATTTGATTTGATCCATCCATCTCCCTCGTGGCCACTCTTTCACATTCTCTCGGGTACCATTCGAGCACTTCTATCATTAATTTATCGGCGGTTCGTCTAGCTACGTGACCCACCTATTGCAATTTCAATTTGATTATTGCATACATACATGCATGTACATACATATATTATGTGTACAGTGTACACTAAATATGTTAGTATGAAGCTCTCAAGAGTTATGAGCAAATTAAACGTTACCGCGAATAACAGATGGGCCAATTAATCTAAATTTCACGAATATATAAAGTACATACAACAGGTAATGAATTTGCAGCATTTTTATACGAAACAGTGAAATTCGAGATGCTGAAAACTAGAAAATTACGAGAAATGGGTAAAGATTGTCAGCTTGTTGGAACCGTTTCAATGAAAATCAGATAAATTGGCAAAGTCTGATAGGAAACGATCGACCTAGAGTCACAAAGAAAGTTCAGGCCAGCAACAACCAGTGGGACTCGAACTCGTGACCACTATGTTCGAAAGCAAATATGCTAACCATTAGTCAACGCTGCTGGTTTTATGTGCCACTCTACCACTCCTCGCTGCGTCTTTCACTACAATCTCGGAACCGTTCACGCTACAATAATATAAAAAGATTCATCACATACATATATAATATCGCTATTCTGTGTGTCTGTCTGATACAACGCTCGCCGCACTATAATAGTCGTTTCGATTCGACATATGTACATATGTACGTCACAGCTAAAATACATCCAACAAAACGTATATACGATTACAATAACAAAAGAAAAAAATTTCTATATATCCTAATCGCAATTAATGTTTCCGCTTGGCAGAGAATTTACCGCCATCTATTGAAAATTTATTTAATTAATTAATTTTTCTATCGGTGTTTTATATTGTTTATATGTATGTAGATAGGTAGTTTTTACTGTTTTTTTTTTCATATTAAACAATTAAATATAAACACATGGCCGACGACACATTTCTTTTAATTTTTTTATTTAATATTTTAATATGCCAGCACCCATGCGATGATTTCATCGGGTACAACTAGTAGTAAATGTATAAATGCACTCAGAAACAGTGCACCGATCATCTTAAACTAACATTGCATCAATGAGGGGCCGGTCAACTGAAAAGCACGCTAGAGCCGAACCGTTTGGGAAAAAAATTTTAAGCAACTGGTACGTACATATGTACGTACACGTTTGTAAGGATTCTGCGATTTTATATGTTTGACAACCTATTACCGTAGTATTGCGAAACCACCGGTGATAAAACGAAGCGCGATGATTGCATCGAATGACGCAATTCGCAATAAAGGCGACAGTGGAGACTTATCAGCACATGGTTGACGACACCTGTACGTGTCTATGTGTTACACGTCGGGTACTCAAAGTGCATTGCACTTATTCAATATACGAAAAATGTGCGCAAAAAACCGTCTCCTTCGCGTTCAGAATGTAAACACTTCGGGGTCTGGATGGAAGATCGCGTTAAAAATAAATAAACGCACAACATCGAGCGTCTACTTCGCGTCCACTCGCTGATTTATGTCCTCTTCTCAGTATGTATGAGAGCGTGGTATACGAATATGTGTTGGACACACGTGCGAGCTAACGTATGTCAATTATCCATGCTTGGAGTGTGCTATGATATGCCAAAAAACGATGGAAATAAAAAAGTCTTTGTATGTAGTTAGCGTGGAAAAATGCAATGTTAATTTAAACTCGTCTCTATGGGTCGTTGGTGCTCTGCTCAAGTTGATGATTTATCACAGACGATGTCTGGTTAGACTTTGGAGTCTTTTGTATAGATCTGCTGGTGTATGTCGACTATGGTAGTATCATGTGTGTGTACATCTAGTGGGGTGGCATGGGAAATGTCCAAAGTTGGACTTATAGAAGTTCTCTAGACGCGGTCCTATTATGCCGACACTCGTTCGGAACAGTAAGCTCCTCTCTCGAAACGTCAAATTCTTTGGCTATCGATAAGTCCTTCTACTTGTATGGTTGGATTAGAAGGAATCTATGTACCTTACATTCCTTTTGTTGAAACGAATGTACACAAATTTAACATTAAGGATATGTTCATTTTAATTTGTGAGTTGTATTATCATCAATCATTTGACAACTTAGCAATTTTGGTCTTTTAAACGGTTTAAATTCTGTTAATCTAAACGTAATTTAACACAATCCTAGAATAATCAAATTGATGACTATATTTTTAATTTTAATCAAAAAAAATATTCTTATTTACTTTACACCAGAATTGAGTAATTCAAGAGACATTGTTTGAAGACAATTAAGCTTCTTCCAGAAAGTTAAAAACAATAATAAATAAACAAGTCCAGATTGTTCTCTTCTTAAAAGCCCATAAGAATCAAACCGATATCTCAATCTCGAATCTCACTTTAATGCGAAAAAAATTGATCGAATCGCTCTCTTCAATGCGACTTTTATTATCAATTTTTAGACGGGGCGGAAAACTTTTAACAAAATTTACAAGAAAACTTTTTAAATATCCGCGTATTTAACTTTTACTCGCAAATTTGATAAAAGGGCGAACTCAATTATTGACAGATTGTCGGCAAAGAGATCGACGAGTCGCCTAACCTTCAGGCGCCAAAATCTCCCCCACAAACCCACCCTTCACTTTTTTTTTCTCAATGACGACACTCGAAACCAAATATATTTTTTAAATGTTTGTATGTATTAGTTACCAAAAATCGTTTAAAAACCGTTAAAATCATAGATGTATCTGTACAAATTTATTTATTATATTTATTTACATATTAGCCACAGTGACATTACATACATATATTAGTGGTGACATAGTGGGTAGGATTTTTTTGCCAATTTGATGGAGGAACCGCTTCAACAATGAAATCAGATAAATTGGTAAACTCTAATAGGAAACGATCGACTTAAGAGTCACAAATATCAAAGTCTGACTAGCAGCATTAAAGATTATACTCTGGATAAAATCTTTTCGATCGCGGTCAGCTCACGGGATCGAACCCGGCCACCTCTCGGTGCTTATTATCAACGCAACCACCAAGCCATGCTGCTGCATATATTTCATTTTAGTAGTCTCTGCAGTAGGCAAACTGTAAATCTCCATTTCTATTGGGTGAAAAGCTTTGGCATGAATCCCTAATATACGCGATTCATATTGGCCAGAATATCCTCTCTCAGATAAAGTTAATCATATTTTTCTCCGAAGCAGCCGTGAAATAGACTATAAATATATAGAAAAGTTCTTAAAAAAAGCAATGAAGATTAGAGTTTATATAATATGTATGTAATAGAGATATTTGGGGTATTTTTTCCCGTGGTCGTTTTAGGGTTTTTCGAGCGACACTCGAGACGTTCGCCATCCCCTCGCTTTTTGTTTTTACTACGGCAGAGACGTACGTATCTCGTTAAATTCGGTTTTTTACGTGTCCATAGGAATATCGAATTTCCTGGACGCTTTTTCCCACAAGAGCCACACAACATTTTGTAGACTCGTCAGTTGGTTGCAGTGGTGGCCTCGTCTAAAAATACCCGATTCCTCAAGAATCGAGGTGGTTTCTTCTTTATTTCGACGACCGAGCAGTTCGTCGACCCGTCTAGGCGAAAAGGCGGGACATTAAGTGGAGAAGAAAAAAAAGCTGTGGAAAAAAATGTCTGCGTTTTGATCATGCGCAAAAGGGTGCTTTTTTTCCACCCCTTCCCCCTGTTCAGTGCTTGAGAAGGCTCAACACTGAAGACCTGAAAGAAAGCTGCTGCTAAATAATTTTGTGAAGGGTGTGTCTTCTGCGTTCATTGTACTTAGGACACATTGAATAGTTCCTTTGCAATAAGCGTACACACATACATATGTAGCAATTATATTAATAACTTGAGTTTGTAAAAAAAAAAAATCAAATTTCAATGATATTAATGTATTTATTTAAATATTAGTACGATGCATTTCCATTGCCGGTTAATAAAGGGACTGATAGAAGAGTTATTTTCTTTCAGGTTAAACCAAGAGACAGCAAGGCAGGTCTACTTGCAAAGTGCCAGATAACAACATGATACAATGACTTAATTCATAAAATGTTTAATGTATGCATCTATGAAGGGTTCTATCTGAGCTATAATATTATATTAATGGTTAAAAATAATTTACAGCTAGATATTAAGTCAAAATCAATATTGTATAGACTAGAATTATATAATTGAACTCATGTGAATATTGAGTTCCATTAAATGTTATATGTTAAGTCAAGTTTTATAAACCTTGGAAAGTATGCGTTTTTTAAACATTGCAACATTAAGTATTGTTTCTACAAAATGGAAATGCATTGAACCACGTTTGTGTTTATACATGTCTGAAAGAAGCATCTTTCGGTATATTGAAATAGTATGTTCTGATCAATTAGTAAATCGATGCTGAAGTACTTTGACTTTAACAATTTCATCATTTGGTATATGATATATTCTATGTAGACACGTATCATAAATAGCACATCAATCTTTACTATTTTACAATAGGAGAATTACTCACCGCTGAAGGCATTAAAACGTCCAACTACGAACAAAGTCCAATCTTCACAATCACTATATTGAATAGTAAACGATTGCAAGTCAGAGAACCACCATTCACCATCAAAAGTGGATATCTAAAGAAGGTCGCGCACAAGTAATAAAATACTAATAATTTCATCCTCACGGAACTCAAAGACTCAAATCCGATAAATACAATTCTTCGAACCTCAAGCAAAAGCCAATCCACGATACCAAAGCTGTCAGTCTTGGGTATCATCGCGACGCGTTGTAACAACAAACCGCCGGTATAGTGCGTTCGCAATAATTCACAGTCCACAATTCAAAGTCGGCAATTTAAGCTCTTATTGCCATGGCTCTAATGACTGTTATCGCAAGTCACAAGGAGTCGGTAGTCGAGAGTGTGGGCGTGCGCCGAGCAAACAACTCGACACTTATTTGCTCCGTAAGACAATGTCAATGAATGAAACGCTGTGTGCACTGGTGCGAGCAATAAAGCACTTCTCAAACTTTTCAAGGATGTGAATGAGCATCTGAATGCACTTTCATCTTGTTAAATTAACCTCAATGGAGAAATTTCAGACAAGAATGCTAAATTTGTTAGTAACTTGAGTCTGGGTCACGAAGAGTCGGTCAAAATTTGTGTCGAGCAGTCAAACGATATGTGTGTCCAACATTTAGCTGCAATCCAAAGATGTGTGATCTTAAAAATGGAAACCTTATTGGTTTATAGATAAGTTAGGTTAGGTTAAAATCCGAAACAAATGTAAAACTAAAATTCATTTATGCAGGATAATCACAGTAGTGTTGGGATGACATAGATGACGACAGCGATATATTAGGGAAAGGACTATTGATCACTGCAACTCACAGACATTCACCAACACTACTACGATTTATCCGCATAGAATTTGACTATAAATATGTACATTATTTATGTGAAAAATTTGTCCTAGACATGACGTGTTACTGATACAAACTATGCAAGAGTTAAACTTAGGACGAAAACACACAGCGGTGCACGTGGCACAAGGTTTTTTTTAGATACTTTTAAAAATGCGAAAAAAATGGGCCATGCCTTGCACATATTCATGAAACGCCCAGCACGCCCCGCCCCAAAATGACCCTCTGGGGTGTTTTCGGTAAAATTGTATCTTTGTATTTATCCTTGCATGACAGTGATCGATAACGACGTATCCCATATTTGAAGAAATGTAGGAGACCACCCACAGCGGGGAGCCATGCACACGATGTGCCGTTCATCGCTGTGTGTTTTCGCCCTCATACTTCAAACAAGAGTTTGATTATAATAATTTGTGTGGGTAAGGTTAAGTTTTGGAAACATAATCAATGTTTGCAACATTCGACTCATCTTAATTTGACGGAATTCATTGTAAAAATTCACATAATTACAAATTGTAGACAAAAAAGTTTCTTGAAATGTTGAAAGCTTCTTAAATGAAGTAGCCTATGTAACCTATAAAGTAACCCATATATCAAGAAGACCTTATATATAAACCCCAATGCACTTTCCTTGCCCAAACATCAATAAACAATTAGGTTTATACAGTGTAAAAGAGACAGAGTGGGTAGCATTTTATAATATCAGCAAATTCGAGATGATTTATGTATAAGCTCGAATTTGCGAGGAACATGATATGATGTTATAGTGCAACACATGCCAACTAAAGGAGGATTTGCGACGGAAGATATGGTGCAACAACATGTTGAATGTTTGCATAAACTTTGAACGAAGACAATTTTTTTTGTACAAAGTTCAATTTAGAAGTGACAAAACAAATGTTGGTGACAGAATTTTGTCAGCGCCTAATAAAATGAACACGTACAGTCGATTCGCATAAAATGTATGATGATAATTCTAAAACACGTTGCAACGGTTAATATTTCCAAGATGCTTCCTCCGAATTCATAGTAAAGTCTTCAATGGTTTGAGAAGCGTTATGGATGTGCATTAGCAGAGTCAGAGCGGGTTTATCGGTTCTTCGAACGATGACACATCCTCCTTGCATCGCGTGTTCTTTATTCATCTTGTGCAAATAGGTAGTTAAGGTCATTGCTTGAGATGTGTATGTGTCGGTCAGAAATGTTAGAAGGACGAAGGTTCGAATTGCAGCATCGCCGAGAAAATGCGTTAAATACGACATACATATGTACAATGTAAAATGTAAATAACGAGAAATGCAGTTCTCCCACGAAGAAGAAGTAATCAGAAGTACGGGCGGTTTTAAATTCCATTAAGAGCTCTCATACAAACATAGAAGCTCGCGTCGAAGCAAATTGTTCTATTAGTTGTTCCAGCACTTGGGGTCAGGTGAGCGAAACCTTTTGATCTACTATTTTTCATTACGTGAACTATATGTACATATATGCAGTGAGATCGAAAATGATGCAACAGATATTATAAGTGCGAGTTTGGTATTAGTCTTGAGTTTTAAAATCCAAACTAAAAGGATTAAAACAATCTCAAATTAAGCACGCTAATTTATTTACCTACAACAAACCACATACAAATCGAAGTGAAAAATGAGTCTAGCTAATTTCCGAAACCAAAATGGGCAGATTTGAAGCTGATATAAACAGAGAAGACAATAAGTAATGAGATGTTGTTATTTTTTCAATGTGTGCAAATTAAAAAATAATATGTACTATTTATAATAATAAAAAAAAACCATAACATTTTTTTTAAGATACATATGTACATTGCTTGAAACATAATTGTATTTCCAGTAGGTAAAATTTAGACGGCAATAAATTTAAATTGACAATTTCCTATGTGAATTTTTAAATCAACTTGCCAACCAAATATTTGTTCAATGAAATCATGCGGAATAATGAATTAAGACACACTGAACTTTCTGATATTCGTCCAAAAAATTCAGAATATTAAAATGGATAATATCAATGGTATTGCAGCGTGGACGTGTACATGGGTTTTTGAGATCGGAGTGAAAGACGCAGCGAGTAGTAGTAGAGGTAGTTTATTGTTATTTCGTCGACGAGCTAGCTCCGAATGAAGCACGGAATAGACCAGTCGAATATTTATTTACAAAGTATACTCTCAGGACAGAGAGATGATTGCTTGTTCTATACGGTTTATTCATACGGCGAGGCCTTTGTGGCGTAAACGCGATATCAGGTGATCAGCGCTAGTAAACCAGTGGTCGACGAGCACCAATCACCTAATCTCTGCGTTACAGTGCTACATATGAAGGGTGAAAACTTTCAAAATGTTTGTAATGACTCAGTCGGAATTCCTACTACAATCTTACAAAATACGAAAACAAGACATCTGCATATATTATCTGCATACATCTGCAAGACACAGCTGCATATATTCAAAATATAAATAGAGCTTGAGCTTTTTCATTAAAAATATGATTGTCGTTATGGTAATCATTTTTAAGCAAGTCAAAACAGTTTTGTTAGAAAAAAGCGATTGTTAGCAAGTTACAAAATGAGAATATCGAAAGCCTTGTGTGCCCTCGATGGTGCTCTTGTTTGCTACTAATAAAGAGTAATATATAATTTTGCCTTTAATTGACGTTTACGCTTACATTAAAATGCATTCAAATTAGCACACACAGAGACACAAGACGCTCACGAAGACATGTGCGCGTCCGAATCTATTCACGTGAACAATTTTCAATACACGCATTTTCGAGTGTGCATTTCTTTTCATTTCGAATTAAAAATGATGTGAGGTTTTATCCAATCACCTAATTTTACCATCAACACCATTCCTAACCAAGAAAAAAGCATAAGTCGTCGTCTAGCTATTTACATACATATATGCAAGAGATGGGTTATCGAGCAGTATGTTAATAAGCCGATTTATATAACGACTTGTATAAAACCCAATAAAGACCCAATCTTGGCTCTCGAAACCGCCAGTTCTGTAGCGGAGACTGGGACTTCCTCAAGCCGCAAAATGTTGAGGTATAAAGTGGCGTGCGCGTGTCGCGACACATACACGCCTAATGGGGTTTCAATTAAACTTTCCCTCTGTCAAGGGCAAGTGTGAAATACTTCTCACTTTCGCCCCTCGGTGGGCAAACTTTCTCCGCGGATGGGGCTGAGGGGGTTGGAAACAATTTCCCAGCTCGCGGAGGGTACTAAAGGAGGAAGAGGGGGTTGAGTATTCACCTCGCCAAACACAAACATGTTCGCCCGAGAGCAGACGGGGGAGTTTCTAATAAGCCAGAATTGAATCGCTGCTCCACTCCCTCGGAGACCTGATGACTTTATAATCGTGAGGTGTTTAACCTCGTACAACTTCATTTAATGGATTCATCTCCGTGTGTAAACAAATGTGTGGCGATGCGATGGGTGGATGGGTGGATGGGGGGGTGGGTATGACTGGGTTAAGGACTTCTACATATATTCATTATGCTTTTAGTATGTAGGAAAGTAATAGTCGCACGTGGAATGCTACCGTTTTATGTACAAAGTGATACATATTGTATTTTAAGTAATTGTTTTATATGTACGAAGAACTCTAAGGCATATACCTATTGAAGAGTCGTAAACGTGTGCTCGAATTCTTAAGTTGCCTTTTACGTTGAGCAAAATTTCTAAGAATAAATGGGGTGTTTATTTTGGGTGGTGGTAAAATACTAAATATAAATATTCCAAAATGTTTTTTATTTAAAAATATGTCCAATACATGTTTTTCATTTAAGAGACGTTATTGAAATTTAATTTAACCCACGCAAATTATGGCGGTATGTGCACAAAGTCATATACATATTTACCATAGTAGTTGAAATGGGTAGGGTAGGCCGCAGGGACGTCATTTCAGGTCTTTCCAGGGGAGGGGGAGTAAAAGATGGCCAGTTTGTGGTTGTTTAAAAAAAAAAATTTTTTTTGGAAGAAGCTTCTGATCAACATGTTTAAATTCGTTGCAGTTTTTACTGGCCTAAGCTTTAGTAATGAATATTCGATTAAGATTCGTAGTATTTCATCAAATGACATGCAAGTTCCTGGTCTGGCCAAATCTAGGGGGAAAAAGAGCCTTGTAAAAATGATGTCCTTGATAAGCCGATTTTGTATAAAACTATATCAAAAGTCAAGTCAAATAAAATTGGGAAATTAACAGGAAAACTTAGAAGTTCGTAAGGCTATATTGGTAGGGCCGCCGAGAGAAATCTCGGGCCCTGGGAAAAAAATATTTCGGGTCCTATGACAAACTACAAAAAAAGATCTTGTGAAAGATCTATGTGAAAAATATATCAAAACTATTAGAAAATAATTATACGAGTCGTTATAATTGAAAGTAGATTGTTATTTTTTAAAGTAATTGAATAACTAAGTATTATATAACAGGCACGATTTCACTTGGATACAAAGAATGCACGGATCGAAAAAGAATACACATTCATTACATAAATACATGTATTTTTATGTACATACGTATGTAGAATAATATAAAATATCAATATTCGACAGTCGGAATCCCTTCGAATAGTCCGGGCCCTGGGTTTTAACCCCGTTTCCCCTCCCCCCCTCTCGTCGGCCCTGGCTATAAGTTTGTAACAAAACATTAAATTCAATAAAAATAAATAAAGAATAATAAATTTGAGGGCTGCTTCTTTATTTTTTCTATTAAATTATACGATTTTGTTCAGGAAAGGAAGTACATACCTATGTACGTAGTATAATTTTTAATTTATTTATATATGAATGCATGTACATAAATAGTAATGTCAAGAATGAAAGTATGTACATACATATTATATATTGGATGGCTCCAAATTAAAAAGACTCAGACCAACAAATGTACCAGACAGATTTAATTAATTAAAAATGGTACTAAAACCTAAATTGGACATTACCACTGGGTAATTGATCTATATTAAACCGAAACAAAATATTATTGAAATGTTTTTAAAATAAACAGATTGTAATAATTACGGAGTTGAATAAAATTATATATAATTATGTGAAAATTTATTTTATATGTAATCATTTATTCCAAAAAGTGAATAAATTGAGAAAATTTTAGAAGAAAAGAATGATTTTGATTTTCATAGGTATTTAAATATTTTAATTTTCCGAGAAAATTTAAATAACTGCATGGCTTCATATCAGCAGGTATTCGCTGATCATATAGTGAATGTGTCAAGTCAGCGCAATTACATAATATGTAAATAGGAAATCAGCTGAAGGGGCGAGTCTGATTTTTTGAATTTCAAATGCTTTTTATTATTACGAAATTATGCTCACAATACATCTTATATCTATTTTAAAAGCTACTGATCTATTGATCATTTTCTATTTTACAATTTAATTTAATTTGGTTAGTAATCATAGTATTATATTATTCTTATGTTAATGTACAGCATAATAGGAAGAAGAGTTCAAAAACCTATGAGGGACGAGTCTGATTTATCATTCAATACCAAGTTATGCGAGAAAGTTTGCCGAACTATCACCAGAACCGTATTGTAATCAAACTCTGAACTTTCAGTTCAAAGTAAGACATTTAGTCCCAGAAAGTTTTAATACTAATATTTACATCAAGTCAAAATTTACTCGCTTTTAAGTATGTACATAGGTGTGCAAATAAAATTAAGCTACCCAGAAATAAGGGAAACGTTAATGAGTAATTACCACCCTTTGCGATCAACAGACTAGGGGAGGACACTTTGAAGGGGTTGAACTTCAGCAAGGGGTAAAACTTTGTATTTAGCCAAAAATTACTATTCGAAATAAAACAAAAGTTATTTTGCCGTTGTACTAATTTAGAACGCATTATTTGAGCAACGTGCGAATTTGAGCTTTGGAAGATTTAGGACACAGAAATATGTATATATAATTTGACATGGATATTAAACTGTCGCGTGTGCTTGTTCTATTATTATTAAGAATTGAAAATCATAAATTAATCCAAAACATTCAGCTGAAACAATCCATCATAAATTTGTCTAACAACAAAAACCCACAATTACGACTTACGCCAAGTCATCAAATAGCCACGTTCAATGACCTTTATATATCCATTTGTTTCACATACATTTCGAGCAATTTTATGATTTCGTGACAGATCGAATTATTGCCACAACTATATATTGCACATACATATGTATACAGTGCACCGTAAAACTTGCATTTTTCGGTGGCTTGCACTGTCGCATTATTTCGGGAGTTTTATGATGACGATAAAAAGTATCCTGGCTCTGTTTTACGATAATGCCAAAATGCAGGGGTCTGCAAAGTTTCAAACGAAATTTTTTAACGACTGGTTCGCACGGAACCATTGTCCGCAGACCGAAAGACCGAACGGAATCGGGCACGTGATAACAAGTGACAAATTACACCGCAAAACAATAGAATTCATTCCACAAAGGCGACAAACTTAAATTAATAATCGTTCGTCATCAATTCAGAGATGATTTGAGAGTTGTTCTAGTCGGTTTCTTTTCGTTTGAAAACTACCGGTCATTGTGCCGTTTATATGTATGTATTTGCATCGTAAAAGTGGGCGCTATAAAAGGTTTTCAATCGCTGTCTGGGGGGTGTAAAAACGGTCTGTTCTCTGTTGCAGAATCGTTTATCGATCTTCGCGGTTTGCCATTCATGTGTTCTGGTAGCGATTTTGATAAATTCGCATTATGGACGTGGCACAACGGATACGACCTCCAATTTAGCGGTCGTTTAATAAATTTTATTGCTCACACTACAATTATTGGTCAATTTATATGTTTTTCATTGAGGAGATGCGATTGCAATTTAATGTAACCCACGCGCACGTGAATGTGTCGTGTGTTTAATAAAATATGTATATCTTACGGTTGAGTCCATATTTCTATGGCCGAATGCATAAATATTAAAATTCTAGAAAATCAGTTGCATTGTGACAACGATGGATAAGATAAGCCAATTTTGTTAGAACTGTCAAAAAAATATAATTGGAAAACTGGCAGGAAAGACTGGTCTATTAGCAAACAATGGTGATTCCACGACAAAAGCTCCACAGACTATATGTATGTATGTCCACGATAAAATATCTAGTCGACTAAAGGATCATACGGTACGGCATGCTTAGGTAGACTTAAGTTGTGAATGGGCATATCTTATGTCATTGTTAATTCGAATGATCTTATTATTTCGACAAGTTCTCCCACGTGTATAGAATCACCGTTATCGATCACTGCTAAACATATGTCAATACAAGGAAAATATATCACTGAAAACACTCCAGGTGAGTTTTGGCCCGGCATAGACCAGGCGTGTTAGCCTTTTTTACGTGCAAAACTATCAAAAAAAATGCGTGTTGTGTCTGCGCCTTAAGACAGATTAAATTGTTATAAAAATACTATACAATTTATCTATGTTATATCTAATTCTTCAAAATGAGATTTCATCGAGATAAAAAAAATTCATGACTGGAAATAAACGACAAATAAAGTAATAAATCAAAGATAAAAACGGACATCAATAGTACTCAACGCGAAATATACAAATCGCACATCAGAAAAATAAAATAATACACAAAAAACGTGTATTTGCGCCCTAAGGCTCCAGCCAATAAAATGCTAGATAATTCGGTACGCTAAATCTACACCGCAGCGTTCATTCGCAAGCCTCACTTCTGGAGTGTTTACGAAGAAAGTCTGGTCTGAATACATTCAGTTTAGTGTCCAATAAATTTGTCTCAAAGACAAAATTTAAAAAAAGCGATAGCAATTCAAATTGGTTGAAATATTTATTGTGACTGCCATTGTACATACGATATCTAAACTAAAATTTGGATGTTCAATGTCAGATTCAGCTGAATTGCCATTACTGATGTCCCATTGTGATAGTCTCCCAATTGATGTGACAGTTTTATAATGCTCATCATTGCTATGAATCTATAGTATATGATAAATTGAAGGAAGAAGTCATCTGCCAAGATAAATTGGTAGCACCGTAAACTAACGAGGAAGTGATATGTGCAACATAGCACTCTCTCGCTCGACAAAACTAACTTTTCAGATTGACGATCGTTATGAAGTTTACAACAAGAACACTTCCCAGATATGACGGGAAATTGCACTCACTTTTATGACCGACACTTGGAAATTAGCTCTTAGCTTAAGCACATACATACATACATACAATCCAACAACATTTAAAAGTCCATTATGTAGATCGAGTCGAAGTGTTCTATTTTCTTCAATTCAAAAACCGACTTTTACGACACTTTTATTGGAGCACGACCCTGAATGGATTGGATTTATTTACTGGATCATTTTAAAACTCACCGTGTTTTTTAATTTATTGTTTAATGCAGACCGTTAACGATCGACCTCCTATGTATCAGTCATCCACGAAACTTTAATTCCTACTAGATGTCTAGATCTCAGTCTACATATAATTATTAGCCAGCAGCATAGCTCGGACGTTAAGCTTCTGCTTACCGTCAAGAAGGTGCCGGGTTCTATCCCTGAATGAAAATGAATTTTTCAGAGTATGCTGTTGGTCAGACCTGGATTTGTGACTCCAGGTTGATCGTTTCCTATCAGAGTTTGCCAATTTTCTCTGATTTCATTGTTGAAACGGTTCCCGGAAAAAAAAATTTGGCTAAAAATCCTTCCTACCTACTATGTCACCACTATTTGAAAAATTTGATTGATGTACAATAAAATTTTATGTACAATTCATAGATGTCTCGTTAATTTGCGAGTTTTTTCAGTGTCTCGCAATTCAACGACTTTTTGTCACACAGCCTTACTTACCTGTACGCGAGCAGGTTACAAAAGGAATAGGTGACATCATAGCAAGTCCCCTTGTATTCTGCTCGCCCACATGTAAGTAAGGACGAAAACACACTCAGTGGTACGTGGTACTTGTTATTTTAAGATACTTTTAAACATTTAAGATACATTAAAAAAAACGCAGCACCCCTAGCCCATATACATTGTCCCAAAAATCACCCCCCGGAGTGTTTTCGATGATATTTTATCCTTGCTTGACAGTGATCGATAACAGTGAATACCATATTTGAAGAAATGTAGGAGAAACTTGTCAGTTGCATATGGATATGCATACACGTGCGACCTCCCTAAAATATGCATTCTGCACGTGCAACTACACCCGAATTCGATTTGAGGAACACCCACTGTTTACGGTCACAACGAGAAGTCAAAGAGGTGACGTTCATACCACTCAGTGTGTTTTCGCCTTAAGGGCGGTTTCAGACTAGCGTATTTTTCTGCGCGTATACCGTCGTTTCGGCATACGCGCTTACACGCGCGCTACTTTTCGCGCTTCAAAAAACCGGACGCGCGTACACGGGCTTATTCCGGCATTTTCGTTCGAACCGGTAGTGTTGATTTAGTATTAACATGGATAATACGAGCTTATAAGCGCGTCTACGCTCGTACGAGTTGCGCGTATGGAAAACGACGCGCCTATACGCGCCTACATGCACTTCAACAAACGAGATTATACGCGCGTATAAAACGCTAGTCTGAAACCGCCCTAAGGCTGTGCGACAAAAACAGGGAGATAATCACCGCACGCCACTGCTCCAGAGATATGCGAAAATTAGCTAAATGGGGAAAAAATCGGAGTCGGAGTCTGGGTCGTGTTTCTTACGACTCCATTGCCCAGGATAAAAGCGTCAAGACGAGTTATCTATAGGTACAATCACATGACGCATTATGTATGTATGTAGGTATAAATTAGTGACCCAAAAGTATTTCCAAGAATCAAACGAGGATAAGGAGGTAGCCGATACCCCAAATACCAAAAAATCCGATCAGATAACGCCAGAGGAATTTATCACGTATAATCGGAAAACGATGGAAGGAGGAGGGGGAGGATTTAAAGTTGATAATATGCTAAATTAACGCAAAGTGAGGTAGGTTGTAGTTGAGTGGGATGTTTTGGTATTCCGGTGTTTGCGGTCGTCCTTGGGCTTTGGGTCTGTTTGGGGCTGTTGTGTCTGTCGTCAGAGGCCGTCTACCAAGTTGGGGGCTTCCCCCATCGATCGGGGGCGCGGCGACGCGGCGCCGCACGCACCCCCACAAAACACTACCAACCCCTCCCACCGACCACCCACCGCACATTTTAATGGTTTGTTTACGCACAGACACATACCGATACGCAGGCGACATTTCCCTCCTATAATGGGACTAAGTTTGTCTTCGAATTATTACGTTTGTTTTCGATACCGTGTGAGATACACGAGTTCGGCCTTGGGGTAGGCTATTCGGAAGGGTCTCTAACAGGATTGCATTAATTATTTGCACAAGATTTGTGTTTGTGTACGGATACAGGTAACATTTTACTTTGTATCCGGTTGGAGGTTGTATATAATTGTTTGAACGAACTCGTGTATCAATAGCCAACTTTATTGAAAAATGTTAAAATACAAGTAGGTATGTGGAAATGTTCTAAAAAGGTTAGTTACGAGGGCTGGATCGCAGCGCCTTGTCCATACAAACGTACTATACGTCTCCCTTCCTCAATTATGGCACTAGAGAAATTATTTTTTAATATGCTATGGATATCCACTATTGGGGTGCATCTATTGTTTTATTTTTTTGATTAATTATTTTTTATAGGAGCTAGAATTACAAATAAATAAATTTGTTACAACTATCTATTGTTTTTTTTGTTTATTCAAAATATACCATACACATACCATGCAATAATATTACGCATAACATATACAACACAAATTTTGAATATATGATGATTTAATTTAAAAATAATAAACATTCATTAAAAATAGTCGTAATATGTCTTAATCTTAATAATCTCAATAGTCAAAGCATGTTAAATGATTAACCTCAAACATACAAATAATAAATATTAATATTAATTTAATTTAATTTACCTCTTAAGAGGGCTGGACAGCAGCGCCTTATCCATACAAACGTACTATACCTCTCCCTTCCTCAATTATGGCACTAGAGAAATTATTTTTTAATATGCTATGGATATCCACTATTGGGGTGAATCTATCGTTTTATTTTTTTGATTAATTATTTTTTATAGGAGCTAGGAGCCACCGAACATCTATAAAATCGCCTCTTTTTTACCCTCACGAAACGAGTCCAGCGGGCTTATTTAAGGGTCGATTTTAAAAAAAATACGCCGATAGATGCACAGAAAGTATCTTTCTCATACCGATGATGAAATTTTTTTAAAAATTGGTCCAGTGAATTGGTCCAAAAAATTGGTCCAAGAAAATAGGAGAATACGAAACCTCGATTTTGTCAATTAAAAATACGTTTTACCTGGTCGAAGCGCAACTGTCGCATTCACTCAACATATATACTGTCGCATTCACTCAATATATATATCGAAGAAAGGAACGGTAACAAAATTAAGGTTTCAGGTGTACAGTCCTCTTAACACAAAGGTTAGTTAATCAAATATTAACACGAATTACAAAAAAATGTCGTTCTAAGCCTTGTACGTAGATTTTACTAATTCAACAAAAATTTGAGCAATAAAAAAATGATCTATGAGGAAATGAAGATGCATAGTTCGACTATCTATATATGTTACAGTGAAAGAATATTTCAAGAGAAAATATATTTTCACAAGTGAAAATATATTTTCACTTGAAATATAATTTCACTGTGACATATACATAACTGAAGTATTTCTTAGATTTTTTTAAAGTAAGTAGTAAGTACGACAAAAATTTTGATTTATGGACGAAATACAAGCAGGAGACAATGGAGTGGATAAAAGTACAATACAACATCTGCTCTCAACATCTGCAACATCTACAATTATCTCTCTTGGGGCTACCAATATGTTTATGGAAGGGCACGTACCTCAATTTGAGGCCATTCTCAGAATTAGAGCGGCCTCCCTACATTATCGTGTCTGTGTATCGTCAAATTATATTCTTACTCGCTACTATTCATTTTCATTCATCACTGCATATTCGATGGATGGAACTGCTTCACCGACTACCATAAATTATATGTCACTTGATTAATTATTTATTTATTATTATTATTATATTATAATTTGTATTATCTATGTTTATATTATTTCGGTGCGCTCCGTTCTATCAACACACCTTTAAAATATTTAAAAAAGGTTTAAAAATCAATTCGTAGTATATATTTTTTAATAGTTAATGGTTATCTCGTAAAATAAGTATTTCACTATGTAAAACATTTTCATATGTGTTTTGTATATACATATATGTACATACGTATAGGTATAAAAAAAACTCGAAACGAGTCTTGAGATATTGCAAGTTGGTGGAACGAGGTATATGGTTTATATGAACGATTGGGATTGTACTAATCTTCTCTATCGTCTGGAATAAAAAATATTATTATTATGTACATATATAGAATATAAAATTTTAATCATCAATTTATTATAAGTTTTCTATTTTCCTCTCTATTGTACACATTGGAAGTTCACATCTATGTATGTATATATATATTTTTTTTGTTTAATGTCAAAAGGTGAAGAGGTGGTTCCAAAACTAATTAAAATTAAGTGACATTTGAATGAAAATTTTATTAGCAATTTAAAAATTTTGGATAGATGACTTAGAAATCAATGTGTTAATTTTATTAAAATAAAATTCCATTGCCATAAGAGGTCATATTCGTTAGCAGATATTTTTATAAGAATGTGTAATTATGTCATTCACACTTACATATACATATGTATATTTTCATAGAAATTAACACATCGATCGTTTGATAGGTTGAAATTATTACGACAAACACGTTAAGTGCAAACGTTCATATTTAATGAGTTTGAACAATCCAAAGCGACCATATTTCATTCGGAAATGAACCTGAATTTTACATTATTTTCTAATTGTAACAAAACGGCACGTTAACCCATTGTCAAGTGCGCAAAGTATTTTTTTACGTGCACTAGCAGATTTTCAACTAAATAAAAGAAGAATACAAAATAATACAAAAAAAGAAATACTTTATACGAAAATGTAAATGTGACAAGTTGACGTTGTTCGTGGGAAATTAATTGGATTCAGTTAAAAGGAAAAAGTTTTTCCTACATCCCTGCGATGTTATTTATTAGCCAGACCAGCTTAGTCTGTAGCGACAGTAAATTATCCAAATTAGCATTTTTTCCCCTGAGAATTTTGCTCTCGTACACGATTTTTATTTATAGGCGAAAACACGGGGCGCCATCCATGAGGTTTCTGTATCATTAAAAACTTTCTAACATCCTAATACTGACGTAATTAATTCAATATCATACTACTACGCAAAATCAATGTTGCCTCGGCTATTCTAGATTTAGATCATACATACATATGTATGTATTATGTATGTATAAAAATTACCCAAGGAAAAAAGGTTTGGTTTAAGAGTCGATAAATAAATAATTGAGTAATATTTCTATTACGATTAGTTTGATGTATAGAAATAAATAGGATTATTTTTGTAAATAAAGTTGTATGTGACCTTTGACTGGGCAGTTCATAAATCTACACTTCTGTGAATAGAGAAAGGTCACAGGTCAAAAACTACAATTTCATATAGAAATGAAAAAAATTCTTTCAGATGTTTTTCATTTGCTGAAATCTTTAGGAGTGCCTAATTGGCCTCGCATATAAATTTATTTATTTTGAGCAATGTTTCTCAACATCGTATTCAAGATTCATAAACTACAAAGTCAACGACAGAAACTTCAGTTTATGAAGGTAACGATTTATCATTACAATTCAATCAAAAAGAGGATGCACACTGAACATAGGAATGGCAAGTTTTCAGAAGAATGGCTAAATCGAAAAAATATTTCAAATAGTAACAGTACTGATACTTATGCTTATGGTACTCATGCGCAAAGATTCGTGTTCAGAAACGATGCTTTTTACAAAAAAGGTTCAATTTTGTCAATTACTACTGTCAACCATGCTATGTATACATACATATATAAATTAACCGGTCTATTATTATTTGACGAGCAACCAGCCACCAACGAAGACTTGTCGTGAGCTCTTTTCTTGGTTAGGGGTGAAACACGTATAGTGCATATTCGGGTCTCATATATGTAGTAAGCATATAGCCTATACTTCTGAAATCCCAAATTTCTAACAATGAATTCTAAAGTCCTGCTAATGTCTTCATCAACGGTCTATTTTTCGAGAAAAAAGGGGAAAATGTATTTCACTTTGGAAAACACTGGTGTGCAAAGCCGTCGAAATAATTATAATGGATGAAATAATTAATACGTTTATTGCTAACTATACCTAAAGTGGAATATGTTCTCCTTTTCGATTATAAACACACATGGTTTTTATTGGTAATTCGAGACATTACCGTTTTGACCTTTTCGTTGCGAAACAAAAACGTGTGTCGATACGAAAAAAAAGGTTGAAAATCCTTTTCGTTCATATCGCTTTATTAGCGTAGGAGGAAATAACGAAGTGCTTTCGAGCTGGACGAATCGTTAGCCGCACAAAAGTCCGACAAAACTAAAAATACAACCAGAGCATTGTATACATCTAGTGTTGTAATCTTATGATTTCGAATGGAGTACTACAGCGTATCAGATTAGGGCTTTTTTCCGGGCAAACACTTATGTTGCGGGAGTAGGGGGCAGCCATTGGAACGCTACGGTTTTTTCCGTACGTCTGTTGAGGGATTGCTTTACAAATTGACAGCGACCCCCGACCGTTTGTCTGGGGGATGACCATTGTCAGGATTTGCAGCAATGAATAATTTGGGCGATGCCGTCGCATCAGACCCCCGGGCCAGACAGACGGACAGACGCCCACACCCAGACTGAAAAAATGAAAAAAACTGGAACGTGGGGAGAAAAAAGTGGAAAAAGCCTGACTAGGGAAGGGGAGGTTGTGGGTGTGGGTGGCAAAGGGTGGCTAGCGCCGTTACAAACACTAGGGTGACCAGATTTTCAACACAATGTCGTCAGATGGTACTGTTTGAATTGATTCAATAGTTGAATTGCAGTCTGTTTTTCATTCCACCTTTAAATGAACTGGTCATGTCTAATACTGAGTGACAGCAGCAATTTGATCGACAACATTCAAATAAAATATGATGATTCTTTTATCTAAATAATACCAGTGTGATGATGAAGAATTCCTTGTGCAATTAAATTTATATAATCTGGGCTTTTCCATATTCAATTCTATCATGAGGAAAATTTTTAATGTATTACGTAAGAGGTCATCTTATTAACCTCCTATTATAATGCAGAAGTTGTTTCAGATCGGCAATTTATGCCGAAATTTATCTGCATGTGTTATTAAACACACTAATACTTACATATATAAATATTTACTCGAAAGGAAAAATGAATAGGTTAAACATGCACATGTATGTAGTTGAAGTTCAGGGACAAACAAATCAGTTTTTTAGTCCAATATACAAGCAACGAGAAGTCGCAATACCGGTTAATTGGTAAATCAGTTGAAATTCTTAATTAAATTATCGTTACCTAACATTGAAAATTTTTTAAATTTAAAAATTGCATTGCCTGGTAACTAATTTTTCGCATTGATACACACTGATAAGAATACAATATTATAACATGACTATAATTAATATAAATATCACACCAAATAGCAATCTCCTACCCAATTATCCTCGAATCCACAATCGTCCATTCATTAAAAACATCAATATTTTCATCGAAAATCCAAAACCCATTCAGAGTAATTTCCTCGTTCGATAAGCGAGCGCTAACTACACATGATGCAATTTTCCAGCATTCATATTATATTATAATATACTTTCAAGGTTAATACGAGACTGTGGCATTAACACTAGCATCACACCGATCAGCAAATTGCATACATACAAACCGCTTCCTTAGAACGCAAAGATGCCAAATAAAGTCATTAATGATTTTCTATGATATGTATGTATATTACGTCCCGATTTAAAATCGACAGATTTCGATCTGATTTGTCATTCTACATATGTATAGACGGGTTTTGGAGTCCTTTGAAGGAACTGTAGTATATAAAGAAAAGTTCTCTGACCGCATGATGCCTTGCAATGTTTAAAACGCTGCCGCACACAATTGGTTTGCGCTTCAAAGACGCGATATCATTTATATACTATCGCTATTCTGTATGTGTGTCTGTCTGTCTGTCAAAGATAACACTCGTCGTACTATAATAGTCGTTTGGATTCGACATACATGTGTACATCACAGCTAGACCACTGCCAAAACCTATATACGAATACAATAACAAAAGAAAAAACTTCTATATATACTATTTGTTACCAATATTTCCTCTTGGCAGAGAATTTACCGACATCTATTAAAAATTTATTTAATTAATTAATTTTTCTAATGGTGTTTTATATGGTTTACATGTAGGTAAGTAGGTAGTTGTTTTACCTTTTTTTTCATATTAAACAATTAAATATAAATATTAAATTAAATATATTTGAAAAAAATTCGACCGCGTGAGGATCGAAAACATGAGCGACGACACATTTCTTTTAATTTAATAACTTAATATGCCAACACCCATGCGATGATATGCACGATATTCCAGCAGTATGGCTCAGAGGTAGCGTGTATGTTTAGCACCAGGTGATTATTGGGTTCGATCCCGCTATACTGCTGGTTAGACTTGGATATTTGTGATTCCAAGTCGATCGTTTCTTATCAGAGTTTGCCAATTTTATCTGATCATTGTTGAAACGGTTCCTCAAAATTCATCAAAAAAAAAAAAAATCATCCTACCTTCCATCACAAATTTTCTGCATTTAATGTAAAAATTATGTACAAATCTAAAATCCACAGATATCTCAATGGATTAATTAACAAATGTCTATACCCTTCAGGTATAAACACAGATTGAGCAAACACAATATTTAGAGAGTCTTATGTATTAGATGTATTATGACATTACTAACAAACTAACCAGTAGATTCTATGACAGAATCACTAATAACCATACTAACACACTTGTGAAGAGTCTCGGTGATTACAATAGAAGTGCTATACCCTTCAGGTATAAACACAGATTCAATAAAAACACAATCTGCTTTAGATCATCGAATTAAGAGAGTCTTTAATTAATATTATGTATTAGATGTATTATGAGCATTTATAAGAATTCTAAATAGGTTTTTGAGCTCTTTTTCCTATTATGCTGTACAATAACATTAGAATAATATAAAACTACTATTCTGATTACTAACAAAATTAAATTAAAATTGTAAAATAGAAAATGACCAGTAGATCAGTAGCTATTAAAATAGCGGTGGCCCTCACTGCATCCAAAGTAACTTGATCGAAAGTCGAAAAACCAATTTTTTTCGCGTTTTTTTTGACAATATGTGAAATATTCCGTTTATCATGCATACATATAAGAGCGTGTAGTATTACCATACATATGTATGTATATAGTACCGTTTACCATGCATATATTCTTTTCAATCTTTCGGCTTTCGACTTTCGATGCAGTGACCCAGACCCTTAAAATACACATACATATATAAGATGTATTGTGAACATAATTTAGTAATAATAAAAGCATTTGAAAATCAAAATCAAATGGATTAATTATTGTTAAGTTCGCGTTCTTCAGTTTCTCGAAATACAGTGTAGCCTTCCTATACAAGGCGCATTGGAGTCTTTCTGTCAAGCCTTCCTGGTATATATCTAAGTAAATTAAAATTTCATGGGGTATACAACACTAGTGTATAGTATAATAACGCATTACGAGAGTTATGACTATATTGTTTCGAAGAGTTCAAGGCCTCACACAACTCTAGGGAACGAGTTTCGGGCGACACCGGAGGGGCATTTTCCGGAATTTTCCGATCGGCCAAGTTGGTGACCCTATCGGATAGGGTCCCGGCCCACCACAGGGTGTAGCGGCAGTGCTACACACAGAGAGCACGAAAGAAAAATCAATAACGCAGCGCTTTTTTTCAGCGAAGCTCGCGTAAAACACAGCGGAGCGGCTGGCGCGGACCCGAACCGGCCGTCGGGGGAAAGAGACGCCGATAGCCGGGGTAAGTTACGAACCGGCTAGAGGGAGAGGGACGGCGATAGGGTTGCTGTGCACCCGCGAAAAAATGCTCCGATTTTTATACGGACCGGTGTAAATATGTGTGCGAGAGTGCGGGGGTGCAGCGCTGCACCCGGGCATATAAGGGGGGGCGAAAAGGGGGGCGGCGCTCCCGGGGGCGACGGCGCCGCCCCGAGTTTACGAAAAACGCCGACCGTTGTTTACCCCGTCCCACGGAATTTTCTAGCCACCCGACTCCCACAACCCCACCCACCTCCCCTCCCCTCGTCCTGGCTGAAAATTCCGAGCACAAAAGAATTTTAATGGCTGCCGCGGGTGCATCGCGCTTTTTTGCGAGCGACGCCCGGCGTCGGCGTCGGCTGACTCCGATCAATCTCTCTCTCTCTCTCCGGCCGTGGTGCAGACGATGCTGTGACGTCATTGACGATCAAATTCTCGAAAAATAATAAATACAGAATGTGCAGAATAAGTCTGGCTCCATCTGCGAATTTTTCAATGTTATAAGTTGATACATTATCATCGAAGTGTATCTAAAGATAATATACTACCAAATAGTGGGTCTTGTGTGCCATAAACTGGTGATCAAGGACCGATACTGAATACATGTCAGAATAATGATGATTTCTACATTTAATAGGTGAGATTTAATTTTAGTAAATCTCACGAATTTTTTTTTTGTTAAGACGGTTCCTATCAAAATTTAGCTTACTGTATTTATAATTTTCAAAATGCGGCAAATTTGCATTCGTTGGCTGTTGAAAAACATTGTATATTTGTAATATGTCTTGTTTGTTTATATCCATGTGATTATACTGACTTATTTATATGCATGTACATTATATGTCGTATGTAATGTTGCTTGTGTGGGTAAAAGTTAAATAAAAGCGGATTTTTTCAGAAAACTTATTTGGGGACCTTTTGATCCTAAGTTCAAAATTGATATCTGTTGATTTGTATGGCAGGAAAGCAAACTTACATATTTAGATAGTATATGTATGTACATTTATACAAATAGGTTTTTCAGCTCTTTTTCCTATTTTGCTGTACATTAACATTACAATACTATAATAATATGATTACTAAGAAAATTAAATTGAAACTGTAAAATAGAAAATGATCATTAGAGATCAGTGGTTAGTAAATATAATATGTAGTGCGAACATAATTTAGTAATAATAAAAAGCATTTAAAAAATAATACGCTTATACGTTGGGTGGAAAGTTAGAAACTTTTCTTTCCTTACATATGTATGTATATCCATCAAAAGCTCTCAAATTGAAATAAAACTATGTGGGTAAAAGAGAACATCCATGAGAAGTTTGTCGTTATTGAAGGTACGATTTTGTAGATGTCAAGTCAAGTATGTCAACTCAAAAATTGGAATTGTGAATAGTTAATGTCGGAAGCACTAAGGAAAATGTCGATTTGGATGTTACTTTATAGTGGAAGGTTATAATATTTGCTTTGTGCTGATGCTTCTTAAACTAAAAACTTGGTTTCATAAGACCCAGTACAAAAAATATACACGAATAGTGTAGAGCTCGGCTGTGATAAAAAAATTTTCGGAAAGCGTAAATTTTTCCATAAAAAGTCTGAATTCTTTGTTAATTTTAGAGTATATTCCAGTTCTTGAACACTCGAAAATTCCTACTATGCCGTTTTTACTGCGGAAAAATCCAAGTTTTCCACGAAATTTTTATCTAATAAGTGAGAGTTAATTGTAGTTCGCAATATTTGAAACGTTCATAATGTTATTATAAATTGCTTTGTGAATTTTGAAGGCAGACTAAATAAAATAGCATTTGAAGCGAAATAAGCCGATAAAATTATGGAAACTATCCGATTATTCATATGAGGAGCGGAGTACATACGTAAAAGTGGTTTTTAAGTAGACAAAATCTTGGCAGTTGAAAGGATCATAAGAAAAACAATTTCAACTCCGAGACACATAGAGCTTTCAACTATCATAATAACGGCGAATCCAGTTTAGTGAAACGTATCAGAATAGAATTTCGAACGACTACGAAACAAGTAACAAGTGCGCCACCGGAAATGTGTCGACACGACGAATAGGAAACGTGTATAACGACCCAAAATTAAGCGGCTCATTTGACGCGAGGGATAAAGGAGAAAGTGAGTGGGGGAGAGAAACATTAAGGATTATTTGTAGGCAAAACGGCGAAAGCGAGAATAAAAGGGAAAAGGAAACGGGATTAGCGAATGTCATACGAGACGACGATACGCGAGCGTTTTCCACAGAGAGAATTTTCCAACGCCGAAAGTTCCCCCTTGTAAAACTTTGCAAGTTGGGGCAATGTGCCGCGAATGCGAAAAGTTGACCCACCTTGACCAGATCGGCCAGACAAACACACGTCGATACAGCACCGAGGCGTATTTATTATAATTAAAATAAAAATGAGCCGTTGATCGTTTTAATTTGAGCCGGGAAAATGCTCTCGTTGTTGCTGTGGCAATTTCAGCGCTGAAACTTAACAAAAAAGGGCATTCAGGGTCATTGTGTTGTGAAACGTTCGCTAAAGGCCGTTTACATCGGTGTTACTCACCCGAAAGCTCGACGTTCGATATGTACGTAGGAATATCCTGATGGAAATAGTTTGCTGAAAATAATTCGTATGAATAATTCAGACGCTTTAAAAGGAATTATAATTTAATATATGCATGAGTGAAATACCCGTAATACTTTTAAATCAATAGTTACCTTGAAATTGGCAATAATGATGACAAGGACTATATTTACAAATAATACTTACTATTGATCTATAAAATAATATTAAATGCGTTCAAATAAATAAAATATTAAAAGGAAAGCTGCGATTTCAAGGCTAAAAAAAGCAAAACTAAACATATTTAGTATGTACATATAAAGTAATAAACTTTTGAAGCTGAAAGATTTTTTTTTTCAAATGGTAGACGTATAAAACTAGGATAGAGTGCATTCATACACAGTGTCTGAAGAAAATTATCTTCGATCAACGTGTCTTGCCAGTGATAACGTATGGATGCGAAACTTGAACGCGTATTAATGCGTATTGAACGCCAAAATGCTGAATAATGTCGAGTGCATTCAAAGAGGTGTGGAACGCTGTATGCTGGGCATAACGAGGAGAGATAGAAAACGGAATACGTGGGTTAGAAGTATCACAGTGGTGGTTGGTGTAATGGTGAGAGTTAAGAAATTGAAATAACAATGGGCGGGTAACGTTAGATAGAAGAGCAAAAGAAGTGCTCGAATGGTATCCGAAAGAATGCAACAGAGGAGGTGGGAGGATAAAATCAGAAAAATTACAAAAAAATGGGGAGATACAATCAAAGCGGCTGTCATATGTGACTGTGAATGATATATAGATGAACAATAGTAATTAAAAAAAAAAAACTTAAAATCAGAAAACAGTGGCAAAAATTTCCTATGATTAAATTTTTTGCACAGAAAATATTAAGAAAGGTAATAGGGACGGCATTTGCCCCCCCCCCCCCCCTATAGATACGGGCAGGTCAGGAACATTTTAGTTAATTAATTTGATGATATACCATGTTAATTAATTTGATGAACAGTTAATTTGATGATATACCATGAATCTTAATCGAATCGATTTTTCGATGCAAAAGTTTAGGCTAACAGGAACTGCAACAAGTTAAACTAAAAACGTGACTTTTTTAACGTCTCCCTCTGTTACATACATATATTTGGTTTCAATATTAAGCATTTTTTTATCATATTTGATATCTCAAAATGGTAGATAGAAAGTATAATTTCCACTTTTATTTCTACATGCAAAAGCCCGCAAATTGGCCACCTTTTGCCCCCCCCCCCCCCCTGGAAAAAACTGAAATGACATCTCCAAAAGCAGATAATAAATAAATTACTTCCCTGGGTTAGTTTCATTTGGCAAAACTTATGTGTGTACTTAATTTTCAATGAAATTGTCTAACAAATGAGGTTTAAATATATTACGTATGATGCAAAAATAATAAAAAAAAGTGTTAAATACGACAAGGGGTGGATATATCTTATGATTATTACAGTATATTAAAGTTTAAATCTTTAATCAATCTTGAAGTCTCTCAATTCCAAAGTATAATAGTTGAATGTCAAAAATATCGCTTGAAAATTACTGTCGATTTGTAATAAGAGCTAAACTGTTATATTATTAATCATCGAGTTCTACTCGATATACTCGATACTTACAATATAATAAGCGCGAAATCAAATATCTATTTATGAACTGATTTAACATTAGTTATAGAAATCTATACAAAAATATTTCAATTCCTTATTAAACTAAAATATTTGGGTTAAACTAATTTTTACGGGATCGGATTCTTCGGTTTAGACATCATCACGTTTCGTCGAAAAATTCCAAAACTTTGTAATGTCCGCTTGCGGTCTAAAACCCCAAAAAATAAAAAAAATCACATCGATTGTTACGCCAGAGACAATGTGATACGACGTTTGCGGCGTAACGTTCGAGCAATTTTTCAACGCGAAAAATAAAAAAATGGCGAAAAAAGCTCGAAACAAAGCCGAATCCGACATACGCATAAATACACCAACATCGACGTTAATTTTTACCTTTCGGCCCGTTCATATTTTAAAAAAAAGAGACCTGCGTTCGATATGAAGACTAAGCGAGTCGTATTTCGGTATACAAACATATCATACGTATGTCTTTGACGTGTGGAATTATTTTAAACGTGCACTAGTATATCGATTATGTATGACTTATCTCTAGATGGTATGACGAAAGTTCGCGATGGACATAGAAATGTTGCCAGGATGAATGACGTTTTGATATGTAAGATTGTTACTGTCGATTCGGAAAAGTTGCCACACGAAAACGAGATAGTAAATATGTATCAACGTATGTACATACATACGTGTCCAGTGTCGATATTTATTTAATATACATATGTAAATGTTAAACAACGTTCGACAGCTCTATGTATTTAAAACCGTTCCGTTTACATTATAAACAAATAATCAATGATCTTTTGATATAATATAATAGAATAATAAATTCCTTTCGAATAATTTACATATTTCCAACATAATCAAATCTTAGAATTTTATACAAATATAATACAAAATTATCACAATGGGCGTACAGCCAAAAAAATGAATTCTGAAATATTTTCTGAGAATAATATTTGAATACACATAATTATAAAGTAATTGAAAAATGTATATTTTTAAATTGAATACTAAGTAGCTAATTGCCTAAATATATAATCTATTATGTATATTAAGTGGAATTTTTGCTTCTTAGTTCGCTATATCTAAAATTTTTACTAACCACTTTTACGTTTTACTTATTAATATATGAGCCGTTAAATTTGAAAGTGGCGGAAGTCCAATTTTCAGTTTCAATTTCTGTTTGACTTAATTCACAAATTGTTATTACTTTTTTTAATTCAATATGTCCAGAATCTCGGGAAAGAAGAATAAACGTATTAGTTTTTTTTTTTAATATTGTTAAACGCAAAACATTATAAAACTCGCAAAATGTTTTGCGAGATATTTCTCGAAACAATTAAAACTGGACTTATGCCACTTTCAAATATAACGGCTCATAAAATCAACAAATTTATTTAAATCATGATACTTTTTGACCAAGTTTCTGAAATATGTAGTTAATCGTTACTCTATCTATATACACAATAGATGAAGTTTTGTTATCATTTTGACTGATTTGTATCTAGTATCGATCTCTGATTTCATCTCATATCCGTGTATTTTTGAGATAACTCGAACACCGTTAATCCTCTCACAATAAAACTTAGTATTGGTTACTGAAATGTTAATCGTTACGTTACAAATTCTTTTCAAAATTTTGGGTTGGTACCTCACCTTATAGGTATTCTCTCTTCTAAATAATTTTGGATACAATTAGCCTCTAAACCGTCCAACGAATTTTTACATGTAATAGGTATGATATACTTCATTCACAAGTATTTAAAAAAAATCCAACCTTCATTCGCTCAAAATTTGAAGTATAGTACGCAATAATCTTTCTCAATTAACGCGTCTCAAATACTTCAACATAATAGATGTCTCGAATATATTATACAAGCATAATTATTCGAAAGAATGGTTTGCAATCCCTGCTGGCACCCATCATACAGACGCGGTATGTCAACATAATTATATTGAAAAAACAATTTGAATTACCCTTGCCTAAAGAAAAGAACTGTCAGCGGTAATGGTAGGGGTTTTTCTTAAAATAATATTTTCCCACATAAATTTCCCCATTGTTTTGATTCACAAAATAAACTTGAACTTAAAGCTTATTCTTCGCGAAAATTGATTATTTTCCAAGGTTCCCCATCCGGCTTTCCCCCCACGGCACAAACAAACGTTGCGCCAACATCGGAAAATTGTTACATCGAAATATCGGAACAACCGACGAATAAACTACAAAAGTAATCGAAGAACAAGGAAACAGAATCAACTTAATGGAATCAATCGAAAGATCACACAATGAATACGAAAATAAATTATTGAACCACTAACGCTTGATATATCCATACATATACATATATGTAGTAATATAATACAATAAAAGCACAAAAGCGCTATTTACGATCACATGCGAAAATGCTTCGATAGTGGCTTTCGCGGTAAAGGAGACGAATATGCACTTTCATCCGAATAGACTACTACTTGAACTAAGATAATCTTACGAGAGTACCCAAGAGAGTCATATATGAAGAACTGCTATGCCATACCAGTATTATATTCTAGCAAGTACGTACTTCGTCGGAAGAGGAACAGATAAAAACACAACCTATACATAAAGATAATAATACAATGTTTCTAGATTAAAACAATATCGATTATTGTCTACTTCGAGGAGCAAACATATACCCATTTTTTACAAGGCTGTTCTATGTTTGACTTCGCTAATCGTTCAGAAAGTATTTCTACATTCTTCCGATCGGTGTGAAACTATATTTGACTTTCCGCCACCCAAATGTTTTGTCAGATTTTAATTGTTTAAACGCCTATAATTTTATCTTTTTCACACTATATCTTATTATTAGAATTGTAAATACGGGTTTGCCTTAAAATAATCGGTATGAATTGATCAATATATTATAAAAGCTAATCCAAAGTACAAATTCGCCAAGTATGACTATTCAATTTTTAAGCCTTTTCACACTACACGTGATCTCTACAATGTTACATTTTCAGCGTCCTTCTGTATGGGACAGAAGCATGGACCCTGACAGATACCTTGTGTAAAAATCTGTCGGCCTTTGAGATGTGGACAACCCGAAGAATGCTGAGAATCTCATAGAACCAATAACGAGATCCTGGCTCTAATAGGAAAAAAAATCCAAAGTGCTCAACAATGTAAAAAAGCGCAAATTAGAGTATCTTGGACATGTGATGCGTAGTCAGAAATATGATATTCTGGGTCTAGTAATCCAGGGAAAGATAGAAAGGACAACACAGTCGAGGCCGGCGGAAAGCACCATAGTTGAAAAGTCTTCGGCATTGGTACGACCTCAGCACCCAAGCTCTATTCAGAGCAGCCGTTGATAGAATATGGATGGGAGTTCTGGTTGTTGTTGTTGAGGACAAGGCACATGATGAAGATACTACCCAGCTTAACAACAACTTTTGCATTGTAATAGAATCTAAGATCTTATAACTGAAATTGATTATCGAATCAATTTATTGACAAAAACATGAATTCCAATAATTTATCGGTCTGGAGTCACAGCATCTACATACATACATATGTATGTATGTACATTTTGAGTCATGATATAAGGAATGCAAAAGTAATGTTTCAAGATCAAAACACGACGCCAATGTAAATATTTGACCATTCGCAAGAACTACTGGATCGATGTGTGCCGATGATCGATACAGATGGTTTGGGGTTAGTTAGCCGAGCGTCAAATTAACACATTTTGTCCGGGCATTTCTGCCCGTCGGAAAAAATAGCATTATGATTTATCGCTCTTTCGGTAATCGTTCGTTATCCGTCGATCATTAGTCGCGATGCGATTCGGCAACCTCTCTAGCGGCGAGCGCGTGCTCTTCCACGACTTGCACCAACTTCTAAAAAGAGCGTTTCGTTTTTTTTACACCTGCTACCTTCAAGAGATTGATCGGCTCTCGGGGCGGATGGAGCCTGTCTTAAATTTATGGCACGTATTGATCACAATCAGATCAGAAGCCATTAACCATTCCGTGCTCTTATAAGACCGCGACGTCCACCACAGTCCTAGCCAATCAACGGGCATTGTCTTTTTTCTACTACTATTTAAATTTTCTGCTATGAGCGTTGTCAGTTCGTTTCTATTTGGTAAATATTAAAAAAAAACGCATACACATGTGGACGTATGATTCTTTATCTATCTGGTTTGCGTTCGTATCGTGGGTTATGGGTTCGGCTTCTATTTCGGCTTGAGGATCAGTATTTTAGCATTCCAACAACATATCTCATTTCCGTTCTTGGTTAACACTCTTAATTGAATCGTTTGGTCTGACGTTTTCCATGAGAAACGTGCTCGACCAGACACACGTGCTGAGACACGAAAGCTTTCAAGGAACTTCCACTGCACGTGGACTAGTTTTCTAATACTTACATAATACGATTGTGAAAAAGCCGTATCTGGAAAGTGAAATATAAAACATCTTCGACACATGCGAGTAATAGGATTTGCACTATATGTGACAGCACAGAGTTGCAATACAATAATATTGTAAACTGCTCGAAGATATCACTTACTAGTTCTGCATCAACTATTGGAATCAATCAATGGATCGATTACAAATTATCAAGAAGTAATTAATTCTGTATTAATAAACTCACTTGCTTAGTTTTAGTGAAGTGAATTGAGCCTTGAACCGAAAGGTTCAAGGCTTAATTATTGATACAGTCGAAAGGTTTTTGCACAATAATATATTAATAGAACTGCTGGCATAATTTTGATGTTGTCAAAATCAAGATTAGCAATCTCATGTCTTAAGCTGTCGATTTCTATCTATATTAGTTGGAAGAACTTCATATAAATTTGGCAACATCTGATTATTTATTATGTATTTTTAATATTCGTCAAATCTTTGTACCATCTCACACCTGATACTCTTCCTATGAAATCATCATTTACAGCCATTCACCATCTACTTCTGGATAGATACATAAATACGCTTCTATTCACATTTGTTTTGAGCAAACTCTTATCCACCTCATTCCACACATTTTTCTGATTTCATCGACCCATCTCCCTCGTGGTCCTCCTTGCACTCTTGCACAATCTCGGGTACCATTCAAGCACTTCTTTCGTCCATTATTCTAGCTATGTGATCCGCCGATTACCATTTCAATGCCTTCACTATATCAACTACCCTTGTATTCTCATCCACGTATTCCATTTCCTGTTCTCAATCCCTTTAATGCCGAACCTACACGTTCAATACTTTTTTGACTGCATTGGACTTTTCATTCTATCGGGAACCATTCGAGCACTTATTTTGTACATCTATCGTCCGTTCTACTCCATACATCCGCTCATTGCCATTTCAATCTCTCCATTCTTTAAATTACATCAACTATCCTTGTCATAGTTTTCACCCACGTATTCCATTTGCTATCTCTCCTCGTTATGCCGAGCCTCCATACTTATTTGAGTGTATTTCACATTCATATTCCTTCACTGGCAAAACGCATTGATCGGAGATCTTTTCTTCAGATAAAGTGGCATTTTTGATTTAAAAACGACGTTCATACCCTCACATGTACTCCACCTTAATTTTACACTCATCTTTATTTCCTCTTCTTTCATATAAAAGTATATAAATACAAAGGAGACTAGTTAGAGTTCGAGCCACTTGTCTATTTGAGCTGCAAAGTCCATCTGAAGGTTGTTAAACTCAAAATTTTAATGTTAATTTATATTCTCCGTCATTGATGTGCGTCAAATATGTATGTATACATAGGTAAATGCGAAAGTTAGACAGGCAAAAGTTTCGTTCTAAATTCCTGAAAAGTAATCCAGATCCAAGATAGACAAATGACTTCCAAATTATACGTTTTCATATAACGTCAACAATCCTGACAGGTGTCCACGGTAAGTAGGAAAAGAGGGCAATCAACTACATACACTCAACACACACAAAAACCCTTATCGAATAAAAACATCGAATCGCGAATCCAATTTGTCCGATGCAAGTTTGCGATTTTTCAAAATGAGACATTGACATATGAACTGCTGGTTCGTTTTACGCGTAATAAAAATCGCCACAATAATTGGACTTGCGGCATGTAAAAAAATGAATTTATATTTGGACGCACCCACTAACTAGCGAATTCCTTTCAAGAACTGTTATTCGATATTGCTGAAATTTTTAGGGCGATTCAAACTCGAACATGATTAATATTTGGAAATTTAATATCGAGCACATATAGACGTATGTACATACATAAATATAATTTAAAAAAAAACCTTCCAATTATCTCAATTTGAAGTATCCAACTTTCATAGGCAATTTTTATACATATGTGTTGTATTACTCACATACTACGCCCACATAGTATACACGTTTATTTATTTATAAATGATTCCGTGTTGAAATGGCAACAACATCAATTCAAATTATAAGATTTAGCTATACAATAATAATAATAATAAAAAGAGAGCGGAGAGAAATTGAACTAATAACAGTTAGAAGATTAGATTTTAATAGATTCTGCAGTACAATTATGTTGAACTTTTGCCTAACTTATAATGCACAAGACTGGTAGAATTAATCCTTCAGACTACACATTGAGAAGTTTCAATCTGTTTTCGAATGTGAGCTAGTAAAAAAAAACATAATAAGTAAAATCGTTTATCTTCACAAATTACACTAATCAATCAATCAGAAATAGATAGCTCAAGTGAGTGAGTTTTTTTTTGTAATACTATGTAGTATTTTACAAGACGAACATTAAATAGTATGAATGATATATGATATATTTATGTCAAAGGTATAAATTTATAATATATAATTTCGAAAGAGACTTTGTATGTACATATGTATAAGTTTTGGTTCGTAGAATCCGTGACGTTAAATTGAATAAAAAAAATTATATTTAAATATAATAAAACATTTCAAATAAATTTAATAAAATGTTTACAATTAGATTAGCCATGTTTAAGCGGTTTATATTACAAATACCGAGCGAAGCCGGGTAACACCACTAGTATTATATAAACGGTGCTAAATTATGCTATATTATAGGGTATAAAATCATGATATTTTCAATTCCGTTACAAATATTAAACATTTTCTTTACCGGTACAAAATTCATAATATGCACATGATTGCGAAATATTCGTTTGTTTTTTTTACGTGCACTTTTTATGCACTCGAAGGCCGACGATACTCGTATGTGCAGTAAAAATCTGCAACACTGATAAGAAATTTAAATAACGCGTTTTTAATGCTAATTTAGGATATGTAGATGCATTTTGAATTTAATTCACGACGGTAATTATTTTCCTCGGTGTCGACATGACATTGTGATTTTTACACATTAAATCAATTTAATATTTTTTCTCTTTTGACAGGTTATATTATTATTTTTTTATCTCCAACACTAGTCTACGCCTGATTACTTTTCAATATCATTACGCCCGGAGGCATTTTGTCTAATGATTAATTATTTTTTCATCTCATCCATCATGTAAATAATGTTTCTGATGCGAAAATAATACATCGGATGATATTTTGATTCAATTTTTGACGTCCGCCATTAAAGTGCATTGAATCGCATTTAGCGTTGAAAAAAGAAAAGTCGGAAAATTTGCCGAAAAATTTATTAAACCATAAGCGTCATTAATAATACTAATATTTGACTTTAAATCGAATTAATAAACAATGAGAGGATAAACATCCGGTATATTACAAGTAAATCGCTCGGATCAAAAAAACAAAAAGTTTCGTAAGATTTTTAGACGTATGATTAATCGATTAAAAAATACAGGATGAAACTTATCGATGTCATTACTCAACTTGATAGAATCTCATACGAGCACTCGTAAAGTAAAGGTACAGGTAAAAAATTACACATACGAGTTCAATAATGGATATGCGATGGGCTTACACCATTTTATTGATGAGCAACGTCAATTTTACACGTGTCATTTAAAAAAAAAGTACCTTTCAAGTGTCTAATAAGAAGTTCAATCGAGATTGATGATGTTATTCAGGGAGAATAATTTAAATACCGAAACAATCAATCGGTTTGAAGAAAACGAATAAATAACTTTGAAATCCGCAGTAACAAGTATAATATGATAAATATAATTATATTGAGACATCGAAACCGTCGACTCGAAAACGTATTAAACTCCGTTTAATTAAACCGCTTTTGATGAGTTTTCGAATCATACAATTTTGGCCAAACAAACTCGACTCGTAAAACGCATTAAAACTTTTCTCGAGTTTTTTCTTTTTCACTTTCAGATACGCTCACACTTTAATTAAGTTTTTGAGCCAAATAGAAATATAACAAACCGTAAAAGATTATAATAGTGAAGTGTTTACGCGAGATGCGCGATCCGAAAAGAGCTTTTTACGACTTTTAAACGGCCATCATCGCGAATCAAACAACTATCACAAGTTAAACTTTTCGATTAACACCCCATTAAAGTAAACTTTAAAATCTTCAAACAAAATATAACACTCGAAATGAATCAAACAATTTATCGAGAATGAAGTTTCAGAAAATTGCACAAAAAAAATGTGAAGATTAACTTATTGAGTACTTGTGGTGATACCCGGCTTTGCTCGGTATTTGTAATATAAACGGCTTAAGCATGGCTAATCTAATAGTAAACATTTCATTTTATTTATTTGAATAGTTGTATTTTATTTAAATTTATTTGAATATTCATTTGTTTTTTTATTAAATTAAACATCACGGCTTCTACGAACGAAAACTTACATGCATACAAAGTCTCTTTCGAAATTATATATTAAAGATTTGAAAGCATTTTTATGAATATATTCCATAAAAGCAATTGAACTTATTGAGTTTTTATTTTAAGAATTAAATTATAGATGTGTATCTAAAAAAAATTATGTTTAAAAATAGTTCAAGGATTGACGCTTTGAAACATCTTTCAGTATCTTTTCCGTTCAGCCTAGGGTAAATAAAAAATCGCAAGCCGCAAACAGAACAAAACACAACCATAAATAATTTCAGATCGGATGCACACGCTGATGTCGAACAACAAACGATTACATAGACGTGGAAAATGATTGCGCGAACGATAATAACAGAGTGAAGTTGTAATAATAAAAAGTTTTCGTCGCTTTCGAACAAGATTAAGTCGAAAAGTTTTGGCACTGATCGTTCACTTTTAAGAAAAAACGGGCCGCGTACATTGTACGTAATTCCATTTGCACTCTCACCAGCTAGAATCCAATAAGATCGCGCCGCACACCGACGGCGAACAAGATGGCGAATTTGAAAGTTTGGCGCGCAAAGTTTTCACGACAACAAAACACTCGGACGAGTGGAGAGATTCACCAGAGGGGGCGGAAGAAAACACTGGGATTCACAACAGAGAGGGTGGCGATCCGGGTGTTACGGCCTCCGTGCGTGGATAGTTGTAGTGGGTAGTGAGTAGTGAGTAGAGAGTAGTGAGTAGTGGTGTGGTGGGTACTCACCGGTGTGGCAGTAGTCCTCGAGATAGTGCCTCGCCGCGCGCTGCACGATCGAGTAGTAGAGGCTGACGGAAGAGGCGAGCGCCATGATGGTGGGCGGCTAGGGGGCGCCACGACCGCCGCTGCCGCTCTGCCACTGACTCGACATGGCACGGCTCTGTGCCGGCTCACCTCTGTTGTCGGACTTTGAGGTTAGGATCGCGTCCACCGGGCGGGCGTGCGCGTGGACTGTGGAGCGAGGAGCGTGCGGCGTGGACCGACGTCCGTGGCGCTCTCCACAACACTGAGCCACTCGTCACTCGGTCGCCGGAGACTCACTCGGCTAGTCGGCGAGCGGCGGACGCGAACGCGAGTCGACAGTCGCGAGTCGCGAGTCGCGAGTCGCGCGCAAACACGGCCACGGCCACGGGGACGGGGAGGCGGGAAGCGGGAAGCGGGAGAAGAGAGACGGGGCTGCCCCTCCGCCCCTCTCGCCCTGCTGCAGCGCGTGCACGAGTCCGGGGCTGCATCTCGCGGGATGCGCTGCCGAGCCCGGAGGAGGGGGAAGGAGACGGAGACGGAGACCGAGAAGGAGATGGGGCTCTGCCTCTCCCTCTGGCGCCCCCCCCCCTCCCCCCGACTCCACCCGCCGCGCCCCGGCCCTCCTCCCCCGCCCCCTCCCCTGCGCCTCCCCGCCCGCCCGTCCAGCGGCGCGCAACCCACGCTTTTCTACCCTTTCACGGGTGCCAACGTTCAAGCCCCAAGCTTGGCTCTAATGTTCTAATCAAAGATATGTATAGCTCGTGCAGGGAAAGCTGGCACGTACCAATACAAACACGTATATTGTATCCGTGAAGATATGAATAAGATTTTTTGTATCTGTTTTCTAGGACAATCAGTTGGTCCCTTTCATACGCACCCACTTTCCGAGCATGACAGAAACAACAATTATTTTTTGTATTGCTCAGTGATCAAGTGTGCACTACAGGGTGATTTTTTCCAATTTCACTGGTCAGTCACCGATCAACCCCCACAACTTGCAAGATTGCAAGGCCGCCCTATAGTTTACACGGATGAATCCTATATAAATAGCTCACATACGATGCCAAAATCATGGTCCGATGAAACTAGCAAAGGTTGCAGAGTACCGATTTATAAGGGTAATATGCTAATAATAGTTCACGCCTGTTCTGAAAAAGGATTTATTCCAAATGCGTTACTTATATATCCATCTAAAATTAAAACCGGAGATTATCATAATAATATGAACGCGATTAATTACCAAAAATGGATTAAAGAAAAGCTTGTTCCAAATTTACAACCCCAATCTGTAATTGTTATTGATAATGCGTCGTACCATAATGTCATGTCAGAACCTATGCCCACATCTAATTCCAGAAAAGCTGACATGCTAGCTTGGTTAAGCAAATTTAATATACCTTATCCAGAAAAATGCACAAAGCCCGTTTTATATGAAATAATAAAAAAACAATAAACAAAATCATCAAGAGTTTGTTTGTTTGACATAACGTACTACGCCTACCACCCTACCACCCAGAACTAAACCCTATAGAATTACGTTTGACTTAAAGGTCGTTAAAGAGCTGTTTAGGAAAGAAGCAGAGTCAATCACTATTGATACACTTTTAAAATCACTTATTTCCTGTTTATTATAATTTATATCCTATATTTTTTTCTCATTTTTTAATTCGTATTAATTTTTGCATACGTACGTTTGTTTTACTTATAATTTAAAAAAATGCTATTTATCATTTTTTTCGTGGTACGTATTCAAATATTAAATAAATATGCCACCCAAATTATATCATAGATCTTAAAAACATTACACGATCGGTTGAAATAAAATATATAAATAACAGTCTGTATATGAAAAATGCATTTGTATGAGTACTGTGCACGCGCCTTCTGTAGCTAATAGACCTGTATGTAGTATCTGAAACTAAAAACAATCTATGTATATATGTATATGTTACACCGAATCCATGAAATTGTCTATTACGAGCATTCGGCAAGAGAATTGCCGAATGCATGAAAAATCCAAGCACGTTGCCCAGTTCACGGATTCCGTAAATTCTTTGCCGAATGCGTGAACTGGACAGCGTGTTATATTATAACCAAGTGTCAAAGTGACAGCTGAATAAGGATGTTTAATTTAGTTTAATTTACATATTATTATGTATAATATTTATTTATTTATTTAATAGTTTTGGACCATTGTGGCATTACAGGAAGAACCTAATGCGTCACAATGGCCTACATTTGAAAAATATATAAAAACAAGTAAACTGTAAATAAAGGAAAAAAGCAAAAGCAGAAAACATGGTAAAATAAAAATAATAAAAAAAAAAGTAACAAAAGGAAAATAATACATCATTCAGAGAGAAAAAAAATAACAAAAGTGTAAAAATTAAAAATAAAATCCATAAATCCCATTCTTTGTTTACACTGAACAAAATTAAAATAGTATATAAAAATATACAAAGGAGAAAGAAAAAGTAAAATAAAATAAAACAAAATATAAATAAAAATAAAATCACGATTTCATTGAGAAGTCGAATAGCTCTTAGAATAGGAGCCATTCGAAAAAGAACTGAGCGAGCAGCAGGTACAACAGTGAAACATATGACTACATACATATGTTTCATTGTTAAAATATTGATCAAAATGTATGAAAATGACATTAATTTATTTATAAGTCATATGAGATGATCGAAACATATGTATGTAGTCATATTATACATAATAATATGTAAATTAAACATCCTCATTCAGCTGTCACTTTGACACTTGTCCACGCTGTCCAGTTCTAAAAAACAACAACAGAGAGCTGCTGTCTATTTGCCGACTCCATGCTTTGAGCAGACAAATTCTTGGCGAATACACGAAACGGGAACGGGAACGGGAATTGCATGCCTTATTATGGCATTGCAACGCATGCCGGGTTCAGTTGATTGAACTAAAAAAACACTAGGTATTTGAATTTGTCATTAGTATGAAGGCTGTGGGTCTTTAAAAAACACGACCCAAACTCGGATAGTTTTCACGACAATTTTCTTAATTATTTATTTACTAGCAATGCCACAATAACGCAAGCAATCCCCGTTCCCGTTTCTCGATGTTTTTCGATAAGTGAAACTTCAGTTTCAAATTAATACTTAATAATCAAATGATTAGTAATGATAATTTGTCGGAAAAACGCAGACAGCGAACACATTTCAAAGTATTCAATTGTTTGTTTATTTTGTCCTATACAACCCAGGTGGCGACGCGAACACATTATAAATTATTGCGTTGCAATGTCACTCATTCCCGTTCCCGTTTTTGGGCGATTTTTTTACATAAACCATCGCGGGCATACACACAATAACTCCTGTAAGTTTCATCGCAATCGCTTGAATGGTATAGGAACGCATACGTGACAGACAGAGAAACAGTAAAAATGCATACAAATAAAGAATAAATGTAACAAAATAAAATAACATCTGAGCCCAATTATAGATCTTTACAAATTAAATAAAATGGTACAAACAAATGAAAAAGAAAAGAATAAAAATTAAAACATGACTAAACATAAAGTGATATAATATTGGATATATTGGAAAACTGTCATAACTAACACTTACAAGACGAGAACTGGCGAGCAAGACTGGCTTTTCATGACGACTCTGACAAAACATTGCATAAATTGTTGTCACTTGCAATTTTTTTTTTCGCACCCCCTTTAAGATCGGCCCTGAAGGCACGGGTTAGCGTATGGGGCTGAACAAGAAAAAATAAGAAAAAAATTAATGACGCTGAATAACACCCGCTTAGAATTTCATGGGAAAAAAACCACAATATTTTCCTACACAGGAAAAAACAAAAGTTTACTCATGTGTATTCTATCAATAAACCAAACTTCATAAATGAAATTTTAATGTTAAATAGCAAAAAACAAAATACATTTGAAGGTATTAAGAAAACCAAGTTGAAGAAAAATTAGGTAGACACGATGTTATGTGAAAAAAATTTGCTGAAGACAAAAAAACATTATCAACTCTTGAATTTTGTTGAATAGTCGTGATCTTTGAAGTAAATTGGTTGGTTAGCCCTGACCGTTCACGAGGTGGTCTCTCCCTAACCGCAGAACCTTAATTTGGAACTGCGAGAGGTCTTAAACTTTTTGGCGGTGAATTGTTTTGATGGAAAGAATGGAAAAAGAGTGACAGTCAAATTAAACTCCAATTTCTACTTTCATCCCCAACCCTCCCGCCGCCCCTCCATCTTGTCACCTCTTCCCCTTCCGGCCTTATTTCGAAAAAAGCGCATCTCTCACTATGCACCTTCGAAGACTACAGAAAGTAGCACCAAATCCACACACAACCATAAATAGACTTTTTTACATTTTCCCATCGAACAGGCAATATGTTTTTGCGAAGGATGCATATCTCTCAAACACTTTCGAATATTAAACGAGTTGCAAATTTTAATTTTTAATGTGCCAGAGATTTGCCAAAATATATGTGTGAATTTTTTTCCTCGTTTTTCATGAATAATTCATCAATCGTGACTGTTCAAGGTCAAGTTCAGAGCGATTAAATAATTGCGACTGAGCTCTTTCAAAATATAAAACGTATTTTGCGCAAACTGATCGAACACTGTGAAATAGTCATATGTACATACATATGTGTATAGATCTATCAGTCGTATCATCACTTTCACCACCAGTCATAAATTGAGTCGTAGACCAGAGAGCGCCGAGTTGTAATTTAAGATAAAAACACCTCACACGTTCTGATTCTCAATTTTGGACACAATTTGGAACCGGTAAACATCTCAATCAGAGGGTTGGTCGCAGATTTTAAGCAAACAAACCAAGTTGCGTGTAATTTCCAAGAAGAAGAATGGAGTCAAAATAACTTAACGATTTGTGTACAATGGTTTAAATTTGCTTCAAGTAAAGGTATTGTCTAGTATTTACTCATTAGATGGCATATATGTATGTATGTAGTATTGCATTTTTGCTAGATAAAGCGGGGTTAGAAGGTTAAAAAAGCTCCCAACGATGTCTATGAAGCTGTGAAAGGTTTCTGAAAGAGGAGAACGACCTTTATTTTCACTAGTGGTGGCTGTAGGGTTAAAGCGATACATCACGAGCGTACGTAGGTGTATTTTTTCGCGTCAGGTTATTTATAAGAGGCGAACGTTATTTAATTTTAATAACGCCCAACCGCAACGTGGCTCACACAGACTCGAGCACGCGTGCACACAGACGCAATATGGCGAAAATTGATCTCCGATAGTGCGAAAGAGTGCTATAATTTGAGAAGGAATCAATTTTAGTCAGTAATGATGGATCTGATCAGATTTAATCGCTCGGCGCGTAGGTGTTAATACCGGTCACGCTTAGACGTACAGACACCAAATTAGCCCCAGCGAACGAAAAACCTGATCAGATGCGGATTGCATACTTCGCTCAGCTCTCGTCTGACCAGGAGGAAGGATCAAGGTCAATCGACACACAATAATAGATACATGAGTATTTGAAATCGTGTTGTTGTTGCTCGGAGCGGATCAGGCGTTTGGGTGTACACACTTTGCCAGTCGAGTTCAGCGAGCAGAGGAAGGACTGGTTTTTTTTGGCAAAGTCTAAAAGGATACACCCCTTTAAGCCTCAATTTTTTTTAATAATGCATACTTGATATTGAACGTGGCTGTCTCACCGTAATAAATGCTTTATTGTATGCCGTATCGAGAAGGGACCATAATCCGAATCCTTTTACAATCGTAATGATTCACAAAGATCGGATTTTTTAACCCAGTTTGTAGATAGCGGAAAGTCCAATTCGAGTTGGATGAGTTGGAGCCAGGTCAAAGAAGCAGCTACCACTGATATTGGAATCGAGTTGCAATGTAAAGTTACATTGAGTCAGCTGCTCTCAAGATGTGATAATCCTAAACGACTGTATCATGTTTGAATTGTCTGATACATATTACCATCAATTAAAACGTCTTAATCACTGGAAAAGTTTCCTTCATGGCAATAATGAAAAATTTGAGTAATGATTATAAACTTATTCAGTTTAACATATTTTTATATTAGTTGTGTAAGTTTGATTTATCTCAATTTTAGGATTAGATTTATCTCATGTCGTGATAAAATGCTGGAATCAAAATGGAATATCTGTGGAAAAATTCCCATTAAATTCTGATCAGAATTTTTTTTAATAATAATGTCCACTTGCACAATAGTTTTAGTTAGTGCTAAATTTACTCAATATCTAATTTTACTTTAAAAATCGGATATGAACCATCTAATTCCAAAAACTAAATAAAAAACGACATATTTTTTTCTACGGTGGAAAACTTGATTTTTCCGATACTAATTATAATTGCTTCAGTGAGTTTGCCAAATATTATGTTAATAAACTATACTTTGTAGAATAATTAAAAAAAAGTCAAATAAAATTTTATAAAAAAAGGTATTTGGAATTATATAATTCAATTTTCATATTTATTATTAGACCTAAACCTTGATAATATTGTTCGTTTGCGTTTCGTAGCTAGGCATATATAAGGTATAATATATTTACGTAAATTTGAGTAAGTATATACCGCGTATTTATTGCATGCCTGATTTTCATGCATTTCATTACATATATGATAAAATAGTAGAGTTAGTAAATAATTATTTATATTTAGGTCAAATAATTGACACGTCCGGTAGTAAAGAAGAAGAAATAAAGACGAATGAATGCGGTTTTGAAATCAAAAATGCCACTTTGCCTGAAGAAAACGGTCTTCGATCACTGTGTTTTGCTAATATATACATTCGAATACATTTGAAACTTGGATATTGAATACCAAGTTTCTACGCAAAGTCCAATACACTCAAAGATGTATGGAACGCTGTATTCTTGGCATAACGAGGAAACACAAGAAGCGAAATACGTGGGTGAGAAGTATGACTAAGGTGTGGATAGAGTCAAGAGATTGAAATGGCAATAAGAATGGACGAAATATGGACAAAAGAAGTGCTGGAATTGTACCCGAGGGAATACAAAAGGGTAAAAGGAAGATGGGTAGACGAAATTATGAAAATGTGTGAGATGGATGAGAGACTAGTAGAAGCATGTTAGCATTTTTGGTGGAAGCATTTTTACCGCAAATCTCACAACACAGATGCTGCTCCGACAAATTCTAATAAGATTTTACATTTTCCTTCAATAATTTTCCGTTCTTATCGGATTCGAATACATCGGATGAACCAACTTTCCCTTTTCAGAGTGCATAACCGGCAACGGAGATCGTCCTCTACTCTGACATAGTCTAATATGGGTCACCGGGTTTAAGTTGCTTCATTTTTTTATTGTTCTTTTCCGCAGCAGCAGCATCGTTGCATTCACTGTCTTCACATATCACGTAGGTGGAATGGTCCGAGTCTGGTCTCCGCCAGGTTCGGAATCTCCTCGTCAGGGCCAGCGATGCAGTCAAGGTCGCCAGACGACTTGCATTATTATCTCGCGATGCAGTGGAGCAACTCTTGCATACGGGCAAAAACGCCTTATGCAAGTTTACTTTTCGCTTTTTCAATACCTGAGTGTATATAATATAATATAATATCTACATTTTATTTTAATGTTCATTTTTTCTCACATATAAAGCATTTAAATTTTAAATTGTTTCTATATAAACACAAAACGTGTAATGCTTTTTACTTTACATCTATAAATATGTAGTAACAATATCTAAATAAAGTATTATTGATGACTTGTCCAAATAATATAACGCATTTTAAAGGGAGTCATCCATAATATAGTCCCTAAACTACATATATATGTACAGTCTGTGGGTCAAAATGTGACCCGCTTTATATGGCATAGTGCCATGGCAGGTCACCCTTAATCGACACAATGGCTAACTGCGTACATATTATTATACATATCCAAATACATTATACAATGTAGGTATACATATATTAATCACAAACCGCAATAACATGCATGCTTGCAATAATCAACAAATTGAGACTTGCCGGATTTATGACACAGGGACGGGGGTGACGATTTTTAGGAACTTTCGCTAGATTAAAGTTAGATAAGTTGGCAAACTCAAACAGGAAGTGGTCGATCTGAATTTTAAAAACCATGCAGATTTTGCGAGCAGAAATACCTACAAGTAATCATCGATTTTTTTTTCGATTCCAGCGAAGATTTGACCCCGCTACCTCTCTCCTTGTAATTTGTAAACAATCGTTTAATCAGTGAGCTGTGGCTTAGAACTTTTGATTTTTAATTTTTTTATTATTTTGGCTTATCTTTATCCGCCAAATGTTCGAAATATTTCTGTTGCCCTTGTTTTAAAAAGTTTGGATACCTCCGATTTGTAAAGTAAAACATTTTTCTAATCTTAATCTCTTTCAGAATCCAACATCTGCAAGCATGAAATTTGAAAGCATGATATAATGAAATATTAAAAATGAATGTGCAAGCGTGAAAACTATTCAAGATATTTTATATCCTGCTTGTCAAAAGTATGTATCTTATTATGTATTATGCTTGTTATTGTAAAGTTTTACCTTTAAACTTCGAACAATTCTAAATTAAGCATTTATCACATGTATGTAAAGCTTTGTAGTTTTTTTTATTCAAATTGATTATTACTTTTAAACAGAAGACAAGAAACTGGCATTTTAGTATCAATATTGTATTCCAAATTATTTGTTAGTATTGTGTAAAATTGAGGTTATTTAAAAGATAAAAGTACACTGTATATATATTACAATACTATGTACCACAAGATGATAGAAAAATAAATTCGATAGACCTAAATAATTTCGCATAAAAATATTCACGTATTTACACTAACTAAAATAAGTACCAAAACAGAAAAAAAATCGAATAAAAAGTGGTATAATATGGACACATTCATCAAAATCTTCAACTTTCTTTGCAAGCGTTTTTTTATCACTTTATTGTGAGTGCATTTTTTGCTTATCAGAAAGTGCACTGTTTCGAAAGTCTCCGTATCTCAAATCTCAGGTGCAGCATATCCACGACAAATGTCTATGTGTGTGTTTGTGTGTGTGTGTTTTGAGTAAGTGCAGATGATATATAATCTATTTTCAGACCGCTTTGAGTGACAAGCACCAAGAACACCTTTGTCCACTTGAAACCATGCATTACCAGAACGCAATCGATTGTTAAGATCGAAAAACCCATTCCCGCCGTAACGCACGCACTCACACGAAATACCACTAAACAGAAGGGGTTAAAAAAACAGTCGAGATTTTCGAGAGTGTTCGAACCCTCGCATAAATAACGCCAGAGCCGGTCCTCGCAGTCGGTTTTGGAACACGGCGGCCACTTCGTGAAGACAACACGTCTCCTATTGGGCTCGTTTGGTTTCCGCCGAAACCGAAAGTGGGATGGACTCGACCCGAGGACAGGGACAGCTCTACATCCAGAGCAGGCGGCCAGAGCAGGAGAGGTAGCGGTTCTTCGTCTTCTCCATATTTCGGTCTGAAAGCAAAAGTGGTTTGGCCGGTGCCAGAGGAGGGCCAAGGTTCGGCCGCAGGTGAACAATGCCGCAGACCGGGCGCAAGGATTTCGATCACCTCGGAGCTGGTAAATGTACACAATACTCAGCGTGCACGAAATACAAACTCCATGGCAGAGATTCTCAAACCTCTCGAACGAATTTAGCTCTCTATCTAGAGTCACTTTCGATCTAAAACACAGCAATTAGATGAGTCACCAGTAGGCGGTCAAAACAAAGCATCCATATCAAAATGTAGGCACTCGAGGAATACATAGAGGTAAATCAGACAGTTTTATTTCCTCTTCTGAAATCACCACATTCAAAATTATAATATATTAATAATTAAATTTAAATAAAAAAGAGGATTCAGCTAGTTCCCTTGTATCCTGCTCGCACACACGTAAGTAAGGCTGTGCAACAAAAACAAGGAGATTCTCACGGTACGCCACTGGCATATGCATATGTCTATTATATTGTACATTAGTTCGTAGTGTGCTTGAGTCTGGCTATATTATATGGTCACCATACCAAGATCGTTACTCCCTGATGTTGGAACGAGTCCAAAGAAAATTTTTACATCTAAAGACATTTAGATTTTATCCATATCTAGTGCCTTTGTCTTGGGATCTTTGGGGTTCAACTCCTTGACAAAGAGAAGAGATTTATTTCTTGGGTAACATTTCATAAAATTATTGAGAAGAGAAATTCACAATGCCGCTGTTCTGGAAAAGCTAAAATTTTTGGCCCCGGAAAATCATAGCGTTAGGGTTAGAACAAACGTGCTTATGAACTCCCTCCTCTCGGGAGCTGTTCGACTGGGAAGGGGACTTTTAGAAGGGTAACTTTAGAATTGGAGGATTTACAAGTTATGTGATGAAGCGATTTCGCACACGTTGCTAAAATCTCGATCACCGAACATCTGGCACCCGAAAATTCCACCCATCGATAGCAAACTTCGCGAACTATCACACTAACGAGAACTGGAGTGCTAGATATTCCGTATTTGCGATTTTCATGATAACGATCGCAATTTGCGAAATAATCCGTTTAACGAATTCGAGTACTTTGATTATGATATAATATGACTCTGACTTTTACTACAATTTTGATTATAAATACATATTTTTAAATTATTTTAACAAAGTTATTTAATTGAGTCATGATTATATTGAGTTGAAATTCAATTTACATACATACATATATTGATTATAAATTTTTATGATCTTCCATCTTCCATCTCAGTGAGCGTAGGTTATAATAGATTATTTTAACTTAATTGTCTGGTATCCTGCACACATCATTATTTGCATAATTGGATGTGATATGTGAGTGAAATTTTATCTTCTCTCTTCCATTTGGGCCTCGCAGGGATGTTTTGTATTTACGGCTTGTTTTTAAATAAGTACACATTTATGCAGAATGTGGATGCAAGAAATTCCCTACTACATACATATGTATTCTGTCTATTTGATATTTTTGCTTTATTTTTTTATGTATGTTCATTTTTACATGTTATTTTCTTTATTTTTCTCCTTTTGCTTTATTTATTTATTTATTTTTTCTTGTTTTCTCATGTAGACCATTGTGGTGCATTATATTCCTCCTGTAATGCCACAATGGTCCAAAACTATAATTAAACAAATAATCAAAATTATTACCAGTGCGCTGCAGAGGAAATTTTATGAAACTATTTGAATGACAACAGTTTTATAAAATTAGTAATGTACTTTTAAATGATTTTTTTTTCAATCTTATTACTTATGTACATGCCATTGTATATATATCGATGTACCGCAAATTACAGTTTTGGAAAAATATGCAAAAAAACACTTCTGAGAAGATGAATAATTTGAAACATTAAAAATAACGCACGTATCGACGGCTTGAAGTAAGGGAATTGGAGCGGTCGATCACTATCTTGATTGTTCCAGTCTCATTACGTCGTCAACGAACTAAAATCATTATATTACGAAATCGATTACATTGATATCGATATTTTTACGAGTCATACATTTTTTATCGCAATACTGTAAGCCGACAATAGATTTCACGTTCGAATCACACGGAATATGAACAGGTGTTATTTCCTTACTTCATTTTGAACGTTTGGTGCATGCCCTTTCCCTTTTCATAACATTTTTTTTAAGAAAAAATATTTTTTTAGCCTTGTAATTTATTCATTGGTTGTTCAACATTTTTTTTATCTTACACATTTATTTCAGCCCTTTTGTTGCTGCGGTTGCAGCGCGAAGAAACCTCTTTGAACTCACAATCAACAGACACGCACGTTTAAATTATTTGTAAAGGCTGCATATTTTAAACGGCAAGCTAAGAATGTCCTTTTTAGCCCTTTTGAAATCTAAAAACGCCGTTCGACTCCTAATAGGGTACTTTTACTATTGATAATAATAATACATATACAGATACAAAATCTTCATTAAAATTAATTCATTTTCAAACGATGGGAAATCTCGCATTAAAATTTATGAACGCTCACTCTTCAAGTCTACATCCTTTTGAAAGATTACTTCTATCAAGTGATCGTGATGTATTTTTTTTATAGATAGATTGGTTCAAAATTAATAGTGGCAGGTTTATTTTTTAGTACGTATTCTGTATTTTTTAAATGATAAAAAATAAACCGACAATTGCGCGTTTAGAAAACTCCAGACTCTGAGTAATCATATTAGTATTTTCATTAAAATATATATTGTGTGTGTATTGCGATACAAAAATAAGATAAGTATGCAAATGCAATTGGTATTAATGCACATATTAGTTAATTGATAACAAAATTGGAATTTCAATGACTGTTTTATTTATTTATGCGGACGTCGAATGCTGATGACTTTGAATGTCCTTTGAGAGACGCTTAGAAAGTTGATCTGCAGCGGCGCGTTTGGAGCAACTTTTAACTGTATGCAAAATTGACACAAGATATTAAAAAAAAATGCAAATGTTTGATTTCATGTCTGTGCGAGATAACATGGGCGAAAATGCATCAAGAGTTGCGCGAAGCTCGTCGAATGTTTCCGTTACGAGCGCGGAGATACCCAGTTTTCATTACATCAAGAGAGCGGCAACGAGGAATTCCCTCAAAAAGGCCAATACGAATCCTTTACGTTATTCCTCTTCCTTTTTTACTTCTTCTTCATTTTGTTTGTTCGTTGAAATGCAGTGCTCGTACCGTAATATGAGCCAACAAAACAGAAAAATGTACCGGTTCGTGGGCGCGTTTACTACTGCGTAACTTTTTGTACTTATTGCACATTCGTATAATATATACTGTGACCACTCGTCCTGCTCGTAGACGGATTGGTTTCCCTTTTCAGTGAACTTGTAACGATTTTTCTAACCCACTAAAACAGTTTTATCAATGGTAGAGTTCAATGCTTTTCAATGTACATATGTACATGAAATGAAAACAGTCGCTGGAATATGAAGTTTGCTGTTAAATAAGGATCGTAGAAATATATGGAATATGGTGGATATTGTAGATAGGAAAACAATAATGAAGGTCGGACGAATAAATGAAAAAAGAAAATCAATACATAAAAGTAAAGTAAGAAGAGGAGATTTTTATTTGGCAGTTGACTATGAAATTCTGAAAGTTTCGCACTTCATATAAAGAGTACCGTGACAAAAAGCTTTCTTCAGAAAATTAGGGATTTAAGATTACCCTCTTCTGTTGGTTCTATTCGGTCTTTCTGAACTATTTTTATTTCGAATTACATATGTCTTAATTTAATAATAGATTCAATTCTGTCAAAAAAAAAACGAATTTTATAGCATATTTTGTCGTATTTTAAAGTGTAGTCTTTAGGGCTTCTGACCCATTCAGAAATGTCCCGTGTCCCGGGAATTCTTATCACGAACCCTGGGAAAATTAAATCAAAACGTTCTTTAAATGTTATAGCTAAGGCAAATGTATGTATATCTTACGATGAAACTATTATGAAGCGAGTGTATCCTTCTTGTATTGACGATTCCACAATAGAAGACACTCTTTTAGATTCTAATAAAGATTAGAATAATCAAATAAGGAGCTATAAAGCACAAATCTGGAAAAATAACGTAAGTAAAAATAGCCTCGACTTTAAAAATGGAGTGAAATTATAAATGCTGATAAGAGAAAAATGCAAAAAAAACTGTTTTCGTGTTTGATTTCACCATAAAAGCAATATTGACCGAAACTGAAAAACTTTTTTCCATTCTTGAAAATATTTGTACTAAATCTAGAAATAGGCTTTCGGATTCTCATTTAAATATTTTAGTATTCTTAAGAATTATTTCAAATAAATTTACTTTTATAATTCTGTACGTTTTTCCTGTTAAAAGATACACTGTTTAATTTATTTTGCAAATAAACAAATAAATTTTATATTAAAAAAAAATATGACTTCTTATCCCGAGATCTGTCCTTTATCCCGGGAATTGAAAAAGTCCGAGAAATCAGAAAGCCGAGTATTCTCACGTATTGAGTTACTATTAATTTATTTTAAAAATAAAATTAGACTATTGTGACTTTACGGGTTGCTTCAAAGCACCATCGTGGCCGGAAACATAAACATGAAATTCAATAGAAAATATTACAAAAAATAGTAATAAAAATAATACAACGATATAAACAAAACATAATAAAAATAATACAACAATATAAGGATACAAATAAGAACAGTAAAAATAATACAAAAAATAAATAATAATACAAATTAAAATTTGAAAAACAGAAATTTTGACATGTGCCCATATGAGATTAGATATGATCAATTTCAAAGTTAATTTAATAAGGATTTGTTATGATTCCATTGGGAAAAAGGGTCTCGGCTATGTTTCAGAAGTTTGAGTAGTCGTTTTCAAATCTTTTCCTTTTCATATTTCAAGTAGCTTAGAATAATGGAAGATTATACAAATATAGTCCCATTCTTCCAAGAAAACTATGCATCTCCAAAAAGAGTAAGTTAACGAGGATTAAAACGAAGTCATCAAGTTCATAAGAATAGAAAAAAGTTAATTGCTTTTGAATAAGGTTCTCAAGGAGAATGAGTTGCCTCAATATTATACTAAAGTCATCGAGTCAAATATATGGTTAGCAAATGTGGCCACCGAAGTGGAGCAAAATGTCCCTAAGTTTTATAAAATATGGTTACCCTATGTAAAAGATATTGTTATTATTCGAAACGACCTACTCAATGTCTTCGTACTAATGTTAAACGTACCTTTACAAAACCGATATACATATCGATTTGAATTAAACTCAACGAATTCCCTTTTGGGTTATTGCGCGTTTTGGATCATCGTGTTAAGAAACCGTAAAATAAAAGAAAATAATTGATTTTGACTGAGGTATATATTTTCTGAATCATTTCAGAAGACTGTTTGCGTTTTTGCGTTCTTCAGACTCGTTCACGAATACAGGCGAGCTGCACGTAAATATTTATGGTTGAAGTGACTCATTGACTGTGAGATTGGGAGCTGGGCACGTCCCGGGTCAATAAGATTCAAGTTGACCAGGCGATTTTCTAAATTGACGCTTCGATGATTCACTTTATTGTGACAGTCGAAATTATTGTCACCGCACAAACAAACCGGTTGAATTGAAAGATTGACGCATTAGAGATGACTTTTGAGGACGCGTCGCGTTCGAGAGGTTCAAAGTTACATTCTTAAATTGAAGCTGGATGTTATAATTGCAGGTAATTTACGACTGAAATTCGCAACTGAATATATAATGGCAATATTCGCATCATCATTCAAATTAAAAATTATTTTTGATGATGATTCCAATGTAGCGTTCCGAGAAGTGTTCATGCAGGCTTAGCACACTAACCACATTTCTTGATTGACGATATTAATTTGAAGAGCAAAACTTATAATTGAGAATTCAAATTGTAAGAGGAAAATGGACACTGATATAGGTAGGCGTGCTGATTCGTCCTTGAAATATTTTTATTTGGACTTTAAATTAAAAAAAAAAAACTGAACGAAAGGTCAAGCTTATTGTATCTGCAACATTTTATTAAGTACCCATTACAATATAATTTGTTCAATTATTATGTATTCAATTGTAGTCCTTTGTATTCGAAATCCTCGATCTGTTTGATGTTTACATCATCATATTTAAAATAAGAGTAAAATAAGTTTCCTTTCGACTCACATTCTATCTAAGAATGTGCGAAAATGACCTAGCTGTCATACTTGAGGATGAGTTGGGCTATGAGCTAAAATTACGAGTATATAACAGATAAATTATTTAACAAATCGTATATTAAAAATCACTAGTCATGGAACTGCTGGTCTGTTTTGGGCTCATATGATTTGTTGCTGCGCGATTAAAAATCGGAAAAATATTTTAATAAATAACTAATAAATTCTAACTAATTGTAACTAATTAAAATTTAGCTCACAGTTAAAAGCAAAAATATTAACTACCAGTTAAAAGGCCTCACTTTAATTTTCGTAAGAATGGAAAGATTTTTTACGCATCTCTGAATTTGAGACACATATTTATTGTTAATCATTGTTTAGCAAATATTTCTGCATATCTTTGACATTTTCAAATTTGCCAAGGTCTATTTTTTGCCGAAATATTTTGTTAATTTATCAAACATTTTTGGTCAAATTTAAATATTTGAAGCTACATTTTTCACAAGAGATTTATTTTTGAAAAAGTTTGTTCTTGAGTTGTCACTTTTTTACTTTATTTTTATTCTCGTCTTGTTTTAAGTCATTGAGAGGTAGAAATAAGTCATGCCCGGAAAACTGAAACATCAACAAAGTTGCCATTTTTCAAAAAATTGTCGTGCAAATATGGTTTTTGTCGGGCGTATAATTTTTTAGGTAAACTGATTATTTCGCACATTGCGATCGCGCTCACGACAATCATTGCCACGAAAATTGGAATATACGGCAATCGAGTTCTCGTTAGTACGATACATAATTCGCGTGGTTAACTCTCGATGGATGGAATTTTCGGGTGCCAGATGTTCCATGATCGAAATTTTAGTGACGTGTGCGAGATAATAACTGAACCATCGAATTCATCACACAACTTATGAAGCAGCTCATTCTACAACGTCACTACTTATTTGAATTCGGAAAATTGAAGCAAGACTAAAATACATACACATACATAGAATCTCTTTGTTTTTGTCGCAAAGCTTGACTTACGTATGCACGAGCAGGATACAAGGGGACTAGATGATGCCATATTGAATCCCCTTCATTAAATAAAATTATTTATTTTTGAATGAGATGATTTCAGAAGAGCAACTAAGAATGTGCGTATTTGATTTTTTTGTTAAACATTTGTCGAGCAAATGACCAATTCTGACCAGCAATATATACTATCCCTTTCATTAGCGACAGTTGAATAAGTGTTAGGCTAATAAATTATGCAAGTCATTTAGACCCAAATACACAAAGCCCCAAACTTAAATATTTTGCAATTAGTTCACACCTATGTAACTACTTCCTATATCAGGTCGTCGCCTCGAGCGCGTACCCACGACTGCTCTAGAGTCCTTGATTTGTAGATCGAGTTTGGTAAGATTTGAGGCAGTTAGCTAAGTGCACGGCGGTGGACCATAGCCTTGTGTGGCTGCGGCTGTGCCAGAGTCTGGTTTAGTGGTTTCTGGTGGTAATGGTAGTGGCAGTCGTTGTGCGTTGTTGCCGGTCGTAGTGACCTTGGCTGGCTGGCCGCGACCCCTCGTCTGCTCGTTCACACAATTGACCCGGTTGTCAACTGTCTGCAGATACGAGAGATGCACATGACGTCTCCGTGACGCGCACTCCGCGACGGGGATGCTGCACACAGGTGCGACCAGGCCATGCCAGACCATGCCAGACCCAAGGGGGTGGGGGAAAAAAAGCGACGTTGTCGTCCCAGTGATCCCACAATCCCATTCAACTGAATCAACTCAAGCAAAGGTGACATCATCGAACTTCGCTACTTGACTCTCGCTTATAGGGCGGGTGGGAAGCTAGTGTGTGTGTGCTTTGTTCGCCGTTGATTTTTAGGTGTATAGAGTAGATGTATGCTTTCAGCAGGGCTGTAGAGTCGGAGTCGCTCGATTTTAAACGACTCCACAAAAATATCGCATATATGTAGGGATCAATTCGACACATGGTTAGCGTTGCCAGGCGTCCTGATTAATCAGAATTGTCACCGGCTTTAAGCCTCGTGACCCAGTGTCCTGAACGAACCTTTCGAGACTCCCAAAAGTCCCAGTTTTCAAATTGTTCTATTATACATATTTCTATGTGGGTTTTTTTTTATTATATTAGAGCAGTGATGTGCGGTTATTTTTGTGCAATATTGCTGGACAACCGTCTCGTTTTCCGACGAAAGGGTGTCTCAGACTGTATTCGTTGGGGGGGAGGGCTCATGTTGAGGCCTTTAAGGGTCAAATTCTTTCAAGTGAGCTTTACATTATGCATACTTTTTAAGCAATTTCAAAGGGACAAATTGATGGATTTAATAAAGAAGTAGCAAAGTTTTATAAAACATTGACAGGTTATTTAAAACAAATACCATTCAAAAAATATTCTGTATGGACGAGCTTGGAAAAAATACCAGAATGGCTAGATATTAAAAAATAACGGTCGAATAATTTACACACGAAAAATATTATAACAAATGATGCATATTTGTTCAATCAATTTGTTGCTTTAAACAATATATTAAAAAGAGAATTACAATCTCCAAATTGGAATGGAAAAATAGTAGAAAAATAGATGGTTATATATTCGCAAAGTAATATAAATTAAACATTAAATTGAAGTTACATACATGGCAGCCCAAGCGAGCCAAAATCTCGGGGAGAGAAAAAACTACATAAGTGGTCTAATATTGTTGATTTTTTCGGGGGGGTCCTGGTTTGACTTGGAAGAAATCTGGAAACCCTACTGACGTGGTACAAGCAGTAGCGTAACTAGGGCTTTTACTAAAGAACGGTCCTCGAGTATGCCGTCCCCAATTTCCTTTTAAAAATTATGATTTTTAATTTATAATATACATATACACAGTGGCTTACCTCATAGCAAAGTCATGCAAAGTATGAGAGCCCAACTAGATAGGGGTCCAAATATACATATATACATATGTATACGCTTCATAACAATCCAGACTAAATATGTAGTCTCGCATTGCTGGCCATTGAACAAAAACAAGCATCGAAAATGGAGCTTAAAGAACGTATTATTTAGATTTGTGAATCTGAAATCGAGAAATAAATCTGTTTTTATAGCAGGTAGCATTTACAGGACTCGGTGTGCATTGCTTGGTACGAGGTGTGCACATATGTATTTAGTCTTAGATTGGTTAATCTGAAAAGTTATCATGACAGAGTGGAGTGCTTTTTGATGACTTTTCCTTTCAACAGAAGTAATGACTGCAGATTATCAGCTTTAATTATGACCGTCGTAAATATATCCAATCACTTGGAGATTATGAGCAGATAAACTAAAAGACTAATCTATAGTCCTATGACTTCTACCTTACACATTAAACAGTATAAAATGTTAAAAATGAAACTCAATCAGTCAATCCAAACTAAATAATCTTGTATTGCTGGCCATTGATCAAACATCAAAAATAGAGCTTTTATTAGTGATTTTGCAATCCTTAAATTGAGAAAGAAGAATTTTGAAAGTAAATATACAATTATTTAATTTCATGTTTTTAAAAAATAGCTTAAGGGGGGGGGGAAAGGTGCTTGCATAATTTTTGCATGAGGGCCCAAAATTCCTACCTTCGCCAAATGTAAATATATATAATTAACAATTGTAGTGGATTAAGGGTAAAAATATAATTTCATGAAAAATACTTTGTTTTTACAAATGTTATATTTTTTGTAAGCAATATGGAATTAAACTACATGTATGATTTAAAAAAATATCCAAAACTCTATTTGTGACTAAGAGACTTTCAATTATTCAATGGTCTGTTTTATTTATGAATGTAGTTTGGGGATATTATTATAAAAAAAAACAAAATTACTATCAGTATTATTGGTATTTATTATACATGAAAACGAATAAAAAGCCGTATGAATTAAAGCTTACATTAATTCTGTATACATAACCTATTTTTATTTGATTATTCCTCTGAAATTTTCCATTAATTTTCAAAAATGCCGCGCCCAAAAAATTCGATATTTAAAAAAAAATTAAAGTATTGAAATTAATACCATATCTATGCACTTGAAAATATTCTTACTTTTTCCACAGCCCTGGTCTGTTATTCAGTCATAAATGTGGCCATTTATCCGCTGACAAGTCTGGCAGTTCGTCTGTAGTGGCTGTTTTTCATAGACCTTGTCTGAGATAAAGACTCAAAATATTGTAAAATAATATTTCTACCACCATCTTCACATCATAAAAGTTTATAAATAAAAGGGAAGGTTGGGCCTCTCTTGTTGACTTAAAATTATACATATATGTATATATCAATGTCAATGTCAGTCAAATTAAGCCTACAGTGACAAGCGGTCTACTCAATTAAGTTGCGCCCCCCACCACTAACAGTCATGCATATACATATGTATAATTCGATTTGCATGACAATAAATAAGTATTTTTAAGCAAACAACTTTTAACGTATTAAATGCATGTTCAATAACGCATAGAAATATTTTCTCAAATAAATTTCAAAAATTTATTTCATACAAAGTATTATATCATTTTGAAATAAGTCTTATATCGTATTTGCTTATTGCAGTGATTTTATCGGTATTATTGCATTTGCCTGCTCGTATATTTATATACATAATGTGTATTGGTATGTTGTTTCAATCTTCAATCATGCAATTTTCCAAACACTCAAAGACCTAGTCTTTCGATCAAGCCCCGGAGACTTTTCAATCAAAGCACACAAAAATCTCACAGCTATGTAAATTTATATTTGATGATTCGTTTACCTGGCGTGCGTAATATATTACGGTAACATGTTGTGAAAGGGTCGCTAGTTGAATCTCTTAAACTTTTTTTTTTCTTAATCAACTCAGGTAGAAAAACCATTTTTATTCTTGATCAAGTGCTAGGGTAGGTTCAATGAACTTCTCAGCGTCCAGTTCGTGAACGCATCCTGTATTCCAGAATGATTCGATCGTGATTTGAAAGTGAGTCTATTATGCGTCGACAGGTAATATTTTCAATAGGTGAGGAACGCATCTATATGGATGTCAATAGTAATGGCCACGTGTGCTCGACTTGAAAAGTGTATGTAAATTTTATGGAGCCGTATGTTATTATATTGTTATGATTCAATCCGGAACGAGTACTCTTTTAAGGTTACTTGAAGATGGGCTTAGTATTGATTATGGGCAAGTTCAAACTGTTATTATGCTTTTCAAGTGAATCGGTGAGAAGTCTTATTCGTTTTTACGATCCTATTCAACGAGTAGTCTTTTTACAGCCCAATTGATTTTGCATACTGATGTCCATTTGTGTACAACCTTTTAATTTACGATCACTAAACGCTTCAGCAGACGCATAAAATCATGAAGTTCATTTGCATAAGTTCACCGGGTTTCAGTTTTGCGAATCACGAACTGTTTACCCGATACGTTCGTATTGATCAAACGTATTAATCAAACGTTTTCGAAATAAATAAACATCAGATGTGCAGTTCGATTCACGTCTCGCCGTATTTATGTTTAAGAAGAGTTTATTTACAGAAAAAAAAACATTTAAAAAAGCAATTAACACTCATTTGGTAAGTTTGCGAGATCAAAGATTTCAGTGTGTTTTCGGCTGGAAATTCAAGGGCGAAGTAATTTTACTTCGGTATAATTTTTCATATTTTCGGAGCAAGAAGATCGAAGAGGTCATTAGAGTGATATTATCAAGCAGTTCCAACTTTACATAGGTCTGTCAGATTAAAGCTGTCACGTCAGATGATTGTCGATTACGTGTTAAATTTGTAGTTGATGAAATTCTCAATTCTCATAGATCGGAATGTGTAATTATTTCACTACGCAGCTTGTAGTTTGAGTCCGATTTATAAATCGTTTTCATTGAGGATCAGGCCTGGTATTCGATATGAGCTTGTCACTATCGCGATAGCCTCGAATATTTCTATTATTTATCACATATGGTTTTAAAATACGTGTGCACCTATTTGGCAGCATGTTTTCAAATGAAAACTTTTGCAAATTGAAATTCTGTTTGATGTTATTGACTGGTTTAAATATGGCCTAAATTTAAATAATTTTATCATAATGTTTTCTCATTATTCTTCAAGACTTCTTGATCTATTTCTGGGTAGTTATAAATCTTTTATTCATAAAAAAACACTTTTATTACGAGTTTAAAACTTTAGCACTTTCATTTATCATTCCCGTCTCTTTTGTGGTCTTTCTAATGCTTTTTTCCTTTCACTATCTTTAGTTTTTCAGCTACATTAAAAATAAGAACTTCGATTTGAAGCCATGACAGTTGTCAAATCAGAGCATCTCTATAGCTGCTCAGAAATCATATAATCAGCATAGCAAATTTTGTAGACTTCCAACTCAAAAATTATGACATTCTACAAAAATCCCATTTCTGCTGGCGAAAAACATCTTCTATCAATGTGTTTTGCCAGTGTTAATGTGTGGATGTGAAACTTGGATACTGAACACCAAGATGCTACACAAAGTCCAATGCATTCTATGAAGTATGGAACACGTGCAGGTCACATAGCTAGAATAATGGACGAAAGGTGGACAGAATAAGTACTAGAATGGTACCCCAGAGAATGTAAAAGGGTAACAGGAAGACCGTTAGGAAGATGGGTAGACGAAATTAAGAAAGTGTGTGGGGTGAGATGGATGAGAGTTGTGCAAAACAGAGCAGAGTGGAAGCGTGTTGGAGAGGCCTTCATCCAGCAATGGATCGTGAATGGCTGTAAATGATAATGGGTATCATTTACAGCCTTTAGGAGAGACTTTTCTGCAAATTAGTCTCTGGATACGAAATTTGTCGTAGCTTGAAATAATACTTAATACATAATCATGAGCCAAATCTCTACTTGTTTACTAAATTTAATTTTGCACATTGAAAAAAATAAACTAAGCTCTATCGTTACTCATTTACATATAACAACATACATATATGTATGTGTTTACAAAAAAATCGAAAAGTATTCTGTTTTATAATGTCCGGTCCATTATATAATAAAATTTGATCTTTGAAAGATTGCATTGGGTTGGGAACAAAAGCCTTCTTTGTTGAAAAACAACTCGTTTTTCGATAAATCGCTGGCGACATATCAATTAGAAGCCAACTTCGATGACAAAAGTTGGACTCAACAACTTCAAAGAACATCTGGATCATCATCGATAATAAATAATCTCGTTATGTAAATGTTATTATTTGAATGTCTTTTCTCAGTCCCATTCGAACCCACTCCGATATCGAGATCGACACATTTTGGCGATAAGTTGACAACGCAACAACAGCACCACAACGCGACTATTTTTAGAGCAGATCGTGTGCATTTTGACTCCGTCTAAAATCGTGAGCACCTTCCGAAAGGCCAGAAGGCAAAAGGTCGTTTGTTAGAAGCGTTCAAAGTCAAAGAATTAGTAGCGGTCTGGTAGGGCGACTCGGTTGCGAATCAATAAACCAGCACAGCGGCTCCGGACCAACACTCGGCTGCACTTTTTACGCTATGCACTCGTGTTAAAAACTGTCTGTATGTCCGTGTATATGTGTGTGTGTATTTGTGCTAGAGCGAATGCAAGTTGCTCGTGTGTGCGAAAAAAGTACGAATGCGATTCGTCGTTTTCATCGAATTAAACGTCGCACTTTTTTATTCGACTTCGATCGTCGACGGGCTTCAGGTGGCACGTACGTGGAGTTTTTCAGAGGAAAAATTCAGGCGTAGATGAAAATGTGTCGAATTTTCCCGGCATATAGCGTTCGAGTCGTGCGTGCTAAGAAAATTCGCGAAATGTCGTTATAATATAATTAAACGTCTTTGAAACATTCGGGGGTCGGCGATTTTTTTTGTTTTTGTTTCGGCAAGGTTGCGTAAATATGCAAACAACATGCTCATAGGTCATTCAATTATGTATGCAGGTGAAATATTTGTTTACCTTTACGTTATTTTGTATAATATTATATGTATTTCCTTTGTATTGAAGTGGGAAATAAAATGTATACCATAATACAAAAATTGACTGAAGCTTTTTATGCCGCTTTTCTATAATTTTTACAAGGCTCTTTTATGGTTTAATTCGCACACGATTGAGATAATTATATTGTTCATACAAAAAAAATAAATATATATATATATATATATATATATATATATATATATATATATATATATATATATATATATATATATATATATACATATGTATATGTATATGTATGTGCTAGCTCTTATATTAAAACATTGTAAATAATATTCGGTCGTAAACAAGACGAAGCCCAGAGTTATTTTTGGAATGTTTATATAATTTTAAAGGCATGCATATTTTTATTGCGCGTATTTCTTGTTTGATGCATTTAAATTATTGTCTGAAATAATTTAAATGTTTGGTTTTTAATTAAGACGTTATTCAACAAGGTCAGTGCTTCTCAATACGTTAATTACTTGTTTTTAATAATATAAATGATGGTGTCATTATGGGATTGTCCCAAATCGACACCTGTGTCTAACTTTGTTATATGTATTAGGTATATATATATAATTTTAAATATTATTACAAATTTGAAATCAAATTCAAATAATGGTGACAAATGAGAGTAGGTGGTACCCATGGCCGACGAGAGGGGGGGGGGGGGAATCTGGGGGTAAAGTTCCAGTTAACATTCAGGTATTTTTCTAATAGTTTTGATACATTTTTAGCATATTAAAAGTATATCTACAAGATATTTTTTTTTAGTTCTTCTAGGGCCTAGAAATATTTTCCATGGCCCGTGATTCCTCTCGATAGGGTGGTACCGTTTCAACAATGAAATCGAATAAATTGGCAAACTCTGATAGGAAAAAATCGACTTGTATTCACATATATCCAAGGTCTGGCCAGCACCACTGGATCAGGGCTCGAACCCGTCACCCTTAATTTTTTAGAATTATATGCTAACCACTGAGCGATGGTTTTGGTTAATAATAAGTGAACCACAAAAGATTTTACCCCATTTTTTGATTATTTTTTTCATAATTGTTTTTTTTTGCATAGATATATACCAAGAAGGCCTGACAGGTGGACCCCAATGAGCCTTCCTAGACAATTAATTACAACCATTGCAGCATTTTTATTACATAAATAACTGTATTTCTAGAGGCTGAAGAACACGAAATTAACAATTAATTAATTAAAATCCATTGAGATATCTATGGATTTAGACTTGTACATAAAATTTTACATATTGTACATAAATCAAATTCAGATATTTGTGACAGCAGGTAGGATGATTTTAGCCAATTTGAGGAACCGTTTCAACAGTGAAAATCAGATTGGCAAACTCTGATTAGAAACGATCGACTTGGAGTCACAAATATCCAAGTCTAACCAGCAGTATTAAAGATTAGCACGGGATCGAACCCAATAACCTCTCGGTGCTAAACATAAACGCAACCACCGAGCCATACTGCTGGCTTTTATAAATAATATAAGCTTTCTGAACTTTCAATGAATTATACAGTTGATGCTTGATTTGAAAATTATTCTTAGAATCAAATTACTTACAAGCTCTTTATGAATATTTGACAGCTGACAATATTCTTTACACGTCGGGTACCCACATACATATTATCATCACGATGATGTATTGTTGATTCATATGCATATGATTCATACACATACATACATATGTACATATATACTAAATTTTCTAGTATTATTTCTTCAGTATTAGAGTACATACATATATGTAGGTACACACATGTGAACATATTTATTGAAAGTTTAAAAAAAAAATACTTATCCAGTGGTAATCAAATATTTCATAAGGAATCAAATACGAAATAGCTTGATTCCTGTTTTAGTTTTAATTTTTTTAATACACATTTATTTGTTTTCTAAAAATCTATGTCAATTTTGATAGATGTGGACGTGTGTGGGTTAAAAGAAAGTGAAATTCACCCAAAAAATTCATAACATCCAAAATTGATCGGTAATCCATACAAATGAACACATGTACAGAGAGTTTGGACCAAGCAGCGGTGTCTGAGCGACGATTGGAAATTCTTTTAAACCAGTTTCTTGTATGTATAATAACTCAAAGTTATTGCGCAGTTGATCCTGTGTGTGTGCGAGTGTGTGTAAGAGGCGAAAGGATATTTCGAGCTGCATAATTTAAAACAAAGGAGAAATAAAGGACGATCGACTTCGAAACTCGAATACGATCGATCAGAAACCAAAGTTACGTACTTGCATACATAGTAGTGATGTGCAAATTCACACTGTACATTTCTGATTCATATAATTCCAGTAGTTGTGTTTTTTCATACAGTTTATCCTCACATATAAAATTGGTTTTTACTTCATTTCAGTTCACTAGAAAGAAAAATACGCAATTCGTATTGCTCAGCTAGGGGTTCAAAGAAAGCTCATTAACCAATAGGAATTGAGATCTTTCTGCCAACTTAACTAAAACGAGGCATCCAAAATTTTATCAGCAACAATTCAATATTGTATATGGACTGTGATTATAATATTTGATAATAATGGATATTATAATATAAGATTTTTGTTTAAGCTTTTGAATTATATAATAGATAGTCCTTATTTATTAAGCAAGATCCTTCCGTAATATTTCATTATTTCACATTAATTCCGGTTCTACCCACTATTCCTGTAATTCCTTTTTATATTTGCACATACATAAATGTTGCTCTTTTTTGATCCTCATTGATCCATTTTGTCGTTCCTTTTTTTGTTTTTAATTTCTATTATTTCATCACTGTTCTTAGTATCACATACATATGTACATATCTCATATGCATTACAATTCGATACTTTTCATCTTTGTTTTTATTTTATTTCATTGTTGTTATTTATTTTTAGAAAAAAATTTGGTGTTAATTATATGATATATACGTTTCAATGTTGTCGATTTCTGCTTTAAAAAAAAAATAGCTCTACTATGTGTGAATAAAAACACGAAATCTTACATCTTTCAAACTAAATAAAAAATAAATAAAATAAAACTTATATGTTGTGATTTGTTTCTATGGAATACATAGCGTTGAGATTTATTTATATTTTAATTTTTTGTTAAAGAATTTGATCATTTTTATCAAATGTCAAAGTTGAGTTTATTTTTTGGCGATTATGAAAGTAAACTATATCACTCGTTACATACGCAAGTAATTAATAGATAATTGAACTTGCAAATATTTCTTTGTAATCAAATTGCAATGTAGCATTGAAAGTGATTTGAGAATTTGGTTTTTAAATAATAATATATTTTTATAACTTTTTACTTTATCCATGTACATACGTAGTAACAATAGATGAAGTTTTGTGATCATGCGAAAATTCGAACTCGAGATTTTGACTGATTCGAACTCAGAATCGATTACTGATCACGTTTTCATGATCTAAAAAAAATGCATGTGTGTCTGTGTATTTTGGGGATTTTTTGGACAGCGTTATTCCTATCGAACTGAAACTTCTGTGATATTTTTATCGACACGACGTTTATTATTTTTTATAAGCTAATTTAAAAATCACTCTCACATACCTCAGGCTAGCTAAAAATAACCAAAGCACTTTCAAAAACATAAATTAAATGAAAGACAATGCCCACATGTATGTATGTATGTAAATATACGAGGATATTTTCTTACAGCATTTTTTCAGATATTTTTTTTTTGTATTCCAATTACTTTTTTAACAAAAAATCTGATACAGTTTTAAAGACAAGTATATAGACTATATTTTAACATTTTTTCATCACTATAACAATATTACTTTTAGCGATACAAGCTTTCAAACAAAGAAATGCGGGGTTTTTCCGCCCGAGAATACATATTTTCAGCGCGTGTATAAATGGTATTAGTTAGATGTATGTATGTACATATGTAAGTATGGTTATTGCATACATGGCTTCCGTTTCGCCCCCGGTAATATTTTTCTCTGGCACGACGATTAATTTCTTGGTGCATTAGGCTAAAGTTTGGTCCACTGGTCCGGATATTTTAAAATTCGCATGTTCAATATACCCACCCCGACGAAGATAGAGGAAAAATTGCAAATCGGAACGATTTTCCACCGCATCCAATAAACTATTTTATATATGTCCAACCCGGTGCATCTTTGAGTGTAAGTGTAAATGTGTGTGTGTCAGAGAGGATGTATGCAATAGTGTTGGGATTTAATGCATAGTAAATTTGCAGCTGCTTTGATCATTTTTAATTAATTCCTCTCGGACTTTTTTGTCATCGTTCGTTCGTTTGGTACGTTTCAATTAAAACTCGTGGCACTCACTCTATTGCATTATGCAGTCTTGACCGTGTTCTAAACGTGTCGGATGCGTTGAAAACGTATTTATGTATATGTATTTCACGAAAATTTACGACGTATTTATTAAATGTATCCAATATCAATCCAAAGTCAAATCAAATTGTTATTTTTTTTCAAATTCAACGAAATTTCATACAAATTTTGTTCTTAGATTATATACCGTGATGTAATACGGCTTTGAGAATCAAGCCATAGATACGTAAATACCTAGAAAAGTCGTGCAACAAGATAGAGATACGATTTCTGAACGTTCTATCTACATACATACATAGTACACACAATAACCGGCTAAAATCCATAGCAGATCTCGCTGTACTGATCCAAGAATGGAACAGAATGTGCTAGGATGTTCTGAAAGCTGGTTAATCTCATCGTGACAATACAGAACGTGTTATCCAAGGTTTGTTGATACGATATTTTTTCAGAAGTTTTTTTTTGTGTAGAAATACACCATTTTGAATTAATTAAAATTTTATTTTTAGACTATTGAACTTCGACTTACCAACAGATAAAAGTTTTCCACTTCTTTCTGAAATGCTTTCTTCTTCAGGTCAAATTTTAGTGAAATGCGTTTTAGTTTACTCGCACTGTTAACATACCATTATTGGCAATTTAAATATGTATACGTGTATATACATACATATGTACATATATAAAATTTCGGTTCAACAATAGTTGATCGTGACAGTGATGATGCAATTTTGGATCCTTGGTTTCCATTGTAGTTGTTTCATCAGTTGAGATACATCCTGTTTGCCGTGTAGCGAAAAAGTCTTATCAAACGCTTTTCCTCAATTTATTCTTTTGCTTTCTGATGTGAATAGAATGAAAATTTAGAGAAATGTTAAAATTCTAATAAAACAACAGATTCTGCATACCCAAAATCAAATTTTTTCAATCAATTTCTTTTCATCAACAGAAAAACACGACAAAACACTTTTCCGACGCCATTTTTATTACATAAAGTATCGAGTTTTCACCTTACGTATTCTAACTTTCTTCCAGTACCTTTTATATAAACGACGGTCAATCAACTCATACTTGTCTACATAAGCAAATACAGAACCTTATTTTTTACACCTGAAAACAAATTATGTATACCAAACCCCCCACTAAGAATAAACCTCGAGTTGATCGAACTCTGCAAATGTCATAGTAACTATGTATGTACATATATGTCTCACTGTAGACCTTGTTTTTGTCAAATATGTACATATAATCAAATGAAGGAAAAAAGTTAAAATAAATAACATTTCAAATGCACGTATTTATGTAAATGTTTATGCATTTGAATTTAATAAATTTATTTCAGTTGTTTATTTTTATTGAATTTCAGTCGTCGAATAACGGGCAAGTCTCAAACTAGGCAAAAATTGTACGCAAATATTTAACGTTTCAATCGGTTATTAAAAATATCAAACAACACAATGATATCAATCGAAATTGAACTTGATAATTTGCGAGAAAATAAATCGCGATTCAAGTGTTGATTATACATAGTTTATTGAATGTCATCGTCTGCGAATCCGTACTAAATTCATAGCATCCGCGTATTTCGTTCAGACATTATAAATCATCATCGGCAGCATCATAATTGGACAAGTGATTCTCCAGCTACATATTGTGATACAAAGTGATTTCAGTGCGTGTTTTTCATATTAATTTTAATTATTTCGTTGTGTTGAATTTTTCATTCGCGTGTGAAAAATAAATTCATTTGTTTTTGTATGAAGTGAATTTAAATTTGAAAAATTATTTAATATAATTTTAAACGGTGTAAAAATAAATAACAGTGTTTATTAAATTAAGTGCAATCTTTTAAAATTTAAATTGACGAAGATTATTGGCAAAGGTGCTCAGACTATTGCTATGGAGACATATACAGCTGGTGAATTTTCACTTTGTTTGATATTGCTGTGCAATTTTATTTATATAATAATATCTGTATTCTAATTTTAAATATTATATTTAAATTTTTAGGTTGCAGTGAAGGTAGGAGACTTAATTTAAATCCGGAAAATAATTCACCTGTAAGCAAATTTAATTTATTTACATACATACATACATTGAATATTGTATAATTTACATGTAAAGAACACATAACATTAAAAATTTTCCTTCAATATGGGGTGGATCAAAATTTAAAATGGGATAATTTATTTTATAGTACGGCTGTAATATAAATTACACGAAATATGTCAAAACGACATTTAATGTCAAATTAACATCTCTAAAATTGCTCGCACGACCCAATCGGAGTCCGCCCGGCAAATCAAACGTCAAATGGGTTGCAGTAAGTAACAAAAATAAAATTTTCATTCATTTTCAATTTCATTTTCATTTCATTCACATTTCAAAAAAAAAAAAAAAAAAATGTTTCAGTGAAATCATAACCAGTTACATTTTCATTGTGTATAGTTCAGTGAAATCATATCCAATTACATTTTCACTGGCCCCTATCAGTGAAATTAGTTTGAGTAAAAGTAATTTTTGACAGTTGGATGACAGCGCGTTCCCCCACTCCTGTCCATTCCCACTCTCCTCATGGTCCACTATCTGTTTCGATTTGTTTTTTTTAAGCCGCACGTGTGGGACTGGATGCGGTAGCAAACACATCCTAATATTTAGCAGCCAACACTTATTTATTTAAGGTTAGGTTAGGTTAGGTTAAGTAAGGGTTGATTTTATTCATTCAAGATTAGGCTGCTAGGGTTGGAATTTATTTTTGTCAAATTTTACTTAAAAGTTACTGGCAACCCATTTGACGTTCGATATGCCGGGCGGACCCCGATTGGGTCGTGCGAGCTATTTTAAAGAGGGGCACTCTTTTTATTTGCAGGGTGGAATGTTTTACAAATGGTTATTTGTATATTATGTCGTGATAAATACCTAATTTGTCTGGGAATAGGGCTATTTTGTCGGGCCGATAAATGGTACCCATTTAAAATCCACATAAAACAGTGCCGTTTATTAATAATTTAGTAGCTTACCCCTGCCTATATACATATATATAGTACATATTTGATCAGTACATACAAAACTTAAACTGACCACCTCAACGCTCTTGGGTCCTGCCTGGTCTAGGTTCGCTCCACTTATTTCGGCGAGTCAAGAGATGATTTAGTGTCCTCTGGGAGGGGGGGGGGGTGTCAGAGGGGGGAGGGAGGGGGTGTTGGATGCTCGCGGCGTTTAATCTTGTGAGTGTTTTTCTTGAGTTTTCCATGTCGGCGGTTTTATCGGGCGGGCGTTGCCGCTTTTCCAGTTTTCCACGGGCCAGACTTCACAATGAAGGAGATAAATGGGAAAAGTATGCACGCGAGAAAAAAGCCCGACCCAACCGCTCTCCCCCCCCATCCCCGACCCCTCCCCCGCGTTTTCCACCCAAGTTGCATGCAGGCGCCGTGGACTTACGTAAGCTGCACCAGGGCTACCAAAGCCACAATAAAAACATGCATTATTCATATTTTCGATAATTCGTTCCCCCTTGTCTCCGGCTACGTGACGGATTTTCCACAGCGCAGCCCTGAAAGCGTACACGCTTTGGCCGTATTGAATTTTAGTATTCAGAAGACTTTGAGCTTTTGACCCGAGTGTGAATGTACTCTACCTCTAATGCCGTACTTAATAATTGAATTGGGGAAATGTACACCGAAGTAGTTAGCCTCCATTTTATATACATACATAAGACGATTTATTTTGTTTGCATTCCACTAACTGTTTGATCTTATTTTTTTTTTGCGTCAGGTCGGTTTCTGTTCTCAGCAATCCATCAAAGGAAAGAATTCTTTTGAGCAGCCATTTTACAACAAATTTATGCTCCGCAAAATTCAAGGGTTGTTACTTGCGATCTAGTCATCTCAGGACTCGTATTAAATTTAGCTTTAGTCCCACTCTTTTCGAATTATCCCTTTGGATAATCAAATAGGAGAGGGGGGAGTGTATCGGAGGCGCAATACTCCTTTGTGATTTTAAGGTTGTTTGTCACACCTGAAGTGTATTTGTTATTTGTCTTATTCAAACATTATGTGTACATCGAGGTTATCTATTGAAATATTTCCTAGCTTATTTTCAAATACGGTGAATTTCATCTACATACATTTGTACATATGTATGTATGTATTTTAGTTCTGTTAATGCTTGATATCTAGTTAGTGGTAATATTATAAATTCATTGACAGGTCTCGTCTGAAATGTAAATGAAACTAATCAATATTTAAAATTGCTGATTAAACTCTTATTATAACCAAAAGCTAATTATTTTGTTGTATGTAATTATATTTTCTACTTACTATTTTTTTTTTTTAATTTTTTAGTTTCTCTTGTTATAATTTCCTATTCCTCTTCATTCACCCTTTTCTGTTTTAACCTTTTGCCCGCGTTAACTTTCGCATTAAAGCAATTCATAATAATTATTATGAATTAAATTTGTCAAGGGTTAACACCGTATAGGTATTAAAGTGTGATTAACATTTTCCTTGTTTGTTCATTTTTAGAATATAAGGAAATCATCTTAGAACCTATTGACTTTGCCCCCACTTATTGACTTAATCTTAACTACAAATCATGATATTATTAGTATTTTATTTAAATTCCGTATTATTATATATAAATAAAAATGAAGTATTTTATCATTTGTAATTAGTATCATGTAATTGTATCATTTGTAATTAGTATCATGATTTGTAATCAATCATATATTTCCTTTCCCTTCTGAATTTTTTTGCGTAGATCAAACAACAATATCAATTTTGTTTTACAAACTAAAAGGCATTCCAATGTACACCTATTAATGCTGAACAATTAGTTTAAGTCTTTCTGATCAAATACGTTTCATATATTCTAACAGTATTTATGTTTAGATCTAAGTGGACTAAAATCCAAAGGAATTCGATATTGATCTTCGTGAATCCGAGCTTGCATAATTACGCCAAGCAGTGTTGATGATTGCTAATTTTGCGCATTTCTGCCGTCGCCAGCGGCTGTCAATCTGCGTTCCGTTCGGAAATCAATGAGCGGCAATTGCGGGAGTCGACGGTCGTGACTTATTCCCGACATTAATCTTCCCGGGAACGCGATTCGGGCAGATAGATACCCGTACTCGTACATATTCGTACCTACGTTGTACCCGCGGGCTCCAAACGTCACAAGCGCCCATTAATCACTATTATCGGTCAATATTTATTATGCGCTAGATTCTGCCGTTTTGTACACAACGCCCACTTATTATTATTATTATGCACGTATGTTGCGAATATTATGTATTCCGGATACATGCGGATTTCCGTGCACGGAATGGAACAGTTGCAGATCGCTGCAAGTGCACCGCAATTTAAAGTTCACACTCGTGTATGTGCATATGGATTTGTTCTTGATCGGTTGATTTATTTAGGTCAGTTAGGGTTGAGAAGAAGACGTATTGACTACTCACTGACATTGTTGCTATGTTGCAATGGCTAAAACAGGGTTGAGCGTGAGCTACGTCAATATAGTAGGCTAAAAGGTCTGTTGTCAATATGATATAATATGTATGTACATATGTACCTACATAAATATGTACTTAGTTTTCTGGGTTGATATTACAAGATAGGTTTTCTAAATATTTAGGTGATTGAATGGAAAATGGATGATGGTAATACGAGAATTTTAGTGACGGACTTGGAAAAATGCATGGAGCTACATATATTGATTAATGTAGACATAATAGGGATGATTTGTGGAATGTTCATTAATATTATTGAAGTCAGACAATATAAGATGCTTTATTATATTACTTGTATGTATGTATATTCATTAGCAATTTGTATAATATTTAAAACAAGTTTTTTTTTTCAAATAAGTAGCTTAACAAAATGCGTATTAAAAATATAAATAAATATATTCAGTAAATATAAGACGTAAAAATGATATTGAAAATATACATACATACATACATATATAGATTAGTATTAGACTCGAGTTAATTATGTAATTATACATACATATGTACGTTTCACAATTTTTCAATGTCTAAACATCATACAGAGACTACATATGTATGTATAATTATTTCATAAATATAATATATAGAATAGATAAAACATTACCAATCCATTAAAGCTTAAAATCATTTTAAGCTCTAACCAGTTGCTAACATCCAAGAAAGGTATGAAAATTGATGTCATGAAATGGTGTATATGTACATATGTATATGTATATAAATATGTACATTTAATTTTACATAATATGTCAGTTAATGAATTATGGTTTTGTGTCGATGAAATGAAGTATCTATGTATAGTAGAACTATACGGTTGAGTCTACATATATAGCGATAAATCGACAGGAAAAATATATATTTATATTTTTTTTTCTCGTAATAACAAACCGAGCTGACCATCTCTTAAAATTTATGAGATGGACTTTAGACTTAAATGAATTAATCACACAAAATGCAATCTCCGACTACTTCACTTTGTATTTTTGTTTTCATAGCATTACAACATGTTGTCATATCGTCGGTATACTGGCAGAAGGCTTTAAGCCAAAAATCCTTGTTTTGAGAAAATCTATTTTTATAAAATCAAGAAGTTTCAAGCTATCTATTTTGTGACCTAAATCATTATTCATTTTTGACGTTACAAATTCAAAACATCCGATGTTTGACGTAACGTGTTCTTCTATTATACCAACGACATGTACATACATACATATATGTATGTATTAATGCAACAAATTAGTAGAATCCGCAATGTGTATGTGTTAAAATTATTTGTTTTGTTCAATCTGGATAGTCGAAGTTCTATGTATGTACATGGTGTACAGTCTAAATAATAATTCCTATACTAATACGGTTACACTTTCTTAGCCTATCCCAACTGAGTTCTCCCTCACTTTGTTTCACCTTGTCATGGCTAGAGACGGCAGTGGGGTCTTTATCGCCCCCAGCAAACTGCCATTCTCCGATGTTGAATAGGAAGACGGGGGAGGGGGGGAGGGGGGGGGACATTAACGCCTTGTTTCGGTCATTTTTCGCGTTATTATAATGTAATACATATCTTGGGGGCCCGTTTTGTTGTCGGTTGTTTTTCCAGTGGCGCTCGACCGTTCCATGATAAATCACCGGGGCCGGTTGGCCGGGCCAGAGCCGGCTGCAGGTGCAAGACGAACGATGCGAACTTTGTTGATGGGGATTTATGGTCAGGACGTTGCCGAGGTGGAGATGGCCCTCATCCTTCCACTTCCAGCATGGCCACCCCTCCTCCGCCCTATCCCCCTTTTGCAACCACCTCTGAACCCGCTTCCTCCTCCTCTAGCGCCCCTGCAGCTGCACCGCTGCACGTCTTGGGAAAACTGAAAGTTTGGGAACGTCTGATTTATAGGATAACGGGGAAAAATCCCCAGAGCGACGACACACATAGCCTCGCCAGTGTGTTGGCAACGTTCGCCTTGGAAGATTTGTGCATTTTTAAAATTGAAAAATTAATATTACATTAAAACCTTTGGATGACTTTATTTATTATTATCGAGCAAAGATTGGTTCACGGGTACTGTATTACAGTTTAAAACACTTTCGTAAAGACAAGAACCGCTCTCATTTGGATGAGATTAGGTTTTTTTGAGTACATTTCCTGCGATATGGCTTGGTGATCGCATTTATGTTTAGCACCGAGAGGTTACCGGGTTCGATCCCGTGCTAATTTTTAATGCTGCTGGTCAGATTCGGATATTTGTGATTCCAAGTCCATCATTTCCTATCAGAGTTTGCCAATTTATCTGATTTTATTGTTGAAACGGTTCCTCCAGCAAATCGGCAAAAACCATCCACAAATATCTGAATTTGATTTATGTACAATATGTATGTAAAATCCATATATGTCTCTATGGAATAATTCTCTATGGATGTCTTTATGGAATAAAAATGCTGCAATGTTTGTAATTAATTGTCTAAGAAGGGCCATTGGGGTTTACCTGTTAGGCCTTCCTGGTATATATCTACGTAAAAATAAATTTTGATAAAATTTGATGATGCTATAATCTTTTATCTAGATAATTTTTAGTTTGTTTTTTTTTTACGAAACAGTTTCGATTATATTACATGAAGATATAAAATGAACCGAAACAATGACGAAAGTCGATTTTTCTTCCATATCCTCTTGATGAATATATAATACATGGATATATCTAAAATATATATGTATTAGTTTAAAAACCAGTTTAATTGCCTGTCTTAGAAGAAGTGGATAAGTGCGAATTATTATGTACAAGTAATGATATGTATATTATGTATTTTCAGCATCAATCGTCGAATGGCAACTATTTATGTATGTATGTATGTATAATATAATAGAGCTGTTATCTAATAAAATATCCACGTAAAATGAACGTCAATTGATTGTGACAATTGCAAAGTTATCTATTGTATAATTGGATACTTTATGCAGAACTATTGAATGTATGTATGTATGTACATCCGAGTTATGGTCATGTATGTATGTACATATGTATGTATCACGTATGAATTATATTGGCGATGTCAAAGTTTTGTCACGTGTGAATTTTTGCCTTCTTATTTAGTATTCAGCAAGTTCATTGTGTGTTTTGTGAAAGAAAGCAAGGTTTTGAGTGTGCGAGGCTGCAGGAAGCTCTCGGAAGACAGGAAAGGAACGGAAGTGCATTTTCGATGCATTTCCTTTGGCGTTCTCTGATGTCGACTTCCGTCGGAAAAATCAATTACATCGCTGTGATTTAATATTCTTTTCATAGTATGCGCCCTTAGAATCGCGCCGCAGAGAAAATATTGAGTTTTGTATGATTAAATGAATACAATTAATGTAGCTTATGAAAACTAAACGAAACGGGAATTGAATAAACACGCTAAAAATTACAAAGTTTTTATGCGGAACTTTAGCTGTTGAAATAGAGGATTTTTTGCGGTAGTTTTCTTTTTATTTCCCATTACAAAGATAACCGAAAGATAACACCGCTTCTGAAATAACACTCACTGAGTAAACTCAATGTAAATTAATTACGTTTTGTAAATATTTTTTTTGGAACTTTAAGTTATTGTAAAATTTCCTTATATATGTATTTATATATTATAAATACATATCATATTATATCAATTTCAATTCTCATTATAAAGCATGTTTTTCCAATGTTTATCTAATTTTATTTTATTTTTTGTTTCAATTATCTATGATAATAAAGAGGATTTTATATGTATGTACATATATACTCGTACATATGTATGTATAGTGTATGAAAATAAGAGTTTATTTAAAAGTTCACTAAGGACGAAAAATTCGCTCAATGATTATCTGTCAAGTTTTACAAACATATGTATGCAAATTGGTCTTCACTTCGTCGAAAAATATTGTTTTCATATAAGAAAAAGTCCATCGGTGAAAGTCTTCTTGCGTATTTTTTCTTTTTAGGATGCAAAATATGCAAAAGGCGATAACACGCATCAATCGATGTATTCATCACATTTTTTTAGATAACCCAGCGAATCTAATTTCGATCAAATACATACATATACATATGTACGTCCGTTGCTTTTGGATGGGATTTATTGATGTTTTACTACCGTGTGGACTGAAAGATGACATTGAATTCGTAGTACCAAATATTTGCATTTACGGATAGTGTCCTATTCTTTACATTTCCTCGAACCCTTATGGTGTGAGTTGATTTCCCCCATGTTTAGGGAATTGTTTTGTAAAGAAAAAAAAATACTATATTTGATTGTGTGCAGCATTACTCTAGTTCTATACCATTACTTGTAAAATTAAATGAACACCAGAGACTCTTATAAGTAGACTTCGTCATTGGCTTGGTGCTCTTTAATAACAATAGACCTTTCTATTAGTTAACAAAGCAAAAAAGCATGGTTGACAATATTGAACCATATTTTGTGCGAAAAGCTTCGTCTGAACGCCTACCTCTGCTTGTACCATGCAATGACTATCTAAATTCCGAGTTGAGAAACTAGTGCATACATGTATGCAAATGTGCATGCTTAAGACGAGCCCAATTGAACTTCCTACAGATCGAACATACAAATGGTGCAAAAAGCACAGGGATTTTAATTGGATTAGCGTTATTTTTAGCATGTGGTTGGTAGTCGGGTAGAGCAGGTGTGTCGGTGACAGCCTGGAAGCAGATAGTACTACACATTATACATAGGCACAGGATGCTCCGTAGGAAATCAGTAATAGGCCTCGGGCCAAATGACAGAACACCAATTACACGAGCACCACTTGGAATATCGAGCCAGGGATCTCGGAGCGGAGGGCCGCGGACAGGTTTCCGCAGATCCGCAGATAAAGTGTCTGACGGAAGATTTTTCTCGGAATCGGTCGGCCGACCGGCGTCTCTCGGACCACAAAACGGCAATGACAGCCCGTCGACTTTTGGTAATTCGTTATCGGGCCCCCTGCCTGTCACTTCTCGAACGTTAGAACAATGCAGAAGTAGATCGATTATGGCGTTCTTTCGCGGCTGTTGTGAGACGTTGTTAAAAAGAGCTCCAGCTCGCACAATAGGAAGCGTGTCTTGTCGATTTCTTTTCAGTGTTTTATTTTTTTGTTGGTTTAATTATATACTCTATACATATAATACATATGTATGTAGATAATAATATTTGCAAAAGGATGGTTGTCGACGCCCGACTATGGGGTTTTAAAATGTGTGGTATTAAAATGAATCGCAGCGATCGGCGGAAACGGGGCGTTGCACTAATTTAGCTTATTTATAGGCAAAAGTATTATGCGTTTACTTTATAATTGCAACGTACGGCGGTTTCAGATTAATATTGTCAATAATATAAATTTATTTTTAGATTGCCTCATATATTATAATCGAATTGTGCTGGAGTTTTATAATTCAGCTCAAAAATCGGGGCTGTGTAAATCGAATGCAGTTAGTTTAGCTGACATGACATATCGTTACATTACGTTGTTATACACGTAAATCCAAAATTTTATTCAGGACAGAGTATTTTTTTTGATCGAGCATACAAAAATACCTACATATGTATGTATTGTTAATTTTACGTCTTCAATTGCGCTTTTTAATCTTATTTATAAGAGATATGGTTATAAACAGACTTAGGCGGCCAGGAAACTTTAACAATTGTCAACTTTTTTTTGCTCTCAATAGTAATTTACAATAGTGAACCATTTTTTGTGGGTTAAATCATCCTGGCCGCCGAAGTCTGGTTATAAGCATTTTGTTTTTTAACCAAATTGGATTTACTAGGTTTATGTGAAATGAAGAATGATACAATCATATATAAAAAATTAAACGGAAAATTCTTTATTTCAATCTGTTAACCTGTTGATAGGTTTCAATTAATTTAGCTATGTTGTTTCGGTATATGTATATGTACATCATTATCGTCTTTCACAGTCATTCGCCATCCACTGCTGGATGGTAGCCCCTCCAACACGCTTCCATTCGTTTTTGTTTTGAGCAACTCTCATCCATTTCATACGACACATTTTTTTTATTTAATCCATGTATGGCCTTCCTCGTACCCTTTTACATTATCTCGGGAACCATTCGGGCACTTATTTGGTCTATCTATCGTCCGTCCTTCTAGCTAGGTGACCCGCCTATTGTTCTTTTAATTTATTTACTCCCAACTTGGTATCAACCACCATTTTCATACTCTTAGCTCACGTATAACGTCTACTATCTCTCCTCGCTATGCCAAGCATACAGCGTTCTATACTAATTTGAGTGCATTGGACCTTATGCAGCATTCTGGCGTTCAATGCCCAAGTCTAGCATAATAATTGACAGTTAATATAAAATTTTACAGCTTATTCCTGTATATTCCCATATTTTCTTCAAATTTGGGTATGCATCAAGTTATATAAAATAGGATTAAAAAAATAGTTACCTTTTGTTTTAAGGTACGGCTTTCTTAATTAAAGAAATTATCCTTCGTTCGTGTCGAAACGATGATAAAAACCTATAAAATTTTTAACACGCTGTGTTCAACAGTGTATGTTTGTATGCATGTATCCCATTTAGCATGACTAATATTAAAATTGAGCAACTTTAAAATGGTAACAAAAACTGTATTTACATCGTAAACATTTTCGCAAATAAACTACTGTGTTTTACATACACACCTACATACATACACACCTACCCTTATACACAAGATTTTATTTGGTCGGACGATTTTTCTCGCAATGCGAAAAATCGCATTCACGCTCGACAAGATTACGCCATTCCGGTCGCATCCGGAAAAGGAAAAGTCTCAGAGATGGCGGTCGCACTATATCTACATTACTTTTCTTTCTTCTTTTATTTATTCTCGCATTCTATTATTTTCGGCGCTATTCTGCATAATGAAAACTGCGGCGAAGAGTCCTCCCTGGGGAGATTTTTGCTAACTACATGCGCTTAATCTTTCAGTCGGTGATTACAAACAATGACCGTGGGGGGGTGGGGGATTTTTTGTACCCCCCCTCCTCCCTCCCGCTTGCAACGAAATGCATCTCACCGGAGACCATTTTCAAATTATGTACATATAAGGTTTTAATTGGCTGAAAGGCGTGCGATTATGCGACTAATATCGAGATGAAATTTGATTATATTATATAATATGTTTAACTGTTTACATATGTATAATACATTGTTTGGCGGTATCAAGTCAAGTCACGTTGGGGGTAGAATCGTGATCGATTAGAGAACCAATTTCATATCTAACAACTTCTTTATCTTCGTGTCGTAGTTGTGGGTCACGCGAGCTGCAGTCCCCGGTTCCAGCCTGGATAGATCGCGTTCATGCATCTTCCTCCATTGTGCAGCTATCTTTGCCCCATTGTATAGTATGGAAAGTGCATCCGGGCACGAAGAGACAGCGATGCGGATGCACCGGGAAAAAATTCGAAGGATTTATATCTACTCGGCATATTTGTGCATTCAGAGACATTACAGATGTGATCGCATTCATTTGGGTGCTGTGCGAATTCAGATGGATAAATTCTTCGCAGCTTTTACAGTATTTTTTCACATATAAAAGTAAACTGAGTAATGTGAATATTGTCTATTATTATTTTAAGTAATTTGTTTTTTAATATATGTATGTACATATGTACATATTACAAGCTATTTTATAATAAAATAAAGTCACTCTGATTTGGGAATTGGCTTAATTTATAAACACTATTTCTGCAATGTACAAATGCCGTAGATAAAATTGTTCGGAGTTTATTATTATTTATTTATAAAATTATAGGGTGTTGTGAAATTAGAAAGACAATAAAAACATTGGGATTGATGTGTAGGATCTTCACGAGATTTATTTGTAATTAGTACAATCTTAAATAAAATGGTGAGCGTTTCATTGACCAATACGAAGATTCAATGTGATAACATTGAAAGTTTTTGTATTGTCAAGTATTTGAATCAGAGATATACATAAGTATGTACATATATACAAGGTACATACATACATACATGACACATATCAGACAGTTTCCGATGAGGACACAATACTTAAAATAATTAACAATTATTTTATGGTTATTTATTTTTTAAATGTCATAATAGATAATATAAAGAAATATTTGATTTTTGTCCCTTTTTGCGATTTCTTACACATGTGCATGTACATTTTGTATGTATATATAGGTATAATAGTTACGTCATATGAAACATTATGAAGATAAATAACTGCATGTTCAAAATAATAAGATTTATGATCAATAACATCTGTCAAACGTTAAAATACAACGGCGGCCATCTTGATTTATCATTACAGATGATACCTACTTTTTAAATGCTATTTAAGCGACATTTTTCTTCAAAACAGGGAAGACAACTTAGAACAATAGTAAGAAAACCGCATAGATATATGTACATAAAATAAACGATAAAAATCCGCATGCACCGCTAATACCAGACAAATATTTAAATCAATCCTAATAAACATTTAATTTACATAATAGCATTATTGTATTATAAATAGTCATAACCGTCGAAATTTATTATTATATTTATGTCGAATTTTCGTTATGGATATTAAATCGTTCGAAATCGATAGACAAAAGCAAGAGTCGGCCGACAGCTCCATAAATACCCATAGGCCAAGGCCTCATCCTTGAACTTCGCGTCTAACTATGTACATATATAATATGTACATACACAAGAGACGCCGGTTCCCCTCGCCATGAGCTCTTCATCACGATCTGGACAGCTGCACCATCATCATCATCATCATCATCGCCATCCACGGCTCGTTTAGAATCGCAATAAAACCGACCGGTAGCCGTAGGTATCGAATTTATCTACGAATTTACGACAATTGCGCTCTTAATCCCTAGACGGCACTCTGGTTCGATTTGCGATTTACGCCAACTTTAAGAGTCCATTTAGACGGTATTGGACAGAGCGTTCTTTTAAAATACGTTGCGAGTATCATATTATGCCCTTTCAATACGCATGTAGCAGAGAATTCGAGCGGTCATCTGTGGTAGAAGTCTATTTTATTCACGGTTATTTGCCAAGTTTACAGGTGTATGTATTTCCAGGAATAACTATGGATGAACTCGTAATGGGTAGATATGTAGGTGAGCTTATATGTGAGAAACCGTTTCAACAATTAAGTCAAATAGATTGGCAAACTATGATAATAATAAGCGATAGATTGAAATGTCAATATTATCCAAATCTGACCTGCGGTGCCATGAAATACTTTTAATTATAAAATAGTTTTTCAATCTGAAACGTCAGTAGCAATTTACTCCAATTAACAATGCCCACTAAGCTATACTTGGTTTTTTGATAAATTGATAGGTGATTGAAAAAAATAATCGTAGATGGGCTTCAATCTATGTACGTACATACTAGGGTTTCTGATTTCCCGGACTTTTTCAAATCCCGGGACACGAGATGGAGCTCGGGATCGTTTCTGGAATTCCTGGGATCCTATGAGATATGTGATGTATTTTTTTTTTTCAATTTAATTTATTATTTGTTAGTATAAAATTGATTTATTTAAAAAAAAACAGTATACCTATAAAATGGAAAAACATATTAAAATTTATTTAATTGAAATAGCTTGTTAAGAATACTAAAATATTTAAAAGAGAATCTGGAAGTTTATTTTTAGACTTGGCACTAATATTTCCATCAATGAAAAAAACTCTTTAAATATCGGTCGAATTTTTATTTTATAGCTAAAAAGAAGGAAAACAATTTTTTAAATTATTTATTTCCTTGAGAGCTTCTTTCCAGTCGTCAAATATGCATGTTTTAATTTTTTTTATATCGAGAATATTTTCACTTGCGTCATTTTGTATTTTTGTCTTTGATATTTAATTTCTTATTTAATTCTTCATTCATCGTCAAGCACACAATTGTCTCATCTTAATTAGATTCTAAAAGAGTTTCTTCCATTGTGGAATCGTCAATACAAGAAGGAAGTACACTCGCTTTACAATAGTTTCATTGTAGGATATAAATTCGCCTTTATTAAAAAATAACGTTTTGATTGAATATTCTTCCCGGGATTTGAAATGAGAATTCCCGGGACATGGAACATTAAAAATTCCGTAATTTTCCGGGAATTCTTGCCCCGAGTCGACCCTAGTACAAAAGCCCTAGCATAGAATTTCTCGATGAACTAAAAATACCATAGTTATTTAATTGTCTTATACTTATGTAGATTTGTGATCATGGTTGGAATAAATAACAGTTTACTATGTATAAATTTGACACAGTGCTGCAGATTAAGTGTAAGTCAATAGACCAACTGTTATTTTAGCGAAATTTGTAATTTTGAAGGTGAATCATGCGAAATGTGGATAGTGGAAATGTGAAGCTCCACGTCGAAATGCGGATAATAGGCAGGTAGTATTTTTGTGCTCGAGCTTGATAGAGTGTGTACCAGTTTTTAAGTGCACTTTTCAATGAGTGCATGATTGTCGTTGACGATATTCTTGTCATGTACTCATTATACTTGCATCGTGGCGACACAGGGCTAACTTGCAAACTTTCGACCGCGATGAACTTCATTGTGGGGGGCTAACTTTGGAATTTTCCGGTGGATTTTTTCCCTCCCGCCACCCGCCCACCTCTCACTGCTGCTGAATTTTCCGAAGGCGGTCGTAAACTTTTCCGGGATCGAGGGGGCTAGGATGGGGGCAACTTAATAAAAAGTTTGTCCTCCCTGGTCTCGACGTCGTATTAACCCATCGAATGGCAGATGATCGCCGATGCACTTTTTTCATATTTTTTTCGGGTTAAGTAACATTTTACTAAACACTCATATTATATGTATACCAAATATAACAATTATATATTTCAACTTAAATTATTTTAGAACCATTTAATACATATGTTTACTAGTTAATTAGTTCTATAGAAGAATAGTTTATTGCGAGTTTCCGTTTTATTTTATCATTACATATATCTACATACATTACATGTATTTATTAATGAACTTGGGAATTCACTCTCGTTTCTAAGTATATAGATCTTCTAAAAGTGATCTTTTCATATTGATACTCTAAATACTGTCAATTATTTTTTGTTTAACATTAGCTGATTTCATCTCAACTGATTATTATTCGTTGAAAAATGGTATAATATTTCCATCTGGATATAATACTTTTTAAAGGGTTAAGTTTTAAAAGAGTTTCACCTATGGTCACGTACAGTATGTACATAGTTTGTAGAGCTATTGCAATTTTATACTTGAACGGGTTTTTATATTATAACATGCCCGAACCTATTACCATATCAAACAGTGGATTATGAAGACTATCTGCATAATTTGAATTTTTGTTCCTCGTTAAAAATGAAATTTATGGATTTTTTCCAAAATAAGAGCACCGAGAGACCGCTCGCTTCAAAGTGATTAATTACCGCCTTCAGATACGAATATTTTGAGTATATACATGTGTATGTACATACATATATATTATATTTTATATTGTAGATTCGGAGATTGTGTCTTCGATTTTATGTGACTGAGAACTTGCAATCTAGCGGTCGTAGAATTGATGAATTCCAAACCGCAAAGTTGCATTTGTGGTTTATATGGAAATTCATCTGTCGATATTGAAATCAAACGTTTTTTCATTTGAATTCCTATGATTTTGATTATAAAAAGCAACCGAGGTTCATATACGGCAGGGGATGGGAAATGTACGGTACTTTTACTCGTGGAGCAGTAAAGTAATGTACAGCGATGTACATATGTATAATATATGTTAGCTTGAATTTTAAATATAAGAATTAGGCAGGTCAAATCTTTGCAACATTTTACTCATGAATTAATGAGAAAATATCAGGAGCATGACCAATCGGAAGCAAGATCGTGGGTGAGAATCACGACCGAGGTGGCAAATTGAAAAGCCTTGAGTGGTGTTGGGCAGGACAGGTTGACGGACAGTGAAAGTGCTATAATAATATTCAAGAGGATGTGAAAAAAAAATATATAGATTGAACAGACTTATTCGTCCGTTCAGTCTATACTTAAAGTTTATGTTTATACTTATAAAAATGTGTCGAATTTGATCGATTAAAGTTTGGCAAAATTTACAAGGAAGATTTGAATGATTTATGTAGATCAGAAGACGATGAAACAGAAAGTAAATTTTAGCAGATTCGAGAAGATAAACAGTATGTAAATACCGACATGTGCATACATATATCTATGCATATATGTATGTACATATATACTGAGAAATGTGGAAAAACGTATGAATACGCAATTGAAAACAATGACTATGTATTGGAAATTACCCCTAATGAAATACAGAAGACAGATCTTCTAAAAGTGATCTTTACAGTATATTATGACGAACTTAGTAGGATTTGGATAAAGGTTGTCCAAGATATATGTATGGACATTAGTGCAAGTGGGTCAAATATTATCAAGGTGGTAGATACAGCCAAACTAGAGAAAAGATTTGGGAAATATGAGAATAATAGTTAAGACAAACCCAAGTTGAGAAGTCGCGTACCTAATAAATAGCTAGATTAAGGGCTTGATAGAAAAAACAGCAAATCTAGAGGATGAACATCAGTGTAATGTGTCTTTCAACAGTAATCAAAGAGTTAAAAGGTTATTTGAAAAATTGAATAAGGATTTTGGGAAGAACTCTCAAGCACAATTGTTAATAGATGGAAATTCGATGAACGGACAACTTTATAGGTACGAATCTCTTATATGTATGACTTATCTAACGATTCAAATTTGAATCAACTTCCGCAAAACCAGTAAATTTGATGCACTAACTAACCCAACCCAAGGAAAAGTTGAGAAATAACACAGCGTTGAGTTTTCCCCGACAGATCCACTCACACGGGGAGGCGGTTTTACCTCCCCCTCCCACCCACCGATAGCGATGTACGTGTGTGTGTGTGTGTGTGGGTACAAGTCTGTGGCCGTTGGGGTTTTTGGTCGTTTTTGGGGTCCGGCCGGTCCCCAGACCTAGACAATGCGGTTTTTGTTGTGGGTCTATGTGAGGCCGGTTTTGGCCGCCCGCGCCACTCGTCGCGTAAATTAACCGCTAAACACTTCTTCATGCACACAGATATGCACCGGTTGGCCTTAAACACTGCAACCGAACACCGGCAATCATCGAAAGTCATTGGGGAATCGCCGTGTGCATGCATATGCATGTTGGCAACCTGTTGATAGAAGATAATTGAGTTGTAGCTGTCGTTTAACCGGGAAATTCTGTCACAGAACTATCACTATTACATTGATGAATTACCACAATGGTGCACTGACGAAAAGTGTCGGTGGTTATGATAAGATGTCTCTATTCTGAGCTATGAAAATATTAGATTAATCTAATATATAATTTCGAAAGAGACTTTGTATATATGTATGTGTGTAACCTTCGTTCGTTGGCGAAGTCCCCGGGGGCGAACGCTCTGGGGGCGCAGGCGCCGGGGGCATAAGCACAGGGGGCGAAGGCTCCGGGGGCGCAGGCGCCGGATTCTAGTATACATATGTTTACCCTCTAGTTTATTACTATAAGCGGAAACCTATTATTGGTCTTGTAATGTATTTTATTATTTGTTCTGTTTTGAGTTAAGACTGTTGGTTTTTCTTTTAAAATAAAATAAAATAATAAATAAATAAAATATTTCGAATGAGAATTAGTATATATGTTCGTGACAGTAAATTTAATAAAAAAAAAACAAATGAGTATTCAAATAAATTTATATAAAATAAAACTATTCAAATAAATTTAATAAAATGTTTACTATTAGATTAGTCATGTTTAAGCGGTTTATATTACAAATACCGAGCGAAGCCGGGTTAAACCACTAGTATAATATAAAGCCGCGTCTAGAATAGATGTACACGTATAGGCAATGTTCGTTGCGCGTTCGTGTTCGTTGGTGAGCTTAATAGTATTTTAAATTGGGTGTCAAAGCTTGTCTTTGCAAATGAGTATCATATACATACATACATGTATAATAGTGCAATTATGTGTGTTTGAGTGTCTGTGTATCTGTGTGCGATAACGTTCGCCGTACTATAATAGTCGTTTCGATTCAACATATGTACGTCACAGTTGAAATACTGCGAACAAAACGAACGAATATAATACGAACATAATAACAGATCAACAAAAACTTCTATATATTCTGTTTGCTACTGTTGCGTAGGGGTGGGTGGAGGACCCAAGTAAAAGGCCAACAGTCGTTTCACAGCATTTATTGATGATTAAGGAGATACACGCAGTGTCACTGCTAAGTCCAGAATGACATGATATCGCCTACGTACCGCCTTATAAGGGGTAGATCTCTCAGGACGTCTAATCTGTTTACCTACTGTATAGTCACGTATTCGGATATGTATTCCCACGGTATGAGAAGTGCAATCATTGTTTAGCTTTCATGCACTTAGCTTGTCGCTAATCCCTAAAACCACTTACACCGGTCTCACGGTCTCTCAGGACGTCTAATCTGTTTACCTACTGTATAGTCACGTATTCGGATATGTATTCCCACGGTATGAGAAGTGCAATCATTGTTTCATGCACTTAGCTTGTCGCTAATACTTAAAACCCACTTATACCAGTCGCACGGTATGCATTTAGTTAATCCGTTAACAGATATCCGTTACAGATAATCTTTGAACGGTCACACAGTCTCTGGGATTCTATTCGCTTAATCCGCGGCGTACGTTACACTACCAATGTTTCCTCTAGGAAAATAAGTATTTGAGCATTTAGCGCCATCCATAGAAAATATATTTAATTAATTAATTAATTCATTCATTTTTCTATTGGTGTTTTATATTGTTTATATGTAGGTAGGTAGGTAGTTTTTACCTTTTTTCATATTAAACAATTAAATATTAAATTAAACATATTTAAAAGGTATTTGAAAAAAATACGACCAGAGAAATGTTATAATAATAGAAGGGCCCTTATGAATAAATAAATTGTGTCAATATTATGCGGTACGTCTCCATAAATACGCTACAACGCAGGGAATACAATCAGATCAATTTACTTATAAAAATGTATCCCATGTTGTTTATTGTATATTTTTTAATGCATTGTGCAATTTTTACCGATGCTTGCCCATCTTGCGAGTTATATAAACAAACGGAGAAGTTTTTATCGGACATACGTCGAGCACCAAATATCAAATACGACTGATTCTAAAATTATTTAGGAATGTCTGTGGACAATTGTCACTTGACAACAATATAACGCCTAAAGCCTATTTTATTATTATAACATTTCTCTGGTATCGACACATTTCTTTTAATTTTTTTATAATGAATAGCTTAATATGTCATAACCCATGCGATGATATTTCACGGGCATAACACTAGTACATATGTATATAAATAAACGTGGCATTATGAGAACAGTAATTCCATAGTATACGTATATACATATATGTATGTACATATATATGTACATTACATACATAGAATAGAATTACGGAAAGTCAGTGACTTATTTGTAACATGTTCGCAGGCATAAATATGTATGTATGTCTTCACATTATATTTTAGTGTTCTTTAATTTAATTTAATGATTTTTGAAAGATTTTTATTGCTTTCTTATATTATTTATTTAATTTTATTCATATAGATACATATGTACATATATGCCAGGAATACTTAAAAGGGAAACCCCAATGCGCTTCCCTGGCCAATTATAAACAATTATAAAGTATCATAGAGACAGATTGGGTAGCATTTTGTAATATCAGAAAATTTGAGATGCTTATAAACTCAAATTTGCTGATATATTACACATTTTCTCAATGTATCTTAAATCTATTCTACATAATAGCTACTGTTTCAAAGATCATTGCCATTTTATAAATTATTTTTCTTGTTAATATGTATAGTATTTTCTTATTTTAATGTTAGTGTTTAAGGTAAATAGGAAAAAAACCCATTTATAATTATTATAAGTGTAATTTAATTTAAAATTTCTTAGTCCTATGGCCGAACTAGTTATTTCATGAGCATTTGCTTGTAAGAATATTACAAATTGAAAGGTTAATATAAGCATATATGTATGTTTTTAATAATGAAAAGCTTTTTAAATAAAAAATTAAATGACTGATGCTTTGAAAGTTCCCCTTTTCCTTGTCAATATCTTACTCTCTTGGGTGAATAATAAAAGTGGAGGCCTACTCTTTGCAACCACAAATGAGAACAAGAGAAAAAAGATAGGATTTAATTTTAATTCAATTTATGTTCATTATTGGATTTTCCGTAGACTCCACCCATTAAGTTCCTTGAAGACATTGATTTTCTTAAAGGTTTTTACTATTCCTTGGTATCATTTTGAATGAACGCAGATCGGCCGTAAATTTATCTAATTTGGCTAATTATTACTTCAGAAAAGATATAAATATGAAAATTGATAGTGAAAGTGTTTATCTTAGACATGTTGTGGATTATTTTCCCGAGCAAATCTTATAATTAATATTCTATAGATATTGAATAAAATTGCATACATGCCCCCGACTTATGTATGTACATAAGTACACCAAAAAATACATAAAATTTATAAAATTATTTTATAATTACATAAAATTATTTTATATCACCTTTAAACATCCATGTCATGTTACTGATATGTATCGGTGACTACAATTTGTAGCCAAGTAAGTACGATGACGTGCCATAATAAGATAAATAAAGATTATACATATATTTGTAATCTACAGCACGAAATTTTGAATTTATATGCTTAAAGTAAATAAATGTGACTTTTTCTGTCTATTTCCAGCTGCTAATTTGTTTATATGTGTCTTGTACACTTGCGAATAAAAAGTTTGAAATGTTACGACTGGAATAACTGCAATTTGGTCAGAATCTATTTCGATCGCTTGATTCATAAAGCACATATGGTAATTTTGCAAATCTTACGTGTCGTGCGATCTGTATTTATCGTACATAAAAATGAAATTTAGGAAGATTAATAGTACTACAGATAGTGCAATTTGTCTTTAAATATGACTTCCTCAGATGAATAATGCATACTTTTTAGTCTGATAAAAAATTTACCGTGTGTGCCTTTCGAAAAATTAATTACAATTTAAAAAATATATGTACACAGCAAAGATATCAAGTTGAATAGAAGGTAAATATATGTAATTGTATTTAAAATATTATTATTTAAGTTATACTTTCAATAATGGGACCACGATTTTCCCCTAATTTTTACGATGATTCGAATTGGGTTGAATAATAATCCAAATTGATAAACGTTATTTTGAAGCAAAGTTATATATAGGTAGTATATACAAATAAATTGTTGATCTAATTAAATGTAAACAAATTATGCTGTCAATTTTCAAGTTCAAAATAGGTTATTTTATAATGTTCTGTACAGGTATTGGGTAACGATAGATATTTTGGATTTTTTTAATGAAATTAATTAAGAGAAATACTAAATATAGTGGACTTATTGGAAAGTGAACGTCTGTATATTTTTCATTTTCACTTGTAATACACAGACAGATGTGCACCAGATTAAATCTACATAAACTTCTAGAAAGAGTATGTATTATATCCGAAATACTTGACCTTATCTTAAATTTATGTGGTCCAGTTTACAAAACGATGGCGTAGCTCGTCTACAAATTTCTGGAATTTAAATTGCATTCCATGATTTAAAAAAAAGCTTAAGTACATATGTATATACATACATATGTATGATATTTGCCTACGGATAAATTAGAATTAACAATGTTCGAACATTACGAGTATGTGTAGAATTTTTATAAAAAACCAATTAGATTATGCATTTTGGAAAAAGCGAGAATTTGCACAGTCTCAGATCGAAAATTTATGATATACGCATATGTATATGTATTATAAATATATATAATACATGAACGTTCGTTTGTTCACTATGCAAATCTACAATTTTCAATTAGGAACCGTAAAATTTGGTGTACTATCTCTTAATAATATTTAGACCATATATTGTTAATGAAAAAGATCAATTTTTTTACTTTCAAGTTTCATCCGCCCGGCCAGCGCTAGGCAATTTGGATAGCATATTTTACATATAATGTAATATCTCAAATGTATATAAAACATAATATATAGCCTAGTAATAAAATTGATTGATATGCAATATCCAGACAACAAAAGGTTTTTTTGTTAAAATAAATATTTAAACACAATCTTCTCAAAACAATGGCTCATACAGCTTATCTATATAATGTATCAAAGGATTGGTGACAATACCAGGAGGATAGTAACTATATATGTATGTATGTATATTTAAACAGTAGAATACACCCGGCGTCGCCCAATTCGACAAAATTCATATATATGTATGTATGTACATACGTATTGTATGTAAATGCTGTCATCAGATACATCCGATAGTTACATAATATATGTAATATGATGCATTGATGTAATTGAGAGAGCATGTTAATAAAATGTTGAAACAAATGTACGTGCCACATTTTGCCAGAGTGGCGTAGGCTCGACTCTCCATACATTCGAGTATTCAAATGAGCGTTTTTTATCGACTGCAGCCAGCACCAAGGTTTTATAAAAGTGAATGTTAAGGTCAAGACCACAACAAACGCGTCTAAAACAACTTTTTGTCGTCGTTCGTTCGTTAGCTGCGACTCCTTTTCGTGGGTGTGAGAATGTGTATGTATATTATAATATATATGAATATAGGTATGTACATATATGTGTGTGTATCTGAAGCCCACCTTTGTTAGTGGAAACTTCAAATCTCCGAGACTCCGACCGCGTGATACCCAAGTCTCGAGGACAGCCTCGGCTTATCCAGGATCTCGAAGTCGGAGTGTAAAAAACGAATCTCAGTCGTTGATTGAACGGATATAAATATTCACTCGATTCGAATTTATTATGTAATGGATAAGTTTGAAACTATTATCGCTGCATATATTGTACGTACATATGTGATTTGAGGTGTGGCTTGTATCTTAGAGGCGATAACCCTCTTGGTAATGTTTGCGTGTGCATGATAAATAAATGAATAGTTCATGGTTCAAATCTTGGATTACAGTCGATACATTGACATATTTTGATTTTTAGTATGAATTGTCCAGTCGTTTGAAAATAAAGATTTCAACTGCATTTCCAACTTTTTTGATTTGATGTATTATACAAGAGATTGTATGTACATTTGCGTAATTTACCATTGACATTGACGAAGGTAAAGCGTTATACATTTAATAATTTTGGTCTTTGAAATATGTAATTATTTCTTACCAACTACCTAATAGTTTATCGCCAGATTTCCCGCTTCCAAATTTGACATTACTGAATGAAAGCAACTATCTTCTTTTTATTGTTTTCTGATGTTAACGGGAAAATATTAAACTATTCCTAGATTCATTAGTTGAAAAACTGAGTATGATCTTACTTGTGGTAGTTTGAGCCTTTTCCTAAATATTTATTTGTTTTATTTTCAGTTTAAGTTATTGAACCGTTGTTGCATTACAGGAGTCCTTAATGCGCCACAATGGTCTAAAAAATACAAATAGAGATGAGAAAAATAAAAATGTAAACATACAACCTTGGTCATAAGTCTGAAGCACCCCTGAAAGTCTCTCATAATTTTTAAATAAACGGAATTTGAAATAAAACAAAGATTGGGATTAATTAAAAATATATTAGATAAATTAAATTTAATATTTTGTAGGTCCTCCTTTGGCAAGGATCACTGCAAGGACCCTTTTAGTTATGCTTTCAACAAGGTTTTTGCACACGGATGAAGGGATTTTGGCCCATTCCTCATTTATTTTATTAATTAACTATTTTTCATAATTGACCATAAATGCTCTATAAACAAACAAAAAATACATTTATACATAATCATAAAAAAACAGAATTATAATATTAGCAGATAAAGTAAAAATATCAAAAGATAAAATACAAAGTAAGGAATGTCTTGCACCTATAGCCAGCACCAATATATGTATGTATGTATAAGAACCAGCTACAAATACAAAACATCCCTGCGAGGCCCAAATGGAAGAGAGAATATCAAAATTCCACTCACACATCACATTCAATTATGAAAATAATGATGAGCGCAGGCTATCAGACTAATAGGTTAAAATAATCTTCGATAACCTTTATTCACTGTGGTGGAAAATGTCACATTCCGGCTTGGTATGATAGGGGCGATAAGTGATATTATAATAAGTGTTCAAATATGATTGGGGCGATAAGTTTTGAATCTTTGGAAATTCAAAAAATAGTTTATTTTTATTTGTGTAGATGTAGATTAAAACATTTACAGACAGCCTTTCAAAGAAAAAAATTTAAACTTTGTGAACTAATTTTCATAGAAAATGATTCCGGTCTACCCGTACAATTATGTACTGAGAAGTACATACCTATCTTTTTGAACCTATATGAAGTGATGGAAGACTATATGTAGGAGTAATAGGATCCTTTTCAAGATTTCATCTCATAATGAATGTCACATATAAAAAAGCAGAATTGAAATATGGCATAGGATTGGCAAAAGGAGTTAATTCTTTATCTGAGGTCAAACTGAATGATATAATTGGAATACAGTGAAAATTTCAACAATATTGTATATACAATTATCAAGTGAAAATTATAGTCGCCATTATGCAATATAATCTATGTTTTATTTAATTCGAATCAAGATCGGACAGCTCATATGTAATATATGATACATAATCGATGAAGAATCAGTCCGTGTGAGTTTCCACGGGTTTCGTGACCCGCCAGATGATGGACATTAGGCTGGAGCAAAACTAATGTTGATTCGCATGCACCTTGACATTAAAGCGGTCGATTTGTTTGCTCTCGTACATACTACATACATACATTCGTCTATTTTTCGGCCACACAATCATCATCTAATTCCGTCGATAGATATCTCGGTATCTGCTCTGCTGCCGGTTAGCTTCAAATTGCACACACCGTTACGAGTGTGGCCAGAGAAGCACCACGATGATGACCATCATCATCATCACCACCACAATCCGATTGAATGTAACACAATACGTATGTATCTATCTGTACGAATAATTTTTATTATTTATTTTCTTCGTTTTTTTTTAGTTTGTTTCGACCAAACACTCGGTCAGTCTGCGCGCTCTAACAATGCTTCCCGTTGCCTTTCTGCACGGACTGCTCTAATGGCACTTGCGGTTGAGTCAATGCATAAAAGACGAGGTAGACTTGCAATTCAAGAGATGGAAGAGGAATAAAAAAAGTTGTAGAGACGAAAAATCATTTCGCGGACGATTTGCAAGGTGCATCGTATCGAGTGCAAAACGATTCAGTAGCGAAATGGCCTTTTTTATTATGTTATTTGACCACCGAATTGATTGCGGTGAAAGTGTTTGCAAGAAAGCGGAGACAAGTGTCACGGGTACGTTAATAGCACCCTTTCTACTACTTAAGATGTTGTCTAAATTAAATCAAAACTTGTATTGTAAAAGATGGGTCATAAGTTGGAGAAGTGTTTGATTCACTAAACTAAATATTGAAATTGCAAAGGAAAAGTATAGGTTGTATTGATTGATGGCTCAAAAAAACAGATATGAATTTGAGATTGAATGATTTTAAAATCTGTTTATTTGATATTTATCAGTATTGTTTGTAAAATTTAGTAATTATGATAAGTATGGGTAGGTACAGTGAATACGATTAATGCTTTTAGAAACTTTGTAGAAGATGGGAATATATGTATTATGTAGAAAGAAAATTTGACAGACTGTAAGTATTCAAGTGGTAGCCAAGAGGATGTATGAAAGCTTAGAAGACGTTGGGAAAATTGTACACGAAGAACATTTTTTAAAAGTTGATTTAAATTTAGCTACTTATCGGTAAGTAAGTATAGTATAGTCTCAGATTATATAGGAGATTCGTTGATTTTAGATCATTGTTCTTTGCCGTTTTTAAATCAAAAATGTCACTTTGCCTGAATAAAAAGACCTTCGATCGGTGTGTTTCGCTAGTGATGACGTATGGATGTAAAACTTGGACATCGAACACCAATATGCTACGCAAAGTCTAATGCACTCAAAGAAGTATGGAACGCAGTGTTCTTGGCATAACGAGGAAATAAAAGAAGCGGAATACGTAGGTGAGAAGTATGAAAAGGGTAGTGGATATATTGGATATAGATAAGAGATTGAAATGGAAATGGGTGGGCCACGTGGCTAGAAGAATGGAAGAAATTTGGACAAAATAAGTGCTAGAATAGAACCAGAGAGAATACAAAAGTGTAAAAGGAAGACCGCAGGGAATATGGGTAGACGAAATTAGGTAAATGTGTAGAGTTAGTTGGGTGAGAGTTGCGCAAAATAGAGACGAGTGGAAGCATGTTGGAGAGCTCTTCATCCAGCAGTGGATGGTTATTGGCTGTAGATAATGATGATGATATAATGAAAAGTAATTTTGTAGTTATACATATATTATGAATAATACGATATAAAAGTTATGTGTGAATGAGTTGTAATTTAACTTTGATTTATTCCAATTGGAATGATTAAAGCTTGATTTTAACTTTGCCATTAAATATTGGCAATAAATTATTTTCGATAAAAAACATGTATTATCGTGATTTTTAAGTATCACGATGCAAAAATATCCCATCAAATACAAGCCACACCATGACGTCACATCGCTATTTGTTCGCCCTTGAAGTATCCTTGTCTAAATACTAAAATCCGACTAGAAAAACTGTGGGCAACTGTTCACAAACATACTACATATATAATAATACATATCTGTTTTTTTAATTCGTGCCAATTTTGCAAGTTCTCGACCAATTATTTGGAAGTTGAACCAGACGTAATTGTATAATTTGAGGACGATCGATGCTTCTCAAAAGTCGAACGAAGTCAATAAAAACTGTTTTGAAACGAAAAGTGCAAGCTGATCATGTTCGGCTTTAGCATAAAATTTGATTTATTGGCGAATATTTTAAGCAATTTATTGTATCTGAACAGAATTTGCGAAGACAAGTGATGCGTAAAAGTACGCTGATCATTTTCAAGGTCTACGTGAATTTTGGGCTGTCACAATCACGTTGCGAATTTTTTCTTACCGCCATATAATTACGGAGAGCAGCGAATAGGAAGAAAAAAACCGCCACCTTTACAAAAGATAAAAAAAAATAGTTAGATCAGAAAAAAAATTGGCCAAGCCACCGGAACGTTAATATGGCGTGGTAAACCGTTGAGTTTTAGGCGCGATCTCGATTTTTGCACTGAAAAATGTTGCAAAAATGCATCATCCGCGGAATGAATTTATCATCGATAAATAATAGTGTTGTTCGTTGGGAATTAGGAAGACATTCGTAGGCAGTTCTAACGAGCTTTGTTCGCATGTTGTTTAGCACTTAACTCGTTAAATTATCACCGTTAAATAGCAATCTTTCGGGGAACTGCGTTTACTAAGCAATTAAGAAGTCGCCTCGTTTCCAACGTACATACATACTCGCCTGTCTTTGATAATGAACGGTGTAATGCCTTTCCAGTGTCTGTATCTTATTGCGAAAAAAAATTGTAAGGAATAGCAATTCTAATTATGGATACTAACTATGAAGTTCAGAGTTCGAGTTGAAAACAAAAATTTCGCTAGCATGAATTAATTATATTCATTAATAATAAAATGATCCTTAGTCCTCACTGTTAAAATATAAATCATTTAAGTATTACAATAGCATTTTGTTTTCAGCAAAGTGAGGACTACTCTACTTGCCAAACTTATCATAGGTAGCACTTCTGCAGCTATCATATTAGATAGAGCAGTTATTTACTTACAGTTTTTTTTAATATTTTTGAATAATTTGCAATATATCCTGCTTGTGAAAAAATCTAAAAAGATCTGACCCACAGGAGAGCCATACAAAATCGGGTTTTGGACAGCCCTTATAAAGGTCAAGGGTTTTTAATAGACGCTTTGCGTGTCCGTTGATACATTTTAGGGGAGTCTTACTCAATACTCTGTATCACAGCGATTCTTAAGTGTTGTGATTTCAAATCATAAAATAAGTTTAGCGACAGCAATGATGCACCTTAAATATTATACATATATTGTCACAATGGAACGCTATTGATTAAAGTCGTTCTAAAACTTATTAGCAAGTCAATCTTGAATGCTTGGTAATTTTTCAATTAATTATGTGATTTTCTAACATAGTGATAAAATCTAATAAAACACATTTACATACGTTTTTACTGTAAAACACATTTTTTGCACCTGCGATGTAGGTTATAATCATTATTGTTTTCGCCGTGAATTATTATGTAATTATGTTTGAATTTATTTAACATTTGATTATTATTGTACTTGTGTGTATGAATATTCAACGTTTTAACCGTTAATATTATTACAATGCAATTGATTTAAATGCATACACTCAGGTTTACAAATTAGATTAATTACATATATAAATGTAGATGTTCTGAATTGAAAAATATAACTCATTCACTACATAGTATTCCAGTACCTAAAATCTCTCAAACCCAAATCAATGATTTTATTAAAGTATTCTCACACCCAAATTATTTTTTACAAAACCGTAATTAATGGATGTAATTATTTGAAACATAAAATAACGCACTTACTAAAAATTTAAGGGCGAAAACATACTGGGTAGTATGGGGACATCATGTCCTTCTTTTTTTTTGCTTCAGCTGTGACCGTAAACAATGGATGTTCTCTAAACCGAATTCGCGTGCACGTGCAGAATGCATATGTTTGGGAGGTCGCACGTGTATGCATATCCATGTGCAACTGATAAGTTTCTCCTACATTTCTTCAAATATGGGATTCACAGTTATCGATCAATGTCAAGCAAGGATAATTAAAAGGATAAAATATCACCGAAAACACTCCAGGGGGTGATTGTTGGGACTGTGTACCATGAATATGGACTAGGGATGCTGCGTTTTTTCGCATGTTTAAAAGTATCTAAAAAAAACGCGTCCCAGTGTGTTTTCGGCCTAAATGCTCATTCTTCAGTCTTTACTGCTTTTGGGTATATTTAAAATTGGCGGGAGATCAGCTTGAAAAATTTAGACTTGCATTACAACTGCAATAAATCATAACGAGCAAAATACCAGTTTAATACAACCATAAATTTATCAATCGCACAAAAAACTAAAAGATCATCGGTGATTAGTTGACTGCCGTCAGGTGTTTGCCGAACAGCCAGTTTTATTTCCTAATCTTGATCGTGGTACTCCAACCGATCATTCTTTGTTCGTTTGGGAGCTGCAAGGGTAAATTTAAGGTTAAAATCAAGGCAACTATTGCGATTTAAATATGCACATTACACATACATACAAACATCGCAATAATAATCATCATCATTGTACAGTCACTGTCTATTGTTGGACTGTTGACCGTCATCCTCTTCTATCCTCCACAACTTTCATCACAAATTTACTTCAGTTCTACTTCCATTCAGCCTTCTTTGCTTTCTGCTACATACTATTTGATTAATTTGTTTGATTTCTCACCAATTTCACTATCGTTTAAATTTCATCTACTATGCTACAAGTGGATATGTTCATTAATTTATAAACACAGCACCTGTTTAAAAATGCTTAAATTCATCTAGATTCTCTTGGGTACTATTCAAACATTCAGTTAAGATTAAACTTTGTCATATTCATCTTTTTAGTCACAATTATCAAGCTTCTTATTGATCAATGCTTTTTTCTACATAACTATATATGTACATAAAATAAGAATATATTTTCTAGATTTTGGGATAATTCTAACCTGGAAACTTAACTGGGGTCACAAAATCTCATTTTATTCATGGACATGCACACATAATATGCACTTTTCATATTTACGGCCACATTTTCCATGCACATTGGAATGTAAATGGTCTGTGAGTTTTCCCGGAATATCTATAATTTAAGAAAAAAATTGCACTTTAAATTGAGTAGTAACTATTATTTTATTTTATTTTATTTTATTTATTTGGAAAATTTACAGTTTACAGTTTATTAGATTGATAGTAAAAAAATATAATTATGTTAAGTAAACCATTAATAATTTTCACATATAGGTAAAAAAAGAAAAGCTCAAACATTTAAAATAAGAAACAAAAATGATAATAGAGTAAGATAGTTAAAGAAAACAAAAAAAGAAAAAAAATAGAAATAACAGTATAATAAAAATATCAGAATAATAAGAATAATAATATGATAAAAATTATGAAATAATATAAAAAATATAATATATAACAAAAAACAAAAAGACAAAATAAATACATCAAAATAAAAATTCATAATCATAATCATAAACTTTCATTAAAATTAATCATCGAAAAACAAATTTGCAATAATTACTCTAGCTTGTATAGCATTAATATTAAATAAGTCAAACATAGAAATTGTTAAGATTAGTGTGTTGACGGTGGAGCTTGCACGCCAGATGAATGAGCTTCTTCCATAATTAGAAAAAGTATTAGGTATGTAAAGGAGCTCATTACATCTAGTCATTCTATTTGGTACACGCAATGATAGTCTGCTCAATAATTGAGGACAGTCAATCGAGCCGTTAAGGATGTTCAAAATTGTTGAGATGTCAGCTATCTCCCTTCTTTTGACAAGAGGAAGTAGATGCTGACACCTACAAGCATCTTCATAGGAAGTATAGGTTAATCCAAAACGGCTACTGACGTACCTCAGGAATCTCTTCTGAATGCGCTCCAATCTGTCTCTTGCACCAGAGTAATCTGGGTTCCAAACTTGGGATGCAAACTCAACAATACTTCTTACGTATGCACAATATAGTATTTTGTATGATTTTATAGAAGTAAAGCATTTGGAGGACCGGATGACGAACCCGAGGGCCTTCGACGCTCGAGCTACAACATTGTCAATATGTTTACTAAAGGATAGATCAGAGTTTAAAAAGACTCCCAAATCCCTAATTTCCGATACCCTTGTGAGTCTATGTCCGTTAATTGAATGAGGAAAGTCAACTGGACATAGTTTTCTGGTGAAGGTTATGCAGGAGCATTTTGCTACATTAATTTCCAACTTATTTATGCTGCAATAAGCCTCTAGTCTGAACAAATCATCTTGTAGGGCCAAAGCATCATTTCGGTTGTCTATTCTCTTGAAAATCTTCATATCATCAGCAAATAATAGTACATTTGAATTCTGAAAACATTTTTCAATATCGAAGATGAAAATATTGAATAATAGAGGTCCCAAGAGGGAGCCTTGTGGAACACCAGAAGGAATATTCATCCATTTCGATATAAATCCATTTAATGAGACAGCCTGTGATCGACGCGTAATGTATGAGGTGAACCATCTATAGAGATCACCATGAATACCGATCTGTAAAAGTTTTTCAAGGAGAATATCGTGATCAATCTTGTCAAATGCCTTACTATAATCTGTATATATAGTATCAACCTGAGACCGATCGTTCATGGCATTAGTAACGAAATCATTAAATAGTAGTAAATTTGTTGTAACTGAGCGTCCTTTCTGAAAACCATGTTGTTGCATACTAAGAGATTGCGAGATAGCTGGAAAAAGTTGGTCGTACACTAATTTTTCTAATATCTTAGCAAATATACATAGCTTTGATATAGGCCTGTAATTGGAAATTTCGTTTTTTTTTCCTTTCTTATGTACAGGAGATATGAATGCTGATTTCCAGATACAAGGTACAAGGCCCTCACTAATAGATCTTTTATAGATAATGGTTAGTGGTAAAGTTAGGCTTTCAGCACATTTTGAGATAAAAATTGGAGAAATTAAATCTGGGCCTGCTGTTTTATGAATATCAGTTGATTTCAAAATATTTAATACTTTTTCACTTCGAATTTCAATTGATCCAATTTCAGAGGAAGATGTGACAGAACAGACGTTGGTTGGTAAGGGATAAGAGGAAGTCGATTGATTAGAGACCGGTTTAAGGAACGTCGAGTAAAAGAAGGAAGAAAACAAATTACAAATGTCCACCCCCGTATCAGCAGTAATGTCACCATGATACAGAATATGAGGTAGGACGTTGTTTTTGTTCCTTGATTTAATGTAGGACCAGAATGCTTTGGGATTCAAGGAAATGTCGTTTTCTACTAAAGTCATATAATTTTTGAAACATTCTTTCAGTTTTTGCCCGATTGCGTAATAGTACAAAGGTATGATGGTCAGCCAGGTTGTTATAATTTTTGAATTTCTTAAAAAATTTGTACTTTTCCTTCAGGACTTTTTTTAGGGGTGCAGTATACCAAGCGGGAAATTTTCTACTTTGAACATGTTTCTGTGGGATATATTTATCCCTTAAATTATATATAAGATTATAAAATGAATTTACAGCATCATCAAGAGAAACAGTATGTAAATAAGACCAAGAAACAGAGTTTAATTCATTTTGAATCTCGTTATAGTTACCAAGATCAAAAAGGAATCTAGTATAAGGTTTAGATTTAAGTGATCGATAAAAAGTTAGATCAGCAGTAATTAACAGAGATTTATGATAAGGATCCTCAGGAACGAGAGGATCTAAACAGGCATCTACTACCAAATGTTCATTTGATAAAACTAGATCAAGAATACGGCCGAATAAGTTAAGTACTCCATTATATTGTTTAAAATTACAAAAATGTAATGCATCAATAAGAGTCATTTCGGTGCTTCTTAACGAATTGATAGGTATAAGTCCTCCTCTGGAGATATCCTGGGACCATTGGATGTTACTTAGATTGAAATCTCCAACAATTAAAAATCTATCATCCGGGTAGTTAGTTGAAATAGTAGACATGTTTTCAAGAAAATTAGTAAGTTGAGTATTAAAAGAATTACCTATGTTCTCAGAACATAAATACAATACACATATATGAAATTTGAGAAGGTTGCGATGATTAGTGGTGCTGCGTAAAGTGAGAGATATCCAGATATCCTCCGCAGAAGAGTGCCACTCTGGACGTGAAACAACTCCAAGTTCACGCTTAGTTGCCACAAGGCAACCACCACCACGTATTTGGTTTAAGTTAACATAATTACGATCTCTTCGCCACACTATATATCTTTCATCAAAGAGTTCCTGATCACTTATAGTGTCCATCAACCAAGTTTCAGTAAGCAAAATAATATCATAATTGGACATGTTTATATTTCGTAAAAAAATATCAGTTTTTGTACGGAGACCACGTACATTTTGATAATATAAATTAATAGAATCCATTAAGTGGTCTCAGAAAAATAATAAAAAGGTACTCACACACATATATATATGTGCATATACAAATGCATATAAACACATACACACATATGTACATACAATTATACACGAAAATACACATGTCAATATGTATGCAAACATAAAAATGAAACGTATTAATAGAGTAGGAAAATAAAGCACATGGAAATAAGGAACATGGAAAGTACACAGAATAAAATATAGCAATGTAATAAAAATAAGATAAATTGTAAAACGTAAATAGAATTGGCAATTGATGAGTACGTAGTGATAGACGTGTAGATATCTAGAAGCATAAATATCAGCAGTTATGTGTATATGAATATAAATATACACATACATACTTGCATCCATAGAAGCGATACGGAATTACCGAGCAAACCATCACTCGTGATACCAATTGAGTTAAAATAAAATTAATAAAGCGAATTATATAGTTTTTTGGCAAGTATTTGTTCATAATATAATAATAAACAATGATTTAGATGACAATTGATGATAGAATTGAAAATAAAGTGCGTTCAGAAATATAAGAAAGAACCAATAATTAATAAAGAAAACAAAAACCATAATATATGGGTAGAATTGATAGAGTGCATAAAGATAGACGTATAAGCCTACATGCGTAGGTAAGCATAGACATATGTATACAAATGAGCATGCATCAATAATTATAAACAAAGATATAGAACTATTGTTCAAATAATAATCATTGATGGTAGTAAATGAATCTGAACATATATTAACAAAGTGAAAAATGGAGTTAACCAGTTTATATTCTTTAACAATAATATTAATATTAAGACAATAATCAATAATAGAAGTGAAACTATAGTTATAAATAGAGCAAAAAGTATGGAAGAAATTACAGTAAAAAATGTAATTGCATGTACAAGTATATGTAATTATAAATGAAGATATAGAATCAATTATCAAACAACAATTATTGATGATAGCAATTGAATTGAAATAAGTATAAGCAAAATAAAATATGGAATTAGTTAGTGTATATTCTTTGATAATAATATTTATATTCAAATAATTATTATTAATAAAAGTGAAAATATAGTAAAAAATATGGTGGAAAATACAGTAAAAAATAAAGTAAGAAATGTAGATATAAAATATAGAGAAGAGAATAACAGGATCGGTAAATATAATTGTCACATAAAAGAGAAGGTAAGAAAAATATAAATAAAAAATTAGAATTGATTGCTTATTCATTGAAAAAATATTTATATAATCTTTTTTAGATCGTCCAAAGTCTTTATGTGTAGAATCTTTGAAGTGGAGTTTTTTCTTAAAAGTATGTTTGAATTTCTTACCCAGACGTATTGAAACCCCTTATCTTTAGCATAGGATTTTGTTTTGGTCAAAAGTTGCTTATTGGCAATGGTTAATTGATCATTTATGTAGATTTTGGTATTATCAACACCAACACCTATATCATTAACTGTGAGATTCTTGTGTTTACGGGTAGTCGCAACAAAGTCTTCTTTAATATATCTATTGATGAAGCTCACTATAAGTAGTTTATCCGAAGTGCGGGTAAACGTAGTATACCCGCACTTCGGATAAAAAAAGGGTATAAGTAGTTTATAACCAATTGTTGAGTTTAAAACTTGTATAAAAGGGGGGTTTGCGAGCTTGTAAATACGATTTTCCGTTCCAGTAGTAGCTCGTTCGAGACAAATGAAGTTTTCTTCACGTCTTCATATACTAAGAAAATAGTTTGAAATACCGCAAATAAGCTTCACAATGCGATTCCCAAGTATATGTAAATATTTGGAATACAATTATTTTTACATTGAATAAATATTAGTTGTACCTGTATGTTTGTATGTGAGAATAAAGGAGGTATGTAAAAAGACGATGTTTCGTATTGAGGCAGGTCGGTGAGAATTTAACTCGTTCACTACTACCGTTCGTAATTGCGTATTTGAATCACAAGTGGTCAAGCGTAGAAAAGTGCATTAAAATGCTAGGACTAATATCGTTTTAATGGCACGGCCTATAACGCATCAAAAGTTGTGCTACCGACGCTAATGCACTTTGCATCTGCATTGAAATCGACGTACCCAAACGGTAGTGCCGAAAGTACCACACGATGTTACCGTATGAAGAAATATATTATACATAGCAATGAGCTTGACCTTAAAAATTGCAGTAGTTGTGATGAAAAAACTGTAATCAATTTATGCCAAACGTAAATCTTCGCACTAACTTACGTACATATGTATTATGCATGTACATTCATATATCGAATTTCTTAGGTAAATATTTATTGAACCTTCGGCTAGTTCCGATAATTTTCTAAGGGTCAGTAGATTCATTATTAAGGTCTTATACTTTCCATGAGTCTAAAAATAGTTTAATTGTGGGCTTTTGTAGTTTTGAATCTAAAAAAAAAAAAAATGTAGATTGAAAGCGAAGGGAAGATAGAATATCTTAAAACTTATGTATCATCGAAATATATATTTTTATTAATATAATAAAAAAGAAAAAACAAATTAGATTCTTTACATAATCAATAAGAACATTTCCAAGAAGAACGCTATGGTGCAAGATCGCCCTACATATGTATGTATGTAGATATTTTAATTGAAGATAAATAGGCGATAAAGATTATACTAATTATTAATTTAAAACTGTACGTACTGAGTTCCAACATTGTACGTGAAATACAAATGTATGTTACAGTTGAAGTGTATCTTCCAGTTGTAGTATATTTTGACTAGTTGGAATATATGCCGTCTAACCTACGCAAGTTGATTCATATGGCGAATTGCATTCCAACTGGTCAAAATATATTACAACCGAAAATAAAGTTCACCAGTTGGTTCCATGTTAGATGAAGACGTTAGGTTTTCGTGAGAGCGTCACTCGATTAGTAAATTGAGTTGGAAAGTCACATTTTTGCTTTGAACATATTCTTAGAGTTATCATAATACGGTACTCAATACCTTTGTTAGTAATACCAAGCAAATATTAACGCATTATTGAATTCTAAAACATTCTTAAAAACATCAGAGCTGTCAAAACACAACTGTTATATTACAACTGGTGCACATTGTTGAAATTGTACATATTTGCGCTTGTAGTTATCTAATTTACTAGTTGAATTGTATTCGAATATGAATGACCTAAAACGCCAGTTGGAATATATTACAACTGAAAACATACTTTGACTGTAAAATATATAGTTGTACATTTTTTTTATATTATATGTGTACATATATACATAGGTAATAGAACATGAAATCTTTGATTGATATAATGAAATGTTTTGATTGACCTTAGATACATACCCAAGATTTAAAGCGATTTAAAAGGTGTTGGAGGAATGCTGGAAAAATGGAGGAATGTTGGAATTTCACGAACAAATTTTGGGCTGTTGGTAAAAATAAATTTATTCGATGATTATTTATGATAATAAATTGAATTCGGATATGGACTATTTAAAAACAAAATTTGAGATATGAAAATTTTTATTTTTCATCCGGTTGCATTTGCGCACTACGCGTTTGGTGCATGGCGTCTCTCGACGCAGTAATCGCTCTCGGCCTGTAATTTGTTTGATGCGCGACACTTTTTCAAACTGCACACATATGCGCATGCATTTTGTATCATTTACCCGCCAGTGCACATTTAATATGCATTCGAATCAAACACGGATAATGCGCTCAAAAGCAAAAAAAAAAACAAATCGAATTCGGTGCATCGTTAACCGTCAAGATGCACATTCGACTTCAGTGGAAGAAAAAAAAGACAATATTAATGTGCCGTATAATCGTTGACGACACACAACCGTAAACACGTTATGATATTTACCACGTTAATTTCATTAATGTGTCTCGATCGTTGAAAATGTAAAAAAATAAAGGTAAAAACGCGTGAGAAAACGCATGTGGGTGTATCAAACAAGGAAAACCTGTTTTGGTTCTGGATCAATTATGCTGAATTATAATGATTCTACATCAATTTACACGGGATTGATATTTATTTCTGGGTATTTGGTTCAACACTTTTATCAAATTTAAGAAGTTAGTTCCGCCCAAGTTTTCGAAATTTAAATTTCGGATCTGCATGCATGCCAATATATACAATGTACACATACGTATGTATATAATGTTACAGTCCGTGTGTTAAATCATGATAGTTTGTTCATACAACTATTGGTTTTAGTTTACATAATTACTAACAGTCAAAAGCTTACTTCAAATAGATTCACCAGGTGTCGCATGAAACTTTTAGCTGTCAAAACATTTGAGATGTCAACACGCTTAGTATTTAAAAGGAAAATCCTATGGAAACCACATTATACGGTACTATAATTCCCGTTTCAGCTAATATTCCAACTCAGGGTAAGCATATATATAAATGTATGTACATAGAGAATGGGACAAACGATAGAATATACTTAAACTTATGCCTAATAGTTGTGCATTAACAACCTAATTTGTTATTTTGTGTAGGTACGCTAAAACTGGACAGCTGGTTCATATATGAACAAACTAGAATGTTCATGAACGAAAGAAATGTACACTTGGACTGTGTTATACATACATATATCTATGTACATAATACTTAAAGTAAACCTCAGAAAATTAGCTTTGAATGTACAAGACGTCTTTTATTCGTATTTGATGATGATTTAAAATCAGTTATCATTGTAAAAAGTGTAAGGTGAAAGAATAACACACGTATGTTTAATTAATAATATCTGCCAAACTATTTTTTATACTAAAATAAAATAATTTTGATAATAAAACCAATTGTAATATACAAAATATATGTATGTATTCTGCATTTTCTGGAAAATCCGAATTTTATTTTTCTAGGAAAAACACGTCTACTAGAATGAAATTTGAAAGTTTGAAAGTTTTTTTGGTGTTATGTAAATAAATGTATGTATACACGCATTTGAAAGCATCGAAAAACAAACTCAAAGCGAGTGTAGAAAAATTATAATCTGTATTTAAAGTATGTATTTAAATTATTGATTGGTCAATTGCATTATACATACATATATTGTATATGTTCGTATATTCTATCATTATTTTCTGCAATTTAAAACGCGTTCATAATCCTAGGATTAACTGTGAAAAGTTTGGTTGCGATCGGTCAAAAGGTAATGTAGTAAACTGCTTGATGAATAGAACGATTTGTGCGTTATTCTTAACGCGTCTGCATCAAAAATGGTTTATGGTTTGATTTATTGATTGTGAAGAGTGGTTAATATAATAGTACACAGTACACGTATAACGAACGATGTGTAATTTAACCAGTCATCGTTGGTTATTAAATGTTTTTTGTCGATCGTTGCATAATTGTTGCTCCCGTTAGCCGTTGAACAAATAACGACGCCGTTGCGTGAAAATTATACATATGAATGTGTGTTGTTATCTGTATCTCGTAAAATTAATTTGCTTAATTTGTACAGGCGATTATTTTCGCCTGAAGCTTATTAATAATTCAACAGTAAAATTGTTTTTTATTTATTTGTATATATTTATCAAATTTATCAATATTTATATGTGCTATATGAATTATTGTAGGCAAAAGTATAAGAAGCTTAGCAAATTGTTCTCATCTTTCTGGTTATTAGATTAATTTTGAGTTTAATAAATCATTTTATGTTCAAATTTAGTAAGTTGAGGTTTCAATAGCTCAAATTCTAAGAAATAAACCTGAAATTTCATATTCGCTGTTTATGTAATCCTAAACTGACCTAAACTATCTCTGATTTATTCAAGATTAAAATCGCTCTATGATGTCTAAATATTGTTATGTATAAATTATGAAAATTTATACAAATTTACCTTAGAATGGTTTTTCAATATAATCAATACCTATGTACAATATGTATGTACATATATATTCAAATCTGCGATGAATCAATTGATAATTATGCGTGTAAAATAATATCAAAATCATAATCATATTAGCATCATAATTGATTTAAACGGATATATGCATTTCTATTGATTTTATTCAATTTTTGTGAAAATAAAAAGGTACCTACATACATACATACAAAATAAAAATGATTTTTAAATTATAGTTTCATTCAGAAATAAATCGAAATTATATTTTAGTTACAATATGAAAATCGTAATAATGTTATGTTGAAATAGTGTTGAGTACTTACTTACTTACTTACTGACTTACTTTATAAATACATATAATGTATTTATAAAGGATCGAGTAATGATAATATTGCAAATGGTGTTTAGAATTATTGATATTCGATACTTTAAATCACAGTTGAAAAGTGATTTTCCCGACAATTTTCCACCTAGGCTTGTTCCACTTTTGCGCGGAACGGTACGTGCATATCTTCCATTGATAGTTTTCGATACAGTGAATGAATATCGAATGTAAAAAAGATAAAATAATAACAACGCCATTTTCGAGAGTTACCGGAGCGTTTAATTAGACAGACGGGTTTAGAGAGGTGTCGTAATCGACGGTTTTTCGGAGACATCAACGCGTCACGTCGCGAAACGTCGCATCGCGAAAAACAACCGGTTCCGGCCCGCGTTTAATGACGAAGATCGCAAAGCGTTTCGTGTCAGGAGATTTGTTTTCATAAAAGTCACTAATTACCCCCCTCATCTCGGTCGTAACATTGTTAAACGCTGTTAAACCATTCACGCGCCATTACCGGCCCAACAAGGTGCAACACGCGACTGCAATTCGCTTCATATGCACTCGAGCTCGTTTACGAGAACGCTTTGTGCGAAATGTCGCAAACGATGTCGGTTTGTAAATCTGCGATAGTTTTTATTTCAAGCACCGCATGTGCATGCACGTATTTTCTTTTTCATACTTCACCTTACAGACATATTTCTGAAAATGATCGTCGTTTTACATATGTAAATACATATGTAATACATGCATACAGAAGACAGTTTATTTTTGCCATTTTCTTAGTAGATTTATTTTCTCGTTGAATTGCATTGTTTAGTTGATAGCAAAACTTAAAAATAAAATTGCTTTTAACTAAAACCACAAACACTTCGTGCTGATTATGTTTATTTCAGATGAGTTATTATTCAGATGAATATTATCCTGTAAAACACACAAGGATCCTCTTCTGTTGGAGATAAAGATTTTTCCACCACCATATTTCACTTTGAGTTCTCAGTTAAGTTAGCTGATGTAAGTCCTCAAGATGTTTGAAGAAAGGGAATCGAAAAATATTTAAAAACAGTTTGGTATTGGTAACAGAAAAGTTTGGTAAAATCAGATTGAGAAAGGATAGGACTATATTAGAAGACGGTTTCTGTAATAATAAAATATACATATGTATGTTTACTCTCTTGGAAAAATCTGACTAAGATGTTGTTCGATAAAGTTAGATTGAATAAAATTGGATAAGAAAAAGAAGAAAGTAGAGTTTTTCTTTTTGTTGCCAACTTGTATTCTTCCCATTAGTATGTTACATATTAGCAATCTCAAATTTTTCTAAAGTATTTTAAAGTCTGAAAGCTCTTTTTATAATCTAGCCCAACTCACATAGTAAGCCTCAAACAGTTGAAGTACTTATTTCCAATGCTCTTTTGATGTCTGATCTTGACCGCTTGGTTCTAATACTCTCAGAATGGTTTATTTTTGATTTGAGTCTGGTCTCTGTTGTTTTTTTTATTTTTTTATTATATGCTGTACTACTAAGATTTTCTTTTTGGTTTTTTAAAAAAATATGAGGTGCATGTATGTATGTATATATACATAGTTGAAGTGTTAACGTGTGTCGTGTCATTAGCGTGTGTCGACCTTGGCACAGTGCACTTGTACCGAGAACTGTGTGTATGTGAGTTTTTTGAAGGCTTTTTGTTAATTCCGGAAGTCGCCGGGAAACAATATAAAAATGTGAGAAACAAAACAGTCAAGCGTTACATTTGCCAACAACTTAAATCCTATTCAATTTCACATTTAATTTAAAATATTCGCACGAGTATCGTCGCTGACGGTTAAATTGAAAATTGTAATTGTATAGAAATTATCTCCGGGCGGAGCCGGGGACTTAAAATTAGTCATCAATAATTTAATAACCAAACTCTCTTTTATTCAACTCTTTCATTTCATATAATTAAACATCCAGAGTAGGGATTATTTTAATTACAATTTAATTACAATTATTTTAATTCAAACTGTAATTAAATTTTAGTTTTGAATTTAAAATGAAAAATTTGTAATGTTATTTTTTTTTAAAGCTTTCTTTAATAATAGTTAAATATTAAATATTTATTGGTTTTATTTGGAGCTCGATTGCTACCATAGTATCCGAAATCATCACGCCCATTTGATTGGCCCATTATTTATACGTACAAATATAGTCCATTAGGTATGGCAGGTAGAAATTATTTCACGGCATTAGTCAAAATCGTTAAACCGCAAGCTGTTACTGTTGTATTTCGCCTCATTTTTTTAGTGCTGAAATCCTACGAAATGCTAGATATTTCTCACCCCTTTCCTATAAGAGTGAATGACATATGGCGAAGACGATGGTTTTTGTTCGAACCATCGTTCGAACAAAAAAAGGTCTATATTTTATAACAAGCGGTAGCTGAATTTTTTTCTGGTTCGCCTAGTTTACCTTCTGCTAAATTATACATTGCGATGAGTCGCAGACACGGAAACTGACGATCTCAACACGTAATTATGTTATTTTTGCTTTTGTTTGTTTATATTATTTCGTACACAATGTGTACTATATAATGTGAATGCAATTTCATTCTTGTTGTGGATAATTTCATTTATTATGTACTGTTTTTAGAGAAAGAAGCGCGCTTGAAAGTACCCATGTATGTATGTACGTACATTGTACAAATTAAACACGTGAATCATATACATGTAATTATATCTGTTCATACAAACATGTCTGTAATCTTTAGCAAGTCATTGAAAGTTTATTAAGATCAGTCAAATATTATACTAGAGATAAATCCGTGCATATATCAAAGTAAACGTATTAACCTGTAGACATAATTATTCATTTTACACCGACAATTTGATAACACAAAAAAGGCAAACGTTGAAATTAATCGTGACGAATTTATCTATGTATACACATTGTATATACATATATGTATATGTATATACTATGACTATAATATATGTAGTATTAATTTTCTGGTATAATTCACATTGGATTCCATTTGGAATGGAAACTTTTCAATGAAAATTGTCGGACTTTTCACCCATCCTATGCCTACAAATACTCAATTTATTTTCTAATAGACATTCAAACAAAAAACAAATAAATGACCATGGTCATAGATAAGTCGATAGGGTTCGGATTTTGATGCTAAAAACAAACCTCGAGTAAACGTCAAATACTTTGTTTAATGACTTTGAAGCTTCGGCATCATGAAAATTTTATAGTTCGTTTTGTAATATACTATTTTGGAAAGTCTAATTTTTAAATTAGTAAGCTTTTTCTATAAATTAAATTTAATGCTAGGATGTATTATCAAATATTTAGCTTGGTAAAAATAGAAATACGCAGATAAAAATGGAAGAATGAAAACAAAAGCGGATAAAAATGTAGCCCGAAAAATTTGTGTAAGATGAAATGCGTGAATGGTATCTAAAAATATGCATAAATACTGAGCGGGTATTGAAAAGATGAGCTTAAGAATATATGTACATATGTGAATCACAACGGACGAAAATTATATTTATTATTATGATATAAAATATTTATAGAATAAAACCATCCTTCTGTTGGCATCCTTCAAAGCTATTCAATAATATATTTTTTCATCCACATATATTATTCTTTTTGTAATTTTGTATATATGTATGTATGTATATATATGCCGATATGTCAAACTCAATGTCATATTTGGACTCAACGAGTCTGCATGTTACCGATTTTCACGTGAGTTTTCCGATCGACATTTTCCACAGTTAAAATGGGATCTTTCACGTCAAATCTGGCGGTAATGGACGGCCGTGGATTTGGCGCATTCGTCTTGCACTTTTGTATGTGAGAACACGTGACCGCATGAATAAATGCAGTCAAAATGCATCGGGACGGGGCCCCGCCGACGTAAAGGACACAGGTATTTCCAGTTCGGAGCCGGTTCGACCGGTTTTTTTCTTCGTCCCGAAGCCTCCGAGCCGATTTCGACTCAACGGATCCGATTTCGACACCGAACTCTGCACCCTATCCCCCACCTGCACAAGGCTCAAATTCGACGAACGCCCTTTTTTCGGTCGTCGACTTTTTTATTTCGAAAGGACGACCCGAGTCTAGCGAGTCTGTGCTTCGTCACTTCGCCCCGGGCTCAAATCACGATCCTCACAAATAAAACCACTCTTTCCTTTTTATTCCCTTTCGTTCGTCCTTTTTTTCGTTATTTTATTTTGTTTTTTGTGTGCGTCGGCTTTATTTCGTCGTTTTTTTTGTCGGGGGCGTTCGAAATCCTTTTGGTTTCGTTTTATGCGCTCGAAAGCCTGCGAGATGCACTCCGAGAGGGATCCCTCACCGGTAGCGCATATAATGGTCGACGCACACGCTCAGTGGTAACGACAACGTGATAGAAATTTTAATCATAAGCGGTGAAAACAATGAAAAGATTGCTCTGTGATTTTGAGATTTAGTTGTAGCTCCTGCCATTATCAATATGTCTATGTATAATAACTTAATATTATTAAAATCTTGACAACATATGTATGTACATATATATTAAGGAGGCCATTCGTACTGATCTTACCAGGACAACATTGTTTTTTTGGGTATATGTCGTGAGATAAAACCAGTACACTTTTTCATGTAATAGAATTTGTTTATCTAATATATGGATACATATACAAAGTCTCTTACAAAAATATTGGCAAATTAGTCAAATGTTGTTTCCATTTATCAGGAATAAATGTACCAGCCGTAGGATTTTTACTTTGATGAACAATATATAGCCCAGTGATGAAACGAAATTGAATGTTGAAACCTTTTAATGTTTGCTAATCACTTGATATATTCTTAACTAGTCTTGTGTAGAATTTTATAAGAGCATTTGAGAAAATGAATTCATTTTTCCATAAATGTGCCTCCATGATTATTTAATCTTCGTTTAAAATAATTAAAGTACATATATAGAAATGTTTTTGGAAAATAATGTCCTGGTTTTGAATTTGGAAAAAATGGTCACCTTAATGCCTATATATGTATGTATATGGATAGTGGCAGCTCGTAGAAAGTGTTTTTTCGGGGATAAAAAAAAAAGTTTGGTACCGCAGTACCTCAGCCTCTATGCTTGAACCGCGATACATACATTTAATTTCAAAAATTTTAATAGAGTGTGCTTTCCTGGTCAATTACAAACATTAATAAATAATTATATTTTTATACAGTATCACAGAGACATCTATGGATAAATTCAATATTAATAATATTTTGAGAAATATATACATTTTACACAGTGGGTAACATATTTATAACATCAACAGATTCGAGATGCAATAAACTCGATTTTGCGAGATACATGATAGTTTGCGAATTTTGGTGGAACCGTTTCATCATTGAAACCAGATATGTAAATTTGCAAATTCTGAAACGATCAACCTGAAGTTACGTACATAGGTATATCCAAGGTCTGTCCAGCAACACCACAACAGGGGATGAATCTATTACCCTTCAGTTGAAAGGATTACACGTTCACCACTGAGTTATATACTCCCGAATAAAATTATACTATAAAAATCATCACAAAAAATCTTCTTTCAGCTTATCCAATAGTGGTTTGTTATCTCAACGTGTAAGAAAACATATTATAATTATACTTTTAGTTTGTTAGTCTATTTTGTCCAATCCACATAATTTTGATAAAACTCCTCAGCCATATATGTATGTATTTAATTTTTTCTTCGCCTCATTGTTTGTACTTTCAAGCAATTTTATTATTCTCATGTTACATTTTTGCTGTGTCTTAAGTTATTATTACTTCTTTTTGAACTCTTATAGCGGGTGCACATTGAAATGACATGGCGACACCTCAAGGTAAAGTCGCTTCACTGTGTACGCTTCAATCTGATTCATATGTATATTGAAATATCAACCAAGCACTTGATTTGGGACACAGTTAATATTTCGCAGTAATTATAGATAAATTGCGAACGGTCAAATAGGATGACAAGCACGTAAAAATAATCATCCCGCAAGAAAACAGTACAAGAAAAAAAAATTATAATTGAAAAAAAAAGAAAACGTAACGGTGAACTTTTTCCCATCAATCCTACCCGATAATAATACGCACGCGAACCGCACAATCCGAAATACGAAATACGCAAGACAAAAATATAATGATCGAAACCGCAAAAATAATATATCATACATACGTGCGTAATTGTTAAATATTTAATCGAACGTGTACGGGTTGCTTTGGCTTTCCGAAGAATTCCGTCAAATGAGCGTGTATACAATATGGAATTACTAGAACACGTTTCCTTTCTTTCGGTTCACTTTTTTATTTGTTTATTTTTATTTTATTTCATTTACAATCCTTCTCCTCCCCTCCTCCACTCTCCTGGCCGAGTTTCCTTTTCTTCCATTTACAATATTCACCTGTTTACGGTGTATCGTTTGTGTTCACTTGCGAACAAATAAACGCTCACGAACTCACTGCACAAGGATAAACTCGGTCGTTATTGACGCGTGTGTTTATCTTACGCATGAAAGGGTTAAATAAAATAATTAAAAAAGCGCGTATGTTGTTACACACGTGCTAAAAGTCAACAAAACTATTAGGACTATCAGTATATATATATATATATATATATATATATATATATATATATATATATATATATATATATATATATATATATATATATATGTATATAATTGAGAACCTATGTATCTACTAGTACGGGAGACTCCGGTTAATTGGGACGCCGGCTACTAATCTTTTGCTGTACTTAATTAGGCCAATGTATTGCAGACTCGATGTATCCCAATTAACGAGAATCTGAAACTGTTTTGCTTCATTCATAGTTCTGTCAATTATTTTAAGTTTTATAGTTCTAACTAGTATTGATAGTACTTCTCTAATGGCACCCAAGTGAATATGTGTATGTAATTTATAGAAATCGGTACTCATTGCTTTTCAAGAGAAAAATCAATAACTAAATGAAAGTGAAAGTGAAATATATGTAGATTAACATATCTACATATATAAAATTGAGAAAGGAAATGTTTATTTAATATGTACCTATACGTACGTATACAGAAGAATGGATATTGAGCTGATGATCCAAACAAAGTTTTTTTTATTATGTAATTACTTATTAGAAATGAAAGACGATTCTAAAAGTCATCACCCAGCAAGTCAGTTCAAGGTCAATGTGTGATATTTAATACTTGGATATTTCGGGTCGGGTTTCGATCGAAAGTGTCGATTGACATCCACCAGAAAAATGATTGATAAAGAGTGTCCTGCATTATGTGCGAGCACGTAACGAGCCGGTCGTTTCTCTTTTTCTCGCCGTGGAACATGATTAATGGTGCGAGGGGTCTAATGTCTACCCTGCGAGGATTTGACCTCCCTCAACCCCAGATGCAGGCGTATGTGGATGCAAGCATGTGTGTGTAGACGATGCACATGCACCGGAGGAGAGGACAAGTCGACGACGAAAGACGCAACGAGTTTGAAAAATGAACGCATGTAAATTTCATGCACATGTTCAGGTCGTGGGAAGGTCTGAAAGGGTCCCTGCGAGTCGTCCGCCATGATTGATGGCCCTGAATTAGGGCGAATGCACATGTTCAATTTCATGAGTCTCATAATGTGAAACGACACTATTCCTGTATGTTGTGGACAAGTCTGGAAAAATGATGAAAATATTATCAAGTCTTTCATAAAGCCTTTCCCTTACGACAAAATTTAAATTAGTTGACCATTATATATAGATTGGCTTTGAACTTGTATGATTATGTATTTTTCTTGTAATATCTCATTCGAAGATGTTATTATTAAGGATAGGCACTCGGGTTCTATTACCCAGGAAAGAGGGGTTGCATATTATCAATTTCTATTGTCCTACAAAGCTAGAAAAGATAATAGAAATTGACATTAGGCAACCCCTCTTTCCTGGGAAATAGAACCCAAGCGTCTATTTTTAGTTATAAATTATAGCTATTAAAATAGACTTGGGATGTATTATAACTTATAATTAAAGCCCGGACCCTGAGGGGGCCGTTTATTGTTCAAATGTTGTAAATGCATTGTTAAAGGTTTGCCGAACCTTTTTTACAAATAATTTACAACAATTGAACAATAAACGGCACGCTTCCGGTCCTACCTCTACTTATAATACATCCCAAGTCTATTTTAATAGCTACTAATCCAGTGATCATTGTCTATTTTACACCTTTTTTTAGAGTTAAAGATATTAAAAGATTTACCTATTTAAGACAATTCTTATAAAATGTTCATAATTGTAATCTAAAACCTTTTTTTAATAAGGATTCACATATGAAATGGGTTTTCAATATACATACATATGTACATACAATGTATAGGTTTTATATATTTTAAAAACGGAAACAAACAGTATTACAACGTATGTTTATATAATATAACATTGACTCCAAAAAAGTTACTAAAAATAAATGATAACAATGAAAAAAGAAATAAAAACAAAAAAGAAATTCAGTTAGTAGTGGTAGCTATGGTTTATACCTACATATGTATTACTAAGAAAAATGATCAAACAATAGAAATTTAAACCAAGAAAAGGATCAATATGAGGGGGAATATTGTTAAAAGAAGAGCTAAATCTATGTAAAAAGGAATTAAAGAAATTAATGTGAAATAATGACGAATTAAGGAGGGATCTGATCGGACATAGAAACAGGATCTTACTTAAGAAATAAGTATTATCAATTATATAATTCAAAAGCTTAAACACAAAACATACATCATAAATTTTCCTCCTATATTGAAAGGAAAAAAAACGATCTACTAGAATTGCAGTAGGAATGGATTTTTTTATTTATGCGTTCTAAATTAATAGTACAATATATTCTCGATAGGAAGCATTCCAAACAGTACTAGAAAATTCTAGATGACTTCATACAAATGAATTGAAAAGCAAGGCAACAGAACAATGGGATTTAAAAGGCTTGGATATTCCAAATATGTATGTATATTGTACATATCTTATCCGATTTTCAATGTCAAAATAGCCATAAGGTCCAAACCGGTCAATTAAAACATACATAAATGATTAATCAAATTAATTAAAGCTTTATTTGAAGATTCTGCTATTTTTAACAGGTAGCGTATACATATGTACATACATACATACATGTAAGTACATACATATGTATTCAACTTTGTAAGTAAGTTTCAATCAGAAAATTCGTCCAAACTTTGCATGTTGTACATATATGAATGTTGTTGGTTCAGACTTCAGAACGATTTTATATATTTCTATTACATTTATTTCAAGTAGTTTTTTGGAACAGTTGTTTATTTGACAATTCTTGATGATGTGTATGCAAAGTTTGAACATAAGATCGAGTTTTTATAGCATAGCTACGTTCCAGATTTTTAGGACAGTTATTATAAATATGATGACAAAGGTGGTTGATGTAATGGTGAGATTAAAGATACTGTAATGTCTATGGGTGGGTCACGTAGATAGAAGAGGAGACGAAATAAGTGCTCGAATGGTACCCGAGAGAATGTAAAAGTGTGCAAGGAAGGCCACAGGGGAGATGGGTGGATGAAATCTGAAAAATGAGTGGGATGAGATGGATGAGAGTTGCCCAAATCAGAGACGAATGGAAGCGTGTTGGATAGGTTTTCATCCAGCAGTGGATTACGAATGGTTATAAATGATGATGATGGTATAAAGAGGAGAATTTGATTCATATTGGCGATAAATCTGCTCAACATGTCTCCACAAGATTATCCAAACGTATTTATATATGCACATACACACACTAGGATGGTTTTAACTTTTTATGAAAAAACGAAAATGTTTAAATCAGTGAAGTCAAGATAATGGAATTGTGAAAGTGTGAAATATAACTTTTGTTACAATTAAAATATTTTTGGAAAAATCATCTAGGCCTGGGTATTCTTTTTGGCTAATTATAATATATGTACATATGTACATATCTATGATAATTCGTTTGGAGATAAAGTTGAAGTTCATTTTATTATCGCAAAAATTAATACCCAAACACATTGTAATGCATAAGTCACACGCGATTTATATCTTATGTGCCGTTTTGGCGACGAAATCTCGCGTTGCAATTTATCTGCGTCAAAAATTCGCATGACGTATGTGTGTGTATGTGCGCGGGAGTTTGGCACATAAATCATCGCCGTTCCGTTTTCGAAATATGTATGCATGTATAAATAAAATCGCATTTTAATTTTAAAAACGCCAAAAATTGACGACGTACTCATGCATAAACGAACTTTAGTACGTGTTAATCATTCTATTGTACGAAAGCGCACACGAAAATAAAGTGCAGGTGGAAATATCACCGATAAGAACTTCGCGCTGCAACCGCAGAAAGCGACCCAAATTCGACTCGAACCCGCCGATATGCATCTCGTAGAGCGCCGCGTTAAAAGCTCCGGCACGAAGGGGTTAAAAGCGGAGCGCAATAGAAAAAGGTTCGACGACGCAGTTTTTTTAAGCGGGCGAAAGAGTCAGGCGCTTACGACGTTCTCGAGTCGAGCGGGCGCGCTCGTCGACTACGGGGTTGTAGGGGAATGTGCATCGGTGTTTGGAAACCGTACGTCGTAAGTGCCAACGAGCTGTCTGACCGGATGATGGATGGAGATTTCGGTCTGGGGATAAAGGATAGTTTCTTGCATAGGTCGGCCACGTCCTCCCCCTTCCTCCTGTGCACCAACAATCGAAAGGTTCATGTACCGAGGTCCCAAATCTATCCAAAACTATAGACAACTATATAAGAACTATCTATTGTAGTATACGGAAAACTATCCAACACGCTAAGGAACAGAATCGATTTGAAAATGACGTTGATTTAATACATATCAACTACGTATATATATATATATATATATATATATATATATATATATATATATATATATATATATATATATATATATATTCAGTACTTCGGTATGAAAATTTGTCGCCTTTATAATCTAGTATTTTATCTTTAACATAGAAATAGTGCATATATCGTTAAATAGAGCAAGAATTAATCTTCCAAAGAATAATTATAAAACGTTATCTGGTGACTTATAGTCAGTATGTATTGCGAAATATATATATGAAAGTCCTGCAAATGAGCATAGTAAATTAAACTATTGTTATTTCTAATGCTGTTCACAAAGCAAACCTACGCAACAATGATGGAATAAATAATTTTTGTATTACAAAAGTTTTAGTATTTTTATTTCTGCAAAAAATCTAAGTAATTCTACATTTAAACACAGCGGTATCATTGGCTTTATATTTTTATGTTAAAAAAGTTGATTTAATCATCTCAGATATATTATATAATGGAATGCTTTAATGGGCTAGTGTTGACATTTGTAGCTATAATTCTTAACAAAAAATGCAGTAATCGTATTATAAATGCATACGAAATACATTCGAGCTCTGAATATATTAAGTTAATGTGGTAGTTAATTTATGTTTTATGAAAAATTCTTTAGGATCAAAAAAAATACTACATGCATATGGTCTGCATAAGGAGAATGTAATTTAAATTATTTCATAATGATTACATTTAAATTGAATGTTATATGTATGTACATATAGCTAATTGTTTTTACAACATTAAAGAAAATTGATAATTAACAGGTATTTTCATACAAAAAGAAGTTTTCGGTTGCTTAAAAATTCCTCCCATTATAAATACAGGTACTTATAAACACAAATATGAAGGATTTTATACGATCGCTTCATTATGATTCAACGTGAGAAACAGGTCTTATTAAAACAACTGTCAAGTAGTGTTTAATGAAGTGAAACCGACAACTTCCCTTCAGGCCTGTCAACTTTATCTTAAATTCGTTCAAAATCGAATGTAAAAATTAAACTCCGATGACACAATTCATACAATAATATACGATTAATCGGACACCGGCTTTAATTACTCTCGCAAAAATTCAATCGCATTTAATACCAGACTACAGTTTGTAATAAAATAGTTGTGTGAACGTTAATCGCTTTTATGTGCATATATTGGAATTAAAAAAAAATGGCGATTTCTGATGTTAGAGAGGGACGTGTGTATGCCGTTGGAAAGAGACGACTGTATGCAAGTACCTTGGCCAGTGACAGAGATGGATGCATGTGTTCGATCGAGAAAAATGCACTCGGAAGACAGAGATGGATAGGTGTGATGCTGCTCTGTCGGTTGCAGGTTGGTGCAGTTGCACTTCCCATTGGCTGCAGCGGGTGAAATGCATCGCAGTGGTGTCTAACCTTTGAGAATCGTTGAGTTTTCCAGAATTTTCCCACTATACGGCACGTTCAGTGTTGATGATTTTACCACTTGTTTATTTTCTACTGTGAAAATTTGAAATATTTCTAAGGATGCTCATAAAATGTATAACTGTTGTATTATACATTGCATTGCCTAAAATAGTGTGCTTAGATTAACAACTAATTTAATCAAAACGTTGTGGTTAAAGCTATAAACTCGAATGGGGGATATTTTTTAATAACTGTAGGATTAAATAGGAAAGAAAATGTATAAATTACATTTGAAATTGACCTTTTTTTTACAAGCTTTTTTATGTTAGTTAGAAGATTGTGACCCAATTCCACTCTATAATTCTTAATCGACACACGGTTAAGATGTCAATAAAATAAGCAATCGTCTCAAAGAGGAAATTAATGGTTTATATTTATATCAGAATCATCTGTCATATCGATGTGATGACATGATCGATGGCTTGTCAGGGGAAATTCTTGCCACCTCCACACAACTTACAAATGCTACGTAGTTGAACAGATTTTATTTTATTTTATTTTTTACATATATATGTATATACCAGGAAGACCTAACAGGTAGACCCCAATGCGCCTTCATAGACAATTAATTACAAATGTTGTAGCATTTTTATTACATAAATTGCTGTATTTCGAGAGGCTGAAGAATACGAAATCAAAAATTAATTAATTAATGAATAAATTTTTTTACATATTGTACCTATACATAGATCAACTTCAGATATTTGTGATATAGCGGGTAGGATGATTTTTGCCAATTTGTTGTAACCGTTTCAATGAAAATCAGATAAATTGGCAAACTCTGATAAGAAACGATTGCCTTGCAGTCACAAATATCCAAGTCTGACTAGCAGTATTACAGATTAGCACGGGATCGAACCCGGTACCTCTCGATACTAAACATAAACGCAACCACAGAGCCATACTGCTGGCTTATAACTAGACAGCGGAGGGTGATTAAAGCAATATGCTTTTGAGGCGTTTTGGCTATAGTTTTTTATCTCTTCGATTTAGCACTATTGGAACGTGTATTGTTATTTGTCATTGCCTTAATGACTATTTCATATAAAATTTATATTTAAAGCTTTCACACTTTCTAATATACAATTGTACATACATTTTAACTTTAATAATCGATTAGGTAATATGAAAATTTAAAAATGTTTACACATTTTCATTGTCAACTCACTTTGAAATTTCCGTCTTTTCATATGCCTAGTTTGAACATAAGATTGATGCAAAATGTTTTATAATTTTCACAAAGTGACAAATTTAAATGTATCTTTTCACACTATAAAAAATTACTTGTTGAATAAACTTAATCTTTAATTATAATTCTACGATAAACTGATGGAAAATTTCCATATTTTGGATAGTGAGTTACTCATTCAGTTTATGTATGTATGTATGTTTTACGTTTCTTTAAGATTTTTAAATAAGATTCATTTTTCGTTTCAAGGTTTTTTTTTATTTTTCAATTTGATTTTTAATAAATAATTTGAATTCTTCATTTTATTATATGATGCTTCGAAATTATACATTTTGTACGTATAGTATTTAGAATCGTATTATTTTCAATACGTAATCGATTTAACAGCATTATATGCACATGTATGCACTGACATAACTGCAAGTATGTTCATTTTCGTTATTTAAAATATTTCCGAAGTAAACTGCATTCGAAATTCGTGGGGAAAGTTTGCACACGTCTGCACGGTTAGTTGCTCAGCGTAGAAGCGTTTCAGAGCTATTTTTTATTTCGTAGGAAAGCCGTAAAAAAAATAGAGGAACCGGAATAAGATGAAGTAACAGCTGTCATGTTCCGGAGTAGCATCTTAGAGGCATCGCGTTTGATTGGCACGTTCGGTAATTAAGGGATGTGATAAATTACCGCCGGAGAGGGGTTCACTTGCGCTCGTTATCGACTATAAATCAACCAGGGGACGAAGCGACCGGATTGGACGAAGGCCAATTACAAATATACAAATTTTCATATAAAAAAATGATCACCGCTCAAATTTTCCCAGGGTGGTTTTCCTCGCATCCCTCTTCAGTATGCGACCGCACGGACCTGGACTTCAAATTAAAGCCCTTAATTAAAAAATCTTGCTGCGGTTGAAGTCTCGTCCAGGGATGGCGGTCTTATGCAAGTGCATCGTCCTTTGTCGTCCCCCTTTTGTGCCCTCGATTCGTCCCACTCTCTTTTCCGACTTCCGTTCCGTGTACACTCGCGTAGTTTTTCCCAGCAAAAGGTTTTTCCGGCTCTAGCAGATACCCATCTACGTATCTCGGCGTGATAAGCGTCCCACATTAATTAACAGATTTGTCTTTGTTCGCGTTCGTGTAAGTGTCTAATGGAATGAGTGGAATCTATTTCAATTCCAATATTACGTCGAGTACTTATCGGGTGCTCCAATCTGGTTTAAATAATATTTCAAAATGATTTTATATAACGCTATTATAATTGGGGTGGAAGGAAATGCTTGAAAGTACATTTTTGGGTTGTAATTTCGAATCTCTTGAATATATCTATTATATCTTGAATATATCTATTATATATCTTGAATATATCTATCTATCTATTTTTACTCTGAAGTATATTAAACATTTTGAATTGCATCAAGAACATTCTTATAATATAAAATGATCTTTAAGTAAATGTTATTTTTAAAATTCCGAATATATTTTGATATAGGAAACCTAGAATATGCAAAATTTAACAACAATTCTGCTAATATTCAAATTTATCATTATTTTTCCAACAATAGGTGAAATAAGTACAGATTCATACATGTATTGCACGATTAGTACAATATTAATAATCATATAGTTTATTTTCAACCTTAAATTCATTCTGTATGAATAAACACCTCTACAGGCTTTTGTTTAGTGGGACCTCGCAAAGGCAAAAGCTAATTAAGCCACTTTCTTGTGCCGGAAAATAGTAGTTTCATCTAATTTCCCCGAAATCCTTGTACCCATTTTCTAGATAAAATTTATGAATATACAAAATTAAGAATTGTTAATAGGGTTTTGAGCTCTTTTTCCTATTATGCTGTACATTCACATTAGAATAATATAATACATACTATAATAACTAACAAACAAAAAATAAAGTTGTAAAATAGAAAATGATTAGTAGATCAGTAGCTATTAAAATAGATATAAGTTGCATTGCGAATATAATTTAGTAATAATAAAAAGCATTTAAAAATAAAAAATCAAACAAATATACTGAATGTAAGGATATTTTATAAATTGAATCTTGTTGAGATTACAACTAATAAACATACAATAATTACTTGATTTATAGTACACATGTATGTATGTATGTAAGTCAGAACTCAAATTGAACATAAAGTATCTGCGATTAACCACTGTAATAAACATGATGTACAGACATATGTAGATGTTTGACAAAATTAGATTTTAAAAGCGCAGAATATTCTGATGATATCGAATTCGCAAAAAAAAAAACAAAGAGGGTCAAAAGAAAGAAACCCAGTAGAATTCAATACGATATTTGCTAATCCTCCACAATGAGCCACGATGGTTTTAATCGCAAAACGCGAGCATTGTCTCCATTGTGTCTCGGTGCTCAGCTACAATAGTATCGGCACTGAATGCGTTGTGCAGTTTTCCACCACCATCTTATTTCAACCTCCCACTTCCCACCCATCCTCCCCCTCAACCCGTCTCCCCTCAGGGGTCGACGAGAAAAAGAGATTTATCTTCCAACTGTCGTGAGGCCCTCCCGCCGCCACCCACTTCCATCGCGCTCCTTGCAAGGAGGTCTCTGAGCCACCCCATTTTCCCACCCACTCTCTGACCTTAGTCCGTTCAGTGGACGCTGGGTGGTATTCTCTAATGCCACTTGAAATCTTACATAACACATTAAGAGTGGCCGGACGAACGGCAGCATCCTCCAGAGGATCGTCCTTCTCTCATCCAAATCGTGAAATACTGCAGCGCTGCAACGAATGCAACGATACAGCGGGACATGTAACATTCGTCGTGTGATATTATATGTATCTGTGTATGTAATATAAACGTGAACAGACCGTCGGGGAGCAATAGTGATGGAGTTGAAAAATTACGTTCATATTTTTTCCGATTAAAAGAAGATTCGGATGAAGGACGGAATCGAGACGCTTACACTCATAGGAAAAATCACCGCTAGACTCCAAGTATAAAATATAACGCTAAATGGAATTTGACAATAAATTGGGGATACGATTTTATGCCACCTACTTATAAATATGAAAAAAACGAGTTTCTAATGTTTCAATGCAAACTCCTTTGGAATAATCACGACAATGAAATTTTGTACTAATGTTAGTTTACGTATGTTTATATATGTACATATGTATAATTTGATATTTCATTTAAAAATAGTATGTAAAAGCCTTGTCATATATGTAAGAGATTTATTGCGTGAAGATATATTGAAATGTATATAAATTGTATACAACACTGGATACAAAAATCACTACAGTTTGAGAAATACTGACCTGATCATCATATGGTCGCAGATCCGTAAAGAAGTCGTATTAGGAGTTATGTTCAATTTTCAAACCCTATAACCGTTACTTTGCGAAAAATATGCGAAAGAGTCCATAATGAGATAAGCATCAATACTTCATTATTATTTTTTAATTTATTTTAATCATTGTTAGACGTTTATTCATACTTTAATTTAAGACCAATTTTTTGGAAACCATTCGAAGTATGTATATATGTATGTTTTTATATCAAGTTAAGTATTAGTAGTATGGTTCGCACATTATATGTATATATGTATGTATATGTAGGTCTTGGCAAAAATCCATGGACCGGAAGTAATAATTCATTCTCACACCAAATTTTCTGTTTTCGTTTTTCTTGCATGGTTGAAAATATTATCGATTTTTTTTTTAATAAGTTTGATAAGCAAATACATATATTATTACTTTTGGTTAATCATCATATATTTCAAAAGCTATTTTTGGTATATAATATTTAAAATATTTAATAACTAATCAAAAAATGAAAATTAGCAAATATTCCTGACGGATATAATATAGTGCAATATTATAATTGTTTTTGTTATTTAAATTTATCTACAATTAACATACTACGGTATAATTTGAACCATTTTCAAATCGCATTTCAAAAGGAAATTGCATCTTTGTAAACATTTAAACATTTTCATAGAGTTAAAGCAAACTTTAATTACCTGAAGTGTCTTTCAAGCAATTTGTAAATTATATCTTACGTACGTATAGTTGATTCTGTAGTTGCACTTTCTTACTTTCTACGTACTAAGAAATTACGAACCACATTAACAACCAATTTTACACACCGATTATATTAAAAAGCTGATAATAGGAGTAATATTCAATCGTTATAAAATAAAATTTTATTATACATATGTACAAAGCGAAAACTATTTCATAAATCTAATATAAAGAATACGCGATCGGGTTGTTGCACCGTATTGTAGAGGCACGCGTTCGCGATTATATTAAAACACTTGCACGCTGGGATCGATATTAAAATTAGGAAAAAATGCATAAAGAAAGAGTATGCCAGAGCCGCGCGCCCCCGAGGCGAGGTACCTTAGGGTGAGGGCGCGGTGGCTCCGGGGGGCGGCCAGCACTGCAGCTGCTGCAGGGGCGCTCAACTCCCCTCAATATATGTATATGTATATAACATGTATGTATGTATGTATTCTCGAAAATTTGCAACTCCTTTGATATTTGTCCCGAGGCCATAGAGCGACAGCGGATCCGTTAATATTTTAATTAAAGGCATCTCATACCCGTGCATACCTATCGGGAAACTTTTCTATTTCATAGTTTAATTAGAAGAAGTACTGGGTGCTATTATTATGTTCGTGTGCGATATTGAGTTTACTTCGTTCACATTTTAATTGAATTTTTTTTCGATTGAAATATTTGCGTTTGACAGCTGTCGATGGATGGGCATATTTTGCATGTGTATGTACGTATGTATTTATGAACATACATATGTATGTACATGTATATATATATATATATATATATATATGTGCTTTGCTTGTTTAAGTGATGAATTCTATAATGAAAATTACTGGAACTGATGTGGGTTTGCCAGAAAATGAAATGCCATAGTTGGTTTTTATAAGGATTGGATTATTTTATCGTTGTTACAATTTGTTTGTGGACTTCCTTTGAGAACATTATTGCAATTATTATTGTTTGCGGTCTTTTATAGGACTTCGTACAAAAGTTCAAACATTTTTTCGCTTAGCTTTGATGCAATCCTATGGATTGATTGTAAGTCAACAAACATATTAATTATTTTTGTTATACACATATATTAAATAAATGAAGCTTTAAATGTAAACATTAAATCATAAAAACATTTATTATAATACATCTTAAAGGCGTAAATCCGATTTTTGCATATAATAGTATAAATACATAGATATGAAATTTCAAAAACTTTTCTTAGAAAAATAAAATATCAGAATTGATTTTATGCACAGATTCTTCTATACAATATTTGTCACCATATATTTTATGGAAATAATTGAAATTAGTAATAGTTTCGCTTGTTACGATATTTCATACACTTTTCGTATAGCTTTGTATTGCAAACTGATTGTAAGCCACCAGGCCAACTATCATTGTTTCAGAAAATCATTATGACTGTCTTTAGCAATACTAATATTACTACTATGTATTATATATTATAATTTCGGATTTGCGTATAGCGATTTAAAAAGCAACAATATTGTGTCGTGGCTACTATTAATACACAATCTCACGAATAGGTGTAATTTTACATTAAGAATATATTTATTTTGATATTAAATTTTTTTATATATTTAAGCTTATTTTTAAACTAAAATTTAATCAGGAAATGCTGTTTTTACTGTAAAATATATGATTTTTAGTAAAATATTCCGAAATGTTCATACAAAATTTAAGGTGCAAAACGTTCTTAGTTCATTGGGCTCGATTAAATTAGTCTCCAATCGATTTTTTGGCAGGAGGGAAATCGCCTTCGTGCACATCCCATTCATGGATGGGTGTGCAAGGGTGTCGAATCAGGTGAAGAGGAGACGAGTGGAGCAAGTTAGCCTCCTCTAATTAATCATGTCTTTGACAGCTCGCCCGGGGCCCGAGGCTGTTCAGACGAAGGCCAGGCGAAGATTCCAGAGGAAGTAGTAGGGGAGTCCAGAAAGAATGGAACTCAGACCAGCGTTTCCTCAAAGTCACAGTCTGAAAAGTTGGCTCTGAAATCGGAAAGGCGCCGAAAGAAGTTTAGCCTCGTCGTCGGGTCACTCGAGCGAAATGCCAAAAGGCACGTATGTATGTATGTACATATATGTATATATGTACATTTACTCACATCATAGGGTAGAAGTGTAGTATCAATTAATTTATTTTTTTTCCTCATTTATATAACGGAAATTAAGAACTATTGACTTTGTAATAGAATTCGAAAAAATAGTCGTAATAAATCAAATCATATTAATTTTGATAGAAGTGAGTTGTATTAAAAAGTAGTTTAATTTTTTATGTAACTTCATTTAAAATCATTTACCGTTCGAATTAGTTAGTTAAAATAATGAAAAAAATTAAAATCAATCATTATTAACGTAATGCAATATAAAACTGGCCCAATAGATACATTTTTTTTTTACTTTAAAAATTCGCTAGATAACACTGTTTCGATATAGATCTATAAGAAAAGTCATATCTCGTCTCTGAACCGTTTTTCGTGTCGAACAGTGTAATTAATTATACGTATTTTAAAGAAATAAAAAATCACAAAGAGTACAAAAAGCATCTGACGAATGATTTTAATACTGACTTTTAGTACAAAAATACTATGTTAAGGCTGCAAAATCTAAAAATCTGTAAAAAAGTTGCGCATTTTTTTAAACGCTTACATTTTTATTATATTCTATTTTCATTCATTTTATTTAAAAAATCATCGATTGAAATTAAAAATAAAGAAGAAAATAAAAATTAATATAGTAGAAATTATATTCTTAAATGAAGCTCTTTTAATTTTTTCCTAAATTACAACATTGTATTGTTACTACTAAAATTATAGAATTTTTAAATAGAATATTATTTTTAACTTTATAAGAGCTTTTTCTACAATTACACTTCAATTGTTCCCAATCATTCATATATCTGTATCATACACATGTATCTATATACATGGAATAAAAAGGCCACAAAGTTTTTAAGATATATGTACATATAAAAGATCTATTTATAGGTATATTTCAAAAGATCAATTTATAATTGAGTTCGTCCTGGTCGTATTGACGTATTGCTACAATGTCGCGAATTTAAATATTGTATCTCATAAATTAAATAAAACCAACAAAAAAAATACTACTTCCGGTTTACAAATTCTGACCAAAACCCTACCAGCTCTAAGTTAGTACATAAAGGATAGAAATATAAATTTTCAGCTTAATACGTTCAGGGATGTGGACAGAGTAGTGGGCACAACATTTCTAACCTTTCTAAGAGAAAAAAATCCCACTTCCGGTTTATAAAATTTAATAATTTTTTTTTCTTTTCATCACATTGCTACAAGAATTATACTTGAATTTTTTTGTGACGAACATACATGTTTAAGGGGTCGAAAAAAATAGTGGAAGAAAAATTGAACAAGAGTAAACTGCCACTTCCGGTTGACAGATGCCTACTAAATTTTATAAATAACTTGGTATTAAACTTAAATTTCTAGATATGAAATTTCAGTTCAATAAACCAAAAAGTTTTTGAGAAAAACATAAAAAACCTCGATTCTCTAGAGTAAAAGTACTACTTCCGGTTCAGATAGAAATATTTAAAAAATTTAAGGTTATAAAAATTATGATTTCTATCATATTTAAAAAAAATTCATTCTGATTCAGTTAGTGGTTTGGAAGATAATTGAATTCAAAAACTTAAAAAAAAGAGGACACCTATAAGAGGAGGTACCGTTTCCGGTCAACTTAAAAATTTGAAAAAAATTTACGTCGTGTCGATAAGAATTTCAGTAACGGATACCAAGTTTCAGTTTGATAGGACTAACGGTGTTAAAAATATCCCCAAAATACACACACACAGACACACACACACACATTTTTTCTAGATCATGAAAACGTGATCAGTGATCGATTCTGAGTTCGAATCAGTCAAAATCTCGAGTTCGAATTTTCGCATGATCACAAAACTTCATCTATTGTTACTACGTACATAGATAAAGTAAAAATCATTGCCATATTCGAATTCAATGAGTGAAACTAAGTAAAGATTGATAAGTCTCCGTTCCAGTAAGTAAAAAACGTGATTTTGTGTTGCTTAGTGATATTAAATTCTACAAAGCTTAATTTTCTTAAAATTAAATAAATATATATTTGAGCTGAAAAATGTTTGTTTTCGCCCTTTTCATAAATGTAAAAATCGAGATTAAACTATTATATGAAATTATAGGATACATCATTATATTATATGTTAAAGAAATTATCGGTATTAGCGGTATTTAAAAGGTGATAATCTATATTTTAGTCCATATAATATTACAATATAAACATTTAATAATTTAACTATAAACGTTAATAATATGTAGAAATGTAGGTGTCGAATTTAATTTCAGGTTTTAATGTTATTTTATTAAAAATATTCGAAATGAATTTCATTTACGTTATATAAAATATAAAATCTCAAATTTTAAATTAAATCTCGGTATAAAACATAAGATGGTGTGTTGTATATGTATGAAGAAAAACTAAGTGATAAATTTTATATGATAAAATAAAAATGCGCCAGCAAAGAACGTCTCTGCAATTTAAATCAAATCTTCCACCTTTGCCGTAATCTATTTAAGAAAAATCTACACAATTTTATAAGATCAAATTTAAATTTAATAACGCCGTTAAACTAACTTAACATGCTATTTACATTGCGACAGTTTGAGTGCCCTTTCCAATCATAAATAATAAACAAATTCTTATAACTAACCATCCACACACTTTATATAAAATCAATTCGAAAATGGCAATGAACTATGCAGCACAACTTATAATCAATCATATTGAAAGAAAACGATGACAAATTTGTTTTTAACAGTTCCTAACATGCAGTCTTACCCGACATCACTTTTTGAATATTTATCAAATAATTCCACACCGAAAAGATAACCGCCTCGAGCTGTATAATTATAGTAAAATTATCCAATTATAGAAAAGTGATACGCACGCGAGTGATAATTTCTATTACGTGAAATCATACGTGTCAAATTATGACATGTGATTGATGATAGGCGGGGCCAAAGGGAAACGATCAAATTGAATCACAAATTTTAAACCAACCAAATTACGAGCGCATAAAAATGGCGAAAGAGTTCATATCCCGGCGCATAGTTTGGATTTGAAATTAAAATATTCGACGCTCACCCCCCCCCCCCTCCCACCACCTTGTTTTAAAGGGATGGGGGTTGAGACGTGCGGCTCGCAAAGTTATTAAACTCGGTGGTCTGCAAAGTCTTTCGCGTTGTGAAACTCATTAATTCGTCAAGTTAATTGTTGGTGAACATAAAAATCAAATAAAACACGTGTAAACTCCGTCACTGCCATTTGCATTCACACTTACATACATACAAGCGTGAGTAATAAATTAGTAGATAATTAAATATTATAAAACGTAATTATAACCTTTTTATTTATTATTTATTATTAAAGTTTAAGTTTGGACCACTGTGGTATTACAGGATTCCCTAATTCGCCACAATGGTTGAAAATATACAGAGAGATGATAAAAATAAAAATATTATATATACACAGACAAAAAATTATAGATTATCATAAAAAAACAATAGAATTATAATAAGAACCAGCCGCAAATACAAAACATCCCTGCGAGGTCCAAATGGAAGAGGAAGATCAAAATTCCACTCATAAATCACATTCAATTATGAAAACAATGATGAGCGCAGGCTACCAGACAAATAGGTTAAAATAATCTCCGATAACCTACGTTCACTGTGGAAAATATCACATTCAGGCTCAGCAGCAACGATATCATTGAGAATTCAGATAGCTCTCGGAATAGGAGCCATTCTATAAAGAATAAACATCAAATGATGAAGTCTACCACGTACATAAGGGACATAAAGTCCCAACTGTTACCACGCATGATCACCACGAAGAAGCTGGAGAACAAAAGGAATTAATGAGAAATTTCTCCGAAGTTCAAAGGAATTATACCCAAGCATGCCGAAAAAGAAAAAAGTAGGGTAGAGATATGGGTAATACCCATACTTCTATATAGGAAATGAATAAATGCTTTTTGCACTTTCTCAATCATTAGAGAGTAATTTGCTTCATGTCATGAGTTTGCCAATTTTTATGACATTCATTGAAATGGTTCCTATGAAAATTAGCATTTCTTTTTCTATCTCTTTTGCTAATCTCAAGCTATTCAGCGCCTATTTGATTATAAAATGCTGCAAAAACTTCTCCATGGATTTCACTGTGGATATGTGTGTGAATTTGTGTTGTATAAAATGCTTATGTATATTGATCGTATTGATTGATTGTATTGTATCTGTGTAAGTGCACTCGTCGCTTTGGAGTGATCTGTAAAGGCGAGTGTACATGTTCTATGAAATAAAATAAATTGACACGTTTCGCAAATTTCATTGCATATGTGATTGTTTCGATTAAATTAGCTGATATTTTTGGATAAATGTGTAGGAATTTGTATCGATACAGATCTCAACATGAGTCGGGACCTTAATGTACTTGTACGTATGTTTTTTCTTTGCTTTAGTTTATCTGAGTTACGCCAGGTAAATCTGCTAGTGTATACATATAATTTACTTAATATAATTTTGGAAAAGTTTTGATTTTATATTAAGCTGTCAGTTTTCATATGTGAAAATTAGGTCGTTTGGAAATCTTCAATGTATTTCAGATTTCCACTCATAGTGGGCTTCATTATACATATTATAATATGTATATCCTGGTATAAGAACGCATCCAAACGTGTACAATTTGCGTTTCTTTTGTAGACGGGCGACTTTAAGTCGAAGTCAATTTAATTTGTTTCAAAGAAACCGCAACAAAAAGTCGTCACCGTTCATCTGTTTTGTCGAAAAAGAGCGCAAAAGTTTCGATACGCTTCTTTCGGCTCTCGACGATCGCCATACACTCTTTTTTTGTATTTTTTATTTATTTATTTACATCGGCATTTCGGTTGTTTCCAAATGCTTTTTACCGTAAACTGCGAATTCTTCGGCGTCTAAACGGTGTCATCGAAGTGTAGTCAAATTGTTTAGAAAATCAGAACGTGTCGCGATCGGAAGAGATTGTGCCGAAAGTTTGAACGGTTATAAAGTAATAAATTGAGCATGGCAAAAAAGGGAGGAAACTATAAATGCTTCGAAGTCATAAACAACGTTTATTCCAACCCGGTGGTTGGTTCGTAGGTGGTGTAAGACTGAAATTATGCAGCTTTCTTTGCAACCGTAAAGCCTCGTCGTTGTCTACGCCGTAGCACTATTTCCTTGCATTACTCTCTTACATTATTCATTTTGAACAAATATGTATAAAATAACAGCTGCACTTTTAGTAGTTTTAAATATGAAAATCTACATTTTTTTAATGGAATTATTATATATATATATATATATATATATATATATATATATATATATATATATATATATATATATATATATATATATATATATATATATATATATTAAACATTTCAATTTCTTCACCATCATCATTTACAGCCATTTACCATCCACTGCTGAATAAAGGTGTCTCCAACACAATTCCATTTTATCCAGCGGTATATTTCGGTGGTTGCGTTAATGCTAACCACCGAGAGGTTCCGTGTTCAGGTGCTGGGTTGACGTCGATTGAAGAGAATTAATTCGGAGTATTTATGCAGTACTGCTGGTCAGATTCGGATATTTGTGACTCCAAGTCGATTGTTTCCTGTCTGAGTTTGCCAATTTATCTGATTTCATTGGCAATTTGGCAAAACCATCCTACAGATTATATTTACTTTATAGGTATCACTCAGGGGTAAAACCCGTAATGGAATCTAGTTAAAATTTTATTTTATTTTTACATAGATATATATATATATATATATATATATATATATATATTATATATATATATATATATATATATATATATATATATATATATATATATATATATATATATATATATATATATATATATATATATATATATATATCACGAAGGCCTAACAGGTGAACCTCAATGCGCCTTCCCAGCCAGTTACAAACATTCCAGCATTTTTTATTACATAAATCGCTGTATTTCGGGAGGCTGAAGAAGACGAAATCAACAATTAATCAATTAATGAATTTTTACATAGAGACATCTTCGCATTTAGACTTGTACATAAATTAAATTCAGATATTTGTGAAATAGCGGATAGGATGGTGTTTGCCAATTTTATGGAGGAACCGTTTTAACGATGAAATCAGATAAATTGGCAAACTCTGATAGGAAAAGATCGACTTGGAGCTATAAATATCCAAGTCTGACCAGCAGCATTAAAGATTAGCACGGAATCGAACTCGGTAACCTCTCAATGTTAAACATAAACGCAACCACCGAGCATAAATTCTATTAAAATAATTAATCTCACCATACAATTTTTTCTAATTTCATCCACCCATCTACCTTGCGGTCTTCGTTTCACCCTTTTAAATTATTTCGGGTACTATTCTAGCACTTTGTTTGTCCATCCTTCGTCCATTCAAGTGCAGATACACAGATTAGTACGCGACACATTTTTTTTAGATAGTTTTCACTACGTAAAAAAAACGCTAGCATGCCTTACATTCGTGATCCTTGACAAAACTCACTTACTGGAGTATTTTCGGTGATATTTTCTCCTTATATTGATACACATATATATATTTGACAGTGATTCTCATATTTGTCGAAATAATAAGATCGTACGAATTAGAAATGACATGAAGACACGTCTATCACAGCTTGAGTCTACCTAGAAGTGCCGTGCCACACGTTTGAGCACGTTCTAATCATTATTATAGTCACTCGACTCACTCATTGTCATTTAAATCTCTTCACTCTCTCCACTATATCTACCACCATTTTCATACTTAACACACATATTCCATTTTCAATCTCTCCTCGTTATGCCGAGAGTACAACGTTCCATACCTCTTTGAGTTGTATTTACATATATAATATTATTTAAATATTTTAGTGAAACTATACGTGTACATCAATAGTACAGTTTTATAATATAAAAACATATTTTAAATTTTAATATTATTTTTGTTTAATAATTTCAATTAGTAATTTGTTTATGATTGGTTCCCCAAAATACGATATTTTCAATTTAGTACGACATTTAATATGTGCTATTATATTTAGACATTTCATCCGATCTATAATTATCATCGTTTGAAAAGTAAAGATAATACTGTTTTATTAATATATATGCATACATATGTATGTATGTACATAAAAGGCAATACATTTTGTATGCATCAATAATCATATTAATAAAAAAAATCTGAAAGTTTATGAATTCATAACGTGATTATAAAAAATTATGTAAGAATTCATTATTTAAAGTATGAATATTAAAGACGGTTTATTTTACGAAAACGTACATAAAAATATGCATAAACATAAGAATACTTTAGCCGGTGTTGACATTATGAATTGCCTTTGTATCATTAGTGTTGTTTTAAGTTGCGAGAATTTTTCACTCCTTTCAAGTTTGTATTATGAAATGCAACGAAGCATGCACCTTTGCAACATTTCATCATAAAAGCTCAAAAGGTATACAAGGCGAGAAAAATATAACATGAAAATACTGATATCTTTATTTCATATAATATAAAAAATCTAAATTTTCTTTTATACACAGCTTCGTGAGTTATTAGGGTGGTTTTTTTCAATAATTGAGTCGTTGGAAAAAATTTTTTTCATCGTCCCAGATAAAACTGTTCATTGTTTGGAGCGTGTGATGTACGATGGCAATGAATGTAGAAAAATAAAAATACACTAACGAGTGTCACTGTAGTGTTGAGCTGCTTCCTGTTTCCGGCGAACTGAGAAGCTCGAACCGGCGACTCTACCGGTTTATTTATGTCAAAGAATGCTACTATTTGTGTTTGAGAATGTGTCTAGTATTCGAAAATCAACTAAGGAAGACTTCAGGAACGCCTCACTTATATTACGAGACGCGACGGCGATTTTCAGCCGTTTCAAACGATTATATATGTATATATTCGAAGATTGGACGCATCGTTCGATTTTAAACTGTCCACTTTTGAGACTGCGGATGTTATTTATCATATGTCGAGGTTGTTTTGTGTCATTTGGTGATTTATCGAACGTGCGTTTGTTCGTGAAAAATTGCGGAAAATAAAATAATGAAAAAATGCGATTCTTCCCCGAGTCGATTTGGTGTGTTTGTCGCCTTTTTTAACACTCTTTATGATATATAGTTTTGGAACTAAACAGATAGTTTTTATAATAAGTAAAATCTATTGTATAATGGTTGTAAACTTATCGTTGCAGATGCTGTTGAAAGATTTATTATACATATTGAATTGTTTTTAGAAAAATTTCAATGTCTTTTGGCAGCAATTGTCTTATAAACTATTTTTTCCTTTCATATGTAACGGAATATTAACAGTATTTTTTATCTCGCTAACTCACTGCTCCAGACGATATTCTTTGTAGAAAAGTGAAGATGTTCCTAAAAAACCATGGTTGAAATTTAATATACATATACATATTATATGGAATAAATACTTCACATTTATCAAAGAAAAATCTGGTTTTAAGTATGTACAATATGAAAAGCAGTGAGTGTACTTGTTTTTGGAATGCTTGTATGTTCCAAATTGAGCATTATTTGTAATTAAAAGTTTAGAACAATTATAAATTAACTAAGAGTTGTAACGATCATAACATATTGATATATAATAGTAATACATATGTACATACATTTGTTATATTTGAAAATATTGGAAATCCAATTTTTAGTTTCTATATGACTAAAATTCACAAATTGCTTATTTTAATTCGATATGTCCAGAATCTCGGAAAAGCAGAATAAACGTATAATAAGCCACCAGTATTTTTAAATATTGTTAAACGCAAAAAATTATATTTAATGTTTTGAGAAATATTCCTCAAAATTAAGAAATTTTTCGATTTACATATACATATGTATATGGATTTATGCCATGTACATATATGTACTAGATACAATCGTAGCACTGCTAATTTCAAATAAATAAGTGTTCATCATTTTATCACACCAGTTAGAATATTTTATCCACAAAGAAGTAAGTCTAGTCTATAAATACGTGCAATTGTTTATATCAAAGGAATTGATTTGAATTCAGATTCTTTGTATTTTTACCGTCACAAAAAGAGGAAGAGCAGTTGTAAAAGTCGATTTTTTGCAAATCGCACTGGATTCGCTGTCGCCCTTTCAGTCTTTCGCCATCAGGAAAACCGAATCGGACGGGTCGAGGAATGGAGAGAGAAAAAAGGGTGAGGGTTAGGTTGATTGAAAGGTGCTGATGACAATATTTCGTGTGCGGCTCTCCGATGAAAAATAGAAGAAAAGAACGAGTGGAAGGGGCGCCGAAACGTGCCCCGTGGAAAATTGAACTATGCACTGTGACGTCCGAAAACTGGCAAAAAGAAAAAGAGCCGGAAAAAGTCTGGGAAAATGGGTGGGCGGCGCAAAAAGTGAACGGCTTTAAAGGGGGCACCGCGGTGGGGCACAAAGGGGAGGGGTACGTGGGAGGGTTTGGGGGGCGGGGGGAGTGGTACTTTTACTACAGACACCCCGTTTTGGAAGTGCTGGTGAATTGGAAGCGGAGGGGAACCGAAGCATTTTTTTTTCGCCGTCTGTGTACATATGTATGTATGTAAATGCAATTTTTCATTGGGCGTCAATCGCGAAGTTTGATGTAGGCCCCAGCTATGTCTGTGTGATTTTAAAATGGTTTGGTATATGCACATATGTATGCCTATGTGTGGTGGATATTACTATATAAGAGTTTTGGTGACTATTCAAAATTATTCCGGAACTCCCGAGTAAGTTCACGATTGAATTTTAAAATAACGTGTTTTGTAGTTAATGATCGTTTTTTTGTTTTGTTTATAGTTTTAGTCGTATTTTAGGAATCATTTTGATGTTTGTATTGAAAGTTTGTTTGATTATGCTACATTGTATCGATTATTTGCGTAACCCTGTTATTTGTCTTCAAAAAAGCAACCATTCAATAATTTTCCGCGTTTTTCAAAATTTTCTTGTCTGATTTTCATCCTTTAGTTTAATTGTGGGTCCAGTTCAGTGAATACAAAAAATCTACAAAAACTGGAAAACACACAAACTTCAATTAAATCTAATTCACGACGCAAGAATGTGAAACTTTTAATTTTACATCTATTTTTTTCAATGCTTATAATCAGTTAATACAAATTTTATTGAATTCCCGATTTATTCACATATGCCATATTTGACAAATAGATTTTTTCTAGTATGCCTTAAACATTAAAATTAAAGTAAGATAATATTATTCATATATGTAACAACAAAAATGATGTGTAAAATGGGCAATTATCACTAGATCAGTAGCTATTAAAATGGATTTAGTATTAATTATATACAATATAAAGCAAGGATTCCCAACCAAGCAACATTTGGTTGATCTCAATATAATAATAATAGTAATGATTTCCATATTTTAAATTTATATATTAAAATAACTAATCTATTAGATGTACATAATAGCGCTTCGGAAAAGAAAATTTAAAATTCTTTCGAAAGAAGTTGAGACACATCTCAAAAATTTGCTAATCCAAATGTAGTAAGGCGATTGAGAAAAGGATATGCTTTTATAAGATTTCGAAAGCTATTACCTGAAATAATTATAATATAATTTTTAATTGAGAAAAAGGATAATAGTGCGACATATCTTCGAAACAAAGAATGCATTTTAAAACAAGAGACATTACATTGATTTACCGACTGTAATGAACTTCATAAAATTTGCATTTTTTTATAATATGAACCTTTAAATATGAAAGAAAATAATTTCTTTGATAATAATTGATTTTTCCAATAGGTGTGGGAAATTTAGAATTACAACAAAAAATTTGATCGCCATAAAAAATAGGTTCAACCTCAAAAAGGTTGGGTTGACATAAAGCTTCAAATCGAAAAACATGTTTTATATGTTTTTTCTATTGTTTATTAATTTTTTAATTTGCGAATTTTTTTTTGAATATCTCAAAACCGTTGTCATTGTTGCGTGTGCATTAAAATAATAACATATTTGATCTATAGATTAAAATGTACGAACAAATAATTTTATTTCGCCTTCTTACACACATTCGTGGATAATAGTTCAGGTTTTCCCTTTTCAACTGCTTTTTTATTATATTTCATGATTCAAACCATTCGCAACACTACATATGTACGTTTATATTCACTTTGATCAATTCAATATCACACCAGCATCCAAAGCACAATTGAAAGAGACGCATTGCGCACGTGTGTGCTCTCGTAGACTAGCAACACGACATCGATTGAAATTTTCATTGATTTTAATTGAAATACAAAATAAAAAAATGCGAAAAAAACCCCGAACAGTCTGTATATGTATGTACATATATGAGCGAGCGTATAAAAGGCTCCACACAAACACACACACGTAAAGGCCAGCATGCACAACAGAAAAAAGTGCATGAAGGGGTTTCGAATAAAAGGCCGGGGTCGGCGGGGGTCTCGGGGGCGGCCGATGAACCGGGTCGGTGCCGCCGCCCCCGCTAGTCGTCCAGGCCCGTGCGCTCAAGGGAACGGGACCTAAGGGGGGCGGTGGGAGGGGTTCGAGTGAGGGGGTGGGTGGGGCGCCCCCTTCGGTGGCCGCCCGTCTCACTTGTGATTGATTACGTACCCTAAACGTGTATGCAGGCCCGCAGGTACTTCAGACGCGAGGACCGAGGACACAACCGGTATATTAGGTACCCCACGTAGCTTGTTGCTAACTAGCCTTTTTTAATTTCCGTTGTGTGATTGTTATCAATTTGTTTGTTTTAATTGGGCGGATTAAATTGATTTTTATTTATTCCGGCAGTTGTTGTGTCGGCTAATATGCTATATACTAGTTCGATATTGGATTTTTCCACTCTCGATTTCACTTTATTGTGTTCCCGATTAACTTTTATGCATTTACATTATGAGGCTGGAGTTCAGTCTGTTGGGATGGTATCGTTTGGACTTGAGTCTATACTACTGATTTTAGTTTTTGGCAATTAAGTTTTTCTTAAACCTGGAACTTTTTATTGCTACTGGTATATTTATATGACAATAAAAACTGAAGATCTTAATTTCATATTTATATGGCATTAAGAACTTCAGTTTTTAGTGTAATGATTATTATAATCCACAGATGGATAAAGATACATAAATCATCTCCCATTGTTCTATTTCACTTTCAGCTCTTTTCTTAGCTGAGGAACTTTTCAATTCTAATTCAATCTATCTTCGATACTTCGATAATTCCATGTTCACTCCTTTACTATTTCTCTTAAATTCCATTTCAATTTTTTTTAATTTATTCTTAAAATTCCTTTTTAACGTACATTTATAACTTTGACACCAAAAAAATTCTAAAGAATAATTATAACAAAGAAGAAAAGCATTAAATAATGGTAGATATGGGATATATGTACATGTACATATATTCATATATTCCTAATGGCGAAAAATTATCAAACAGTAGAAATTTATAGCAACAAAGGGAACAGCCAAAATGATCAATATGAGGAGGAATATTGATAAAGGAAGAGCATGGTCTATGTATATAAAAAAGAATTACAGGAATAGTTGGTAGAATAGGAATTAATGTGAAATAGTAGAGAATTGCGGAGAGATCTGATTGGAAATTGGAATAGGAACTTGCTCAATAAATAAGGATTATCAATTATATAATTCAAAAGTTTAAACAAAAAACATAAATCATAAATTAATAATAAATAAAGGAAACTTAATTAATTTTAATTCTTTGATTCTCCCATCCCATCCTCCTTTTCAATTACTCATTTATTTATCTTCTGTACTTTTTCCGTATTTAAATCAACTTTTGACTATTGCGTAATCTTTCTTCATTTACATATCTTGTCCTATATGTATGTGTTTTACCAGTGATTACGTATTGATGTGAAACTTGGACATTGAGCGCCAAGATGTTACACAAAGTCAAATGCACTAAAAGAAACATGAAACGCTGTATTCTTGGCAAAACGAGGAGATATAGGAAACTGAATACGTGGGTGAGAAGTATGACAAGGGTGGTGGTTATAGTGGAGAGAGTGAAGAAATTGAAATGACAATGGGCGGGTCACGTATCCAGAAGAATGGACAAAAAAGTGTTAGAATGGTACCCGAGATTATGTAAAAGGTTGGAAAATTAGAAAAATGTGTGGGATGAGATGGACGAGAATGAAGAGATTGAAATGGAAATGGGTGGGCCACGTGGCTAGAAGAATGGACGAAAGGTGGACAAAAGAAGTGCTAAAATGGTACCCGAGAGAATAAAAAAGGGTAAAAGAAAGACTGCAGGGAAGAATTTAGGAAAATGTGTAGGGTTAGATGGGTGAGAGTTGTCCAAAACAGAGACGAATGCAAGAGCGTTGGAGGGGCCTTCATCCAGCAGTGGATGATGAGTGGCTGTAAATGATGATGATGATGATGATGATGTATCTATATAAATAGAAACTATCTATTTAATAATGTATTTTGATTTTGTAATATTCATACGTATTTATGTATATATAAATTTTTGAAGAATTGAACCTATCTACTAAGATTTGAACCTATTTACTATCTCTCTAAGCCTTAGAGTCTAAGGCTAAAGATAAATTTTAAGCTGATCGCATTTATCACTTCATCTCATTCTATCTCACCTGATACATAATTCGTTCATAGACTTATTTTTATAGTTGGGTGATTTATTTCGAATTTACAATTTACTTTAGGATGTATTTACATTTTTAATTTGACATCTAAATATACAATTTAAATTTGTATTATACTTGTACGTATGTATATACATATGTAGAATTATACGTATTTGATTTAGTGAGTGGCTGTAGATGATGATATGAAGATTTCAAAAAATAAATATTGCAATTATCAGAAGTTCATAAGACACATACACGATGGCACACTCTTGAGTGCGGTTCATGTATCAATTTATTCCTTTCTAAAACCACCCGTTGACTTATCAACGAGCACAACACTATATATTATATATACATACGTATAAAAGGCTAAGTCATCCGTTCGTTTGTTCTTGACGGAAACGATGTTAAAACTTTGTCATACTTGATATAAGAGCACGCTGCGATATAACCCGCCGCGTGCTTTGTTAGGGATGTGGCCACCGATACAAGTAATTAATATATACCAAAACGCACAGAAACTTAGATACCAATTATTATGACGCGTTTCCATATATTTGTACATGTGTATGTTCATCAAGGTGCATAATATGTATCTAACATATATAAATAAAACTTTGCATGGTTGCTTCCCATAACCCAGCGATTGTCGAAGGTGATTAAATCCGTGTTCGAAATATATTATATTATATTAAGTTCACACCGAGAGTGATATTTAACTGGTCTTTACACAAATTAATTAATTACACACCGAGGTTTATGATTTAGAGCAGTCTTTTCTGTACGAAAATTAACAAAACTTTAATTTGTCAACCGAAAGCCGAACCTTATTCGTGCAGTTCACCATCCATTTCTGATTTTATTTCCAGACTATAAATTCATACTCTCGGTACAAACGGCAACATAAATTTCTATAAGCTTAATCAAATTTTAATCTACAGGTGCATACGCGAACGGCTCATTGCTCGTGTCGTAACGAAAATTATATATATTTGGGGGCAACACGATTTTTCACGAAATTCATTAGACGAGTGAGGAAAACCCAGCGGCGACCAGAAGCAATGTTTTGGTATAACGAGAAATTGTGCAAATTACCCTTGAAGCGTACGTTCATTTAATGTCACGATGACATATTAAGTCTGGCCGTTGACCGTGCTGCACGTTTTAATGGTGCAATTTTGACACACACTTTATTTATTATCATAGTCGCGTGTATACAAACCGATTTATTTTCGCATTCGTCGACTTGCAGTTTAGAAACTGTCGGTCTGGATTCCCAAGTTTCGGCAAATTTTTCCGCTCGAAATCGCTATTAGATTTATGCATTTGAGACATTTGCGGTATGTAAATTCGAAGTACGAGCAAAATATATGAACGGTGACTTCGTGTACCTATAATATACTCGTTGTATATAAAAATTGAAATCTAATGATTGGATCTTTTTTTCATTACCTTTCTTTATTAGTGTGAAGATTATTTTGTGGATCTGATAATAGGATGATTTTTTTTAAGTATTTGCTTTTGCATAGAAAGTCTTCTTTAATTTCAAAAATATTATTTCTGTTCAAATCTGAATCTAATGCGACTTAAATTACTATTAGAAAAAATTCCTAATCACACTAGGGGATTGGAATCTTTTAATACAATACCAATTTATCATAAAGAAAAGGGGGATATACATATGTATGTATAATTGAACTTTATTTTATATAGTTGAGTACACCGAACTTTAATTCAGCTACTTTACTCCTAAATCTAGATGCTGTTCACTTGGTTGACCTTATAAAAATTAATTTTATTAGAAAAAATACAAAAAATATATAGACAAATAAAAATATGTATTACTTTTCCTAAAAATAAAAACAAGCACAAATAAGTATGTTGATATCATTAATACTGAAATTTATTTATTTACTTATACTATAAAATTACAAAATCACAAAATCGTCAACTAAAATTACTTTTTTGTGATTTAGTGATTTTAAAGTGTAAATAAACAAATAAATTTCAGTAATAATGATTTTTCTCATGTGCAATATATTTGTTGAATGTTGCAATAATTTATTTAATGTTGAATACATTTAACTCAAGTTGAATAATTGTGTTTTCGTGTGATATGTTAATATTGAGTGTACATTACTTAATGAAAGTGAATATGGTCAAAATTAAAGTACAATTAATAAGCACCCTAAAGAAAATTGTCAATGAAAAAAAACAATATAATGTTCATTTCAATTGTAACAGATACGCTAAAGTAACCGTGATTCTCGCAATAGTTCTTCAATGTTTGTACGTATATTTAAATTCAAATATATGTATTTGTATGTATTTTCCATACAAAAATGCATTTTAATATCATTTCATATACTTAATCTCGCATAGGAAAATCGTACGATGGATTCGTTGCATTTTTATTACTCTTTATGCTATTTTTTCCACGCTTCATTCAACCAGTCAGCAAGCAGCGTCCAACAAAATTTATGTCTGATATCAAAAAATTCGTAGCGATGCATCGCTTTTACGAGATTTTTCAACGTCACACTCCAGTCGTAATTTTCCAACGAAATCTACGATCGAACTGTGCTGTTGCTGTAATAAAAAAGCGCCTCTGGAAAGCTTTTCAATCTTTACGATTTTTTTAAATGCTAAAAATTTCGCCGTTTGAGAGGCAGAGATTGTGCGATCAATTTAAAACCGGAGGAGAGCTAGTGATGTTCAATTTTTTGGGCTTTTTCTGTCGGATAATTTACCGCTTTTGAATAGTCACAGGTATTCAGATCAGTGGGTCAAATCAAGGAACGATATTTTAATGTATTTTAAACATGAATTTTATTTTGAATACGTTTGAATACGTATATGTAGAACCACTGCAAATATCGAATATAATATTTAAGTACGCACGTCGTCTTTTTAGTAAAAGAGTTGAATGATACAATATTGTCAGAATTATGTTTTCTAAGAAACTGAATTTGTGATCATTGAAGATCTTGACATTAAATTTCAGTTGACTATATTTAAATTCTTATTAGTCTACTAGCTTGTTCTTCATCTCTATTATACGTAAAATTCTTAATACACGATTCCCATGATTCAGAACATTATAGCTAACCAATTTAGAAAAAAAATACTGAAATGAGACATAAGGGTATGCCATCAAAATACTTGAAGAGACGTTATGAGTCTTCCGTAAGAAATTTTTATAGACGATCACGTTGTGATCTCGAATTTCCAGCAATATAGATATATTGATATATTATTATTTCTAAATGAGTTTAAATCTGTTGAAGAAAATAAAATACTTCTTCTCAACTTTTCCTATCTACGGAGGTGAAAATTTTCTTAAAATATACTAAAAAAACATTGAAGATGATGCTGGAGAAGCATTCTATATAATAGGGGTTCCAAAAAACCGCCCGAAAGAAAAAGCCGGTTTTCGGTTTTTTTACAAATAAAAAGCTGGTTGGCCGGCTTTCAAAGGTTTCAGAAAATTAAGATTTTTTTAAGTTAAAAATTTTTTATATCGAACAAAAAATGTAAATATATATTATATTATGCAAAAAATAGTTTTTTATAAATTAAATTGAGTTATAAACATGATGAACTTTCATAATATCATTATTATATATTACTAGTGTTGGACCCGTTGATTTCAACGGGTGGTTTCGAAAAGGAATTGAAACTCGAATAAAAATAAAGTTAAAGATATTGAATCGACTGGTTTCGGAAAGAAATTGATGCACGAATTACGAAGTGATTACGAATTACGAACTACGTTTTGTGCATCGCCGACCTCCTGACGCCTTTGCCCCCGATGCCTCCGTCGCTCCGGGGCCTTCGGCCCCAGCGCCGCCGACGCCTCCGGCGCCCCCGACGCCTTCGGCACCCCGGGGGCTTCGCCCCCAGCGCCGCCGACGCCTCCGGCGCCCCCAGCACCCCCGATGCCTTCGGCACCCCGGGGGCTTCGCCCCCAGCGCCGCCGACGCCTCCGGCGCCCCCAGCCCCCCCGATGCCTTCGGCACCCCGGGGGCTTCGCCCCCAGCGTCCCCGATGCCTTCGGCATCCCGTCGCCCCCAGCCCCCCCGATGCCTTCGGCACCCCGGGGGCTTCGCCCCCAGCGTCCCCGATGCCTTCGGCATCCCGTGGGCTTCGCCCCCAGCGCCGCCGACGCCTCCGGCGCCCCCAGCGCCCCGATGCCTTTGGCACCCCGGGGGCTTCGCCCCCAGCGCCGCCAGCGCCCCCGGCAATGAAAAAACTGAAAAAATGAAAAAAATGAAAAAAATGAAAAACTGAAAAAATGAAAAAAATGAAAAAACTGAAAAAATGAAAAAAATGAAAAAAATGAAAAAACTGAAAAAATGAAAAAAATGAAAAAACTGAAAAAATGAAAAAAATGAAAAAACTGAAAAAATGAAAAAAATGAAAAAAATGAAAAAACTGAAAAAATGAAAAAAATGAAAAAACTGAAAAAATGAAAAAAATGAAAAAAATGAAAAAACTGAAAAAATGAAAAAAATGAAAAAACTGAAAAAATGAAAAAAATGAAAAAAATGAAAAAACTGAAAAAATGAAAAAAATGAAAAAACTGAAAAAATGAAAAAAATGAAAAAACTGAAAAAATGAAAAAAATTAAAAAACTGAAAAATATGAAAAAAAAAAAAAATTTGTTCCCCATACTGGTTGATGGTTGATCGTCCGTCACATACAAATATACAAATATACAAATATACAAATATACAAATATATTTAGCGACAGTCCGTTTTTATATATAGTATTATTACAAATATTACAAATAAGTATTATATATCACAGCCGTAAAATGGAAGATCCTAAATTCACACAAATAATTAAATGATTTAAATATGCTACTATCAAGAATATATTATTAAAAAAAGTATGTGTTACCTAGCACAAAAACTATAATTGTGGAATTGTGAAGAGATATTAAGAACACTGCTGAGATTTGCGCTGAGGTGCGCTCAACGCTGAAATATTTCCATCTTTCAAAGTTATTTTTACGCATCTGTTTTAGCTTAAAAATCCAAAATTCATTAGAAACGGCACATCACAAACATTTTAAAACCATAATAAAAAGTAGGTATGTGGCCTTAAAATTTAAAGGGCTTCCAATTCTTTCGAAGAAAACTCAATTATACTCCAGAAATTCCCATGCATTTTACTATAAAGCATTTGAGCTTACGACTACTTTTTTTTGTTGTAAAAGGTTTTGCGATAAAAATTTTTTAACACTTTTATACATGACCTTGTGTAGGTCATTGAAACTACTTTCAATACTATTTTATTGGTTCATGACTTGGTCTTCGTCCATTACTAAATCTCAAAGAATCCGCTAAGTGCTGTACCTTTTTTTGTTGTTCAAAGAAATATACGCCAATTACCTAAGAGAGTTTAGATATACACATTTGAAATTCATAATTGTTAGTTTTGAGGAAAAAAACATTAATTAAAGAAAACCTTAAAAATCCGGTTGATCAAGCCAAATAAAGCGGTTTTCGGTTTTTTGGAAAATGTTGATTTGCGAGTTTTCATTGTCTCGTAATTCAGCGAATTTAATTCTCGTAATTCAGCGAATTAAAAATGATGTATTGTTTGCAATTGGCCAGGAAGGCGGCAATTGAGGCTTACCTGTAAGATCTTCCTCGTATAAAATGTAATAAAAAAAAATTAATAAATAATAAACAACTATTTGTATCGGAAGAATTGTCTGCTGTCGACCCGTTGTTACCGATATAGGATGACACGACTGAGAAGTATGTAGTACAGATTAGATTCAATTGGAGGAGCTTCATTTGAATATTCATGGTTCGAGATCTCGTATTTATCTTCAGGTGCTATTTAGTATTGCATTTTGTCTGTAATTTCAGTTAGTGTTAGTGTCACCTGGCGCCGTTTCGAATCAGGTGCGTTTCCCCAGAATAATTATGTACGGTGGCGCGTGCGCTCCCTCTCGCTTCGCACAAAAATAATTTGATTCTGCGGCGACAGCGAGAAGAAGACTCACTTTTTGGCTAGTGGCCATTTGGCGACGTGCCATCGCGAAAGAATAACACTGGAAAGAAGAAGAACCACACCGGAGGGGGAACAGGAACACGGGGAAGTCCAAGACGACGACGACGACATGGCAGAGCTGGCCCTTCCGTAGCGGTCTCATTTGTTTATCGTAATGAAACTTGACAACAAACATTCCGCTCGTTTATTTTTGTACAATTCAAACTTCGGAGACACATTTGGAATGCCTTTGATTCAATGTATACCTACATCGCAATTGTGAAAAAAATAATCAATTTTTGGATAGTGCGAGCTTTTGTCAGCGCGGTGGATAGCGATGGTTCGATCGATTGCATTTGAGCGTTTTCGTTTCATATGTTTTATTTTTGATTTTTAAATGCTCACAATACACTTTATACCTATTTTGATAGCTACTGATTTACTGATCATTTTCTATTTTACAATTTTAATTTAATTTTGTCAGTAATCATAGTAATATATTATTCTAATGTTAATGTACAGCAAAATAAGAAAAATATCTCAAAAACCTATTTACAATTCTTATAAATGCTCATTATACAACTAATACATAATATTAATTAAAGACTCTCTAAAGTTGACGATCTAAAGCAGATTGTGTTTAGGTAATCTGTGTTTATAGCTGCAAGGTATAGACATTTTGTTGTAATCACCGAGATTCTTTACAAGTGTGTTAGTATAGTTATTAGTAATTCTGTCATAGAATCTACTGGTTAGCTTGTTAGTAATGTCTGTAACAAACGGAATATTATTTATGGCATGCAGTTTTTTCAAGTAAGTATATATGGGTGTATTATAAATTATTTTTAGGGATTTATTTTGTGTTATTTGGAGCTTGGAAAGGTTTAGTATTCGAGGCGTTATCCCATACAGGTGAAGCATAGGTTAATAATGGTAATATGAGCGTGCGTTATAATTTTATTTTATTTTGAGTTGATAAAGAACTAAATATTGGGTATATTGAGGATATACCCCGCATGGCTATGCATTTCGCTCTCTAAATGTGAGGTGCCCATCTCATTCTTTTATCGAACGTTACTCCTATATGTTTTATCGTTTACGTATACGTGATACTTTTCAAGTATTTTTCCATTTTTTAATGAAGCGACGTAGTGATTTTATGTCCCAAAAGCGTATATCACTAGTTTATATTACTAAGCACGTTTTAAATGTAAAGAAAATGCGTCTGTTTTAGTGATTAATAATTTCGAAAATCTTAAATAATACATCGAGTTTATTTATTTTATTTTTCGAAAAAAGAAAAAAAAACACATTTGGGTTAAAATATGGTCATGAATAGTGGCGGCTGGTGAACAATTACATTGGGAGTTCAATAGTTCTAGAAATTAAGGCGAAAAAAAAACGATCCTTTCACATTCAAAAATAATTATTAACTATATAGATATACTAACACTTGATTGTTCTATTTCTCTTTCATTACTTTTTGTATGACATTTTGTATGGAGAATTTTTCAATTAGAACGCTAAGAAAAACGCACCAGGCTCGGCCCTAAAAATTGTTTGAATTATTGTCCTACCATATCCTTAATCAGTGTAGGATATGCACAACTAATTGAAAATACCAATCATTTTGTGATTTTCGTTTATTTTACTGCTAATACATATGTATATTGATATACATATGTATAATTTGCTAATTTTGACTAGCGCTCCTTGGGACAAACCGCCTCTGGTCATGAGATATAACCGCTGTACATAATTTCTGACTTTTTCCATACAAATTTTACTATCATCATCATCATCATCATTTACAGCCATTCGCCATCCACTGCTGGATGAAGGCCTCTCCAACACGCTTCCACTCGTCTCTGTTTTGCGCAACACTCATCCATCTCATTCCGCACATTTTCCTAATTTCGTTCACCCATCTTCCTTGCGGTCTTCCTTTTACTCTTTTGCCTTCTCTCGGGTACCATTCAAGCACTTCTTTTGTCCACCTTTCGTCCATCCTCCTAGCTACGTGACCCGCCCATTGCCATTTCAATCTCTTCACTCTATCCACTATGTCCACTACCCTTGTCATATTTCTCACCCACGTGTTCCGCTTCCTGTCTTTCCTCGTTATGCCAAGCATACAGCGTTCCATACTTCTTTGAGTGCATTGGATTTTATTTTGCATCTTGGCGTTCAGTGTCCAAGTTTCACATCCATACGTCATCACTGGCAAAACGCATTGATCAAAGATCCTTTTCTTCAGGCAGAGTGGCATTTTTGATTTAAAAACAGCATTCATCCGTCCAAATGCACTCCACCCTAATTTCATACGTCTCTTTATCTCTTCATTTTTACTACCAGACATGTCAATTATTTGACCTAAATATAAATAATTATTTACTACTTCTACTGGTTTATCATCTAAGGGGATGCTATCAGGCATGCAATAACTATTGAACATTAGTTTAGTCTTATCTACGTTAATTTTTAATCCTACTTTTCTACTTTCCCTGTCCAGCTGTGTTAGTCTGATAAGTAGGTCAGCTGAATCACGAGCTACTAAAACTATATCGTCTGCGAACCGAAGGTGACTCAAAAAGCGACCATTGATGCTTACTCCGGCTGTATCCCAATCCAATTTCCTGAAAACTCCCTCAAGCACCGCATTGAATAACTTGGGCGAGATTGTATCTCCTTGTCTTACTCCTTTTCCTATGCTAAATCTATCTGTACCTGAAAAAATTTTAACCGAAGCTGTGGCATTCTTATATATTGCAGCTAACAGTCCCACATAGGGTTCCGGCACTCCCTGTGTTTTTAGAGCGTTAAGTACTTATAAAGGTACTTAATTTATTAGTGATGGTTTACCGTAAATTTCTTTGTCTTTGATCTTATATTATTCATAAATAAGAAAAATGTGTGGTTTTTAAAAATACATTTGCATATTTTTAACATTTTGAAGACTTCTGTTTTAATTATATGTCAGTATTATCAGTATGCGCTAATACATATACAATTATGCAGTGAATTTGTTTTTATAATTAACCGGTATATCATCTGTGAAAAAAGTGATTTTAAATTAGTCCGAGTAAAAAAACATTTGAAATAAAAAATGCTCATGTAATATGTATGAAGATATGTTTTAAATGCATTTGTATACCTACATACATATGTATGTATGTACATATATAGCGTATTGAGATGATTTTCGAATTGAATATCCTTATCATTTGAGTGGTTTGAATTTTCTTGCATAATCCGCTTCCTGGTAACTCTTTATATTATAAATATTTCTAAACGTATCACGTATTTGAAAAAATACTTATATTATCTTAATAATAAGAATAGTATATGTAATACGTCTGATATGAAATTTCATTATAAATTTATATTTATATCAATTGTTTACATAGTCAAAGATACGTCCGATTTCATGTGGGAAATCGTGTGAAAATAAAATTCCTAAGAAAATCCCATACATTTCATTTCCTACAATACGGCTATTTTTATTCATTATAAGATTTATGTATAAAAAGAAAACTTTTTTACTGGATTAATTATACAAATATTTGTTTAACGACGTGTGAAAATTTATCTCGAAAGTCTTCGGCCCCAAATATAAACACAAACTCATGTATATAAATATGCGGTTTATACCCGTTTCGGCCCTGCAAATTCGTCGGAAAATGCATCCACATGCATCCGCTCGGAATCTCTCTCACTCTCTCGAAGACGAGATCCTCCATCATCAGCACATCGGACATCGCTCCTTCCCTGTCGCACAAGCCCAGTTTGAGAAATGGTCTGGTTCACAAACCTAAAATTGGCACTGGTCGACTGTCCATTGAACTTTCTTGGAGCTGACACTTTTTCAGCTAACGGCGCCACGTCGTTTTTGCGACGTCGTAACTTTGGGGCTTTCCTGGAAAATCGGATTTTCCACGCGTCAAGGTCGTAAAATGACACCTGTGTACGTACCGCACGTATAATAGATATCCTTCGTAGAAATGGGCGGTTTGTTGGATTGTTCCAAGCAAAGTTCTTCCGTGTCAAAGTTAGGCCTCGGTTGTTTGAACTGCACTTGCAGAAATGTGCAACAGGTGACATCAAAGGGAACGTGCATAATTCAAGCCCCCTCCACTATGAATTTTGTATGCTTAATGGTGTCGTATATTAAGTTTTCAGACGTGCGTAATTATCTGGCGGATTTTGGTTCGAGCTTTAAATGACTCTTTGAACTGCTTTAAATTATTGCTATATTTTTTGCATATGCTTAAGTAGTTTTCGAGAAATTTAAATGAAATTTTCAGTATAGCATTTTATTACAACTGTTAATATACGTACGTACATATATTATGTTATAGCAATCGTACGATATGTATGCATGTGTAATTTACATACTACTATATGCAGTTTTTCGTGCTCGAACTAATAACGAACATTTGTATTATTATTTTTTCTTCGTCACTAATTAATTTCCAGAATAAGTGCAAAAAGCAACCAAAATTTAATACCGCGCTACATTCAGTATCACTGTATATGAAACCATTGTGTTTTTTAGCAGGTTATTTTAATCGAAACACTTTTGACTTTTAAACTGATACAATAGCATATTGCTATGATAGGTCACTCTAAATCGACACTGTGCCTAAATGTGTACATATTTACGAGCATATCTATTTACGAACATATACAAACATTCATTACAAACCACAAGCAATTAACAAATATGGACTAGCCGAATTTGCGAAAGAGGGAGATTTGATCTGTCACAATAATTAAGTTAGATAAATTGGGAAATTCTAACAGGAATCGGTCGATCTGGATTCAATAACCATCCAGATCTTGCAGTGATCATTGAGAAAATCGGAATCCGACCCCACAACCTCTCTACTGGTAAATAATCGCTTTGTCAGTGAGCTAAGCTTTAGTTTCATGCATTCATATGAGCATAAGTATATATTTTTAATTGTTTTTTTTTTTAATTTTATATAGATTGGTAGACATCATTTGCGGGTAGTATCGCCAGCCTGCACAGTCCTTTATCGGATGGCTCCTATTCCAAGAGCTATCCGGCTTCTCAATTAAATCGTTGCTGCCGTGTCTGAATGTGATATTCTTACCTCAGTGAGCGTATATTAGCGAATTAGAGATTATTTTAACCTATTTGTCTGGTAGCCTGCACTCATCATTATTTTCATAATTGTATGTGATCTATAAGTGGAATGTTGATCTTATCTCTTTCATTTGGCGGCACGGGTATGCTTTGTATTTACGGCTGGTTTTATATATTGGTGCTGCTTGTGGATATAAACATTCCTATTATGTATTCTGTTTATTTGATTTTTTTTACTGTGTATTTTTTTTTTCTTATTTTTATGTATTATTTTTATCATATTTCTCTGTTTTTGTTTTCTTATGGAGACGCATTGTGGGGGCGCATTTGTTAAAAAAGCATGATGCTTATTTATTCTACCTTGAAAAATTCTCTTAACACTTTAGGGACCGCGCGATTACCATAGAAACTTACGCCAAATACCGCTAATTTTTTGCGAAAATCGGCAAATACGAATGGTTTTACTAAAAACTTTGTAACTTTTAAACCAATAGACATATATGTATAAAATTTTCAGGAAATGTTTTCATGACCATAATGGATCGAGGGATGTCTTTCATTCATTGGTTATTAACCCCTTGCCTGCCGTCTAACCAATAGCATTTCATAAATTTTCGTTTATCAATATTTTTAAAACCATATTTTTTTTTTCTTAAATCTTATTATTATTACATAAACTGTCTTTATGTATAATCAGAATGACCATTTGCGTATGTTTAATTTTTATAATGAAAAAAATGTTAAATATAAAATTATGATCCATGATCGATTTTTTATGAGTTTATAAAAACGTCTACACTAATTAAATGCACTATATTTAAAAATAACTATATTTATTATAAAACACTAATATTTTATATTTCTGGTATAATTTTCCTCTAACAGCGTATCATCTCCTGTATTCTCCGTGATCGATTTTTTATGAGTTTATAAAAACGTTTACACTAATTGAATGCACTATATTTAAAAATAACTATATTTATTATAAAACTACGAAAAAAACACAAATATTTTATATTTTTGAAATAATAATCACTCGAGTAAAAGTTACCGAAATGCTATTCGCGCGATGGTCCATTGGATTTTTTCAAATATTTTTGTGCCTTCAGGATCAAGTTGAAAAGTCATCCATGGATAACAAACCATACTATATGGAAATATCAAATAACTTGCATTCAATGCATAGTGAATAGTCGAAGAAACAACGAAAACACATTTAGATAAATGGTGCAGGCCGACTGTAAGGGTGGGTCATAGTATGTGTTTCGGAATTCCGAATTCTGACACGTTTGTAACACATAATTCACATAGTTTATAGTATAGGGGTGTGTATTACTGGACCTTCCAAGAACTTGATAGATATTTTGATGGGAAAAATTTTTAAATAATCGATTGTGTATCGATTGTTGTATCGATCGATTTTTAAACTCTCGATTTATCATATATATATATATATATATATATATATATATATATATATATATATATATATATATATATATATATATATATATATATATATATATATATATATATATATATATATATATACATAATATATACTCGGGTATATACCCCGAATTAATTTCATTTTTTTTCAATAAAAATCAAACTCAATTTTTTTTCTTTAATTTAAAATAAATTATACAAATTAAATAAATCATACATTATCGACAACTCTGTCATCTTTCGGCTAAATCATAAATTCCTTTTTCGTAAAATCCTCCTGGTTTAGATACAAAATAGTTGGGAAGAGCTGATTTCACTTCGTTTGCAGAGTTAAATTTTTTTCCTTCAAAATATGTTCCATCGACCGAAACGAATGGTGATCCGATACAATAATGCGACTAAACCAAGGGCTTCGATTTTTTTCACACGAGTCAATTTTGTAACGGGAGAGTGGGCGTAACTAGACGATACTTTTGTCTATTCACAGTGCTCTTTTGACACAGATGTATCGAAACAGATGTGTCGTTGAATAATTCTTCGACATTGTCGGATGCACTGTATGCATGATAAAATTAAAAAAATTTCATGTTTAAGTATTTAAAAACACGAAATTTCAAAATGATTGACATCTCCCGAAAATAGTGAAACTTACATATATTTTATCATTAATTGATTTTTCGTATATATATCTAGACATCTCTTGATAATTTTTCGAAGCATAAATGGAATACCCATATTTTTTTTGTTGGCAAAGTTGCATGTATTTGAGAACGCCTATGTGGCGTCCGCGGGCGCCAATGCTTGGACTATTCAGGACGCCAATGTGGCGTCCGCGGTCCTTAAAGTTAAAGAGGATTTATTTATATATGTATTATAAATAGGTATTCCGTCTGTTTAAATCAATTGTTTATACTATTTAAAATTAAATAGAAGTAAAGGAAGAGGAAATGTTTTGTAAGGAAATTAATAAAATACATATAAGCGGTGCTATTTTGCTAAATTATTTAGTATTTATTTAATGGGATATTCAAATAGAATTATATTTATTGAAATTAGATAAACTTTTCACGCAACAAAAGTGTTTAAAAATATTTCCTACATAACATATTACTTTATCTATGTACGAAGTAACAATAGATGAAGTTTTGTGAACATGCAAAAATTCTACTTCGAGATTTTACTGAATTATTCTGTTCTTAAATTTATTTTTATAGTTCTCTCAGAATTATACCGTTAAAGTTACAATCCACCTTCAATTCACTTTGCAGCTAAATATTCCAAAAAGTGACAGTTCAAGGCAATAAAAAAAGCGTATATGTCGTAAACGGAAAAATCGCACACGACAAAAGTTGGCATACGCTCGCGTGAAGTTTTAACTCTTTAGCCCCGAGTGCCGTTTCACTTTACGTGTGAACATGTCCACAATTACGCACAATTGCCTCGGTAATATTGTCGGCAAAAAAAATCGCACACACACGTGTAATATGCGAACGAAGAGTAAAAAATGAGAGACACACTGGGCGTTTTGTCGCGTCCGCGGTTTAACGGCCATTACAAAAAGCTCATCCCGCGACGAATTAGTGGCGCGTTTATTACAGGAAACGCTGAAAGCCAAACAGTCATAACTCAATAACGTGGACGCGTATGACTCGAATTATTCGGCTTAATTACGCCGGTGCGGAAAGGGTTATAGTACGTCTGCGGTGGTATCTTTCAAAAATACACCGTGTAGGAATTCGAAAACACGCCGTTACAAAAGATGTATATTTACATGCGTACTCGTTTCATTTTTTTTTTTTTTTAGTATTTTTTGTACAATTTTGTGCAATTTTTACCATCGGATATTGATGGGTTGGTGTTTGTTTGTGTGTTGAATTTTTGGCGTAGACCTGCATCTATTCGGGAGAGAAAATATTAACAGTATCATATAGCATCATCTTTATATTCTCTATCCAAGATTATCTCTCATATAGTAAAATTTCTTATATTTTTGAAAAGAGATATGTACAATTTGATTTACAGACTATCAGGCATTACGAAAAATGTGTTAAATTTTGTATGTTCCAATGGTAATTCCAATAATGATCACAAAGCAAATGTTGAAATAATTGAACAGCTTTGTATCTGCTATTGATGAGATGGTGTTTGATTGTGTGCCGAATTTTTTCAGAAAATTCTGTTGATTAATAAATGTATTTGCAATTCATTTGTAAATATGTAGTGTGTGCGAGTGAGTTGAGTTTGATTTTGCTCGTAATGTTTATTTGATTGCAATGTAATGCGTTTGAGATACATTTGGAATGATGCGTTTTAGCTTTAATTATTTCGTGATATACATTCTTTAAATGAATGAATAAATAAATAAAATTGTAGCTTCATATTCGAATACAAATGTGAGTATTTCCAAATCCTTTCAGATAAAAGTTTTGTATGTAAATATACATATGTATATATAAAAGCTGTTAAAACAGATAAAAGTAGCATTACAATGTATTGGAACGTGGGAACATGAGAGACAGTAGCCACTGTCTAAATACATTCGCAGATGAACAATAGAGACCCCGGATTAGGCTAACGGGACTCATAAAGTGACCGAACAAAGGATTCGTTGGAGTTCTCACAAACCTGGGCGAGTGCGTGCGTAAACAATAGACTCGCCATGGTAGGCCTTTAGGTGCCTAGTCAATAGACACATTAATGGATCGGGGAAAGCTGTGCTGTTCAACTTGTTTTTTATAAGAAAGTACACACGGTAGATCAGATTATTCTGGAGTGATATGAATAATTACTAGACGGTACAAACTATTTGTAAAAAACGAATCAATTAATCAAAACGACGTTTTTTACTTTATTTAATTACAGTTTCGGTTTTATTTAATCTTAGAAATTTATGGATGCGAACCGAAAATTTAAAGAATGTAGCCAAACTCTCAAAATTAGTACGCCAATATGGGAGTATTTTTTGCGTGAAACATGGGGAGAGTTTGCAAAATGCAATTGAACGTTTTTCAAACATGAAAACATGCAATTGAACTTTTTTCTTATATATTTGAAATCCCAGTTTAGCACTGGGATCCCGGGATCGGAAATTCCCAGCACTGCAATCCCGGTGCTGAAGTAACCTTCCGGGATTGGAAGGACTAGGACATAATATATACTAGATAGAAAGGTTTCTTAATAGTAGTCGATTTCTTACATTTTTTTATAATATTATTACTTTATGGGATATGATGAAATATACACTATAGATATGTACGTAGAAGTATTGATAACTTCAATGTCTGTTTATATTTATTGTTGTTGAAAAGAAAATTTATGAATATTTCATGAGTGTAGGATCACGATGAAAATGTATAGGACATTAGACTTTGTGAGAAGTCATTATTAATTGGGTATACGGTTTGGTTTTCGTTTATCGAATTGTTGAAACGTATTAAAGAAGTACAACTTTCATGAAAATAAAAGAAGTCGCTAAATGTGATAATAAAATTACATCGTACATGTTTTCAAGTTTTAATGAAATGTATCATTTTATATATTTGTATGCAAGTATTTTTTTTTTATATGTGCAGTTATTTTTATTTATCTCTTATATACTACATGTGTATCGGAGATCTTTCGTGCCATTTGGACGGTTGCGCAAAAGTTACGCATCCGAAACGTTTCGCGTCACATATTAAAATCATCGCTCGTTTGTCCCTTTTTTGTGTTTCGGGAGCGATTCTCGCGATCAAAACAAGCCAAAAGAAAAACTGGGTGGCTGAAAAAAAAATAAAGGGAAAAGAATATGAAAAAGATCTCCTTACGTACGGCCAGCATCAAAGCTCCACACAGAGATGGTGAGCGAGAGAGATAGAGAGAGGGAGAGAGAGGATCAGTACAAGTGGTGTACAAGTCGGTGTAACACAGGAGCAGGAAATGACTTCATGTTTTTTTGTCGCTCCTGTACATCTCGTCCGTGTCGTTTATTTTGCCTCGTTTTTCTTTCGAACGAGATATTTTTTTGCCCCTGTGCCTTCTTCTAATTCCATACATTTTCGGTGTGCGGTCTTCGTTTGGCTGTGTGCTTGTGTTTTTACTGTCTGATGTTGGAAAAACAGCGTATCGTATGTGGAAAGCGGGCATGAGGATTCAATAATGACGATGTATAGATTTCGAGTTTTCATCGTGGCTCTTTGTGTCGAAACAAAGGCATATGTTTGTCGTCGAAAACGGCCATCGCGAATTTGAGTGCAGTCCAGACTCGACGACAGACCGATTTATTTGATTGTAGACTGTGACGCATTGGGGTGGTGATTCTCAACATTTTAACACGGGAATGTATTCCCTAATATGTTGTTTTAATTCGATGTAATTTTCGCTAGGAAATAGTCGAATTTTTATGTAGAACTAAGCACCCATTTGTAGATGTATTTATAATGATATTAGGTATATGTATGTGAACTTTTCATGGAAAACTTTTGAATTGTTAAACATTTTAAATTGAAATTAGATTTTATTTACCTTTAATATAATTTACTATAATATATAATATAATTACAATTAAGCCAGTATTTTTTTAAAAGTATATACATACATATATATGTATGTATATGCAGGGCTGCTGAGAGAAAGCCTGGGCTCTGGGAAAAATAATTCCTGGTCCTATGACAAACTAAAAAAAAAAGATCTTATAGATATATTTTAAATATTTGAAAAATATATCAGAACTATTAAAATACCTATGTATATGAGCCGTTATAATTGAAATTGTCATAATTTCGAGAAATATCTAAAATATAATGTTTTGCGTTAAATTATATTTAAAAAATACTGGTGGACGTTTATTCTGCTTTCCCAAAATTCGGGATAAATCGAATTAAAAGAAGTGATAGCAAGTCAAACCGAAATAGTGGTTTTGGATACAAAAATTGGACTTCCACCACTTTCAAATATAACGGCTCATATGTTGTTTTATATAATGTTTTAAAACAATTTAATCAGAAAGTATTGTGTAACATGCACGATTTCACTTTGACACGTTGGAAAACTGCTTCTCATTTTTTTCAAATAGACCTTTTTATTTTCTCCTACCCTCATATCTTCTAAAAATAACTTATGTTTCATTAAATTTAATTTTGTTGTTCTATTTTGCGCGGCATTGACGAGGTTGCTCCACGCAACATTGTTATGCGCGGGTTTGTCGGCGCGTCAATGCATGCGGGGTTATATAAGTTAATATGCAGACGGTGTGTTAGGTTAGGTTAGGGAAATAAAGAGGGTGTAATCTCTCCACTAAAATGCAATTAATTTTTATAAAATTATAAATTTGGTTATGAATTTATTTATCTAATATGTATATAATTTGGAAAGAGACTTTGTATGTATGTATGCTTCGTTCGTTGGGTCGTTGAAATCCGTGACGTCATCGAACAAATAATTAACTTTTTTCCAATTCAAAGGATTCGAAGTTCCCGGGGGCGTAGGTGCCGAGGGCGAATCCCTAGGAGGCGGAGTCTCCGGGGGCGCAGACGCCGTAAACATATATTTTTTTTAATTTCGTATACATATAATTTTTTATAAGAGACTTACTATACATGTTTGTTTGTTCGTGACAGTCAATTTAATAAAAAAAAAACAAATGAGTATTCAAATAAATAAAATAAAACTATTCAAATAAATTTAATAAAATGTTTACTAATAGATTAGTCATGTTTAAGTGGATTATATTACAAATACCGAGCGAAGCCGGGTGATACAGCTACATAGTTATAACTAAAATAAATAAATTTTGTTTAACGGAAAATAGCTTTCCATTTATATTATGCATATAAACAACATATGTTATACATAAAAAATAATGGTAATATTTTTTTATGTATAATAAATGCATGCTTTAAAGTACATTACATATATTAAAATAATTTAAATAAAAAGTTCATTTAAATTCAACATAAAATTTCAGCGAGAACATTATTACCATGGATATCAATTGGCAAAAAACATATTTTTGTTACTTCTTTCTTCTGTATTATTTACTATGAATTTTGAACGAATAACTGAAACATTAAATTAATCTCGATAATTAGTAATCATTAAATAAATTTATTTGTATGTAATACGGGTAAATGAATTTTATTATGGCCTCTAACATTTTCCACACGTATGACTATGTTTTTCTCGCTTTCATAATAACATTACAAATCTTGTTTTTTTAAGAAAACAATTTTTTTGACATGATGTAATAATTTTGTTTATTAGTATCATAAATACTGAAGAAATTATTTTCATTAACCGAATTAACATTAATCATTAACCGAAGAAATTATTTTCATTCTTATTATTTAATCTTATACATATGTATCATACGTTAAAAGTGTAATATTTGTATTAAATTTCAATATGTATTCCAGTTACATTTTTAAGACGCCTTCTCTTTGATCAATGGTATACATACATGTGAACATTCGTATTTATATATCGTTGTCATTACATCGAACAAAGAGCAAAAGTTGTTGAAGGATCGCACACTTCAGAGCGTTTCAGAAGAAAGGTTCGTTTCGTCCTGAAATAAAACAGTTGCATACGTTCGGACACGCGACTGAGCAATTTCAGACCATTTTATTTTTAATCTTGCATTTCTTTGGGACATGTCTCGACGCCATTGCACATGCACCGACGCTCCGCAATGCACCTCATTATATTACACACAGTACTTCGATCGGCATTGTTCAATTAACGGTCAAAATCGGTCGCGATTGATACGATTTCGATAATTAACCCCAAGTTTTCTGTAATTATAGGAAGATCCAGATTCGTACGGGTACGTTTCTCGTTTTAAAAAGTGCACCGTAAGTGCACACTTGCTTAATTGCCGTCGTGTGTAATTGCATCGTGTGAAGGACGGTCGAACGTTCACTTTCGAATGTTCACTTAATGAAAACCGACAAAAAATGATCGAAGTAATGAGAGCGACTTTGTGATTCTTTGTAAATAATACCAGTTCTTTGGTGAAATGAAGTACGGTTGATTCGAAGAATGTCAAAATTGAATGCAATTTTTGGAATGGATTTTCTAGTAATGAAAATTGAACGTAAGGCTGCAGCGAAAAACACGAATTTTGAATTTTCATCGATGGACCTAATGGAAAACTTTTCTTATATAAAGGAAATGTTAAATATAAATTGATTTTAATATCTTGTGCCTCCAACCAATCGATTTCTCTCGATACAGATTTCTAAAATGGTTTTTTGGGTAGGTTTCTCGTTTTTTTTTCACTATTTATCAAAAAGATAAACACTCAACATCCACCTATTGAAGTTTATATGGGACTGATTAATGATCATTCAAAGTCGGTGTTTCGCTAGAAAGTCCCCATACAAAGCATGCCGCGTTCGCAATGGGTGTTTGTATTGAGGGGAGCGTTATTTTCAGAAAATTTACATTTTTTTCATGTTCCTGCTATTATCTTGAAATAAAAGTCGTTGTGAGTGTTGTTCGGTATATACCTTTGATTTGAAAACAAAAAAAATATGAATTTTACGACATATAAGAAGGCAAAAGTGACCTTTTTTGTCTAAAAAATGTTAATTTTTACGTCAAAACAGGTAATTTTGGCCTAAGTTCACAGGAAGCTCTCTATACTTCCCTTTCCCTTTATCTTAATTATTTTCTTCAAAATTTATGGGGTATGTCAGAAATATGTACATACATATGTATCTTCGTCTCTAAAAGAGTACGATCATGCTGTACGTTCCGGGTATATCTTCCGCTTTAGGGAGTAGTACAATTTGCAATCCTGATTTCTCAGAAATGATTGTTCGTTTTAAATTAGACAACCTTGAACAGAATATGAAACATTAACCCGTTCCTAGTATACATATGTATATATGTATGTGGGTATATAATACAAATTAACTTCAAAAGTTGTTTTTGTCGAGAGCGTGTTTTCGTGTTGACGCTTTTCTTCTTCGCCCTCTAAATTTTTATTTGACCAAATATTTTATAGGACAAAAGGGTGATGTCTCCGATAGGAGGAAATCATGTCGTTTTTAATAAAATATTAAGCCGAGCCGTGTTTTTTCTCGGCCACGCACGCTTCCATTTTTCCGCAATTTTCCACGCCCGGTTTTCCGTCGGAGAGGGAAAACTCGCCGCCACCACCCGCTCGCCGTGGAAAAACACACCCCGGGCTGTTGTTTTAAGAGAGAGCCGCTCTCCATCCTACCGAGTATCCATCCAGATCCACCATCTTTCGTCTCTAGCTCGAGGCTACGTGTCCTACTCGTGCAGGCTTCACAGGGCCAATTAAATGTACATGGGAATTAATTTTCATTTTAAAAGTGCTATCGTTAGTTAACCCTCTCTATTGTTCGTGTGGTATTCGGACAGTACGTGAAGTATTATCTCGAAACTTTAGTGATCACGATGTATGTGGTAAATTTTTAAAGGAAAATGATTTTCTTTTTTTATATTGATTGTGATTAATTGAACACGTAAAATATACCCAACGAATAAACTTTATGTTTTTATTGTATTTTGAAATTAACTAGACAATGTTTACTTTCAATATTTAGCCACTTCGGCCAATACCAAGTTACAAGTTACACAGTGCATTTTATTCAGAATAAAATATTAATAAATAATCATTTTACAATGTTGAAAAGTGAGATACTTTAGAAGCTCATAAAAACACAGTACATTCGATCATTAAAAATCCAGATGCACATCGATAAAACCGCAACAATTTTATCATTTTCACTTCGTTGAAATATGTATGTATGTCAACGAGGGTTCGTGCATAAGTGCAAGTACATATACATATGTGCATAAATACACATAAATAAGGATTATTAAAACGTATAGACGGTACGATTTTACATTGACGTTTACTGCTTCGGCCGATTGACTGGTTAATTTTCCAGACGATTTTCCCTGTACTTATGTACGTACTCGCATGTGGTTAAGGAACCGGTATTGAATGTGATGCACCACGTGTTTTCCGGCAATGCGTGTCACATTCGAGTTTCCACGTCTCGTTGGAGTTCTTGTCGTCCTCATCGCCAGTCCTCAGAATAGATGCGATTGTGTTCCCAAGTCCTCTTCTCGTCTCGCCAGACTGTTTTCTTAAACTTCCGGCGTCTCGGATGAACGAAGTGGGGTCATTAAGCGAGAGACGAGTTGGGAATTCGGTAATTTGTTTCGATTGTCGATGAATTTTGATGAAAATCGGATGTACCTATACAATAGGAATGTATGTACATATGTACATATGTCCGATATGTTCAAAATCTCGGAAAAGCACAATAAACTTATTACAGGCCACCAGTATTTTTAAATACATTAAACACAAAACAAATGAAGAAAAGTGAACCTATGCCACTTTCTAATATAACGGTTCATATAATTTATTTCTTCAGCCTGTTTTATATGCACAGATATGTATAATAATTTGTTAATTTTAAACTCTAATTCTATTTAGTTCATTTCTTATACATATTTTGTTGTGTGCCTATAAAATTGTGATCATTTCTAATTGGAATCAGATAGTGCAATTGGTCTCGAATTGTAAATTTAGTGTTCGACCTTTATCCTTTCGGGAACATCCTTTCAATTAAACTGTATATACAGATTTTTTAATAGGAAAGCGATAATATTTTTTTTTAATTTCTCGAATAACATAGCCGTCGCTTTTACCCGCTACGAACTATCCCGTCGGCGAATAACTGAATAACAAATCGCGTAATGAAAAAATAACATTATACCCCGGCGCGCGCACACAGGGCTTCGGTCTAGTAAAATGAGCTGTGTCTGTGTTTTTCTCCCGTTTGTTTTCTTTTTTTCCCATCCCTCCCCCCCCCCTTCGATCTCCTATATAGCCCCTCACTGGCCTGCTCCCTCTCCTCCTATCTTCTGCCTTCGTTTATCCCGTTCCGATATTGCCAGGGGTGGCACCGCGGAAAATTCCCCTCATGTGTAGGAATTTTTCGCAAGAGTGACGTCATCGAGAATTTCGTTCTCCGCGTATTAGAGAATTTTTAAACCGGATGAATATGAGCAAAAAGGCGGGTCGAAGTTTGATATTAAAAGCAGCCCAATGCGGAATAGTCCAAGCGCTTCGAAAGCTGCTTCTGAAGTTGATATTTAATCTCCTAGTCGGGATACGAGAAATTTTTTCACATTTTTCGGTCAATATGACATGATGATAATATTCATTTTGATATAACGCGATATTTCATTAGTTTTATTTCCATAAGAAGTTGTTCTCCATTGTGGTTATACTTTAATTGTGATTAATGATTTAGAAAGTGCGAAAAGCATTTCTTTGTTTCCTATATGGGAAAGAGTATGGGTATAATCCATATCTCTACCCTACTCCTTTCCTTTTGGGCATCCTTGGGTATAATCCCTTTAACTTCAGAGAAACTTCTCATTAATTCGTTTTCTTCTCCAGCTTCTACGTGGTAGTAGGTCATGCCCGTAGTTGCTGGAACAGTTGGGACTTTATGTCCCTAATAATAATGTGCGTGGTAGACATTATCATTTGATGGTTGCTCCTCCTGCCCGCACAGTGCTTTATTGAATGGCTCCTATTCCAAGAGCTATTCGACTTCTTAATGGAATCGTTGCTGCTCAGCCTGAATATTATATTTTCCACCTCAGTGAGCGTAGGTTATCGGAGATCATTTTAATTTATTTGTCTAGTAGCCTGCGCTCATCATTATTTTCGTAATTGAATGTGATGTATGAGCGGAAGTTTGATCTTCTCTCTTCCATTTGTATCGTATGTTTTTATTATTAATAATACTGAGCAATAAAAAAATTACCGGAGTGGAAACTAATCAATCTTTTCTAAGTTTAATGCACTAAATATGACAACGATTTTTGCTAGCTTGCTTTCGTCTAAGAGATAAGTATGAGCGTTAAAAAAATGGGAAATTTTTACAGATTTTTAGCTTTTGTAGTCTTTAGTTCAAAACCTAGTATAGCTGTGCCAAATGAGAGTATTGGCACCAATAATCAAGTGTTTATTCCATTGATTACGATTTTTTATTGCTTCGAAATATTTACAATTAATTATCTAGTGAATTTTAAAAGTCAAAAATATAATTTTTTTTCGTAATAATATGAGCCAATTTCGATGATTTTAGTTAAAAAGAGATATATGTACTGTTGGAAAAATTGTAAGCGACCTTCACATACATACATACTTGTACATATGTTTATATTTTTAGTACGGAAAAATTAAATTAAACAAAATATCAAAGCTTAATACCTTCAATGCACACTTTAACATCGCCTTGTACAATATGTGACTTTTTTGTTTAAATCGAATTAAATTTAACGGCTTAGAAAATTCCCACAACTCGGACGACACTTGCGTGTAAACCAATAGTATTTTTAAATTCAATACGAATTTTTTCCCGCGGGAACGACCCCGTTTTCCCTTGCGTGAAAAACTGGCTGTTTGCTTTAGCGCCACCTCCCGGCGACTTCACTAAAATAACAACCGAGGAGAAAAAACTCAAAAATAACAAAAACACCCGTGAAATGGGTTTTTCACCTACTTCATCGCACCATCCCCTTTTCCACGTCCGTTTTTCCCTCACGAAGGGGTGGGATTTCCACCACCCACCACTCCCCCCTCGCCCAAGTCCTCTCATACTCGCTTCGTTTGAAACTCTGAAGGTGTATCTAACGAATCATCCGGTTTCGATCCAATAAACCGACTGTCGATAATGCGCGCGCGTGTCCATGTTATTTTTCTATTTACATTCGAGTGCTTTTTTTTGCTATTATTTCTGCATCCAAACGCGCTCCCGCTCAGTTCCGGTCTAAACTGAATTATTCATTTAAACGTACGACCGGAAATAAAAATTAGAACGGACGCACGCTCGTTCCAAAGCTTCGGTGTTGGAATTTTGGAGCTCATATAAGGCTTTCGATTGTTCAATATTAGTATGGAAAATAAATTGAATTTATTAGAAAATTGTATGTAGAAAAACATACACATATTATATGATATTTTTATTATATTTATATTGATAACGATATAAAAAAGAGTTTTTTTAACTAACTATTAACTAAATTTTCATTAACGATATGTTAGTTGAGCAATTTCAATATATGTACATCACCTTTGAAATCACTTGAAAATCTCTAGCATAGTAATAAATCGTTCAATACAGTAAAAATGACGTTTTGAATAATGTGATGACTTACAGCCACTCCACAGTACTGTATCAATGAAGCATAAAAGAACCTTGTAAAATGTATGAATTTCCGCGAGTAGTCGTATTATATGAAACTATTGTTAATTCCAATAATGTTTACCAAAATATTGTTCAGGACGATGAAATAAATAAATCTTTGTAAAATAACAAATCTGGTGTTTTCGTTTTCACATATTCAGTTTAAAAATACTGGAGGATATCTACTTTTGCTTTATGTAATGTAAATATAATCATTCAAGTTGAATGGATTACAGATCATTCGATTTAATCATTTATATAACAAAAATCGCTGAATTTTTATCTAAAAATATATTGAAACAACTTTTCGTTTGTTGAAAGGGAAGTGTTGTAATTTCGTCGGCTATTGTTCTTATTAACTTTTTAATTTTGCGAACGGTTTTTCTTCAAACTTTACGCAACTGCACCTTTCTTTCTGGTTTTATCGACATTTTTATATACTATTTAAAAAAATACAACATGTTAAATAAAACTTCTCAGAGCTGAAACCGTATAAAATTATGATATACTTTTTCAAAAGTAGAATAATCATATAATCCGATTAATAGAATACCTGACCATAAGACTGTATTCATTAGTCCTTTATTAATACATATATTACTAAACTTTAGTAATATAATTGTTGATTGGACCATTCGTTACTCAATTATGGTTGCCTTATTTGGGGCAATTCTTGAAGAATAAATTGAGAATTTAGCTCAAACTACCCATAATTGCTTGCTTTTTCTTAAGTTGGTTAATATTTATTAGCGTTTATGAACTTATTTAGAAAGCTTTAAATTCCAACACCACAAATTATATAGCAGAATGAAAGAAATTGGCTTATAGCCTGTTTGATGCTTACTTTATAACTGAAAACTAAATCAAAACGAACTGATTTACGTTTGTGTATTATATGCACATATGTACATACGTACATTAAACATGCGACACATTTGTCAACAGACACGTCTATCGTAGAGTCTCAAACAACGGTATCTATCGTTGTTATAAACACTACGAGAGACGAATCTTTCGACGTATCTGAGAATCATTTATCGGGAAAGACATTACATCAAATGAGATTTGGGATCATATTGACAACAAACCAAGCATCGAATTTACATATTACATCTACATTTTCGTATAATATTTTTAAATCAATGAAAGGTCGTGAAGAATAACCAAGATCATGCGGGTAATTTGATTGTGTTTTCAAAAGATAAGCCTCATCTTTTGGCTGAAAAGTTTGCAGGTCTCTTATAAAAAGGGTGACCAAATTTCCCAGGGCTGAAAACAGGACGCTCTGCAAAAAAATTGTCCGACCCCCCACTGTATAAAAAAAAAATTCCCTAAAATAACCACTAATATTATCAAGGAATTATAATTTTTTCTGAATGTACAATTCTTGTGTACAAGGAAAATAGAAAATAAATAATAGAACAATTGATATTCAGATTTTTTGTCGCAAACGTGTAAAATTAAAAAAAAATTCAAAAAGATACTCTAGGTTTCTTTTAATTTTCAAAAATGGAATATGGAACTGAAAATTTTGATTTATTTAAATTTCATACATGTACAGGGTTTTATCAAACTAAGTGCAAAGCCTTAAAACATTGATAGCTTATATCATTTAGTACATTTTGAGCCTCACATACCTCAGTATAAAAGTCTTATGGTTTTTTTTATTTCATTTTTAAAGATTTTTAATAAAAACACCAAAATCTCGCAGTTACATAATTGCTAATACTGGCCAAGTTAAAAGTGGTATGTTAGTCAATTATTATTTTTTTTTATTTTTCTAATGTTTATTCAATCAAATAAAAACAAATACAACCATCTGTGTCAACCGATGACAACATATGATAAAAAAAAACCATAAGACTTTGTACTGAGTTACATACGTGTGACTTAAAATATTCTAAATGATATGAGGTATCAACCCTTTAAGGCTTTGCGCTTAGCTTCATAACATCCTGTATTACAGTTATTTAAAAACAATAATAATGAGAATAATAGCACAAAGCGATTTTTTTTTCAGAAACATAAAATGAATCATGTAACAAAAATTTTACTTTCAAATGAATATATTTTATAGGCATTATTTTTGGGACATAAGTTGATTTGGAAAAACATGGATAAAACGGGACAAATCAAACAATTTTACAAAAACGACGGAACACAGATTACCTAAACACAATCTGCTTTAGATCGTCGACTTTAGAGAGTCTTTAATTAATATGATGTATTAGATGTATTATGAGCATTTATAAGAATTTTAAATAGGTTTTTGAGCTCTTTTTCTTATTTTGCTGTACATTAACATTAGAACAATATAATAATATGATTACTAACAAAATTAAATTAAAATTGTAAAATATAAAATTATCAGTAGATCAGTAGCTATTAAAATAGATATAAGATGTATTGTGAACATAATTTAGTAATAATAAAAAGCATTTAAAAATAAAAAAAAACAACTTGACAAACGCAAAGCACGTAAGAAAACGGGACTGTCCCGACCAAAACGGCACGTATGGTCACACTATTACCCATTTACCCATTTCTAAGTTATAAACTGCTACACAATTGCTGGTGACTTGTTTGCCAGCAGAGTATTGAAGTGGAAGATTATGAAGTATTTATTTTTATATCAGTAAAAACAAGTTGAAAGTGTGATCGTTTTTCCAAAAACATATTGCGACAAGCTTGACGAGCACAGAGCAGCAATTAGTGATTCGAAAAAGGTTAAGAGCCACAGCTCTAATCGGAAAAATCAGTTAACCAACTCGCATCTCGAAGGTCTGTGGGTCAACGACAACGGCAGCAACAGCAGCATCTCAAAACAGTTGCCGTGATTAATTTGATCGGGCAATTTGGCGGCGGTGAGCAACGGCGTTTTGATCGAGCACCGAAACCAGAGAAAAATAATTAGAGCTCCGATTATGGGTTTTTTGCTTTAATTACGATCACATTTTGGTCTATCCGCTAATGGACGGACCACCGCGTGGAGAGACCGCCTCTTTTTCCAGACCGCGTGGTTCTCCTTTTTTCCCATTTCTGTTTTTTTTTCCATCTCATACCCAAAGACGACTACTCGTCACGTTCGTCAAACTAAACTTTGCAAAATAATAAAAATAAATAAAAGGCGGTCTGCGCTTTCACCCGAGGTTACTACGGTTATGTGTGTGTGTGTATAGTACGTAAGTAGATCCCGTTATAATGAGACCTTGTGAATCAGCAACACCCAAAAAACGCACATACTATTTTAATTTCTCGGGCGTATGTGGCTATTATTATCGTCATCATTATTGCAGTGTTTACAAACTAGACTGTGGTTGGAAAAAATAAAGTGGAAGTAGCTGTTTGTTTCCTCGCGAATTTATAATTTCATTAGAGTTAATTGATTTAACTGCTTTTAGAGCGGTTCCATTCATCGGAGCAAATTATTGACCTTTCAAATTATTCAAATTAGGATTTGTAGTATACCGTGCGTATTATAAGGGTGATATACGTATGAAGTTGTACAAACACATGTACATTAATTTTTATTTATTTTACATAGATATGTATGTATGTATATACCAAGAAGGCTTGACAGGAAGACCCCAATGCGCCTTCCTGGACAATTAATTACAAACATTGCAGCATTTTATTATTACATAAATCAAATAGAATTAATCCATTGAGACATCTATGGATTTAGATTTTGTACATAATTTTTACAAATTATACACACAATAAATACAGAAGATATGTGACAACAGGAAAGATGATTTTTTGCCAATTTTGAGGAACCGTTTCAACAATGATCAGATAAAATTGGAAAACTCTGATAAGAAACGATCGATTTGAAGTCAACAATACCCCAAAATCTAACTAGCAGTATGGCGGATCGAACTCACTGGTCAGTATGGTTTAATGGTGCTAAACATTCACGCTACCATTAAACCATACTGCTGGCTAATTAAATATGTAATATGTATGAAAACCGCAAGTCTTAATATATAATATGTATGAAAACCGTAGACTGATGAGAAATTGTATAATAATAAAACAATTTTCTGCTAGCGTAATAATTTGTAGTAGAAATTTATGTTTGAAACCAAATTAAATCGGCTTTCAAACTATCGTGTTTCAAAGTGTCAAAAATAATATTAAAATCTTGTATTCAAAGCATGTAGCATATTATAAATTAAGTGTCAAATTTTCGACAAAGCAAAATCTGATAAGTACGTTGACAACCTAATAAATCTAATTTTATTAATTATTATCAAGATTGATTTAAATGTGTGATTATCATTTAAATGTATGTACCATATAATATGCTAATTTAGGTACTTAATAATTGTTTATATATTGATGATTTTTATTATCGTAATCTATAAGAGTGCGTACAAAAAACTGGGATAAAATAAATTAGATTTTTTTATATTATTATTTTATTACATTAAGAAAAGAGGCGTCTATTTATCTATACATGTACATTTATAAAATAAATATACATATAATACAAATAATTATAAAACATGTGTACATAATTATAGTAGACCAAAACTTGAATTTGCTCTTTCCATTTGGAACCCTTATTTTAAAAGACATGTTGTATGTTTAGAAAGGGTCCAACAACGAGTTACAAAAATACCTCCCGGAACTTAAATCACTTTCATATGATATGGAGATTGAAAATATTGAATCTTTCCACTTTGGAGATGAGAAGAATGAGAGGTGATCTAATTGAAGTCCATAAAATTATAAATGACCATTACGATTGTCCTATGATAAATCTTCTTACTTTTAACAATAACACTCATCTGAGAGGTCATAATCTCAGCTTTCAAAAAAATATTTACTTCAAAATAATAAGAGAGTTCTTCTTTTCAAATAGAGTGGTTAAAATTTGAAATAATCTACCTATATATAATGAATTAGTAACTTTTGATAACAAACCTTTTTGAAAATAAACTTTTTTAAAGGTTTTTATAGTTCTTCCTTTTTTTATAGTTAAGTTTATCTTTTGTTTGTTTTATTTTTATCTGTTTTGAGTTGGTAACGTTTTCTTTGTTTTTGGTTTTGATTATTTTTTTTATTATCATCGTATTTGATATTTGTATTTCTGTACTACTGTTTATATTTTCAAAACTTTTAAATAAATAAATAAATAATAATAAATACAACTTGCCTATGTATGTACGTATACTAATATATTGAATTGACCCGATCATATCTGAACTTTGATTAAATATTTTTGTGACTATAAAATCTCAATGATTTAAAATATCTATATTTGATAGTTGGTATTTTGATAAATTATATGGAGATAGTTAAAATGATTTTTTTTATTATAATTAGTTAGTATAAATTTAGACATAAGAATCACTAAATGACGTTCAAAGTCAGGGTAACGTTCTCAATTTGCCATTGTGTTCGCATCATTTTACAGTGAATAATCATCTCATTTTTCAAATCCAGTCGCAATTATAAATACTCAAATTTAGTCAATAAACTCGCGCACGGTGCAAAGTGGTTTAACGCTCGTAATAACCGAGACATTAATTTAATTTCAACGTCGCAATTAAGATTTTTTTAAAGGGCAAACGCTTTTCCGGTGTGAAAAATCCAATTTTCAAAAGTACGTTATATGCCCGGTATTTTATTTTTACGTATATTTTGTAGGTCTCTTAACGTCGGGATCTTCATCTAATGGAAATTTTCCCAGTCAAAGTGGCGGTCTTCTTGAAACTTTCCCTTGATAATATCATAATGTCAGAAAAGTGACTCTCATCGGTTATTATCTTCAATTGCGATTCTGAAATTTACCGGTTAAACTGTTGAGACATAAATTTTTATGCGACGTTCCGGAATTCAATTTTCAATTTATATATTTTAATTATACTGTTCTTATAGTAGCGTAATGTAATTTTATATTAGTATAATGCAATCGATAGCTTGATGAAAATTTAATAAACGTGATTCAAATATTGTACGGTAGAAAACTTCCAGTATTGCGAACAAAAATAATGGGAATGGTGTGGTGTAAAATATTTTAACTATGTAGATTTTAATGGTGTCTTTGAAAAGATTGTGACCGTAAAATTGCGGTTGATTTTATGTTGCGAAATTTGATGTCATCGAATATACGAATACAGTAAAACTTCGATTATCTAAGAATTCCACGTCAAATCGTAAACAAAACAAGAAACGTAGAAGTTGAAGAGAATATTTTTATGTAATTCAAAATATAATTATTTGGATGATCAATATCTGTATTTTTATAAAAGAAAAATTGATAATTTTTATTTCCCATTTAGTCCGGATAATCGAAGTTATACATATTATATAATTACTTACGAAAAGGCAATCGTATTTTATTTTCTTACTAGTGGTTTTACCCGGCTTCACAAAGGTTTATGTAATATAAACCTTTTAAACATGACTAATCTAATAGTAAACATTTTATTAAATTTATTTGAATAGTTTTATTTTATATAAATTTATTTGAATACTCATTTGTTGTTTTATTAAATTGACTATCACGAACAAACAAACATATATAGTGTCTCTTTCAAAATTATATGTATACCAGAAACCGGCGCCTGCGCCCCCGGCGGCGCCTTCGCCCCCGGGACTTTGAATCCGTGCTTATGAATCGAAAAAAAAAATCGAATGTGTCGTCTACAAACCAATGAACGAAGGTTGCATACATATGTATATATTTATATTACATATGTATATATGTATATATGTATATTTATATATATATATATATATATATATATATACATATATATATATATATATGTATATATATATATATATATATATATATATATATATATATATATATATATATATATATATATATATATTTATTTATATATATATATATATATATATATATATATTTATATATATATATATATATATATATATATATATATATATATATATATATATATATATATATATATATATATATATATATATATATATATATATATATGTATATAAAAAGTCTTTTTCGAAATTATATATTAAATATTGTAGCTTGAAGTATGAATTATTAAACTATTTATCATTTGAGTTATTTCTATTATGCAAAATCAGTTCTATTATTTTCATTCAGTTATTAATAACCAAAATTTGTATGAAAGTTTATCGTTTATTATTTTTTTTTCACATCAATGAATATGTTTTAAATATCATATACGATTTGAATAATCATTTCAAATGAAAATTTTAATCGAAATTTATCTTTATTCAGAAATTCAAAGCGCATTTTCAACAACAACGTTAATTTTTTAATATTGTGTACTTTAAATAAAAAGCTTGATGAAATATGGTTTATAAAAATCACATAGACAGATAAACACAATTTTTTTCTAGATCACGCAAACGTGATCAGTGATCAATTCTGAGTTTGAATCAGTAAAAATCTCGATTTCGATTTTTCGCATAATCACAAAACGTCATCTATTGTTACGGCGTACATAGATATAGTAAAAATGATACACTTATAATAAAATTTTTGATAAAAAAAATCAGTAGCTATTTAAATCTAATTTAAAAGAAACTTTCGCGAAAGCTTTTGATAAAAATTCCATATTCTCAAGAATGTTTCAAAGATAATAAAAGCTCCCCGAAGTGGTGCTCTTTCGCATACCTTTATGATGTTTTCAAACTCAATTTCTCAAACTTTTACTTAAATATAGCTAAATTTTAAATTTAAACATCATCACACATCAAACTATTTCACTATTGTTAAACTACATATGTATGTACAGCCCTGGGTTAACCACTCCAGAGGACAAACCTTGTCAGAAATACAAAGAGAGGAAGGCAACAACGGTGATAATTCGAGTCAATCATGCACACCTTTCTCGTCTCGTTACTTGCATCCAGCCCAAAGGCTACAAAAATGCAACCGGCAATAAAAACTTTATTGCACTTAACCAAGGCTGGGTAATATTGTAATTGCAGCTGAGTCGAGTCGCGTCGTAAACCCACATTCATATTTTCTAATTGGAACCTAACTTGGCCGTCGACCTGGACGAGGATGACCTCAACTGCTGTTGCCGATATTTTCTACTGTTGTTGCCCTTCTGATCTTCGACAACACCTTGATTTATCCCCAGTCGCTGTCGGCCTTCAATACCTGATCGATTTTATCGCTACAGGGGTGCAACTTGTGTACCAAGGCTGGTCAATTTTATACTATCTACTTACTCAGGTTTTTATGGTTCGCCACTGATACTAGTTATCTGTCGATCTATTCAAATTTATATATACATTTATATATATGTATATATTTTTAATTGTTCATACATTCATTCGTGTTGTTAAGTGGCGACTAATTGCTTAGTACGTGGTATCGGTTTTTGAATGATGTTTATCTACCTGATTGATTTTAATAAGTTAACGTCGGCATATTACGTTTTGTTTTATTGTGAGAAAATTTAGTTTGAAAAGTAAGCTTTTAATATGTGGAAAAATCAGGGATAGGTAGGTACTGTTAATTGTAAAAGATTTTTGTTGAAAATATGTTCTAATAACACTTATCTGAGAGGTCATACACTCGGACTCCAAAAAAATATCTATTACAAAATAATTAGATGATTCTTCTTTTCAAATAGAGCAGCCATGGTTTGGAATAGTCTATTCAATGAATTAGTAGCTTCTAGTAACGTTTTGAAAATAAACTTGATTATTTCATTAAAATAAATGGGATTTCGTAGGTCTTTCTTATTTTTTTTGAAGTTAAGTTTATCTTTTGTATTTTCTCATGTTCGGTTTATTTTCATCTATTTTGAGTGGTTAATATTTTCATTTCGGTTTTCCTTGATGATTTCTATTTTCATTTTTTTTTTCATTATCTTGTTTAATATTTATGGTTGTCCCAAAACAACTTATAAGTTATAACACTTATTCATAATTTATATATACAAAATACGGCAACAGTAAGAATAGGTGAGTTTCTTTCGGAAAATTTTCAAGTAAAAAGGCGTCCGTCAGGGATGCATACTATCTCTTTTTAATATATTACTATACATGGGGAATACATAATGAGAAGAGTACTCGACGGATGGGAAAGTGGAATAACAATGGCGGCAAAAAGATTTTTAACATAATATTCACAGACCACACGTCGTTAAGAGCCAGCAATAAGGATGACATGGCTGAACTACTTCGTAGAGATAGAGAGTATACACTTGGGTCTAGAGATAAACAAAAATAAAAAAATCCTATTCGTTGACAGATTTGAGTATCTCATAAAGTCCAACGCTCTAAAAGACTATGAGAAAGTTGACAACTTTATCTACCTACTAGGTGCCTTGATCTCAAGGGAAGGAGGATGCCAATCGGAAATTTGCATAAGAGTAGGAATAGCGAAAACGGCGATTACACTGTTCGACAAATGAAGACTTTTTTTTGGTTCAGAGACGAGATATAACTTTTCTTATAGATCTATGCCCAGTGAACACGAATCTGGTAATAAAAAGTGTTGATTGGCTCGAGATTCGGAGATACATGTGTTTTTTAAATCGCGCGATTTTTCTATATCTTGGTGTTGTTCGGTCGATTTCTCAAAATCTGTTTATTTCCTATTCAAAATGAATATTGGAATCTATAGTCGGGTATTTTATCTTTCATTTGTAGTACTTTTCAGCTTTCAAATCTCTCTAAGTAGTCGTCCAGTTCAAATCAAAAGTCAAAATTACGTATTTTCACTTGGGATTTTTTCCCACTGTTAATACTACATTTTATCCGTGCTCTACTAATACGAATTTTTTGCTCGTAAATTTAAATAGAAAATACTCGTATCGAACGCTGGAGGAAAGGCGAGTGAGAGGAGCATCTCCCAAGAGAAGGTCTGACCAAATAAAAGAACTGGCGGGATCGTCCCTTAAACGCTGCCTTTAACTTAACTTGAGTTAACTTTAACTTGGCACAAAAGGAGTGGAGGCGTATCGTCAATCGTATCCAAGATTACACCAATGACCACGACGCTCAGCATTGAGCAAGCGAGAAAGAATATTTAATATTTGTATTTCCATGCTCTACCTATTTCAGGGCTACCAGGATAATATTCTTAATAATTCTTAGTATACATATATGTATATACATAAATATGTATATATAATAATAATAATAACTGTTTATTCCAGACGATAGGGCGAATAGTGCAATCACCATCATCAATATAAATAATATATAGATAATAGATAAATAGATAAATAAATAAAACAAATTTTGAAAGATGAAACAAATTAACAAAATAAAATGATAACAATAAAGACTGTTGTATAGCCAGCAGCGTGGCTCGGTCGTTAAGCTTCTGCTTAACACTGAGAGGCGCCGAGTTCGATCCCTTGAGCTGACCTCGATTGAAAAGAATTTTTCTGAGTATATCTGTAATGCTGCTGGTCAGACCAGGATTTGTGACTCCTGGTTGATCGTTTCCTATCAGAGTTTGCCAATTTTCTTTGATTTCATTGTTGAAACGATTCCCGATTAAAAATTGGCTAAAAATCCTTCCTACCCACTATGTGTCACCACTATTTGAGTATGATTAATGTAAATATTACAATAAAAATGTATGTACAATTCATAGATGTCTCGTTAATTGTCGAGTTTAAGTCAGTGTCTCGTAATTTAGCGACTTATATAATAAAAAATGCTGTATTGTTTGTAATTTGGCCAGGAAGGCGCATTAGGGTTTACCTGTAATGCCTTCCTGGTATGAAAAAAAAAAAAAAATTGTTATCATTTTAATATATACAAAATTTAATATATAAAAAATTTAGTATATACAAAAACACATAAAAAAATAAATAAAATTGTTATCATTTTAATATATACAAAATTTAATATATAAAAAATTTAGTATATACAAAAACACATCAAAAAATAAATAATAATAATGAATTAATCAATCAATTATAGTATATGAATACAATGAAATATACAATTACAGATCGGTCGACTAATTGAAATCACAAATCAAACAAATCTTTTGACTTTTCGCAGAATTTAAAATATTATACATTCATCCATTCTATACAAACATCTGTTAACTCAAATTAATAAACTGGCTTTACGTTTCAATGCAAAACTTTTACTTTGGAAACTTTTGTTTGACAATTTATCGAATTGAAATAATACGTTTCTTCAATTTGAGATTTTTCTTACAAGTTGAATTATTATTATTTATTTTATTAACAAAACAAACAAACATTAGATCAATCGACCCGTTTATACTACATATATCTACCCATTTATACATATTTTCAGCGGTGGAAAAAATTTAAATAAAAATTGCCAAAATTGATCGAAGGTCGATTCCGTTGTTCGGCGACTTTCTTGCCGAGTTTTTCCGCCGTTCGATTTTTTCCGCGTTTTTAACAAAACGACTTTCATTACGGATCGGCGACGAGCGGGAAAAAGCAGAATACATAATAAAACAAAAATAAAAACAGATCGAGATGAAAAAGCAAAGGGGTAAAAAAAGACGGCACAACCGAAACGATCATGATAATAAAACACGACGTTGTTGGGTGATTCGATCGATCGATCCGACGAAGAATCGCGTCGGTTTGAAGGTACCCACCAAGTATACCTTCGTTGAATCGGTTTAATTGTAAAAGCATGAGTCGACAGTTTACTTGTGCCTCGTGTGATTACGTGATCGCCACCGCACTCGCCCTCGTAAATAAATATCAGATTAAAAATACAAAAAAAAATAAGGAGAAATTTCACGATAGCTTCACAATCGGTCATCGATACTACGATACTCTTCATATACATATTTTTTATATGTATGTACCTTACAATCGGGTCGATGTAAATAATAGTTTACTTGATCAGAGGCGGATTTACAACTTCAAAATAGACTAAGAAAGATTCATATAGCCAGCAGCGTGACTTAATGGTAGCGTGTATGTTTAGCACCAAGTGAGTTCAGTGGGTTCGATCTGGTTAGATTTGGGGTATTTGTGACTCCAAATCGATCGTTTCTTATCAGAGTTTGCCAATTTCATCTGATCATTGTTGAAACGGTTCCTCAAAATTGCTAAAAAATCATATTTCCTGATGTCACAAATCTTCTGTATTTATTGTATGTACAATTCGTAAAAAATATGTACAAATCTAAAATGTTTAGATGTCTCAATGGATTAATTATTTAATTAATTAATTAATTAATTGTTATTTCGTGTTATTCAGCTTCTGGAAATACAGTGATTTATGTTATAATAAAATGCTGCATTGTTTGTAATTAATTGTCCAGGAAGGTGCATTGGGGTCTTCCTGTCAGATTTATTTAAATATTGATACATATGTATAACAAATTTTTTACATTAAAACTATTTTTTTGCTTATTATCATTTATTTATGTATATTTGAGTATATGATAGTGTTGAGCGTTGGTAGCAAATCGGTTTCTTATTTATTTAGTTTGCGGTTTATGTTTATTCACTTTTCTTGTAATTGTCTGTCCTTAGGAACTTTATTTTTTGATTTTTAAATGCTTTTTATTATTACGAAATTATATTTACAAAACATCTTATATCTATTTTAATAGCTACTGATCATTTTCTATTTTACAATTTAATTTAATTTGGTTAGTCTATTAGTCTATCTAATCATAATATTATATTATTCTTATGTTAATCTACAGCATAATAGGAAAAAGAGCTCAAAAACCTATTTACAATTTAGGAACTTTATAATTAACGTGTAATGTATAGTTTCAATAAAAATATATATAATATAAAATGAACGATGTTTACGTTAATTAAACTTAAATAATTAGTTATGAATATAATTGAGTATTCGGTGCCATCCAGAGAAACGTTTTTACATTTATTTAAAAATATTTTTTACATTCCACTGAAATTGTATGACGAATTACGGCGGTCGCCATGACACTATACAAACTATGATGTTACATAATTAAATAATATGTTAATTAAATGATTACTTTACGTATGAAAATGTATTCCATGTTGTTTGTTGTGTGTATTTTAATGCATTGTGTAACTTTTAACGATGCACTTCCCCATCTTGCGAGTAATATGAATAAATAGAAAAATTTTTATCAGACATATGTATGTACATATGTACATCAAACACTGAATACTAAATACGACTGTGGCGGAAATTAATAAAGTAAAATACAACAATATGACGCCTAAAGCCACTTCTATTCTTATAACATTTCTCTGGATGATAACGGTTAGTCCCCTTAAGTTATTGCCATGCGATATGTATTGTATTGGTATTATAGGTACATATGTACAACATATCAAATTCTGCAATAATATTTCTTATTTACCTGGATTAGTTCCGACTGCCTCTTTCGCTCCTAACATTTAAAATAAATAGCAAAAAATTGTACTTTTTGGTAATGGCACGTGCCGCTCGCATTGTATTCACATTTTCCTGGTATTTTCGGACAGCGGTCGTTCACGGTGCGTTTGTCGGACATTTTTCCGTGCAATTGTGCAAATTACTATCAGAAAAAGTCTGCTTTTGTATAGCGAGGGAACAGACGAGAGTACATTATGACGACGGACATGTAAATTTGCCATAATACCAGTTTACAGACCACAACCACCGTGTTGCGAGTTTACGCGCCATTGACTTTTCGCTCGATAATGATTAGTCGTAAACGCGTTTGTGTATTATATTATAGTTGGGTGTACCGTTTATAATTTTTTAAATTGATCTAATGTATCATATAATGCGATCTTGCTTGAGGTAGCTGTTGAATGCGCTTGTCTTGTGCTAAATTTTCCGGAACGAATCGTATCGCATTCGGTGCAAAATTTTACCAGGAATTTCATTGAATGAAAAATACGTTCAATTATTTTAATATTATATTATAAAATAGTATCATTATTCGACGATAAGAGCTTTATTATTATACACACTATTATATGAACATTTCATATGTGTATACGTTTATCAATTTTATCTTGAAAACTAGCACAACGATGCTGATGAAATTATATGTAGGTAGATGAAATTGCCTTTTTGGATTTTTATTCACGCTGTTAGTTAAACGGCTCATTTCTTAAATATAAACGTAGACAAATTAATAAGTATAAAAAAGTAGACAAATTAATATTTAACAGTATACATATATATGTAAATATCAGATCACGGTGTGAGGGATTCTCAATGATACACGTGGCATTTATTTAGTCATTATGCCATAGAGTGAATAGTATGCATGCTCGATAACCACACACTTGTTTGCTCAAAATTTTTCCCCACCTACATGTGTTAGTTTGTATCACACGAATTCGTATTTTATAATAGTATAGAAAACGTTGAAACTTATAAATGAAAAAAAAATCATAAAAATCTCATATACATATACTAAGTATAGATGGATATACTAAGTATGTTGATGGAGAATTTGTACTAGGGAATAAAATGTGAATCGTTAGATCGGAATCATTTAAAATATAACGACATGAAACACTATACCTACATATGTATACATTGGGTTCATCGAAAGCAGCGAATTTAGGAATTTAGAAAAAAAACTTTAGTTGGAAAAGACGTCACGAGTCATGAGGAAATCGTAAAAAATAATATGAAAATTAAAAAATATATATAAATATATATATTGCACTGCCCATTAAAGTTAAATTAAATAGAAACCACCGATCTTCGGTGGTTTCTATTTAATTTAACCACCGCTTCAGTAGTTTATTTTTTATTATTCATCTCATCATATATGTGAATGGAATGATTTAACATTAAAAAACCTCGCATGGGATGTTCTTCACATTGTATTCATATATATATCACATATATATATATATATATATATATATATATATATATATATATATATATATATATATATATATATATACTATTATATTATATTAACTTCGAAATTTAGAGTTTTTGGTGTAACCTATTTATTTTACATGTGGTGGAGGGTTTCCATTTTGAAAATTGAAGTATTTATGTACATACCTAAATCTCGGTCCACTCTAGCGTATAGTCTGGCGTTAGATATTAGGTTCAAAAGTTGAGATTGATTATTGATGTAGTAACGAGTTATTAGCATAATTACTTGTGAATGAACTGCTTAATTAGCAACTACCTGAATAATTACTTGCTAGTAATCAATCTCTTATTTTAAACACACTAGCAAACAAGCGACTATACTAAAGATCTATGCATTCCATACTTTTCGTGGAGATATGTTCATATTTAAATTATTTATTTATGTTGATCTAAGAACGCTCTGTATGAAGTGCTTCAAGCTAAGTGTTTCAAGGGTAATAAACGCTGAATATAATTTAGTATTTATACACATACACATATCTGGCGATACACGCTTCTGGGTTCAATTAAACTTCGCTGAGAGAGAAAGAGACTCCTTTGACGTTTCTTTCAGACACTTTTCGACTTTTTTCAGCCTCGTTCGTCAGCCTGGCGACACGTGACAGTCGGTCTAATGAAGAAATGTGACCGTGCGAGATGCGAACCCGATATAAAACAAAATAAAAAATAAATAAATCATTCAACATCCCCGCACGGGCAAATGTGCGAAACACTGTATAATAATAACGGTATTAAAAAATTGTATCATCACTTTTTTTTGCTCGTAACACAATTACACGGTTGACACTGGTGGCTGCTCGATCGTTTTTTTTATTATTTTGGTTTCGGTACCAAGTGACGTTTCGCCGGAGCCCCAATGAGATTTTGTCGTGACCGTGGTTGCATCATTATCGTCGAGATGATGATGACATTGTAAAAACGTCGTTTTGATTTTATTGCATCCGGATGAAAGGATATTGATTTTTTTTCGGCTTCGTGCCGAAGTGCACGTGCTTAGTCACCACATAATAGTGTCGTTTTGGCGCTCACAAAAAAAGCGACAACTTTGACGTGAAAAGTATCATTAAATTTTATAATATACCCGAGCGTGTTGGACTTACTCTTGTTTATAATATGTCTGTCAGTGGTCGAGTGATGATTTGACCTTGATTGGTTCGTTATTTTGTCGTTGGAGAGGTATTTACCTGAATGTTCCACTTTTCGTTCGAGTCAAATTTGATATGTATTTCGAAAATGATTACAGGCCTCCAGCGAAATGTTTTCTGAATAGGATGGCGTGTTTTATTACTGCCAATTGTCTACAAATTCATTTTATAGTTCAAATATTGCCATGCTTGTGTAATGCATGTGTTTTCCCAAATCGAAAGGTACAAAGTGAAGGAAATCGTGCGTAGGTGACTCGTCGAAACATGTTTTATAACGAGTGTAAAGAATCTTTTGAACATTTACATATAGACCTTAAAAGTTTTTTTCACAAATAAATGCTTATTGTGAGTCAGCCATGCCTATAACAATTGCATTTAATGTATGTTTATTTAAATCCTTTTCAAAAAATAATAATGTTACTTTTAAATGGTGCAATACATATAAAATAATAGGATAGTGTGGCAAAATTCCATAATAGAGATACACATCGTCAAAGAAATTTTAAAAAGTGTAAATAATTATTTTTTAAATATCAATATTTTTTTACCCATTTACTCGTACGAGTATGTATAACTATTTACACCTTCTAAATTTAATACATTTTTGCATCAAACTTTCATAGTGAAGTATGACACAGTTGGAAGTCTGGCGCATGAGAACTTTTCAGGTGGCACAAAAATTTTATCAAAATTGGCCAAAATTCAATACTACAACCTTTTATATCTAACATATAATTTCGAAAGAGACTTTGTAAAGTTTATTGTATGCATGTGTGTATGTAAGGGTTGAGTGGTAGAATCTGTGACGTTATCGAAAAAATCCAATTTTCTATGACGACCATATCAATATCGATTTCGATTATTTTCTGTTAAAATTTCGATTGCGATTCATGTTTCAGTTCCGAATCCCGATTCCTCTTTCAGTTCCCGTTGCCAATTCCTTTTTCAGTTCATTCTAATGTACCTGAGTTGGCTGGGAACATTAAAGCTCAATTCTGCAATGATTTGAGGATTGCCCTCCAAATCAACCAGTAACTTAAAGAAATGCTTCCCCAAATAAAATAAAATATTTTCAATTAATCATGCACATACTCTAGGTCGTGATTATAGTATATTTAAACCAGGCTAATATTATTATTTTATTTAAAAGACAAATGTCGAAGTGAGGTGTGAATATTTCTAGTACGTTTCAATACATTTGATAGGAAGCTTCGAAAATTCGGAAGGCGGATTTTTTTCCACCGTTCTCGCTGATTGATCTCGGCCACACCATGGACCAGATCATGGACATCAGTCGGCATGGTAGTCACTTAACGTAGTCCATTTGTTGGGATTATTCACGGGTGTCAAGCCGAAGCACCTCTCGCTCCAGGGTTCATCGGCCGGCCAAAGCGTCGGCTCTCAAATTTGACCCGTGCCACTCGAAATTGCTAAAAAATACGGGAATTTCCTAGTCTTTCACTCCGTATGCCGATGTACCGTTGTCCAATGACAATCGATGGCGAACAAGGTCGAAACACTTGGACTTTTTCGAGGAGGTGTGCTAAAAGCTGTCGAGTTACTTTCTATGGAATCTTTTCGATGTCTTGCGTGTGCGGGGAATCCCCAAAAGAGTACACATATAAGGATGATATTCTTTGAAGTAGATAATTTAGAAAATTGGGTTTAGAAGCTTACAGCTACATCTTATGTGTCTTAAAGCATAATACTTAAAATTGTTTCATACTCTACATTTATAAACTTTTATATGCCGTGTAAAAGTTAGATAAACTACTAGAATCTGCGTTCATATTTTATATAGACAGTTTACCTCTCGCAAAGGGTATTAAGCTACTCAACCAGATTGCTATAAACTTAAGATTTGTTTGATCTACGTATATACAATATGTTGATCTCGTTGAGGGATTGTTGAATTTGAGGCTGCATATGTTGTCGTATTTTATTTATATATGCATAGTTATTACAATTTTTCCATAGTGACATTACAGATTAACTCCAGGGTGTATATTAGGCTCAAATTCTGACCGTAATAATATAATTATTAGGCTATATTTTAGTTGATGGTAAATGTACTTAATATATTTAAAAATAACAAAAATATTTTCAATATAGAATTGATTATCAATTTAACAATATTATTGGTGAGACTTTAATCTTGATTTATTGTAATATATTATATATTATAATATATGTGAGCTTTTGAGTAGACAGTTGTAATTTTGATTAATTTAAAGCATCTTGAAATGACAATGATTCTGTTGAAATTATCCCATGAATCATCTGAAGCTTTCATCAGGAATAGTAATGTCTATGAATCATATTCAAATCCGTTTAAAAATACATATGTATACAAAAACCAATTGATAAATGTATTTAAAATTAAAAATAAATGCACAAATTATCTGTGTATAATTTAATTTGACGGTAATATTCAGAACTATACCAAGGCATTGATAACGGGACATTTGTCAAGGGAGCAAAAATATGAAGGGCGCTCGGAGCGTGACAAAAACGTCACAAACACTTTAAAAAAAATAGAGATCAAGATAATTTAGAGATCGTTGAAATGAATACAAGGGCCTATTGATAATTTGAAAGATTTTCAAAAGAATAATGTATATATAATAAATACGTAGATCCAATTTTCATAAAGGTTGTTGATCTTTGTGATAAATTGAGCATTAATACTAAAACAAAAAAAGAAAATGACAGATGAACTTGCGGAAGATGAATCGCCGAGTTTAAATTCCATTAAAATTTCGTGTAACAGCGTTATTATGTAGGTAGATGCTGTAATAATAAAATTGGAAGAACGCTTTAACTGCATGAAGAAAACTTGCGGAAGAGTTCTATTTTTTGACCGGGAAAGGCTTAATTTTTATTAATAGAAGATTTAGAAGAATAACGGATTAAGTGAAACTAATAATAAAAACCCTGTAAAAAGGAATTCCATTGTCGCGGCATACCCAGAAATAGACATAGATGAGTTACTAAATGCACTGAAATGTTTTAAATTAAAAAATAAATAAAATCAAGATCCGAGCACTATTTATCATATGGATATTTTGAATGTACTGAGCTAGTGGGATTTACAAGAATCTTATTCAAGTGTTATACAAGCTATGTATACACATATTTCTGATAATAGTCACGGTCAAAAGAAGTTTTTAGCAAATTAAGAACAATCAAAAATTATTTGAGATCTATAAATAGTCAAGATCGCACTTGATTTAAGCCTTTTGTCAATAGAACATAAATTAGTAAGCGATTGAAAATTTGACAATATCAATAATGAGTGTGCAATTTAAAAGCGAGACGCGTCAAATAAAACTAAAGGTGCGTTTTTTTTTTTAATTCAAATTTTAAGTATGAATAGTGAAATCAGTAACACGTGTAAATATAATGTTTTATTACAAATTTATGTTTACATTTTTTTTTGTTTTAAAAAAGCTTAATTTTAAAATTAATTGCTTAATTGTTTTAAAAAAGCTTAATAAGTTAATACAATAAATCATTTTCATAATAAAATTATTTCTTTAATTATGATTTTTCCATTTAGCTATTTAAAAGAGGCATAAAGGGGCGCTTAATTGATATTTGCCAAGTGCGATAAAATCATTGGTAATATTTAATATTGTGTTTAATTTAATGGTATTTAATATTGTGTTTAATTTAATGGTATTTAATATTGTATTTAATGTAATGGTATTTAATATTGTAATTAATCTGGTATTTAATATTTAATGTGCAATTGGCTCTGGTAATATTTAATGATCGAATGAATCATTGGATAGTTTTGCCTGAATCATTATACATACATACATACATACATATGTACAACGTCAAATGAATTCAAATTATAGCTGTATTCAACTCCAAATGAAACAAAATTATAAAAGATAATATGATGTAGATATTGCAATAAATCATGATTAAAATAGAAAAAGCTCAATTTAAGCCTATTACGATGAACACGTTTTGATTGAGCTATACGTAGAAGCCGTCTTCTAAAATTGAATTTTAGCAAAAAGCAATAGAAAAATATGCTAAAACGTATCGGTTATTAATCAAAAGTTGATTTTTCTTTAAAGCTCGCTCTATACGTTTGCGATCGTGATATCGTTACAGTGCGTAACACTTGTAAAATTACACTATTACTCGTTTTTTGCCGATCGAATTGACGTAACGTGACGTAGGGGGCACGCGATTCGATACTTATTATTATTATATCGATTTCCAAATAATAAAATTCGTTCGAAAAAGTGCTGGGTCCGTATGTAATTTTTTGTGTCGCAATTATAAGCGAATAAACGAGGTAGAGTGTGTTCGCAACAATGTGTACGTTTGTGGAAATTTGCTCTGGTTTAACACGCGATCAAAGCACGAGTTTCCGGCTATCCGTGTCCGGCGGCCATCGAGAGCCGTGACCGTCCGGTTTTTTTTCCGGACGATCAATGGAAAAACGGCAGCGTAACGGTACTCCGGATCAGATGCACCTGAGAATGCGCCAATCCCCCTCATACAAATGCATCACGTCTTCGCGAAATGAATGCACGGCTCCTTCGCGCAAAAAGTGTATATTTTCACGGTCGAAAATAAAGAATCGATTTCGTGTAAGATGATTTTTTTTTTGATGAATTGTGGTACGAATTTGCGTAGCAATGCGGCAAAAAGTTCTATCTTGTGCAAATAATAATAATACACAGTTCGAATTCGTGGTGACCTGTCGTATGTTTTGTATTTTTTTTTTTAATTTTCCGAAGACTTTCCGATTACTAGTTAGTGCTTTGGATGTATTAGAAGATGGTTCAAAGTTTCTGTTCAAAATATATTTTTTTGATTGATTAATTTATGTACATATGTAAGCTTAGTTATTCCATTTTGAATTGTTGGATTGTTGTATGATAATTTTGGCTATTTTATTTTAGATTTATTTAATTAATTAAACCAAGGTGGATTGTTAAGAGGGCTGGACACCAGCGCCTTGTCCATACAAACGTACTATACTTCTCCCTTCCTCAATTATGGCACCAGAGAAATTATTTTTTAATATGCTATGGATATCCACCATTGGGGTGCATCTATCGTTTTATTTTTTTGATCAATTATTTTTTATAGGAGCTAGGAGCCGCCAAACATCTATAAAATCGCCTCTTTTTTACACCTATTAAAAGAGTGCAGCGTGCTTATTTAACGGTCGATTTAAAAAAAATACGCCGATAGTTGCACAGAAAATATCTTTCTCATACCGATGATAATTTTTTTTTAAAAATTGGTCCAGTTTTGGAGGAGAAAATAGGAGAATACGAAACCTCAATTTTGTCGATTTAAAATACGTATTATCTGGTGGAAGCGCAACTGTCGCATTCACTCAATATATATATATTGATATATATTGTCGCATTCACTCAATATATACATTCATTCAATATGTATATCGAAGAAAGGAACGGCAACAAAATTAAGATTTCAGGTGTACAGCCCTCTTAAGCAAACATGGAAAATATGGAACAATAAAAGCACGAGAATACAATTTAATTACTAATTTAATTATATAATAATAATAAATTCACCTTTTCCATTGCCAAAAAAATCATATTATTTAATGTTTTAATTTTTAATTATAACAAATACATATATGTATGTATGTATGTACATTCATACATATACATATACCCATCACCTGATTTTTTTTAAATTAAATTTTACATTTACCATTACGGGTTTTGCACCAAGGTAACATCTATAGCCAAATTTGTACATGTTTATGTATTTACTTTGTATAAATTTATAACATTATTATTATAAATTTGAAATTATATTCAAATAATGTTGATAAATGAGGATAGGTTTCCAATAACTGTTTCAACAACGAAATCAGATAAATTGGAAAACTGATAGGAAACGATATATATATTCGACGTCTGGCCAGCAGCACCAGCGATTGAACCCATGACCCCTCAGTTGATAGCATTATACGAACCATTGAGCTATGTTGGTGTCTTGATTATTTACGCGATTGATGCGTTCCACGATTTATCTCGAAAATGGAAACCGCGTAAAAAAGGCATAAAACTCACACAAAAACAGGGGAAAGGTTCAAAGTTAAAGAAAACGCATAAATAACAAAGGTAAAGGTAACAAAGGTTAAACATAAATATTTAAAGTACGTATATGTTTTTACATTCGTTTTAAAAAAATCAAATGGGTAAAAACTGCAATACGCTGCGAGCGGGAGCATGCATAGGAATCAAATTACATACATAATTAAAATACGACTATTATAAAATAAATTGTTTGACTGCGTTAAAGTGAAGCGGCGTAAAAAAAGTGGCGCGTAAATCGGACAAATGTGTATAATTTTAGTATAAAAACAAATAATAAACAATAACTTTATCCCATTATCGAATAATGAAATTATTTATAATACAAAATTGAAAATTTAAATTGTATATTTAAATGTAAAATTAAAAATATAAATACATTATCCTAAAGTAAATTGTAAATTTGAAATTTCATCCAACTATAAAAATAAAGTAAAAAGTCTATGAACGAATTATGTATTAGGTGAGATAGAATGAGATGAAGTGATAAATGCGATCGGCTTAAAATGTATCTTTAGCCTAAGAGATATAATAAAGACGAATAGGGTTCAATTCTTCAAAAAATTATATATAAATACGTATGAATATTACAAAATCAAAATACATCATCATCTACAGCCACTCATCATCCACTGCTGGATGAAGGCCTCTCCAACATTCTGTTCCAATCGTCTCTGTTTTGCGCAACTCTCATCCATCTTAACCCACACATTTTCCACAATTTCGTCTACTCATCTTCCTGCGGTCTTCTTTTTACCCTTTTGCATTCTCTTCGGTACCATTTTAGCCCTTCTTTTGTCCACCTTTCTTCCATTCTTCTAGTCACGTGGCCCGCCCATTGCCATTTCAAACTCTATCCACTATGTCCACTACATTTGTCATACTTCTCACCCACGAGTCTCGATTCCTGTCTTTCCTCGTTATGCCGAGCATACAGAGTTTCATACTTCTTCGAGTGAATTAGATTTTGTGTAGCATATTGGCGTTCAATGTCCATGTTTCACATCTATACGTCATCACTGGCAAACCGCAGTGACATTTTTTTATTCAAAAACAAAATTCATTCGTTCAAATGCACTCTATCCTAATTTCATACATCTCTTTATTTAAACTTGTTTACTACCGGATGTCTATTATTCGACCTAAATATAAATAATTATTTACTACTTTACTATTTTATCATCTCATTAAGACTCTCAGGCATGCAATAACTATTGAACAAAATTGTCTACGTTAATTTTTAATCCTACTTTCCTACTTATTTGAATAAATTTAAACACGTACATAGGTACATATACTTTTTTATTCATTTGTTTAAAAAAAATTGATTTTACATTTCAATGACGTTGAATCCGTCGACTGTTATTATAATCAAATCGTATTCTCTTCAATAGGAATCCGAATTAAATAATCGTGATCGCACTAAATACTTTAGGTACAGTTACAATCGGTGGTGGCCTTAACTTTAAACGAACCGAACATTTTACAATTGAAACGTTTCATTTTCAGAAATTCGCGTTCATACTCGTATCTGAGATTTTCATCTCGACCACGAGCGAATTCACTATAACGGACTAATGCGAATTTATATGATGTTATATTATATTATAAACGTATTTATTAACCACCGCCCACTAAGTTAACTATCTTGCAGAAGTGGCACGTGGAACTATCTAGCTATTAAATTGAACATATGTACTATATATGTATGTATGTACATACTATAGTAAACGGAAAATTGTTCTATAACTATCATTTAGTATAAACTATTTATGTATTTGCCACTATAAACATATCTATAGATACTGCAGTCGCTAAAGCTTTTCTATATTCATAACGTAAGTTTCGGCTTGATAGAATTAATGATGTTCAATTTATCTGCGTAGCACACATTCAAGATACTTGATATTTCATATCAAGTTGAAATCTATCTTGAAAAAAATACTTTTACAAGCGATATTTCCTGTATGTTTGTATATGTATGTTCAACAGTTAATATGTAGATGAAACAAAAACACAAAAAAAATGTATATGTAAATTAGTCAAAATTAAAAAATGGCAAATTTCCAGTAGTTTTTTTAGGGATTTTCAGCATTAGATCAGTCAGTATTGTACACTTTAACTCGATTTTTTTGTTTTACTTGAATATTTACTATGAAAGTTCCTTTCCGAAAAGTTTTCATGCTGCATTAGCAACTATAGAAATCAACTTCCAAGATTTAGTCATTTTTATCAATTGTTAAACTCAAACAATGCATTTTGTACTGCAAAGAGCAGAATAACGAAATTTACAGGTCTAAGTAAAATGAAATTTAATGTACATAAATGAAAACCATGTCAGCACATTGAATAAAAGCTCCCCACATTTATAAAAATATATTATTATATAATTTTATAAAATAAACCGAGTTCTTATGTACATATATAATAGACTTGTTTTATTTTATATACAAAATCTAATCAATGAAAATTTTAAGCACTAAATGTTGCTATTATTGCAAAATATCAAGCATATCAAATCATTATCATTTCATTTCACCGTTCACGCGTTTCAACATTCAAACCCTATACAAAATTATATATAAAATTCAAATACATACATCTGCTATCCATTTGTTTTATGTATGTACATATGTTTGTGTATATGTACATAGATAAAAGCTCCATCTTTGACAGCCTTACGCTTACGTTTATATTTATTAATCATAATCTTTAGTAAAAATAATACAAACATACGAATAAAAATAGTTACGGACATTTATAAGAATTGTAGATAGAATTTTTGGCTATTATGCTATGTATAACATCGTCATAATTTACAACCATTCACCATACACTGCTGGATGAAGGCCTCTCCAACACGTTTTCACCCGTTACTGTTTTGCGCAATTCTCATCCATCTCACCGCACACATCATTCTTCTTTCGGTCTTACTTTCACCCCTTTACATTCTCTCGGGTACCATTCTGGCACTTATTTTGTCCACCTTTCGCCCATTCTTCTAGCTACGTGAACCACCCATTGCCTTTTCATTTTCTTCTATATCCACTACATTTGTCACACTTCTCACCCACGTATTCGATATTAAAGTAAGATAAGACTATAAATACTAACAAGACAAATAATGTGTAATAAAATAGACAATGATCACTAGATCCTGAGCTATTTGAACCTAAGATGTATTGTGAACGTAATTTATGAATCAAAATATAGTTGTATAGTAATGAAGAATTGTATGTACTTAAAGAATTATGCAGTAGCCAATCATTCAAAATTGTAAAACATATAGAAGTTTATTGCACTGACAGATAAGTGCGAATTCTCCTTGGGGAAGTTTCACACCTCCCACCACAAAGTCCATTAACCAATTTAGTATTCACGTCAGCTACTGACCACGTCCAAAAAGTGAACTGTCGGCAGAAGAAGTGCGTGTAGAATATTATTTTGTAGGTGTAACAGGTAGCAGAGGCCACTCCATCAAATAGTCTGACAAATCATCCAACAACTGAACGACAGCTAATTGATAGCCAGCACGATACGAACCTTTCAGATTTCCGTTTGAAGCATCGCGTCATCTTCTTTTTACTTATGTATATCCAGCATATGAATATACATGTGTGTACATTTTTTTGTTCGTTATCGAAGTCGCAAGATGGCGAGTGCCTAATCGCCGCATATCTGCCAGAGATGATTACCGGGCCGGAGAAAATTGATTTAATAGATCGGTTGGCTACCGGATTTCGGTTGTGTTTGGAACCCGTAAGCGACGTGCGCGGGTTCCTTTGACCCCCGGACTGATTTGGTATTAATGGTCGATATTTAAATCGTGCGAAAATAATCAGCGGAGATAATCAGTTTCGTGCGCGTAATCTGTATAGCTGTTAAATAATAGCGAGAGTTATTGCCGTCGTGTTTCTGCCGATAATGCTAGTTCGTATTAACAATTGCGGATTACTATTAGTCGGTACTTGAATGATTAATCGAAACTATTTAATATTCAATGTGGAATTTTATTGCGTTCAACTGGGTGCCCGTCGTATGGAGGTTACTTTGAAAATTTAATGATTCCTTATAAACTTTCTGTAAATATCTGGAATTATTGGTCCTCTGTATGCTTTCAGCATAATATAAGTATATATTATTCCAATGCTTCCAAAATCAGTAATATTAAACTTCAACCTTTTTTCAAGCCGGTGGATATTTTTAAAGACTTCTTTCACTCATCCACAAAACATAGTACAGCCAGCTCAATTGAGTATATAAGCTTCAAATTGTGTTCCTTTTATTTTATACTATTGTTACTTCCTTGAATAGTATCATCTTTGTTGCTAGAATTCACATTCCAGCGAGTTTCACATTCCAGAGGTTCTGGTTGGCCTCAAGCTTTGGCTTCCCGAGAGGTTGAAAGAATTTCGCTCCAAAACTCTGTTTCTGTCAATTCTGGTCAGACCCAATGTGCTTGAGGACTCACTCACTCCTATAAAAATGTCATTTTACTGCTAAACGTGTTATCTGAGCATCTTGATATTTTAACTGCTTTACATATACAGTTATGTTGGCTTGAAGAATATATGAAAGGTGGACAAAATAAGTGTCATAATGGTACCCGAGAGAATGCAAAAAGGTAAAAGAAAGGCCACAGGGCAGATGGTTAGAGAGTTGCGCAAAACACAGACGAGTGGACGCGTGTTGGAGAGGCCTTCGTCCAGCAGTGATGGTGAATGGCTGTAGATAGATGATGATATAGTTATGTTAGGCAGCATCTTTTGAATGGCTCTTACATAGTACAGACACGTGTTTCACTTTTTTATACATCTAAATGTATTTTTTTAATAAAATTTATTAACAATATTGTAAGTATTATAATATAACTTCGTAAATCGGAACTGGCTTTGCCTGTTAGGATTTCCTGATAAAATTTTATAATAAAAATATATTATGTCATCATAATTATTATATTTGGATAAAAGAAGTGTCAAAATGGTACCCGAATGAATATGAAAAAGGTGAAAGGATGGCCACAAGGATGATGGGTGGATGAAATTAGAAAAATGTGTTGAGCGAGATGAATGAGAACTGCTAAAAAAAGTGACAAGTTCAGTAGTGGATGGTGAATGGCTGTAAATAGTTATATAGCTTTTAAATTTTTATATAATTTTGGATTTTTAATGATTGTCTATTTATTTGTACAATCTATTTATTATCTCCCGTTGCATCCGCTTATATTTCATTTTATGGCTGTTGCATTGGGTATTCCCATTGTTCAGCTAAGATGGTCAATTTGATTTTTGATTTTTAAATGCTTTTTATTATTACTTACTTAAGTTCACAATACATCTTATTTCTATTTTAATAGCTACAGATCTACTGATCATTTTCTATTTTACGATATTATATTTTATTTTTGTTAGTAATTAGGTATAGTATTATATTATTCTAATGTCAATGTGCAGCATAATAGGAAAAAGAGCTAAAAACCTATTTACAAATCTTATAAATTCTGACCAATGGGAATTTTTTATATTAGAGGTTAATAACGTAGCTTTTTGACCAATCGGAATCAAGATTAGAGTTTGTCAACTGCAAAGTGGCCAATGTGGTTGCTATTTGGGAACTGGATACGGAAAATATTGTAAGTAATATTGTTGGGTGTCGACGGCCCCAAAGACTATTCAAATAAAATATGGCTACGGCATTGTTATAAATTAAAATATGTTTATTTTTTTACATTATTTTCTTATTCAACATATTTCTCTGTTCTTTATGTGTACGATCAATTTAATCATCATATAATATGTTAGTCAAATATGGTTTGAAGTAGCATTGTCGGTCGATTTTCCTGGAAATTTCCAACTCGCCGAATTTTAACAGTCGTTAAGGATTTACAATAGCGTCCCATCATACAAATTAATTACGATTATCAAATAAAATTTGAAAGGCACCATTATCGGGTATTATGACGGTTAAAGCTCAATCAAACGTACAAAACTTTCTCTCGTTCGTGTGTGACCCAAATCGGAGCCCCGAAGCTTTTGTACGATTTTTGAATTCATATTTGTATCAATGTTCGTTTCAATCAATCACTTATTATAATCAACACGAAAACTTTCACCCGCAACTCATTTTTTTTTAATATTTATTTTCTATTTTACTATTTGCTAGAGATTAGCATAATTTCGGTTATGATTCAACGTCTAAAAAGAAGAACGTCGATTATTTTTAAATACATACGTATCATATGCACATTTTGCTCGTAAATTTCACACGAATTAAAACATACGCTCGCCACTCGAATAATATTTTATTTCACGTCGGGACATGACGTCAACGTCCATGCACTTGACGCATTAGGATACGTCGCTGACGTGAAAGTGCATCAAACTCCGCGTTGGTTTTATTTGGACCGCATTTTTTTTTAACAAAAGTGCATGTGTCTTGCACGTGTTTGTTGTCGTAACCGAAACGCATACGACTCCTTAATCACCGTGTGAATTTGTATCTAAGCTTTGCTCTCCCTTGGGGTTGTATAATAATATATGTATGTCCATAATGTAGGTGTGATCGTTGTTTTGTGAACTCGACTTCATTTGTCGTGTAAAAAAATAATTTGTTCTTCGAAGGGGGGCAAAGCCCGGCAGTCAACAGGTTAGATTCGTGTTATGTGAATAACAATGAAGCAGTTATCAATCAAAAGCTTTGAAAGACACAATCGGGTTCGAGACGTGTGATGCTGTCGTCCAAAGAAATCACTCAGAGCGTGCCGTAATAAAGCATGCTGTTCACGCGCGTAAAATAATGCTCGACTCGGTTGCGATACAATCTTTATGGCTATCGAATATGTAGTAAAAGTATCATATGCTCGGTTGAGGAAAAGTATGAGGAAAATGGGATCAAACTTGCGTCGTTTTCTATGAAATTTCCCGAGGAAATTTTGCGCGACGTACTATATTATGAAGGCTTCCAACTGAATGATGTATACATATGTAAGTTTTGACTCACTTTTGTTATTTCGTTGATTATATTTTGTGGCTGAATTATTATGAATCATGATTTAATTTTATTACAAATACAAGGTCTGAAAGAAATACACGCAAGTCTGAAAGAAATAACTTTTTTTTTTTTTTAAATAGGATTATATTTATGACTTTATGTATGAAATTGTGAAAATAAATTCCTAAAATAGACGTGTGATTATTGAAACGGTAAAAATGCAATTAATAATAATAAAAAAACAAACACTTATTAAGGTTCGTTTATACCAGTACAGTTGAATCGAAGTAGTTCCATGCAGTGTTGTGCCGAACTGTTGACATGCAATGCTGGATAATAGTATAGTGGAAAAAAAAATACATTTTTATAAATATTTATGTATGTACATGTTTTAAGGTTGGTTTTATATATGTAAGTACTATTTTATCATATCTGACAATTTTTGTTTGCTTCAGAGCTCAAATGTATTCTTCTTTTCTACAACACCATTGCATTTTTGAAAAAACTGAATACATTAAAGGTGCAGACACAGAGTGATATGGGGAACGCATTTTTTTCATATAGTTTTGCACATGCAAAAAAAAAGCTAGCTCAACTAACTACGTTAGTGGATGGAGAAGCTACTTCGCCAACTTAAATTGGCTTTTTTTATTATTAATAATCGGCAACAAATTAAACAGTCGGAATTTAAATCATTTTTGGGTCAGAATAAAAGTCAAATTTCGGTCAGAATTTTAATAACACGTGCGAATGATACTCGTTTGACGTTTGGCTATTCTGTGGTCCTCTTGACCACTTGTACCAATTTTCAACGTTGCACGCTCTAGTAATGATACTAGTCACTAGTAACTAGTGCCAACTGACAAAAATGAATCTGACCATCTGTCAACATAATTCTGACCAATTAGTATAAATTCTGACCATTTAATATTTATTCTAGTTCTAGTATTTTGACCGTTTAATATAAATTCTGACCAATGTAATATAAATTCTGAACAAAAACGGATTAAAATTCTGACCCGAAAATTACGAGCCTTAATAATATTATTTATTATTTAATATTACTATTATTATATGTACATATATTATTATTATCATTATATTATATATATTTATTTTATCATTCATTTGTATTATCTATATATTATTTATATGGACGATGGGGATCGCTCTATTCTCCCTATCGTCTGGAATATAAAGTTATTATTATTATTAATCTATTCCGTCACGATCCTTGGCAAAACTCACCCCTAGAGTATTTTCTGTAATTTTTTATCATTTTTTTTGACATATGAAGTTTGAAAGTGATTTTCATATTTGAAGAAATGTAAGAGAAACTTGTTGAAATAATATGATCGTAATAATGACATTTCAGAAACACGCCAATCACAGCTGGAAACCAGTTGGTGCCGTGCCGTACTTTCGAGTGTGTTCATTACGCCTTCTTTATACATTGGTATTATATTTAGTACTGTATAATTATATTTATATTTGTTTTAAATGCGAGACAGAACGTTTCCTGAATTACACGTTGCTGAAGGAGTTCAAAGCTCGTTTTCTAATCTACAATCAAACTTAAAGATTCATGAAGTGCCCATTGCGCTTTATCCCATCCGAGCATCTCCCAGCAAAATCATAAACCATTAGGAACATAAAGAGGCATACTTTCGATAAATTTCAATGGCTTTCGAGATAGGTACGCGACGTTAAATTTACAACGCATTGTTGATAAACTTGCACACCGTATTTAACGTTGCTTATCGTCGACGATCTTTTCGTATCGATGGGAGTCTATTTCGATCGAGAGGTCTCTATTTGCCGGGCCATCTACTTGTAATACGAGCAGATACAAGCTAACCGGGTCTGAAAATGGAACGATTGTTGCCTCGACAATGGCCAGCGCTAAAATCGAATTCAACTATTCATATTTTGTGATGTGTCGATTGACAGAACAATTTGCCCGATCAAAGCAGGATACGGGTTCATTAGCCAACCCGCTAACGACCGGCCTCTCTTCCAATTACTTTTCTTTCTATTGTATAATATGCTATTTTTTGTGGGCGAGAGCGCGCGCGAACGTTCAGTCACGTTCGCAAACAATCAATTTTTTGATTCGTTTAATAAATCGCATTTGCGCGTTTAAAGTAATTTATATGTTGTTAAAGTGGACTGTTGTGTGATGTAGACACACACAAATGGAGATGATTACTGTAAAAAATGCTCGGGAATGATTGGAGTCGGTGCTAGATTAATGTTTGTTAATTTTTAGTACTGTTATAGTGAGTTTTGAAGGCGGTGTAATATTCAAGTGTTTTATATACATATATATATGTGTGTGTGTGTGTTAGATACTTGAGCTCTTATGATCTTTAACGGGTAATAAAATATATGACAGTTAAGATCATAACGTAAAAGTTACGATCGTCTTTATAGATTATCGCGTTGTTTATTTGATTAAGAGTGGCTTGTCTGGTTAAAATTGATTCCAGCCAATTTCATGCGTACATATATGAATTATTTATCTCTTGCTTATATTATGCTATGGTAAATTGAATTTAAAAAAAAGCTTTTAAAATAGCAATGAAGTAAAACCTTTTCTGTTAAAAGCAGGAGTGTCGGAGTCGGAGTCTCGTGGAGTCAGAACACTTCAAACGCAGTCGGAGTCAAAGTCGTAAAAATTCAACTCACTCCGACTCCTCCTTTATAACAGTATGTGTCAAATAGAGTCTCCAATTTTATTGAAGTAAATCCACAAATGGGTTGAAATTTAGCAATGTCTTTATAAAAACTATGAATTTAAATTACCTTATAAATAAAATCGTTGAATTGCACGTCTTTTGATGTGTTGTGGTCCAAACCGATTGTTCCCTCCATCTCATACTATTTTTTATTTTCATTTTCACTCTCATTTTTTTATTAAATTGTATGTAATTTATACACATACACTATGAATTTTATTTATACCTATTTCATTGCCAATAATTTAATAAATTGGGTTACAAGTATTCCTATAATTTTGTACATTTTTGATATCGCTATTATTCTCATTACCTATTTATAATAATTTTATACGTTGGCAAGGAAAGTTGTTTACTTACTTACTAAAATCGTTCAAGTTGGAGTCCGAGTTTGAATTCGAAGCCGGAGTCGGCATCGGTAAATTTTGAACCGACTCCACAAAGTCAAAAGGGAAGTAAATGAATTGAAATGGGTTGACCGCTTGATTTTCAACTTTTACCATCGCTTAATTTTCGATTCAATGGTTTTTAATTATAGTTTTCGCAAGTTTTAAGCTAGATATATTTAATACATAGTACCAGAATAATAAATCAATATTTTCGTAATATGAAAATATACGTATTTCCACGATTGTTCATTCAAGAGAATTCAATCAAATGATTGTACGTGCTATTTTATTCAGCAAAACTTTGTTTTGAAATTTGTATGTTATCATAATTTTAAATTGAATTATTATTATCTCCTTTGAGTTACAGTCTTTGTTGTCTTCATTGAAATATGTTTAAATGTAAATTTTGAATTAAATGATAAATAACCAATGATACATATTATTATATACAATTAAAGGTTTATTTACATTATTCAGCACTGCATGGCAACAGCACGGCACAGCAGTGCACGAAAAATACTACTTCATACTACTTATACAGCACCGCACGTTTCAGCACGTTCAATCTTATTTTGACCGAATGCAAGGCATAATCAGCTTACAATAAGTTTGTTTGATTTGTCGCTAAGATTGTTTGATTGTCCCGTTTTGTCCGCCCACTGATGCACAGAAGAATTTTATTATATGTAAATGTATTTCCATACTTTTCCTTGTTTTTCCAAATCAATTTGTTTCTTAAAAATATATATTATTGTATAAATATATATTTACATACAATACAATCATTTTACATGTTTCTGAAAAAAAAATCGCTTTGCACTATTATTTTCCTCAAAATAATCTTTAAATAACTGTAAAACTATGTAAATATTAAATAATTATATTACGTTCTGGTAAAAATTATATTACTTAAGAAATCAAAATTTTCAATTGCACATAATTTTTGTAATTAAAAGAAACCGAGAATATCTTTTTGGAAAACTTATAACTATTCTATTTATATGTTAATTTTACACAATTCAGTAAAAAAATCAGCCTGCGGCGCATCAACTTCAGATTTAATTTTTTTTTTATCTTGTTTCTACATATGTATCTGTATATATACAAGAATTGTACATTTTGAAATCCTAAACAATTTTATTGATTATTTAAGGGAAAAATTATAAAATATTTGGACTTGCAACATATTTTTTTTATATAGGGGGGGGACAATTATTTTGCGGAGAATCATTTTTGAGTCCTAGGAAATATGATCACCCTAACCACAAGAGTTAAAGGCAAGACTATGTATTTAAGCTGGAAAATTTTACTGTAAATTTTATTTACTATGTTTTTCTTTGGAGCGTTCACTATAAATACGAATTTTCTGACTTTGTTAATTACGCATATCAAATTTATCGTGAAATTCTTCAATTATGTATATTCGTTTTATAGCTTGCATATTTTGAACAACTTGCTTTGTTTTGGGCGTCTTTCGTTGCACAAAGCGAACCAACGGACGGCGACAATTAACGCCCTCACAATAATTTGTCTCACCGTTTTCCAATAAATCGAAATAAAAATAATACGAAAAGAATACAAAAAAAAAAATGGAGACTCGGTTTGATAATTTGAAAATTCGGCAATTGTCGAAGGCGTGAAAGGGGCCACGCACCGTGGCTAAACGTCGACCGGCGTCTCAGAATCGCTTCCCCTTTGTTGACAGATCGCGTGACCAATCCACACCGGTAAAAGTGTCCAAGAAACACCCACAACATGTAAAAGAAGATTCTAGAAATAGTGGAGGACAGCTCCAAGTGCTAGGCGGGTTTCGAGCGTGGCAAATCTACCCGAGCCGAGTGCTCCGACGCCAACTGGACCGATCTTCGGCCACCGATTTCATTCAAAACTTGGGTTTTAATTGAGCTTAGATTGGTCTCGCAATCCGAACGGGCAATCGAGTGTGTCTCAGGTCGACGTGCGAATGGCCAAAATTGTGGTTGTTGTACCTCTCCGAAGTCCTCACTTTACACTCGAGTTGCGCGCCATTGAAACGGATGCGATGATTCAGGCGTTTGCCGTATGAATGGGCATAAAAAGAAGCCGAATGTTCTGTAAATAAAATTCACTACTTGTCCGACAACTGGAGTACATGTTTGGTAGTGCAGAACGATGTTGAATAAAAACGAAAAAATAAACTAAAAAAAAACCAGTCCCGATTTACAAGTGTTATTATTGTCGCGGCGTGCCATTCAAATCAGATTATGTTCCGACATGTCGCAAGTCAACCCTCTGCGATTCGTGTAAATTAAGAAAATAAAATTATGATATGAATAACAGTAAAAGCTTATTTTGTTTATTCCTTTCCTTATTTTATTCGAGGCTTAAAATAATATAAAATCGTGCATCTTATATTAAATGTACAAGATAACTGTACGACGCTTACAAAAGTAGCTCATTTATAATTTGAATCGATCAATTAATATTCAACTTTTACTTCTACATTTATTATATATGTATGTATAGTTTAAATTAATATATTTTCCCAGCATTTGATTAAACGAGATATAAGATATCGATGTTTTGATATCGAAGTATTGAGATATTTAACCCAAATCTGACCTTATCTGCTTAGCATGGTACATATGTATATCGAATGTCGATAAACAGTGAAAGGGTTGATAGTTTACTTTGCCCTTTTTTATGTATTTATAATAAAATAAACACACAAATGAAATTATACTAGCAAATTGTATATAATATAATTAATGCGTCGAATTGAAATGTTGAGCTTTTTGACAGGTATAAGTGACAATCAATAATATGAAAAATTTTAATTTGGAATTATTTTGTTTCATTCAAATATGCATGATGTTATTATTTGTGAATAAATTCTGACTGATTTTATTCATTAGTTATTACTTTTTGCTCCGTTTTTGAATGTTTATAAATAAACGTACTGTTCAATATTAAAATATACATATGTACATATTTTTATTTTATTTAGTAGAAAATGAACACTCGCCAAAGTGACGAGTTCACTTAAACATATACAATGCAATCAATATACATAAGCATTTTTATACAATGCGAATTCATACAAACATCCACAGTGACATCTATGGAGAAATTTTTGCAGCATTTTAATGATCAAATTGGCGAACTCAAGACGCTGAATAGCTTGAGATTAGCTAAAGAGATAGATAAGGATATGCCAATTTTTACAGGAACCGTTTAAATGAATCAGAAAAATTGGAAAACTCTGATAAAAAACGATTGACCTGGAGTCATAAACCAAGATCTGGCCAGTAGCGGGACTCTAGCGGGACTCGAACCCGTGACCAGTCTGCTCGTAAGGGTACTATGCTTACCACTATGTACTTACGTAGCAATAATAAAGGATCATTTATACCAGTACATCTCTAGCCGTACTGCACGTAAACAACAGAGCGTAAAATATTCATTAGTACATTCTATATGGACACATTCATATATTCCGTAATGTTATTTGTCGTACCGAAACAGCAGTAACCGACACAATCTATTCAGATTATACACCGTAAATGTCACGTCACATAAACAGAACCTGTTTTCTTTGGCCACTGTGCAAATATTTACACATGACGTGACGTCATAGTGGCGAGTTCACCCGTACTAAAGAAAATCTTGCCAGGTATATATGAATATTTTCGGAAACGTCACATTGCGAAGATATAACACAAGCAATATTGCGCCAGATCAGCGCGCTCGAATGTGTAATATATATTTATGTAAGCTGGTTTTGTCTTGCACTCGTTCAAAATAAGTATGAATGTGCCGTAAATGGGCGGAGCTGTATAGTTTGAATTGAAGTAGTCTTTTCCTCGCAGTGTTGTGCCAATATGTTGACGTGCAGTGCTGGATAGTATAAACGGACCTGAAAGAAACAAATAAATATAAGTAAAAATAAAAGTTGAAACAAAATTGTAAACGAATCATCATAAAAAAAACCATCATTATGTGTGTCTGTGTTACTGTGTGCGATAACGCTCGCCGTACTATAATAGTCGTTTCGATTCTACATATGTATGTACGTCACAGCTAACACTAAAACGTACGAATATAATAACCAAAAAAAAAACCTTTATATATATACATATAATGTTTGCTACCAATGTTTCCTCTAAGGCAATAGTCTCAGAAGATATTAGCGCCATATATTGAATATTTATCTAATTAATTAATTTTTCTATTGTTTAGACATATGTAGGTAGGTAGCTAGTTTTTACCATTTTTTTCATATTAAACAAATAAATATAAATATTAAATTAAATATATTTAAAAGGTGGGTAAATGAAAAAGAAAAACTCTATAAAATCTAAAATATTACAATGACAAAAATATTTATATAATTAATGAATTATTATAACTAAATTCGTATTTTTTATCGCTCTTTTATTATTATATCATAGTGGTATGTAGTAGTAGTACGCAGTCGTTGCACAACATCTCAATTTAATCAACTTTCAAAACATCAAAATTGACAATTGGATTTTTTAACGATCAAAATTACGATCGATAACGGCTACACCCGTTAATATCATGATTTAATTTAACCCAAACATTACGCGGAAATTCACATACTATTATTACTAAAATTCGCATTATATTATATTACCAATATAAGAACGACCGAAAATTTCAATAACACTTCCTTTACAACGTTTATTAAACATCAATTATGATACAATGACGTTGTATATATGTATTTTAAAATATACACATGAAAAATTAATAAGGTAATTTGGTTGAAGTCTTTTCAATTCTATATAGCCTATTCTGTCAACTGTATACTCTCTTGATTGGTTCAAATCGTTCCATTAATCAAATTGTAGACAAGATTTTTTTTTTATTATTTAATACGAATTAAGTTCAAGGTTGAGACGATGAGTTTAAGCGGACATTTTTCTTCTTCGTTCATTCTCAACGTAAAAATTCCTATCTCCGGCTTCTCATCATAAGTCTTGGGTCATGACAGATGCCGCGCAAAAAGGGCGAAAAAAATTTGAAGCATCTTCCCCACAATGACATGTATCTTAAACGACCCATAAAAATGCTGTTATCCCGCTGCACACGCCCTATCTGAAATATAATGCGATCGGTTCGAAAAAATGCTCAAATTTTATTTTTTTTGTACGTGGCATGTTTCATTTTGTTTTTCAGCCGTCACAATATCACATGCTTTATGGCAGTTTCCACGACTCTTACGGGGTTCGTTGACTGTCTACAGTTTGACGTATTGTTTTCGTTCTTTATTTTTCACGTGGCTGCAACGTTTTAATTCGAATCGATGGAAAAAACGTATTAGGAGTTTGAAATGACTTCTGAAAAAATAAAAATATTCAGTGGTAATTTTGTGGTAAATCTATTTTGTGAATATATGTATTTATATACTTTGTGACGGTTTATGAGATTAAAATTTCCATACATATTACAACTGACATTTTGCGGTGTATAAAATTTAAGGAAAATTTTATAATGTACGTAATTAGTCAATACTATTACCTATTATAATACACTAGTAGCTTGTGTGCAAATAATTGTGCACTGGGTAAAATATCGCAGATCGGATCAACGGAATTAATAATCTGTACTAATTTTAAATAAATATTAATTAAAATAAAAACAGAGAAGAATAAAAGTGTATTATTGGAGAGGCTTTTATCCAGCAATTGATGGTAAATGGCTGTAAATGATGATGCAAGTTTGTTTTTTTGATGTGATGTAGAAAAGCGACATTTTAAATTCCAGATTTTGCTCAAAATAATAATTTTCTTTGTTCAAGTTTGAGGAATATCAATTCAACAAGCTTTTTTCTTTAAATCGCGTTTTTATTCCAATATAAAATGAACATAATACAAATTTTCTTGATTTAATTATTTAATACATATGCATACAAATATAAAACTGGCTATTTTGGAATTAAAACTCCTAAATATATTTGTTTATACATATATTCTATTAGATATTGTATTTCAACAACACAAATAAGGATTTCATCTCGAGACTCCGAGGGTTAAATTCCTCGGAAATTTGCGGGATTTCTACCGTTATATTTTTGGCCAATTTCACTTAATCGAAATATATGGTACTAGAAATAGACAAATATGCAAACAATCCCAAAAAAAAAAGTTACGTATTTTATTTTTATTGAAATAATATAATTAAATAAAATACATTCATATATACGTAGCAATGAACTATGTTCTATTTTATAATCATACTAACACACTTGTGAAGAGTCTCGGTGATTACAACATAATGTCTATACCCTTCAGGTATAAACACAGATTACCTAAACACAATCTGCTTTAGGTCATCGACTTTAGAGTCTTTAATTAATATTATGTATTAGATGTATTATGAAAATTGTTAAGGATTGTAAATAGGTTTTTGAGCTATTTTTCCTATTATGCTGTAGATTAACATTAGAATAATATAATACTATGATTACTAACCAAATTAAATTAAATTGTAAAATAGAAAATGATCAGTAGATCAGTAGCTATTAAAATAGATATAAGATGTATTGTGAACATAATTTCGTAATAATCAAATGTACTATTTTATTCTACCTACAATTTAAAGCAATAAAAATGCCTTAAATGAAAATTCTTTGAAAACACTTTGAATAAAATTTTCCATACAAATGCCAATTTTCTGATTTCCAAGTATTCCCGGGAAAGTCAATTATTGATTTTCAAATTTAGATATATGTACAGCATTGTAATCCCAATTAGAAATTAATTATATAATACAATACATACATATAATATAAATAAATAATTACAGATAAAATAATTTTTGCATAGGTACAAAAATGATTGACATTACAAACTAAAGGTTTATAATAATTTTAGAGACTTACATCCTATTTTTGTTATTACTAAAATTTATTTAAATGGCAATTTGCATATTTTCACATTAAATCGCGTAATGAAAAATGAAGGTTTGTCTGGGAAGCTCAACCCTCCCCCCCCCACCCCCAACATACACACACACCCGATTTAGATTATTCGTTCACATTTTTTTATTATTATTATATTTACACATTTTTCCCCCGGCTCGCAAACATTAAATATTACACAGATCCGTAAGAAAATATTATATACCGTAACCAAAACATTTGGTATATATTGGAAAGGGGAACGAGAGAGTATACGTACCTACGCACTGGGAAAACATGTGCGCCAAAGCCGAGCCCTGTGAAAATAAAAGAACTCTCACCACCATCAGCGAGACGGTTTTTATTTCAGAAATTATGTTTTTTTAAAACACACCACTTCTATTTTTACAGGGAGTCCTAAAAAAACAGAATAATATTTTGAAAACGAAAGTGAACGCGCTCCACGCGATACCGGCCGAGTCCTTTTTGCCCATCAGACCTTCGAACGTGTTGTATCTATAATATTATATGTGAATAATACTCCCATACCAGGCGAAAAACGTTGAGGAGCTCTGGAAAATATCATAGGTGGGATTTCGGTCTCGTATAATAAATAACAAGTTTTAAAAAGTTATATATGTGCATATAACTGGGCGAAAAAACGTGCGCAATTACAACGACACACGGTGGCATTTATATAAGACGGGTTATTATCGCAAATCTGACTTGAGATATTATATATGGGCTTTTGTGGGATTCTATTTGTTATGGCGCCCAAATAAACAATTCTGAAACTCATTTTATAAATACAAACCAGCTCAATTATGGTATGAATCTAAATTATGTTTATATTTGGTTGTCTTGTAAACAGGGCGTTTTGTTTTGTTGATGACGTTGGATTGTAAGATTAGTTCAAAATTGAGTATTTGAAACACAAATTGTGACGTATTATTATTATAAAGAATATTTTAAATCATTTTTGAAAATTAATAACAAATGAAATGTGTTTGATTACATTTTTTCGACTTCTGTTGTTCGTATTGCATTTACATGGAATTTAACTGGAACAAATTTATTTTGTGCTTGATAAAGAATAAAGTTTGAGTAAATAAGACTTTATTTAATATTATAATAGCATTTGAATATGTATTATATTAAAATGGAATAATATTATATTATATCTCTCATTTTGTATTTTTTATTTATTTTTAAGTACTGAACAAATGGAACTTTTATTCTTTTTGAACTTATTGATTTGTAATTAAGAGTAAGTTCTTTCCACTTTTATGCCATTGAACTTTAAATTTGGACAAAAATAAATACTCGACTATATTCATTTAAATAGATAGCTCATTTTTTATTTAAAACATTAAACAAAACATTCTGTGTAGCAACTTGATGCTTTCAATGTTGTATTGTTTTTAGTTGTGGAAAAAGTGCATTCGACCTTGTTTAAATTTCTCGATAAAAATTCGAAAGAAAATCAACGGAACCATCGCCTTTCAATCTTCACAATTTGCACTGTCATTTCAAAGTAATTAATGTATTAAAAAGAAATGAAATAACATGGAAGAAAACAGTTTGACGGCGATGCTTGTCGCTCTGAGCGCGTTAAGTTTTTGCCACTTCGCGACACTTCCCAATGACAAAAGGAAATCGGACCTGTATTTGATTTTTATTTTTGAAATGTGATTGAAAATAATCAATGTTGATTATCGTCACCTATCAGTGTCGCCCAATGTGCCGTTACGTGTCATTGAATTTTTCAATTTGACTTTTTTCGAGCTTTCGTGGCGCTTTCGCTTGAGCAAAGGCGATTATAAAAAGATAATATGACGTTGGAAGAAGGGTGTTTGCTCGTTTTTGTTTTATTTTTGTTGCCTCTTATAAAAATCCTCCTTGAGTACTCCGCCAGAGAGGGAAAGGACGATCGAACGAGAAGGACAGGAAAGGGTCTTCTCGAGAGTCTGGAACAGTGCACCTGTTACGTGTTGCCAGCCCCTCTACAAGGTGATCGCTAGGTTTTGGTTTTATCCTTTTTTTTGTATTTATTTTATCTTTTGTGTATACGTATTTTGCATTCACTTTACTGACCTTGTTATCGACACTGTTTACCATTCCCTAAACATACATCGACAAAGCTTTACTGTAACCAATATATTCCTTCATAATTCAACCACCCAAAACGTATATTTTATAATTGAATATGCGACAACCGATATTTAGAATTATATAACAGCTGATTATCTTTAGTTGGATACGATAATAATAATTATATTAAATATAATTTTATTGGTAGGTACATTCGGAACACATCTGCAAATCACCCTGCCGTTAACCCTTTCAGGCTCTCTTATCTTTTTTATCGTTCATTAGTTTTTTTTACGTCGTGTTCCCTCCGATGTGTCGTCCATTTTTTGTTCCCTTTTTATCGTTTTTTACCGATCGCGGGATGACTTTGAAAGGTTTATGAAGTTAATTTAAATTTATGTGTGGGAAAGAAATTAATTTATTCTGTGAACTCAATTTTTTTTACGATTAATTTAATATTATTAAATGAGTAACTCGAATAAAATTAATTTCATAATGAAAGTGTCACATTCATAATGTAGATATGAATCTTTTTATTGTTGGGTCTTTATTTGAATTTTATGAGTCAAAGTCGAAATCTGATTCGGTATACAGTTAAGATCGAAAAATTATGTACTTTCACTGTCAAGTGCGACGTTTCTGCAACACAATAATAATACAAATCATCTTTTTACGGTAATTAATTTTAAAAAGTTAACATGGCGTTTACACAATTCGAATGTCAATCTTACGCCTGACCGTATCAAAGCATAAAATCCGATGCCAATAAGATCTTCGAAGGTTTACAACTTTCGCAACTTTGCTCTGTATTTATATAAAGCCTGCTTAAAATCATTTTTTTTTTCCAAATTATACCTACATATGTCTTTTTTTATTGGTTGAATTGATCAATGTTCTTTCTGGACGTCGAGTCAAATAAGTACCGAAAGGGTTAATTATAAATTCGATCAACATTCGATACTTTTTCCATGGCGTATGATTAAATTTTAATTAAACAAGTGACACAATTCGTTCACGATGGATTGGAAAAATTTGTTATGCAAATATTATTTATTTTAGAATTCAATTTGCAAATCAAAAAGATTGCATATTGCTTTTTAAACTGTAAGTTATTGCCGCAATGTCATTATAAAAGTATACGAATGGTAGTTTTTTTATACAATACTGATATATGTATATCGATTATGTAATTAGTTTGTAAGCCGCTGGAAAAACTATATAATAACTGTGTATATGTATTTATATTTGTAATCTTAAATGTATATCAGTTTACTGCTTTATTATAATTAATTCAATATTTTCATAAAACTTACGTGGGAAAGTTTGACCGCATTTATTTACATACATTTGTAGTACATTATTTTTACATATAACTGATACGTACTATTATAACAATGTATGAAGAACAAATTTTTAAAATAAATACCTACTTAAAAGAAAATTGTCAGTCTCCGTTATGGAATTTTCTGGGAAATTCTTCTCAGTGAACGTCATTTTCTTCATTCTTCATAAAAAGCATCTATTGAAAATTTATATAATCGTTCGCAGTCTCTACGTCGTTTGATGTTAACTCTGCTTAATATAAATTCTTAACGGACAATTTTATACATCGACTATTATGGCTTTCGAACATTGGATTCGATACATCGGATAGCAGAGAAAGAGTTTACATATTTTTATTTTTAAAGTGAAATATTCTAGAAATAGACAAGCGTATCTCTAAATTGAAACAAATTTCAAAAATATCGCTCGGTATTTCAACTATCACCAACCATTCGAATATTAGCATACGATTTTATTCGCAATTTTTATCAATCCTTGACCTTTTTACATTTAAATGAAAATACATTTAAATTGTTGTTTATTATTTAACGTCAAACAGAACAAATAAATAGGTGTCCAAATTGACGATCTGCAGTATGTGAGCTTTCGTCCTACAATCCGACCAACAGGGATGAAGATTATCCTTGAAATAATTGCACAGAGCTCAATCATTAGTTCAGATTGCATCGTAAAGTATACTCCGGTCGTAAATTCACTTTTTTCATTTATTTTCAAACGAATTTGGCTGTCGTAAAGTGCATATCGATGCAATGGTGTGCGCGTGTGGTTTTACGGTCGCGCTACTGCATATAACAGCTCATTTCCTTTCAATAAGTGATTTTAAAGATGCTGTCTGCAAGAAACCGGTTCGTCCAGCCTCTGTTCGAATATTCAAAGGAGGCAAGGATTAACTGACCGCGGTGTGGTTATGCATCCCATCGACCAGGATGCACTTCTCGTTTTGTGCCTTTTTATTCTTAGAAAAAGAACATCGAGTCACTATTAAAAGAACGTATGCAAATTCATCAAAATCAGTATACAAATTATAATACCAAATTATACATATGTATGAACATTCAAATTAGATTCTAGGATACATAAAGAAGCGAATGAAATCAAGATGGAGTGCATTTGGACGAATGAACCAAGTTTTAATTAAAAAAAAATACCATTTTGCCCGAAGAAAAAGATCTTTGATCATTCTGTTTTGGCAATGATGACGTATCGATGTGAAACTTGGAAATTTAATGCCACTCAAAGAAGTATGAAACACTGTATGGTTGGCATAACGAGAAGAAATAGGCAACGGAATACTTGGTTGAGAAGTAGGACAAAGGTAGTGGATATAGTGGAGTGAAGATATTGAAATGGGTGGGTCACGTGGCTAAAAGAATGGACAAAACAAGTGCTTGAATGGTTCCCAATAAAATGTAAAAGGGTAAAAGGAAGACGGGTAGACGAAATTGTGAAAAGTGTTGGGTGAGATATATGTACATATGTACATATGAGAGTTGCGCAAAACAGAGACGAATGGAAGCGTATTAAAGAGGCTTTCGTCCAGCAGTAGATGGTGAGTGGCTGTAGATGATGATTGTATGCACATATACAAAACTAACCGATTTGCCCGGCGTTGCTCGAGCGGGTGAAAGTGACGCCCGTTCTCGAATTGTACAAATGTATATTATATGTATAGTATATTTTCAATGAATCATTGTATATGTATAATATACATATGTACTTATGTACTCATTTGAATAATATAGGATCTAATATTATTTATAGATGCAAATGCATGTGAAAATTTTCCGTTGCATCGTTCTAATTTTATTAATTAAGGATTTATTCACAGGGTCGTAAGTCTGTCGATGGAATTGTTTTTTTTTTTTTTGGTTCTTCCCGAATGTCGCATCGTATTTTAAGTCGAAGGACGCTAATAAACTTATCTACGGAGGGTCAAAAGTAAACATTCTTCGTTTTTTGTCAGCGATATTGCATTATAACCCTTTAATTAGAAACACGCATCTCAGGCAAGATGCATTAGCCCCACGGACATAAATTCTATAGTCTCACGCAGACATATATCGACAACATTTTTGTTGTGATATCTTTATCAGTTTGTTTGTGTGCTGGTATTTTAATTAATTTATTACAAAATGATTTAGTCAAATGTCTAATTCGTAGTTAATTGCATTACTGTAAGTATACCAATCTGTCATCTTATTATAATACGTTACGTATCGATCTGTGAAATCAGTTTTCGAATTGCTTATGAAAGGATAATCTTGAACGATAGATCGTGCTACTTTTAATAATAGGATATGTGTAAACGATGAGTAGGAAAAATATTTTAACAAACTTTATATGAAATCGTTTTAATATACAAATGTACATCATCATCATCTACAGCCATTCACCATCCACTGCTGAACGAACGCTTCCATTCATTCATCTTTCTTTTGAGCAACTCTCGTTCATTTTTTTTCTTATTTTATCCACCTATCTTCCTTATGGCCTTTAGATGGTACCATTAGAGCACTTTATTTTATATTTTGTCCGTTCTTTTAGCTAAGTGACCTGCCCATGGCCAATTAAATCTCGTTAATAAACGTATGTACCAAATATATCTAAAGATTTACACTAAAATATTTTTAATGAGCTTTTAATGAGTCAAAATATAAACTTACATTTCTTAACTACCAACTAAGCCCATGTCTGTAAGAGAGTTAGAACTAAAGGAAGCCTTACTCGTAGAGCAGTTTTGTCAATTACATAAGTCTATCACAGGATTCAATCATGTTCATATCTAATTAGGTATGTCAAATTGAAATGGTGGGGGTTTATCTAATACTATCATTAGAAACAAGCTTTAGTACCTATTTTATTAACAGGAATAAAAATATTTAATGCAATTGTATGATAGTAATGTGGCGTAAATGGAATTCGAGTGTCTGCATTCGCAGCAGAAACATTTAAGACGAAAGTAAATTGTCGTCACTGTCCATATGAGATTCTTGAAATTTTGCGAATTTCCATTGTAAGGAAAGCCGCACGTCACGCCGCTTTCCCAAATTGTGTGGATACAAAGAACTTGTGAGTGGAATGAATGCACCAATGTTGTCTGGCAACACCCTTTCTTTTTTTGGATAAGCGATATCTTATTACTGAAAATAGACCTGTCAGCTGTGGTTAAATTCATTTTGCTGCATACAAATATGAATCATTAGTGTCATCTGAATATGTACTTAAACCATACTGCGCTTTGATTAGGTCAATTTTATCGATATTTTCGGTGGACAAGGTTGACTATCTGTGCTCAGAACGTATCGGGGCAAATGAATGATGACTGGAAAAAAGGTTCGGCCGCGGCAGCATCATCCCCGAATCTTTTGTGTGTAAATTGACCAGACGGGTTATTTTGGCTTGGCAAGCTCAACGGGGGCTTGGGTCATTGTGTGGTGTCGCGATGGGGTTCACAATCTTTTGCTATTGCTTTACAATAATATTAATACATAATAAAAATCGACGAGTCCTCTCCAACTCCAAGGCAGGAAAAGACTATTCATGACTAATTAACAGTAGTCACAATAATATATATAAAAACGGACGTGATGTATGTATGTATGTTTGTGGATATGTGGCGGACGCGTCAAATAGTCGTATCAAGGATATGACTATTTGTGGGGGTGGAAGCGTCTGACGTGTGCTCCTGATATTAAGCGCCGAGCGACGGGTGACGTCAGCTTCAGATGCACTGTGCGGGAGCGTACACACATACACACATCCACGAAGACACATACACACACACATTCATTAATAATTTCGAATGGGTGAACGGGTTGGATCGGTGAGCGTGTAATGGGTGCACTCAAATTTTTACGACTAAAGGTCTGTTCATACCTATCCAGCACGACCCGAATCCTGCAAGTACGGACAGTATTCTTTAGTACATTCTATATGGACGCGCATGAATGCGTAAATGCGCATGCGCGAATGGAGTATGAATACGTCCATATAATGTACCAAAGAATACTATCCGCACTTGCAGGACACCTGCAGGAAACGGGTCGTGCTGGATAGGTATGAACAGACCTTAATATGTGTGCGCGCGCGCCTATATACCTTACATTATATTTATATATAACATAAACTTTATTTTAAATTGTGTATCAATTCCTTTCAGAAACCACCCGTTGAAATCAACAGGCACAACACTAGTTCAAAATTTATTGTGATTTCGGATTTATTGTGAAATATTACGTCAAAGTTATGCAAAAATGTATGATCCACTTACATACATACGAATAATATAATTATCCAGCAGTATGGCTCAGTGGTAGCGTGTATGTTTAGCGCCAAGCTATACTGCTGGTCAGACTTGGGTGTTTGTGAGACCGAATCGGTCGTTTCTTATCAGAGTTTGCCAATTTTATCTGATCATTGATGAAATGGTTCCTTAAAATTGGCAAAAAGATCTTCCTACCTGTTGTCACAAATCTTCTGTATTATGTATGAACAATTTGTAAAAATGTATGTTCAAGTCTAAAATCAATAGATGTCTCGATGGATTAATTCTTTAATGAATTTAATTAATTGTTAATTTCGTGCTTTTTCAAAATACAGTGATTTATGTAATAACAATGCTGCAGTGTTTGTAATTAATTTTCCAGGAAGGCGAATTGGGGTCTTCCTGGTATATACATATCTATGTAAAATAAAATAAAATAAAAATAATGATCATTTTTTCATAAATTTTCCTTCAAAGCTTTTTTTTCATTTCCACCATAGCACCATGACAGGCTGCCTCAAGTCGAAACTTGTACATATTATGTAGTACTATATTTAAATGTAAATATTATAAGTATACCAATTTCAAGTTATATTCAGACAGTGGTGACAAATAGAGGGTAGGCAGCTAATTTTCAAGGAAACGTTTCAACAGTTAAATCATACAAATTGACAAACTCTGATAGGTATCGACCGACTTGGACCAGCAGCACTGCAGAATTACTCAGAATCATACAACGTATGATTATTTTCAATCGAGGGCACGAACCCGGCACCTCTCAGTCGGTAACAACATACGCTAACTATTGAACTAGATTATTGGTATAAAATATATTTTTTTATTGATATTTATATTGCAGTTGTTGGATTTGATTCGAAGGTTTTTGGATAGTTTAGAACCCCTGCAGAGTTTGTTGTGTGGGTGAGTTTGTATGCGTGGAAGGGCTGAGGGAGAGGCTCGGGTTACTCAGGTAATATGCTGGAGGGCCGTCTGAACTTCACAACAAGTTCAAGGACGAGAAACTTCGCTCTCGTACAACCCATTGTCCAACTCTCCTTATTACAACCACCTGATGCATTCATATATGCATCTGTTCATATTATAAGACCATGCATATAGTGGATGATAATATTTAAATGCTACTTACTTCAAATTAACTGCTCGTTGATTCCGCACTTTTTCAGAATTTTTATTGTGATTATTTGATCTGTGGATTTTGGGTATTTTTAGTGGAATTGGGTCTGAAATCTGAGTCAGATTCTTACTTGGAATTGAACTCGCAATTCAATAGATTTTTTTTGCCTGCTTCACTTCATCACCCTAATTTAAAGTGAGCTTGAGTTAAACCCCAGGGTTTAATCTATCATAACTTATTTCGGAATCTAAATACTCATCGTCATTTAGAAAAAAAATTGTAATAATAATTAAGTTTAAAATATAATGTGGCACTTTCTTTATATATGTATATGTAGTACACTTTTTGATTGTATATGTATACTTAAATATCAAATGAAATAAGCAACTTTAGACAATTATATTAAGAATATACCTTAAATAAGAATATGCTAGATTGGAAAAAGTTATAAATTTATTAATACATTTGAGTCATGACTACAAACTTTCTTCAGAAGAATTTTTCAGCGATTGGTAATTTAGATTAAGACAGAATCTGTAAAATATATCGTCTCACATCTCAGTAACCCAGAAAGAGTAGAGCTAAGCCCATTCTTTTAAGTATTGAAATTCAAGTGGAATTCAAATGGGGCTTTTAGCGTATTTTGTGATTTAAAAGATTGTTTTATAATTGAAAAAAACCGAATGATTTCGATTAACTAAATATTATAATTTAGTTGAGAAGACTTGCATGGTCAACCATTGCATTCAACTTTTTAGTGGATCTCATACAGCATCATCATCATCATTTACAGCCGTTCACCATCCACTGCTGGATTGAGGCCTCTCCAGCACGTTTCCACTCGTCTCTATTTTACGCAACTCTCATCCATCTTACCCTACAAATTTTCATAATTTCGTCTATCCATCTTCTTTGCGGTCTCCCTTTTACCCTTTTACATTCTCTCGGGTATCATTCTAGCACTATTTTGTCCACCTTTCGTCCATTATTCTAGTTATGTGACCCACCCATTGCCATTTCAATTTCTTCACTCCCTTCATTACATCCACTAGCATAGTCATACTTCTCACTTATGCCGAGCTTATAACGTTCAATACTTCTTTAAGTGCATTGGACGTTTTGTAGCATCTTAACGTTCAATGTCCAAGTTTCACATCCATACGTCTCACTGGCAAAACACATTGATAAAAGATATTTTTCTTCGGGCAATTTTTATATAGTGGCATTTTTGATATAAAATCGGCGTTAATTCATCAAAATGCACTCCATTCTAATTTCAACCCTACTTTCTTGAGTGGGGTTTGCTACAAATGATAGCAAACTACCCGGCTGCATGCTGATTTCGATTGAATTTTAACTGTTTGAATTTCAGCATGTACGAAAGACGAGTTTAACTGTTTGAATTTCGATGTACATTGATGTTTGGCAATTCTTAAAATTGAGTTGGATCTTTCTGGCAAGTTTAAAATGGCAAAAGCCGAGACAAAAGTATGAAATGAGCATGCACCGAAATAAGCATGCGCCCGTTTGGTTTGCAATCGTTTGTAGCGCAGGGTAATTTCATACATATTATATACAAAATATACATACATAAGATGCATATTTTCATAACCAATGATTGACGTACATAAAGAAACGTTATCCATTCGATCATTGACTGCTTTGGCACTAACTAATCGCCCACATTTGTTCGGAATACAATCTTCAAATTGAACATTCAAAGAATGCACACAACACACCTACATACTACGTGCAAAAAGAGTGCAAGCTCCATACGATTGATTTTCGCATTATCTTTTTTAATTTTATTTCCATTTTTTACACTAAGGTCACTCGTTAGCGTCGTCGTTCTTTCACCGACACTAATGCTGCGAACACAACACTGGGAGTCATCCGGATCGGCGAAAAAATCAACTGGAGTAGCTGTACTACCGTTAGCCATGGGCCATGGGGTTTTTGTCCGTAATGAGGACCTCTCTCTCACTTTTTTATGTGTGTGTGCGTGGGTCCAAAATTTTGTCTGTCGATTTTCTCACTTTGCACGTCTCTCCACCGTTGAACGTAGCACGGTCTCGCAATTATGTCACTTTTCATGTACGGCGGACACAATCGGGTCCATCTCGCGGATGTCGGCGTGACCAATGTGTCGCCAGAGATTGACTTCGATCGATCTAAATTCCTCACGTGAGTGTGCTCTCGATGTGATGGAAAATGCCGGTCCAAGTTTAGGTAAGACCCCTGGAGTGTTCTCGTGTCGAGGATGGATTACTCGTGTGTCGGAGAGCTTTCCAAGTCGAGCTGAAAGCTCGCTCCGTTTGGATTGTAATTAATCGACTGAAGCATTTTGAAATTGAATTTGAAGGTTGAATCAACTATCAGGACACTCTCATACTCATATACATACGTACATATACAGTCGTTAGACTAGTTCTGTCTGAATTGGGTCCTGTTAATGAAGGCTGTAAGACACAGACATGAATTAATCGAAAGGATGTGCTTCGAATAGGTGAGTCTTTCATGTATGGGTTAAACATTATCTTAAAAGGACAAAGCCATTACAAGATTTGTATTAATTTGACTTGTGTCGAAAATTATGTGACTATATTTTGATATAACTGTCTATTAGATGACAGTATATGAACGTGAAAAACAAAGCTTTAGTAAGCTTCTGAAATACGAGACGGAGCCGTAGATACATACATATGTATGTACATATATAAAAAAAACACCATGCCAAGGTTCCAGACATATTAAATTGGTTTATTCTATGGCTTTGAAGAGCTATAAGATATCATGTTTCACACTCTCTTTTCGGGTCTGACCTGAAAATGCGAGGATCAAATCTTTGAAAAATTATCAAAGGTTTTCAATATATTTATGATCTTTTATGAATTATCAAATATGTTATGTATGCGCAGATGAACTTCAGAAACTGCACAGTTTTGTAAGACAAACAGGAGATAAGATTTAAACCGTCTAACGTTTAACAATAACACTTGTTTGAGAGGTCATACTCTCAGACTCCAAAAAAATAATTATTACAAAATAATTAGGGAATCCTTCTTTTCAAATAGAGTGATTAAAGTTTGGAATAATCTATCTAATGAATTAGTAACTTCTATTAACTTAAGCCTTTTTTAAATAAACTATCTAATAAATTAGTAACTTAAACCATTTTTAAAATAAAATTGATGATTTTCTTAAAATAAATGGGTTTATTTTGAATTGTTAATATTTTCTTTTCGGTTTTAATTTTCTGTTTTTTTTTTCATATTTGTATTTCTACCTACAATACATATGTATGTACCTACATATTTATGTATTATCAAGAATTGTAAATAGGTTTTTGAGATTTTTTTCCTATTATGCTGTACATTAACATTAGAATAATATAATGCTATGATTACTAACAAAAATTAAAATTGTAAAATAGAAAATGATCAGTAGACAAGTAGCTATTAAAATAGATATAAGATGTATTGTCAACATTATTTAGTAATAATAAAAAGCATTTAAAAAAAAAAAGTATTATCAAACGTATTGGGTCCATCGGCCTTACCGCATTTCCAAAGTATTCATAAATAAATAAAAATTTTCATCTGGCTTTTCCAGTGATTGGTTTTAAAAAAATTGTTCCGAACACTGCTAAATTCGATTTGGATCGGATTAATAAAGATTTGGATAGGATTTTCAAATAGAATCAATATACCGATGTAATTTGAATTAAATGATCTCGGGCTGGAATCACTTTGGTTGTTGTTTATTTTGTTTCGGTGTTAAGCGTGTTTGTCCTTGTCCTAGTAGTTCTGAGGATTGAATCGAAAGCTATGCAGTCGGGTTGGTTTCCCCGTTCGGCTTGTGCCGTAATCGTCGAATAAGAATAAAAAGCAAAAGGTAAGCGGAAGAGGAGAACAAGAAGAAGAAAAAGAGGTTGGTTGGAGGCTATCGAGTCAGTGGGACTTCACCATCAGGTGGTGGTGGCGAAAAACGACTAAGAAAATCGGAACCAACCGTAAACAAAAACGCGCGCTCCTCACGTGCTTCAAACAAAAATCGAATTGCATCGTAAACGCTTCCAGGTCGTTTTTCCTTCTACTCGGCCTCTTTATTTTTCCCTCTCGTCGGGGGATTCCTTCTTCACCTCCTCTCATCCTCCTTCTCGTCTTTTTTATTGCGAGTCTCCCTACATGGCTATGTGGGTCGGGCAGGACGAGTTTGTCCACTTGAACGCGCATCAATACACACTTTATTGCTTTTATGAACGAACACGTGTAGCAAACACTCTCACAAAAAGGATAAACGCCTATTGATAAATTAATTCAAACATTTTTTTACTAAACCGTTAATCGGTAAGTTTGGAAATGGCAAATCAACCCACGCTTCCAATTCATTCTAACGCGCCATAACAGGGAAAGCAGAAAAATTGCGTCAAAATAAGCACGCAGTTTCATATCCTTATTAAATAAAAATCTTATTCAATATTTAATTTGATGTGTCATATAAGATTCTTATTAGATTCACTTTCGATTTTTTGGATATCTCTATGAAGATCTTCTCTGTCATCCAACTTTAAAAACAAACCCACAGAACTACAATATAATAAAAAATTGGACTATCTATTGGACACTCTAATTGGACTATCTATTGGACACTCTAACTAGACTATCACTAATATATTAAAAAAATGGACTATAACTTTTAGGATTTAGCTGCATTATACCTTCGAGACACTAAAGAAATCAGCAAAATGGAAATACTATGAATATACCATTTAACAATTTAGTAGTATTTCTGCAGTCGGCCAGGATTTGATATTTGTGACTCCAGGATGATCGTTTCCTATCAGAGTTTGCCAATTTATCTGATATCAATATTGAAACGATTCCTCATCAATTTGAAAAAACCATCCTATCCGCTATTTGAATATGATTTCAAAAATTTATATATGTACAAGTCAAATAACATAGATGTCGTTCAGGGACAACCCGTAATGACATCATGAAAAATTAATAAAAAAAACTTCAGGTTATTCCATATTTGGATCATCCGTCAAGTCTGATTTTAATTTTCTTTCTTAACCCTTTGAATGCTGACCAACGCCGATTGGCGTTTCGTCGACAAGTCTATTCGTCTGAAAAACGCCGATAGGCGTTGTATTTCGATCATATACAAAGTATGTAAACAAGAATACTACCCGCTAAGCCTATCCAGGTAGCATTGGAAAAAAATGCATAGAACATGGGTCGTGTAATCCGTGTGGTTTACACCAGAATTTCTGAATTTATAACCATAGCAGGATTTCCATCGGGAGTTTTGAAAAAATACATTCATTAATAGACTTCTTTTGTTTATTTTATATTGTTGCAAGATATGTATATTAGACTCTAAACTAAAGGGCGGATAGGAAGCGTGATTTTTCCAGGAATCAGGGCGTTTTGGGTCTATTTACAAAGCTAGAGTGCAAAAAAAAGGTTTTTCATAAAATTTAACAAAGCACAGCGAACAATTAACAATGAACGGCACGCTTCCTATCCGCCCTTTAGTCTAAACACACCTTTGTAAAACTCGAAATCCTCGGCGGTAGTTATCTAGGGTTTGTTTGGATCAGCTACAAATGTATATCTGCTTTCTATTGGATTCCTAAATAAATCAGTGGGAAATGTTGGCGAAATTTTCAGTGTGGCGGACTTAAAAGACTCCACAATATTGTTACGTACGCCGTGGATTGAGCGAGTTGTACTTAGACCAACGGATATCTGTTATCGGTTAACTAAATGCATGCACTTACTTCCAAAGATTATATCTGGACTCTAAGTGCATTTAGGCTAAACAATGACCGTTATTAGTTAGTTCTCAGAATCGATACGGGAAGACCCAATGTCTTGGAAATACATATCCGAATACGTGACTATACAACAGGTAAACAGATTAGGCGTCCTGAGAGATCTACCCTTTATAAGGCGGTACGTAGGCGATATAATTCATTCTGGACGGAGCAGTGACAGTGTGTGTAACTCCTTAATCATCAATAAATGCTGTGAAACGACTGTTGGCCTTTTTCTTGGATCCTCCACCCACCCCTACGCAACAATATAAAAGACGCCACTACTCAAGGGGTTAACATGTTGGACCCCCAAAAGAGCTATGTGAATGTGTCAAAATAGGTTGCGCCACAATGGGATCACTTACCGTATTTAATCTTATAATTCCTTCCCGAATTATGCCCCAACATAAAGTAAGAATGTTATTTGGATTGTATTTTTATTTGTTTAATTTAGCAACCTAACTCATCTTCAACAAAATAAAACATCCAAACTGAATGAAATAAAAAACTGTCAAAGAATTTCAACATGAATTTGGATCATCTTCTCACTTCCCAAGCATCCAAATCAATGAGACTTCGAGAAAAATCATAATATACATTATTCATATTGAATTATGGGTTTCACTGCATTTGGATCACCTGTCTCGTTTGATTACCCCCTCCCCCCCTCTCACCTCCCCACCAATAGTACCACCCCGCCCACGACCGGCGCCAACGCTCGCATCAAGCAATTAAAGCTCACGCTGGTGGTGTTATTAGTGGCCGTTGGGACGGCCGTCGAACAAACGAGAGGAAGTGGAAGATTGTGGCCAATCGCGGGAGGCCGCCAACTACGCCCACTTCCGCCAGATGAGCCTCAGCATCCGCGATGCACTGCAGCTCAACACTAATTACAGAATAATGAGCGGTGAATCGCTCTTGAACCGCCTGAAACCCCTGAAGGAAATTCACAATCAAATATTCTAGAACTACTACATACATACATACTACTGAATACTTATAAAACTGTTCATTTGGAAGAAAATTCATCGTTGAACCAGTGGCGTAACTACTATATAGCGGGGGTAAGCAATGCTTACCGGCCCACGGAGATAAATCGACAAAATAACTGTTCAAATTAAGACACATTTTACGGGAATGCAGGTAGTAGAAAACTATTTTGGTTTTCTTGAACCTAGAAAAATTACACTGTTCGACACGAAAAATGTTTCAGAGACGGGATATGACTTTTCTTATAGATCTATGCCCAGTGAACACGAATCTGGTAATAAAAAGTGTTGATTGGCTCGAGATTCGGAGTAAGATACGGATAAATATATTATTAAATTCAAATCCTTCTAATTATTTCATTACAAAATTATTTAAAAACACATTGAAAAAAGTTTGTGACCACTATATCGTTGTATACAATGACGCACATGATGCAGCGTTCAATGATGCAGCGCACACAACACAAATTTGTGCTCTACTAATACGAAGTTTTTAAAAGGTTTAAAATTCACCACACATCCAATTAACTCTTTTAAACGAAATCAAAAAATAATGTGGCCAGAACACTATCTTAATAAACATGTTTCAATAGAAAATACTCAATATAATATAGTATTAACAGTGGGAAAAAATCACAAGTGAAAATACGTAATTTTGACTTTTGATTTGAACTGGACGACTACTTAGAGAGATTTGAAAGCTGAAAAGTACTACAAATGAAAGATAAAATACTCGACTCTAGATTCCAATATTCATTTTGAACAGAAAATTAACAGATTTTGAGAAATCGACCGAACAACACCAAGATATAGAAAAATCGCGCGATTTAAAAAACACATATATATCTCCGAATCTCGAGCCAATCAACACTTTTTATTACCAGATTCGTGTTCACTGGGCATAGATCTATAAGAAAAGTCATATCCCGTCTCTGAAACATTTTAAAAGTCGTCATTTGTCGAACAGTGTTATTAATATGCCGGAAGCAGATTTTCCAGACCATTGTTTGAATCTCAAAAAAAAAAAAAAATATCCAGAAGTTTTCTCAGATCAATTCGAATAACAATTTGCTTGTACTTTAATATCAATGTACATAAACAAAGAAAGATCTTTCTGAAACAATAGCCATAACGCAATTTTCAGAATTAATATTGCCAATACAGTTGTTTGTAGAGTGATTTTTCAGAAGTATGTATGTATATGTACATATATACCGCATTCATGTTATTGTTTACTCTTCCGGTAACTGTGGCTAGTGTAGAAAGAACACTCAATAAATTAAAAATAATTAAAGACTACAAAATAAATTCGATCGATCAAACCAGACTCAATTAACTATCTTTGCTTACAATTGAGCACAAAGAAGCAGCCAAAACGGACCTCAAACAAATAATTTATGATTTTGCAAACAGTAAGGACTCGAAAGAAGAAATTTTAAAATGGGCGAGTTAAATTAAGTAAATTATATTATGTACGTACATATTAACAATAATTATATTTATATTAATACTGCGTTGCGAAACCAAAAATTTGGTATTTCGATTTAATTCGAGGGGGGTCTTTGATGATTTTTTGCTTACGGGCCCAAAATTCCTTGTTACGCCACTGCCTTGAACTCAGTACTTATGTACCAGAATTTTTGGAAAAAGCAGGCGCTTCCAGAACATTTCTGGACGATTCATTTTGAAGCGAAGGTTCTATCGACTTGGTTGTAGAATGGAAGTGAGTTGTGTCGGTTGAATTGATACTTTTCCCGATCCGTATCGGAATGATTTAATTACTTAAAGCAATTACGCTAATTGAGACGTCGACGGTTTAAGGCGTCGATCGCAATTTAAAATCGCGTTCAATTTGAAAAGTGTTCTAACGCCTTTGCCATATTTTATTTATTATTGGAATTGAGATGCGCTATCGTCTTTTGATTCGTTCGCATTCGGAGACGAAGCGTATCTTTCTAAGATACGCTATTTAGCGAAGCGTTTCTCGGAAACTTGTCGAAAAGCTCTCGTAGAGCAGTGGCTCTCAACTCTATCCAGTTGGATAGTCGTCAGTGTGTATTTAGAATAAGTGCAATGAAAATGATTTTTATGGAACGCGTCACGTGTTGATGGAAACTTGTTTTGAGTTCGTGGAAATGTACGAGTATAATCGATCCATCAGTGAGATGTTTTGAGGATGGTTTCTTGAATGTGAATTAAAATGCACTCAAAAAAGTGTGGACCTTAAATGGTTGGTATAACGAGAAGTGAAGCGCGTTATGACTTGCCAAAGTGCATAGTGAAGCGGGAGAAAAGTATAAAATGTAGCAAAAATATAGAAAAGAGTCGAGATAGTTTAATAGTACCTAATGCAAGGTAGACTATGAGAGAGTTGAACAAACGAAATTTGGAAATGTGTCGGAAAAATGTATTATAATACCTAGAAAAAAGAAAGATTGAATCAGTAATGGTGATTTTTATTAAGATTAATACATTTCTATATCAGAGTTTGTCAATTTTATCTGATCATTGCTGAAACGGTTCCTGAAAAATTGGTATTTATTTATTTATTTATTTATTTGGAAAATTTACAGTTTATTAAGTTACATAGATTGATAGTAAAAAAAATATAATTATGTTAAGTAAACCATTAATAATTTTCACATATAATAAATTTTCACATATTAGATAATTTCCTGTTGTCATAAAAATCTGTGTATAATTTGTAATAATTATGCACAGCAATCTGAAATCTTTGGATATCTCTATAGACATCTCTATAATTTCGTATTTATTATATGTATAAAAATCTAAAAATAATCCATAGATGTCTCTATGATTATTATTTCTGATTAATTGTTATATGCTATATATTGTGATTGTATATGTATTATTGTATTTCTGATTTCTGATTCTTTATGTATTCTGTATATTGATTGTAACAATAAAAATAAAAATAAAATAAAATAAATAAAATATTGACGATTAATACATATTATATACAAAGACACCTATTACATATTGCCAGCAGAATGGCTCGGTGGTTGGGCTTTTTTCTAGCACTGAGAGGCGCCGGGTTCGATCCCGTGAGTTGACCTCGATTGAAAATAATTAATTCTGAGTATATCTGTAATGTTGCTGGTCACACTTGGATATTTGTGACTCCTATCAGAGTTCGGTTCCTCGATTAAATTGGCTAAAAACATTCCTACCTACTATGTCACCACTATTTGATTATGATTAATGTACAATAAAATTTATGTTCAATTCATAGATGTCTCGTTAATTTGGGATTTTTCAGTAAATGCTGCATTGTTTGTAATTGGCCAGGAAGGCGCATTGGGGTTACCTGTAAGGACTTCCTGGTATATGTATGTACATATATGTAAAAAATAAAATAAATATAGTTTGTCTCTCATTGGAACATCAGTCTACATAATAATCATACAAACAAATGGACACTTGGCCGAGGGACACTTGACCGAAAGGACATTAGGTCGGCTGACTTTTGACTGAACGGACATAAGGCCGACGGACGTTTGGCCGAACGGATATTTGACCGATTGTGTATCGAAATTACCCAAAACTGAAAACATATACATTATTCAGAAATCATAACAATTTATTCATAGGTTTTTGAGCTCTTTTTCATATTATGCTATACATTAACATTAGATTGATATAATACTATGATTACTAACAAAATTAAATTAATATTGTTAAATAGAAAATGATCAGTAGCTATTAAAATAGATATAAGTTCGGCTAAACGTCCATCAGTCTACTTAAATATGAACTACTTAAATAGCACTTTTAAATGTAAAATTTGTAAAGCATGTTGCATAATTGTCTTTTATTGGACAGTTCAACAAGTAAACCGGTCGTGACTGCCACTCTGATTTATAATTACTAGAGGTAGGATAGCCAAGGTGCCGCTCATTGTTCCATTGTTGTAAATCCTTTGTAAAAAAGGTTCGGCAAATCTTTAACAATGCATTTACAACATTTGAACAATACGCGGCACCTTCTGGGTCCAGGATTTAAATATTACATTGCGTTATCAATGCACCAACATACATATAGCCACTGATTAAGCGATTGTTTACCAGTAGAGGTCGTGGTTTCAAATCCCGGCTGGAATCGAAAAATATATTTAATATATATTCAATGATTACGTCTATGTCTGCTGGCAAGATCTGGATGGTTATTAAATCCAGATCGACCGTCCTCTGTTAGAGTATATCAATTTGTCTAACTTTATTTTATTTATTTTTTATTTTGTTCAATAAATCATGCTTCATAATTATAAATACATATCATTATTATGTATTATATATTTTATATTAAACTAGACATCTATGGTCGAACATTGTAAGCATTATCCAAGACAAATACGATCAACATCCACAGAGACATCTATGGAGAAATTTGCAGCATTTATCTATAAATCAATAAATTTTTAGCTATAAATCAGCAAAAAATCGAGATGCTGATGAACTTTTACTCAACTTACATACATACATATCAATTAATATCCACAGAGACGTCTTTGGCAAATTTGTAAATTTGCAGCATTTTAAACAATTCAGTAAATATTGTATATATCAATTAACATCTACATAGACATTTATGGTAAAATTTGTTAATTTGCGGCATTTTATACAATTCAGTGTAATTCAAGATGATTTGAGTGCTGAAAACTCGAGACTTTGCTAGATAGATGGGACAGGAATGTCAATTTGTAGGAACCGTCTCAATGAAAATCATATACATTGGCAAACTCTGATAGGAAACGATCGACCTGGAGTCACACATCCAAGGTCTGGCCAACATCAACCAGTGGGAATCGAATCCGTAACCACTTTGTTCGAAAGCATTATATGCTAGCGTGCTGCTGGTTGTGACGGATTGTGACGGATCCAGAGAAATGTTATATGAATAGAAGTGGCTTTAGCCGTCATATTGTTGTCAAGTGACGATTGTCCACAGACAATCCTAAATAATTTTAGCATCAGTCGTATTTGATACTTAGTGCTCGACGTACATATGTCCGATAAAAACTTCTGTGTTTTTTTATATCACTCGCAAGATGGGCAAGCATCGGTAAAAATTGCACAATGCATTCAAAAGCACACAATAAACAACCTGGGATACATTTTTACAAGTAAATTGATCCGATTGTATTCCATGCGTTGTAGCGTATTTATGTATAGAGACGTAACGCGTAATATTGACAACAATTATTTATTTGTAAGGGCCCTTCTATTATTATTACATTTCTCTGGATGCATCCCATATAATCTCAAATGCGGCTAGTCCAAATTTGTTAATTGTTGCAAGTAAAGATATATTCTTGCGGTTTGTAATACACTGCGAGCCAAAATCACACAAGAGTGATTATATTTAAGATGTCTGGACATGGAATGGGACTTTTTGAACCTTTCCTCAGCTTTGCAGTACAGCTGCACAGTTCGAGGACCATTTCACGAGATGATGGTATCAAAGGGCGTGCTGTGTGCAGCGTGCATTCGCTGCATACAATAAACACTCGCGGCTCGCCCAAGGTCGAGCATGACTGGACCTGGCGTCTGGGCTATAAACGGACCACTCCAGGGGCGGTACTGGATTGTTATAATCATTTAAAAAAATCATATTTATGTATATTTATTTCCATTATGTTATTATCTCGAATGGACTTGTCGGATTCGAACTTGTTCTAGCACACAGACTCGATACAATGAATGAACAATACTAGATTGGAATCTGTGTTGTTTATACAGACATTTAATTTTTATCAGATAATTAAATTAGTAACGCGTCAATCGAAGCATAGATCTCTCATTGTATATTATACTATACTAGCGATGAAATATCATCGGGTGCACTATTAAAATATTTTTTTAAATTTATAATAAAGAACTTCTTAAAACTTAAATTGAAAAATGTTTTATCAATAAAAAATATAAATGTGCGAAAAGAGCATATATTAAATTTAAGCCGAATTTCAAACTCGTGACCAGCTCAACAATCGAGTTACCTTTTTATTTTCTTTGCTAGCGTATATCATAGTAGCCAGCACATAGTTTAGTAGTTAAGCTTCTGCCTATCACCGAGAGGCGCCGGGTTCGATCCCATGAGCTGACCTCGATTGAAAATAAATTCTGAGTATATCTGTAGTGCTGCTGGTCAGACTTCGATATTTGTGACTCCAGGTCGATGGTTTCCTATCAGAGTTTGCCAATTTTTCTGATATTATTGTTGAAACGGTTCCCGGTTAAAATTGGCTAAAAACCTTCTTACCTACTATGTCACCACTATTTGAGTATGATTAATGTACAATAAAATTTATATAGAATTCATAGATATCTCGTTAATTTACGAGTTTTCAGTGTCTCGTAATTCGGCGACTTGTCTAATAAAAATGCTGCATTGTTGGTAATTGGTCAGGAAGGCGCATTGGGGTTTACCTGTAAGGCCTTCCTCGTTTATACATATGTAAAACATGTACAAATGTATCTAATAGTGTTTCCACAAACAAGCAAACAGTTGTACATACATAATTGGGATTTTCTACATATAAGATGTGCGATTTTTTTTATAACTTGAATGCATGTATTAATGATTAAGTTGGCTTGCATGAGTAGAATGAATGATGAGGTTGGTATCATGCAATGTGTCGGAACAATCCGTTTAGACCGTTGCGGCGCTCCGCCGAAAAAACATGTTTTAAACCCCCAATCGTGATTCACATTTTATACCGCCTATGTCTCCTAACAACCAGTTTCAGTTCAGTTGTAAAGATAATAATTTTTTCCGTTTTTATGAATGATAACGTTTTGGTTAGAACTGCTAACAGATACATAATTTGATTTAGAAAAACGAAAAACGTGAAAAGTATAAATTTCTCTACTGTGACGATATTTATTTATTTATTAAAATTTTAATATTCATGTCATTACAGATTTTACCTCTGGGCGACATCTATGGTACTAACTTAACATATATAATAACTATGGTAACTTGTACATATATAATTTTTTGAAATAATATTCAAATAGTGGTGACATACTAGGTAGGACGGTTTTTGCCAATTTGATGGAGAAACCGTTTCAACAATGAATTCAGATAAATTGGCAAACTCTGCTAAGAAACAATCAACTTGGAGTCACAAATATCCAAGTCTGACCAGCAGCGCTACAGATTATACTCAGAATAAATTATTTTCAACCGAGGTCAGCTCACGGGATCGAACCCGGTTACCTCGAGCGTTAACACAACCACCGAGCTATGCTGCTGGATATATATACATATGTATATATATGCAGTGGCAGCTCGTGGATAAGATATCTGGGGGTGCTGTGGTTGATTAAAAATAAAGAGGTGTAGAATGAAAGACGAAAGCAGAAAGAATGACGAAAAGTGACAGCTGTCGCGCGCGTGCTCAGAGGAATAATACTGCACGAATACGAAATACTGCCGAAGTAGCAGTACCAGACCAAGCTTTTAGCTGCGAGGCCCCCTCCCCGCGCCCCTTCTTCGCCCACTCGAGCATATTCCATCGAAAACGGCACTGCACACAATCATGAAGACCACCCTATAATTTACCACCTGCACCACGCATTCCATACTGAATTGAATCATACATATGCACACGTATGTATAAGTGGTCCAGTCTAGGATGATCAGACGATGGTTTTAACATGAAAGAGTTCACTACATTTAACCCCCCCCCCACCTCCCCCTCCCCAAAATAATCATAAATATTCTACTGTATTATGTATGTGTATGTATATGTTTTACAGAAATAAAAATTAGCATCTTGTGCCACCATTGGTAGCAGACTAAACTAACCCTCGGAATCGGTATGCCCGTCTATAAGTAGCCTCTGCGCGAGAGTCCGGTGCATTCTCCAACTGCAACTGCACTTCTCGTATGCAGTCTGCAGTGTTTAAACTGCATCGCATTTATTGTCACGACTCGTCCCCAAAGACCACTGTATATCAGTCTCGAGATCGTTCCGATTTGTTGCAAAAATCAATGCGCAATGACAATCAACAGGTCATACATCACATTATCGTGAACAATGGAACAAAAACAGGGTTTTCAAAAGCAGATACGGTATCTTGCGATTTAATCGAGTCGGTTTATATTTGGAGCAGTTTGGACGTGTCCTTTCTTTATTTCTGCATCGGCTTTAGTGGCCGTCAATCAACCGCCTTCTTGTGTGTTCCTTTTGTTTTGAACGGCTTCTTCTTCTTATTCTTCTTCTTCTTCAGGTCTAATCAGATCGAGTTGGACGATGTCGTCAAGAACGGAGCCGATGAAAAGGTGCAGAGTAACAACTCCATTGTGCAAATAAACAATGGGGATCGATTCGTTGGAACCACTCGGTTGATTCGGTGATTCGGATCTCTCGAAAAGATTGCACAAACGAAGTTTACTTAAGTTGATTATTAGAAAAATATCTAATATAATACACTAGTGTTGTGCCCGATGGAATATCATCGCATGGTTTATGGCATATTAAGGTATTAAAAAATTAAAAGAAATGTGTCGTTTCTGTGTTAGATCCGCACGCGGTCGTATTTTTTTCAAATACCTTTTAAATATATTTAATTTAATATTTATATTGAATTTTTTAGTATGAAAAAAATGGTAAAAACTACCTACATATAAACAACGTAAAACACCAATAGAAAAATTAATTAATTAAATAAATGTTCTATAGATGGCGCTAAATGCTCAGAGACAAATTTGCCTAATCTGTTATTATGTTCGTACATTTTATTGGCAGTGTTTAGCTGTGACGTATATATTTACTTATTTATTTAATTTATTATTTTAAAATAATAACAACAATAAAATGACCAGTGTGACCTGAGAGGTTGACCCAAAGCATCACAATGGTCTATATCGAATCGAAACGACTATTATAGTACGGCGAGCGTTATCTTACACAGATACACAGAATAGCGAAATCATATATATGATGATGAAAAAAAAAATATATATATAATAGATTAACAGCTAAGAACTTCTCAACCGAATAAAATTTAAATCCGAATCTCTTTTTTTACAATTATTACCGATAAATCACATTCATACGGAAAAGAAAGCAATACAATATGACTTTTTTGAAACTAAAGCACCGCCATCAGATGAGAATTTTCTATTATCTTTACTGATGATTGTATAATTGTTTTCAACAAAAATTCCTTCAAAATTTATCTTCCATTTGGGCCTTACAGGGATGTTTTGTATTTGTAGTTGTTTCTTACATATTTATTGAAACTGGCTGTAGGTGCAAGGCATTCCTTATGCTATATTTTATTTGATATTTTTACTTTATCTGTTATTATTAAATGCTATTTTTTTATGTTTATGTATGGATGTATTTATGTTTATGTTTAATTGTTATTTTGTTTTTTTTTTGTGTTATATTTTTTGACCATTGTGGCGCTTTAGGAATTCCTGTTATGCCACAATGGTCTGTTTAGAATAAAATAAATAAAATATTCATTGCAAATATGAGAGGGGTTGGTGGCCTCATATTGAGAAATCGATCTTATTTCCGTTAAACGTTGGATATGTGACTCCAGGTCGATGGTTTCTTATCAGACTCCATACTGGAGGTTTATCTAGTTTTATTCCGACACAAATTAATATTCATTAACAGTAATCAATAACGGAGATCTATTTGTAACACATTTAAAAATAATGAAGTTTAACAGGAATCCTCGATGCGTGGATTTTAGTTTGCTTTTATAAGCGCCCTTGGGGGAAAATGGCCACGGTCTTCAGTGGCGCCACTCTGCGGTACAAAAACGAAAGCTCAGATCGCAAGGATCGTAATAGTTCAGTTCGCGTAATTTGGACCATAGCTCTTGTAAAATTGAAGTGTAAGTTGCGATTGTACGAATAACGGGTATGTACGTTTATTTTCAATTCGAAGAAAAGCGCTTTTCCTAAAGATAGTAGCGTCCGTTCGCTTTGTTTCGACACACAAAGACCGACTTAATCGATTGTCAAACTCTGAACGTGCGAATAATTTGTCCGAAGCGTCACAATCACAATCGACCAGAGACGGATCGTTTTGATCTATTTGGATCGATTTTCGAGCGAGCGAACAATGGCGCTCGATAACGAGACGTTGTTGTTGTTGTGTACGCCATTTCACAAAAAAAGTAAAAAACAAGCGCCGCACAGAATAAACATAGGTAGGTATGACGTCGGAAGAGCTTTGTAATAAAGGGTTGTTTAAAAATAACACTGTCCTTATTTTGTATCCTAATTAAAAGAGCGTCGATTTTATCGCACCAGTTTTTTTATCGCTCAATTATAAAAAGATATAAAAATTTTGTTTGCATTAGGTACGCTCGAATTTTTAATTAAAAACCTCGAATGAACTTTCGAATGTTTGCATTATTAATGATGAGGGAAAGTATTAATCAATTCTAAGGCTGGGTACACACTTGCATATTGGGCGGTGTATGCTGGCTCTACGTGTGTAACCAACTTTATACATACATACGTGGCCTTCACTTTGCTGAAATTAGATTTTTTTTTATTATTTCAAAGTATTATATATGTAAGTGTCGTAGTGACATGATATACATATACATATGTATTTTATTTGGTAGGAAGATAATATTAAGAAAAAATAAAAAAAAAGAATGTTTCAACCCTAAAATGCCACAATTTAGGGTTGTGAATATACAATTTCGATTTTATAATCGACCATTGAAAAATAAAAATCGCTAACGCCATCTACATATTTAGCTTCCCAATTTTTATAAAAATTACTGTAATTGTTTAATTTAAAAATATTTTTGAGGATATCAATTTTTTTTACAGTTTCAAAAATGTGTATCTTTGAAACTAATGAAGCTACTGTAATTAAATACAAACTAAAAATATTTTTTTCTTATACCTTTATTATAATACAGTTTTTAAATAATAATTGAAAGAAAGTGTAAATTCTCCTTTTTAATAATAATTAATTTTCTATCAATTTTTAATGTTTTTCAATATCTATTTTTTTCTATCAACCCTTTACATTGACTTTATATTTCCAATATTTTTATTTTATAACATTTATAGATCATACTTATTATTTTAACTACGCGGTAGTATGATAAAGGTGGATCGCGTAGCTAGAAAAACGGACGAAAGAAGTGCTCGAACGGTACTCGAGAGAATGTAAAAGGGTGCAAGGAAGGCCACGGGGGAGATGGGTTGGTGAAATCAGAAAAATATTTGGCATGAGATAGGAAATTGAATTCTTGGGTGAGAAATACAGAAATAAATATGACAGGGATAGTGGATATTGTAAATAGAGTGAACGAGATTGAATGAATTGAGAAGAATGGACGAAAGGTGGACAAAGGAAGTGCTGTAATGGTAACCGAGAGTTATCCTTATCCGAGGTATCCTTATTTATTCGTAAGGGCCCCTCTATTCTTATTATATCTCTCTGACTCTAGTGCTTTTATGAATGCTTTAGAATTCAATAATGCGTTAATATTTGTACGTATTATGAAGAAAGGTAAGGAGTACCGTATTGCGATAACTCTATAAATGTGTTTAAAACAAAAAAAATGTGACTTTAGAACTCAATTTACTAGTCGAGTGACATTTTCACGAAAACCTAACCTCTCCAACTAACCCGGTACAAATTTTTAGTTGAACTTCATTGTCAGTTGTAATATATTTTGACCAGTTGGAATGTAATTCGCCATATGAATCAACTTGCAGTATGACTTAACGGTAGCGTATATGTTTAGCACCAAGTGATCAGTGGGTTCGATCCGCTATACTGCTGGTTAGATTTGGAGGCTTTGTGACTCCAAATCGATCGTTTCTTATCAGAGTTTGCCAATTTTATCTGATAATTGTTGAAACGGTTCCTTAAAATTGGCAAAAAATCATCTTTCCTGTTGTCACAAATCTTCTATTTATTGTATGTACAATTTGTAAAAATTATGTACAGAAATTTAAATCCATAGATGTCTCAATGGATTAATTCTGTAATTCATTAATTAATTGTTATTTCGTGTTCTTCAACTTCTGGAAATACAGTGATTTATGTAATTTAAAAAAAAAATGCTGCATTATTTGTAATTAATTGTCCAGGAAAGCGCATTGGGGTCTTCCTGTCAAGCCTTCCTGGTATATATCTATGTAAAATAAAAATAAAATAAAATAAACTTACGTATTTATTAACTAGTCAAAATATATTATGTACAACTGAAAATACACTTCAACCGTAACATATACAATATACTCGCTTATCAGTGTTTTTACAAGCTTTTAATTATTTTCTATATACACATATGCTCGTATATATGTATATGCTATAGTAGTATATAAATATAGATCTTGATATTGTAAAAGCAGAAAAATAAACACAACAAAGTAACAGTAGAAGTGTCCATAGTAACGGAATTATTAAGTTACATGTTGATGAAACAGAAGGGGAAAATAAATAAAACATCGACTGGAATAATGGAATGGAAGACCGCTTGTTTTGTTAGTCTTGTTGTTGTCGGCACTAAGAGACACTGAAACAGCTATTACTAACTCCTCCTTTTATCGGTTTCGTTATTGCTACTCTTATTTATCGCGTTCTTTTTGCACTAGCTTATTTTACCACTTTGTCTTGTGCCATTTTTTTTTCTCGTACTTCGGAGCAAATCGAAATGCCCCAGTTACCTTTGCAGAGTGGATTCGGTTACAAGTTAATGGGTTGCACCTGCATATTGAGCATCTGATTTTCTTCAATGGATTCGTACGTGAATTTACATACACATTAATGTATGCACGAACTATAAATGTAAACAAACGAAGTACATAAGATAGCCAAGTTTGCCTGCAAACTTAGTCAAAGTACTAACAGTTTCTAAAACTGTGTAGAACTATGCACATTTGGCACTGTATCATAACAATCCACAATTGCTCATTCGTCACAATACAAAGTTTCTGAAATGATAACAACGATTCAGAATTTGATAAAGTTAACGTGCAATAACATAGATAACAAAATGCTCGGTCGTTTTGAGTTCTTCAGTTCAGTTCACAACTTTATAAGTAAAACAGTACACCATTGCGACATATATATTTAATATTCATAAATACAATCTAAATAACATATCATGTTCAATAATCTTCTGCTTCGGGTACATCTTTTGCTGAAAGTTCACGATCATCATGACAATTTGGAGACCGTTGCACGGAACAAGGATGTCATGCTCTTCCCAAACCATTTACTAAAAACCGTCTATTTGTTCGTATAAAGATTCAAAGGTCAAAGATTAAATTTAAAATTCATACTCAATATTCACAAATTATTTATCGTCATCGTTCATTTTATTTAATACACATATTATCAACTTTGGACAAAAAGAAACAACAAACTTAACGTTCGAAAGTTACGTCACATTTGGAATGATAAGTTTACTACATTAAAGCCTTTTCATATAGAATTTACAAACATATACACATCTACATACAATAATTTAGAGAATTCCTTTAAATATGTAATTCAATTAAAATATTTATGCACGTTTAAAACTATCTTAATTATTACACAATCCATATCCAAGTTAAAAATAATAATACATATTTTTCACTACAATATCATTATAAAAAATATTGAATATTGTAATGTTTAAAATGTAAGTATAGTACACACATGTAATTAGAAATTATTCATTATATTTATATCATTATAAAAGATCCAACTTTCCTGATATGTAAATGAATTATTTACAAATCAAATTATTTAATGAATTAATAATACTCTCATATTTTGGCAATATCATATTTTTCATGTATTAAAATCAAGTACATATATAAAGGTAGGTGATGACTTTGGTAAAATAATTGTTGATGAATACATGCCATATTTACAAAGTATGTAAAATTAATACACATATGTATAACAATATGGTCCCTAATTTAATATAGTATATATATATTTTACATATGTAAGTGCGTTTACTAAAATTAAAATGTATCAATGAAAAATTTGAGACTTTAACAAAGGTTAGTATTACTTAAGATTAAAATACAAACAATAACAAAAATAGCTCTGACTAAAATTTAACTAGAATCATTATATAAATATATATAACAAATGAAAGATCACAATCGCATAGGGTAACTCAAATTATTCACAAACAACATTTAGGAACTAAAAATATATATTAACTGCCACGAATAACACATGTCAATATCAAAGCAGAATCACAGTTTTGGCAGAATTTTACAAACAACAACTAATTAAAAAAATACAATACATTCAACATGTATATTAAGAAAATAAAATATTTAGCATCGATCAATACTGCGTATAACAGGCCTTTTTAACGAACACTTAAGTAAAGCAGACTTGCTGCTTATAGAATTGTCAAATCGAAAATTAGATTCATTTCATTAGCCGATTGATTGAACCAAAGACGTCACAACTTGTGTGATATGCGTAATGATGTATAACAATACAGTTGATGGAATGAGTCTAATCAGGGCTATCACTATTGAATGATAATTCGTATCCAATACCAGGCCTGATCCTAGATGTAAACAAAAAGTGGGCTGCACTGCAGTAATGCAATTATACATAAGTATGTATGTATGATATATTCCGGTGTATGATTTTAAATTTAGATTTACCATATGTTTTCTGGACAACTCCTTGGAACAGGCCCGCTTTAGCTGTAAATGTCAGTCTCTTACGACAGCCTTGTTCGAAATTTATAAATAATCACTTACTTACATAACGATAGGCCGCACAAAATTCAGATTACAAATTCGACGCAGAAAATTCATACAAAATAAAATACAGCGCTAAGTAATCGTTTAAATAAATGAATATAACAATGGAGAGTCGTGGAAATGATGAGCGTTGTTGATGTGAGCAATGAGTCTTCCTTCCAGCAGGTGTTTTCCGTAAGTAATGGCTTCGGCACTGTCTCGGGCCAATCCGACACCGCACAACCATCGTACAAGACAAGATCCACGGAATACGTTTCGATATGTTTTCATACGCCATCTGCAATTTAATTATTATTATTATTAATAGTTTTGGACCATTGTGGCATTACAGGAAGAACCTAATGCGCCACAATGTCCTACATTTAACAAAGATAATACAAGTAAAAAAATAAAAAAAGTAACATAAGGAAAATAATAATACAATTAAAATAGTACATAAAAATGTACAAAGGAGAAAGAAAAAGTAAAATAAATCAACAAAATATGAATAAAAAGTAAAATCACAGCGAGGCCCAAATGGAAGGAGAGTAGATTAAGATTCCACTCATACATCACATTCAAATTAAGAAAGTAATGATGAGCGCAGGTTACCAGATAAATATGTTAAAATAACATCCGATAATCTACGCTCCCCAAGGTGGAAAATATCACATTCAGGGACGGCAGCAACGATTTCATTGAGAAGTCGAATAGCTCTTGGAATAGGAGCCATTCGAAAAAGAACTATGCGAGCAGCAGGTACAACCATCAAATGATGATGTCTACCACGCACATAATTATTAGGGACATAAAGTCCCAACTGTTCCAGCAACAACGGGCATGACGTATTACCACGCAATAGCTGGAGAACGAAACGAATTAACGAGAAGTTTCTCCGAAGTTCAAGGGAATTATACCCAAGCATGCCCAAAAGGAAAGGAGTAGGATAGAGATATGGGTAGTACCCATACTCTTTCTTATAAAGAAAACGAAGAAATGCTTTTTGCACTTTTTCGATAATAAGGGAGTAGTTTGCTTCATGCGGATTCCACACAATCGCATTATACTCTAGCTTACTTCTAACAAGCGGGTTGGAGAATAATCTAGCATATGTCAAGACAAATCCAAGTCGACGAAAGGAAACGTCAGCGACTGTCTTGATGTGGTTGTGAAAGGTGAATTGAGGATCAAAAGTGATACCCAAGTCGACCATTGATTCCACGCGCTTCAACAATACGGATCCAATGGAATATTAACAAATTATGGGGACGAAGCGACGATGTGGTTTTCGCACGCTGTTTATAGTGATGGCCGGGAAGGAAGTTAAGTGGGATACACCAGATTCGACCATGTCGTAGGATGCCCACCAAATAAACAACTGCAAAACATCATACCTAGTATCCTTGGCTATAGCCTCTTTGCATTTTTCGAGATGATGGGTGATGAATTGTTCGCAGACGTGTTTCGTTTCGAAGGAGAGCTGATCGACCGGAGTCAGCGTAAGAACATCAGCACCATACCTATTAAAATCGGATTTGAAACGGATCAACATGCAAAATTAAATTCAAATTTATTTGAGTCAAATCAGTACCATATCCTTCTCCAAAACTTTCCGAGCGGAACAATCAGCTCTTGCGTGTCCAATCCGAATATGGCCCAAAATATGAGGCTCTGTCCATAGTTCAAAATGATGTCGATGAATCTTAGCTCCACGAATATTCCAGTTATTTCATCCAATACCAAAGACCAAGTAGTATAACCTAAACCCTAGTGAACACAATTTGAATTAGTATGCAATTCTTTCATTCATAATGTTATATGATCGAATATGTAGAACATTGACATACGAGGAACATTGACACTGTATAAGTTATCAATAAGACGGTATGCCTCAACAATTGTCCACCTCGACCCGAAGATTGCTCGGGTGGAGACAAGCCGAGAGCTCCAGCTGCTCTTTCCACTGCTTCTATATAAGGACATGTTTCATTCGATGTCGGGTTGCAGTGCTCTTCTCCGTCTTCAGGACATAAACAATTCCTACAAATAAACGATTCAATTATTGAATGTCATCGGTATGTAACCATAGCCACATAGTTAAAGAAACAATAACCTCTTGCCGGGTAATACCAGATCTTCAATGTCGACACCTCTCGATGTGCCAGGATTGTTCTGATTCGCACCACCACACTCGTTGTTACCACCGCAGCAATTCTTAGTCGGAGAGCCGGTGATTGCTCCGTAACATCCATCTATGAAACACCGAAAAATAAAACATTCAAAGATACTTCAGTTTTGGAAAAGATGGCAATAATGAATGGTATGTGTGAAAGTATACTATTTATTGAACCGGTAACGGGAGCTGTCTGTGAAACGGTAGCTTGATTTTCGATCAGACTGGTCGTTTCATTTCCTGGAAGGTTTTCTTCGACGTGGTCAGCGACGTCGGCAGATAAGGATAAGTAACGTGCGTTTCTTTTACGATATCGGACGTACAATACGAGACTTGTGATTGAAACTGCAATAAAAATAATAAAAGTCATATTCAATTCATTGGATCTAATCAAGGATGTGTGAGATTTGAGATAATATTTACCACAAAGACAAATGGTGAGTATGCCAACCGCAATTTTATTGATTGTATTATCGTCGTCCATGCTACTTCCAGTACGACCTTTGATTGCTATGAGCATTGATACTATCAGAGCTGGAATGCCCCAAGCAACAGCACAAATCCACGGGAAAAGGTTCAAAATGAAACACGGTCCACGGCTCTACAAGTATATATAATACACTTTTAGTTTCCGTAATGCCATTATGGGTTGCCCCTGAGCGACAACTTTGGTATTAAACTTGTGCATATATAAATTTATAGATTATAAATTTTAAATCATATTCAAATAGTGGTGACATAGTGGGTAGGATGATTTTGCCGATTTGATGAGGAACCGTTTCAATAGTTAAATCAGATAAATTGGCAAACTTTGATAGGAAACGATCAACTTGGAGTCAAAAATATCCAAGTTCGAATAGCAGTACTACAGAAATACTTCCGAATAAATTCTTTTCAACCGAGGTCAAACCAGGACTTGAACCCGGGAACCTCTCGATAGTTAGCATTAACACAATCTCCAAGCTATTTTATTTTTTATTTATTTAATTAATCATGTACACTTGTCTAACAGATTGCATCCAAAGTGACGAGTGTACTATACAGATTAAGAAACATATATCAAAATACATATAATACGTAACCATTATATACTTTTTTGTAGACAACATCTATGGTCAAACATTTTAAATTATATAATACGATCAATAAGCATTTTATACAGTACGAATATTTTTGTGCATTAATCATCCACAGAGACATCTATGGAGAAAGTTTTGCAGCATTTTAGTATACAATCGGCGAATCATGAGACACTGAACAACTCGAGGCTTGCGAGAGAAATTCGGGGAGGGAATGCCAATTTTTACAGGAACCGTTTCAATGAAAATCAGAAAAATTGGCAAATTCTGATAAGAAACGATCGACCTCGAGTCACAAACCAAGGTCTGGCCAACAACGGGACTCTAGTGGGAATGGAACCCGTGACACTCTGCTTATGCTGCTAGCTACTAATTAAATATATATGTATGTATTAAAAACGAAAGCAAGTTAATATAGTAAAACGAAAATACCTGTAAGTATACAATGACTACAGCTAACATAGCAGTCCACAGTCGGCAAGAGATGATTCCGTAGTATTTCACAGCCTCGTGAGAAACAGTCAACCAAGGATTGGAATCCTTCGGCATTAATCCTCCCCATATAATTCCAATCGACATAATAAGCTGGAAAGATATGCATATTTCAATATTAAAAAAAAAAATTAAAACTATGGAAAGGCAGCATAGCCGATGGACTCAATTTTATATATTCCCATGATGCCATTTTCCCTTGGGTTGCCCCTGAGCGACATCTATAACCTTAAACTTGTACGTATATAAATTTATAGATTATACATTTTGAAATCATATTCAAATAGCTGTGACATAGTGGGTAGGATGGTTTTTGCCAGTTAAATGAGGAAACGTTTCAACGATGAAATCAGATAAACTGGCAAACTCTGATAGGAAAAGATCGACTTGAAGTCACAAATATCCAAGTCTGAGCAGCAGCGCTACATATAATACTCGGAATAAATTCTTTTCAATCGATGTTAACTCACAGGATTGAATATCGGTGATTGTCATAAACGCGACCACCAAGCTATGCTGCTGGCTAGTATTTAATTTGATTGACAAGATGGTATTGAAATTTGTACGCACTTGTGACAACGCTAGACAGAACGTAATCCGATGAGGCATCCGGTTATACTTTTTGGTCACTATGAAGAATGTGATCATCCAGATGGAAGCCACGGCAGCCACGATGGAGACGTCGAAGCCAAAGGTGATAAGTTGAGGAGCGTAATCTTTAGTTATGGTGCTCATATGAGCAGAGATGAACATTAGTGGTGCCGATAGGAAAGTACAAGCGACCATACAAGATGCAACCTGGAACAGAATATATGAATAGAGAATGGGAAAATGATTTCGAATGTAATTACATAAGTGCGTGTAGATTTTACCAAGTCGATATCGATCGAGTATTGTGTTGCAAATACGAATACGGCAGGAGCTGCAGGGAACGTTCCGTACAAGAATCCGTAGGTTGAAAGTTCTTTGGTATCAGAAGCGTTAGATCCGGCGTGTAGGAGACTTACAGTTTCACGCATTATTATCGGAAGGACCAATCTGCCAAATTAGAACAATTAAAATACATATGTACATTTAAAATCATTTCGTTTTTCACATGTAGAATTCTTACAGTTTAACAATGATGAGAACAAATGGCAATATCAATGCAGGACCTCGTAGTTGGTGAACTTTTCCAACCATTCTAAGTCCGAGCAAAAACAACGCTGTGCCGGAAAAAGCTGATCCTAAAACCTACGAGAACAGTTGTCATTACAAGAGCGTCATAAAAGTATTATATGTATGTGTTACAGTTGAAGTGTATCTTCCAGTTGTAATATATTTGAGTAGTTGGAATATATTCCATCTTACCCGGTACCAACTACCGTTTTAGTTGAAGTGTATTTTCAGTTGTAATATATTTTGACTAGTTTGAATATATTCTAACACACGTAAGTTGATTCATATGGCGAATTACATTCCAATTGGTCAAAATATATAACAACTGCAAATACAGTTCAACTAAAAGTTTGTAACAGATTAGATGGAGAGGTTAGGTTTACATGAAAACGTCACTCAACTAGTAAATTGAGTTGGAAAATTACATTTTTTTTGTTTTTAACACATTCTTAGAGTTATCGTAATACGGTACTCATTAATTTATTCGTTATAACTAGTAAATATTAACGAATTATTGAATTCTATAGCATTTGTAAAAACATCCGAGTTGTCAAAACTATTATATTACAACTGGCCAGTGCCGGTTTTATGTTGGGGCACCACTCCATGCACCCAAGGCGCCTTAAAATTTAAAATTAGGGCGCCAAAGACCCTAAAAAATTTTAGATCAGAGTGCCAAAAGCGAAACTTAAATTGATATTTTAAATTGAAACTTATCTCCGGTCTACAATGTCACAAAATAATGTCACAATTTTCTAGGGGCGCTTAGAAAAAATTGCCCGAGGGCGCCATAGAGTGTAAGGCTGGCACTGCAACTGGCGCACATTGTTGAAAGTGTATTTACGCTTGTAGAGATATAATTTACTAGTTGAATCGTATTCGAATATGAATGATCTAAACGGGAGTTGGAATAGATTACAGCTGAAAATACAATTCGACTGTAACATATGTATGTACATAGATCAAACAATACTTTTAATATTCCTGATAAGAACACCGGCACATTGTGATGAAATATAGCATTTCCAATGATGCCAAGACTCGTCATGAATACAATCGGATTAGTCACAATTCCGTTAAAGACTTTCAACGCCAACCTAAAGTTGGATTTTGGCGGTTTATCAGCATCCGTAACCGGACGTAGACAAGATTCACGCTCTTTTCCGACCTCCATAAGGACGAAGGCTAGCGGATTCAGAATAGCTAGCGATATCGGAGCCATCAGATACAGATAAGCGGCATATTCCGGATGAGATTGTTGATAAACAGCAACGACTGAAACAAACCAAATCAATTCGAGTATAAAATGTATACACAAAAGGAAGAATAATATGTAAAGACTTACTGATAGGATAACCGATGGCAAAATCGTTGCTTTGAGTGCAGAATATAGCAAACAATCCAGCTCTACCGAAGTTCAGCGGTCTTGCGACCAACAACGATACTACAATGACGCTGAAAAATACTATGGCTTTCGCTATGAGCATCGCTAAAAGGAACCACCAGTTCACTATGGCAAAATTCAGCTCAGCCAAGGACATGAAGATCAAACTCGGCAGTGCGAAGTTTCCGACAAATGTATTCAGGCCTTTTGCTTCAGTCTGTGAGATGATGTTGAATCGACCGGCTACATATCTATGCATATATAAATCAAGTGAGTATTTTATTTAATTATTTTAAGGAAGAAAAGCGAAAGATTTCCAAGTGGTTTACCCGCATATGATAACGGTGAAACATTGCACCAGGGCAGGATACAAAGCGTCGGTGTTCGCAGTCGGTTCGTTGGGATCCATGTTGATGTAGATTACTGCAATGTTAACGAACAATTGAAACAGACGATGAGTAATGCATTTAACTGATAAATTACATTTAAACTATAGTACAATTGAGTATGCAAAAAATGAAGCACGACAGTGACAACATATTGGATGTTTACAATATTGAAAAATATACTACGTGTCATTGCAAATGAAAGTAAATATACACATATGTACATATGTAGGGATGACATGAGCTATTTACCATTTATTAAGTTGTTATTTGGATAGCTATATAAAGTATTTGAGACGACATCATTTTGAACAATTAGATTGTGAAGTTTTGGTGAACATATGTATGATAAGTAGTGAAAATTGTGCAGCAATCTTGAAGCCAAAGTGAAAGTTTATTGCGAATGCTAAAATTTTTATTTCTTTTTACTTTTTCTGTGTTGAATTGTACGTAAAATATTATATATGGAGATATGGGTGCACCTCACGGGATCGAATTAGAAGTGCACGAAAAACCAAATATCGGAAGGCAAAGATCGAAAATCGAAAGATCAAAAAAAAGGGTGCATGGTAAACGGTACATACTCACTTAATTTGCGCGAGCAGGATACAACAGGAACAAGAGGAACAGGCTTTTCCTCCCGTATTCTGCGCGCGCACATTAATACGGGAGGAAAAGCCTGTTCCTCTTGTTCCTGTTGTATCCTGCTCGCGCAAATTAAGTAAGGATGTACGTGAGTATGTACCGTTTACCATGCACCCTTTTTTTTGATCTTTCGACTTAAGATCTTTCGATTTTCGATCTTTGCCTTCCGATATTTGGTTTTTCGTGCATTTCTAATTCGATCCCTTGGGGTAGACCCATGTATGTAGATATGTCTTCTTGCTGCTGCAGCTACCCATCTCCATTTACTGATATATTTTTATTTTTATTTTATTCCACAGAACATGAACACTCGCCTTTACAGATTGCTCCAAAGCGACGAGTGAACTTAGATACAATACAGTCAATCAATACATACATATAAGCATTTTATATAATGCGAATTCATACAAACATCCACAGTGACATATATGGAGAAATTTTCGTAGTATTTTATAATCAAATTGGCGAACCTCAAGACGCTGAATAACTTGAGATTAGCAAGAGTGATAGGAAAGGAGATTTCAATTATTTTACAGGAACCGTTTCAATGAAAATCATAAAAATTGGCAAACTCTGATAGGAAACGATCGACCTACAGTCACTTCACAAACTTTAGTGGGACTTGAACCCGTGACTACTCTGTTCGAAAATATAACATGCTAACCACTAGTCCACGCCGCTGGTTATATATGCGTGTGTTACAGTCAAAGTATACATTTCGTTCGTTCATGAACGTACTAGTTTGTTCATACACGAACCAATCTGGCCAGTTATAGTGTACACAAAAGAACAAATTGACAATCGAACTAGTTGGTTCATGAACAAACCATTAGGCATAAGTTAAAGATTCTCAATCTTTTGTCCCATCCTCCTTTGTATGTATGCTTACTCTGAGTTGCAATATTTTTAATATTAGCGGAAACGGAAATTATAGCAGCGTTGTATTGCGGTTTCCATACAATTTCCTATTTTGAATACTTACCATTTGAGAATCTCAAAGACTTGGACAGCTCAAAAGCTTTGAGTCTATTTGAAGATAGCTTTTGACTGTTTGCACTTAAACTAAAACCGATAGTTCGTGTATGAACAAACTGGTATGTTCATGAACCAACCGGGATGAACGCTTGAACTGTAAAATACACATACATATTGTTTAAATACTTTATTTTATATTAAAAAATATATAGTGATACAGTAAATCTGGATATTCAGTGAATGTATACTTTCACTAGTAGAAGTATACTTTCGTCAACTCTCAATAGATTTATAAATTATAAATTCATACATTACGAGGTGTATTCTATATTCTATTGTTGGAAGAGAGCATCTAATATAAAATAAATCATTTCGCTCATTTAAAAGTTGGGAAAAAAGCAAACAAAATATAAGTAGTATACGAAATTTGAAGTTCTAAAGTGAAAGCTGTAAGCAGTTATTTATCTTTGTCACATATGTATGTATATAGTAGATGGATGCTTATTTATATCTTAATTTATATAATGAGAGCATATATTATTTTATTTAAAATTAAATATATTATATTTATACAGTCGATACATATTGTACCATTTTCCTTATCTATTGTCATTTTAATGTGCATATTGAAAGCAAATTCATGGAATTTGACATATAAGTAAGCAACAATATGTGTACATATGTACTTAAATAGATACAATATGTGGATTGGTTCTGCTAAGCAGAACTACGTAAAATTAAAATTAGGGCATTTTTTATGAAAGTTCAAAACCGATTATAAAATCTGGAAGTTTGCATATTTATTTAAAAATACATTTTTTTAAAAGCTCGTGAATTTCGAGGATCTAGCGATAACCCTATTGGGATTCAAAATTGCAATACAATAAAACAGCAATTTTCATCGTAATATAATATAACGCAATTAGTTTAATATTGCGCAATAATAAAATCGCGACGAATATAATAATAATAGTATAATAACTATAATAGCATTAGTAATAAGTTCAGTCCATTCTAACTGAACCGATGTGATGACTATACCGACAAGGTTCAACGATTTCTACATACATATTGTTACAGTACGTCAAATTTTAAATACTTAATTAAATATGACAATATTGTGCGATATAAAAATGTCAATTTAAGCAAAACATGCATTAAATTTACATCATAACTGGTGAGAAAATTACGTACGAATATAGAATGTCTACAAAGTCAATGAAATGTCATTGCAGAGCACTACGATCAGTGACAGCTGACGTAAAACTAAAGCCTGTTGCCCATTGAACGGTTTTGACATATTGAGCGAGTGTTCATTGATTTATGCCACCCACGTGTAATTTGAGATTATTATGTTAGATAGTGGTAAGTATGTATTTATCAAAATTAAAGAGGTCAAATATGTATGTGTGTATATATGGAGTAATATATTGAATAAGGTGACAATTTTTTTCAAATTGGAAACCAGGACATTTTATCAAAAACAAAATTTTTTTTCTAAATATTTCCATTTTTATTAAAAAACTAACAAAAAGAATTAATCTTTAATGCTCTTATAAAATTATACACAGAACTGGTTAACATTATTCTTATCGATTAGCAAACATTTTAAAGTTTCAACATCATTGAAGTAGAATGGGTAAAAGCGCTCTCAGCTTCCAAAAATGTTGCTACTAAAACTCCGTGCAGACGGAGATTTCGGCTGTTTTTCTCAGTTGCAGTAGGATCTCTGTAGCAGTAGGATCTCTGTAGCAGTAGGATCTCTTTGAAATAGGCTCTACTAGTGAAATTGTGTGGTAGTATTAGTTCGACAAAGTCCGAACATCTGTATGTGCACGTGCTAGATGTTCGGACCAGCCTCACTCATTGAAAAACAGTTATTATTACTTTATCTACATTGAAGTAGTATGCATAGAATTGTTCTCAGCCCCTTAAAATGTTGCCACAAAAAATCCGTGTGCCCGGAGATGTCAGCTGTTTTGTCCAGTTGTTGTAAGGGACGATCACTTCCACGAATTTTTTTTCCTCACTCTTTTGTCTCTCTTCTGATTTTCCGTCTCTCTCTTCGATGGCTCGCTTTTAAGCGATACTTTTGTTAGGAATGACTATTCTATACATTATACTTCAATGTTCAACATTCAATATTGCGTTTTATCACTAGACCACATATTGTTCATCGAAGAAAAAAGTTCTTTGGCAGATGCATATGTTCCTGGTAAACAAGGACAATATTTGACTAATTTGCCAATATTTTTGTAGGAGACATCATTTTCATTGAAGGCTTTGTATATTTAAATTCATCGATTACATAAAAAATGTGGTTCGGTGATTACTAGTCACCGGAGCCTGAGGGGGCCGTGTATTGTTCAAAGGTTGTAAATGCATTGTTAAAGGTTTGCCGAAAAATGGATAGCACTGTGACTATCCTACCTCTAGTGATTACTAGTCAAATGTGAACCTGTCACAGGACGGGACGGGACCATACAGGACGTATGGCAACCCTATATATATCGCGACTGCAAACGCTCACGATCTTCGATGCGGTAATTGGACTATTCGTCACATTGGGGTGGTCACAAAGACAATTTTTGCCATGAAAATCGCGAATACACAATATTTGACACTCAAGTTCTCGTTACTATGATAGTTATCGTTAGTATGATGGACTTTTCGGCTGTCAGATGTTCCGTTATAGAGATTTTAGTGACTTTGTGACGAGTAATTTGTGACCAGTAATCACCGAACCCTTCGATGCACGGCATTTACTAGATTTAGTAAATGCCGTTAGTTGATATCTTGTGTGTGGACGGCCCCAACGATCTAGAAAGCCTGTCTGTCAATACCGTGAACTCCAAACGTCTTAAGCGTCTACATCTAGGCATCCATTGTCCACTATCCACTCTCCAGGACTTTTTTCTGCTTCTCCTGCCCAAGTAGCGATGGAGTGCAGACTTTGCCTCTGCTCTGCTCCAGCAGGGTCCTTCGTCTCCATCCACGACGACCCTCATCCACCGCGTTTGGTGCAGCGCATTTGGACCTGCTGTCAGCTGCGGGTCAGTCGCGTTGCACTTGAACCATTGCTATTGTAAATTCGCTACTCCTCGTAGTCGTCAATACCTTTCACATTTGCAGGTTAGGAAAGGGGACCATCTGCCAGATATGATATGCCTTTCTTGTGACAACAATCTGGAGTTGTTCGACAGCTTTCGGAACGCTTCTATTCAGAATGACGCAACGTCGAGGGTGGAATTAGACAAGTATTTGAAAATCAAGCCGGAGGAAGTTTTGCTGGAAGATGAGCTGGATGCTCATTGCCCACCCGACATTTGTAGTTCACCAGAAGATGGCGAGGTGAGTAAACACGATTCGAGTGCTTTAGATCGATTCTAAGCAAAACATTCGGTTAAAGCCGAGACGCGGGACCGATCGGACTGTTCTCTGCTGTTATTGACTGTTGTGTGTGAGTCTAAAAAAGTATAGTCAGTGTCAGAAGAAAACGACTCAGCATCTCAGAAAACGCATCTCAGCTTAAACCGAACATTCAATTAATCGAAATTACAAATGCACATATAAAATGACATCCTATCACATAACTTTCGATTTATTTTTTAGATCCCTGGAGGAAAAAATACTTGGAATGATAATATGGCTGACATGATAGATACCAATAGACACATTCGCGCGGAAGAATTACCATTACGAAAAGCTTTAGATAAGATGTGCTCGACACATTCTGAATTGGACCATAAAAACAAATTCCAAGACAACTTGTTTACCCGTAAACTTAATCTCGTGACACAGAAAAACTGTAACACTCTAAGAAAGCTGCACGAATGTGATGTTTGTTCAAAATCATTTCATGGAAAGAATGACCTCACCTCACATATGAATATTCATACTGGGGTAAAGCCACACAAATGTGACATTTGTTTAAAATCATTCCATTCAAAAAATGTACTCCGCAGACACATGGTTATTCATAGTGAAGTAAAGCCACACAAATGTAAAATTTGTTCAAAATCATACCTTAGAAAATATCAACTCACCTTACATATGAATATTCATACTGGGGTAAAGCCACACAAATGTGAGATTTGTTCAAAATTATTCCATTCAAAAGATCTACTCCGCAAACACATGGTTATTCATAGTGGAGTAAAGCCATACAAATGTGACATTTGTTCAAAATCATACCTTAGAAAATATCAACTCACCTTACATATGAATATTCATACTGGGGTAAAGCCACACAAATGTGAGATTTGTTCAAAATCATTCCATTCAAAAGTTCAACTCTGCCATCACATAGTCATTCATACTGGGGTAAAGCCATACAAATGTGACATTTGCCCAAAATCATTCCATTCACAAGTTCAACTCTGCCGTCACATAGTTATTCATACTGGGGTAAAGCCACACAAATGTGACATTTGTTCAAAATCATTTCGTTCAAAAGATCAACTCTGCAAACACATGGTTATTCATACTGGGGTAAAGGCACACAAATGTGACATTTGTTCAAAATCATTCCTTAGAAAGTATCAACTCTGCAAACACATGGTTATCCATAGTGGAGTAAAGTCACACAAATGTCACATTTGTTCAAAATCATTTCGTTCAAAAGATCAACTCTGCAAACACATGGTTATCCATAGTGGAGTAAAGTCACACAAATGTGACATTTGTTCAAAATCATTTCGTTCAAAAGATCAACTCTGCAAACACATGGTTATCCATAGTGGAGTAAAGTCACACAAATGTGACATTTGTTCAAAATCATACCTTAGAAAGAATGAACTCACCGACCATATGAATATGCATGCTGGGGTAAAGCCACACAAATGTGACATTTGTTCAAAATCATACCATTCAAAAAATCTACTCTGCAAACACATGGTTATTCATACTGGGGTAAAGGCACACAAATGTGACGTTTGTTCAAAATCATTCCTTAGAAAGGATCAACTCTGCAAACACATGGTTATCCATAGTGGAGTAAAGTCACACAAATGTAACATTTGTTCGAAATCATACATTAGAAAGAATGAACTCACCGAGCATATGCATATTCATACTGGGGTAAAGCCATACGAATGTTACATTTGTTTAAAATCATTCCATTCAAAACGTCTACTCCGCGGACACATGGTTATTCATAGTGGAGTAAAGCCACACAAATGTGACGTTTGTTCAGAATCATTCCATTCCAAAAATCTACTCTGGAAACACATGGTTATTCATACTGGGGTAAAGCTTAACAAATGTGACATTTGTTCAAAATCATATCTTAGAAAGAATCAACTAACCATACATATGAATATTCATACTGGGATAAAGCCACACACATGTGACATTTGTTCAAAAGCATTCCGTTATAAATATCAACTCTGTAATCACATGGTTATTCATAGTAGGGTAAAGTCAGGCAAATGTGCATCAGGATCAGGTCAGTTAGGAAATTTCTAGGTTGAGGGTCATTTCTAATACACATTTTTTTTCAAAAATAAGGGTTACATATATTCATATATACAGTACACTCTCGATTATCTGGGCTAATGCTGGGAAGGAAGGGCACGGATAATTGAAAAACATGGATAATCCGAATCATCAAATTTTGCCTTAGTTTTGAATATAATATTATATTTATAACACAAATTTTGGATTCATAATTTTAATACTTATTATTTATTAAGAAAAAAGCTTATAGTTAAGCAGATAAGTGGCTGTTAGTTGTTAGTACTAGAGTTGCCAAAATGTAAAATAAATCTAGTCTACCACCCAGACGAAGCATTGAATTTGTCTACTAATCCTAATTTCTCATGGAAAAACTTGGCTATTTCCACACACATTTGACCGCTAATTGCTATTCGATTTTGCTGCTTTGAAATGCATAATATAAAAATTCTAAAATAAGGAGCTAATAAATTATAATTGTATGATATATGTACTTTCAAATAAATTCTAAAATATATACCTAAATCTAAATTATAGGGACAAAATTAAAAAAAAATCTTTTATGCACAGTAAATACAATGATTTATTATGTTTTCAACACATTAAACATAAACATATTCTTGAATATATATTATTTGTTTTGATTTTTAAATGCTTTTTATTATTACGAAATTATGTTCACAATACATCTTATATCTATTTTAATAGCTACTGATCTACTGATCATTTTCTATTTTACAATTTTATTTTATTTGCTTAGTAATCATAGTATTATATTATTCTAATGTTAATGCACAGCATAATAGGAGAAAGAGCTCAAAAACCTATTTACAATTGAATATATATTATAATTAGTCACCGGAGCCTGAGGGGGCCGTGTATTGTTCAAAGGTTGTAAATGCATTGTTAAAGGTTTGCCGAACAATGGATAGCACTGTGACTATCCTACCTCTAATTATAATATATAGATGACATATAGAAAATGTTTTACAATGTACCAACGATAAACAAATAATGTTACCGACGATTTATTTATGTAGATGAGATGTAACAAGTTCATTATAAAATGACGAATTCACTTTAAGATACCGTCCATATTAAAGATGAAGACGATGGCATAATCATCGCTCTTGTACAAATATGCAGAATGAATCTCTCGCAACGTCCCATTGGCTCCGAGGCTGAGAAACGAAAACGACCATCTTTTTTACATATAATTACTATTGTAACGAGTGAACATAAATAAAGGATCCTCTTAGTGTTAGTACACAATCAGTGTTTTCATAGACCTCCCCGCGGTACATTTACCGCGGTGAATTAAGATTTGTGATTTGACATACGAACTGTCAAAGTGAAATGAACGCAAAAGCGATTGCCAACCTTCTCGGCGTGACTAGAGAGCGTCAGATGAGCTGACAGATGCCCGCGAACTCCTCGCGAAGACCACAAACAACGGCCACGAGGGCCTTTGGCTCGAACATATGTCTAGTCGATAGTAATAAAAATTTCGTAAATAAAAAGTATTTGAGAATATTTTTGTTTGTGTGACCAATTTTAAATTTTTGGGTGTGACCAGTTTTCTCGTGGCCAGTTTTAGCGTGTGACCAATTTTCTCGTGACCAGTTTTAGCGTGACGGATGATCACGAGTGGCCGATGTAGAGCGACCAGTTGTCCTGTGACAGGTTCACATTTGACTAGTAATCACCGAACCGTAAACGGACTACTAGTCATATGTGAACCAGTCACAGGACAATCGGTCACTCGTGATCACCCGTCACACTAAAACTGGTCACGAGAAAACTGGTCACACCCGAAAATTGGTTACGAAAAAACTGGTCACACCCAAAAATTAAAAATTGCTCGAATTTTTGGGTGTGATCAGTTTTTTCGTGACCAATTTTCAGGTGTGACCAGTTTTAGCGTGACATATGATCACGAGTGACCGATCTAGAGCGACCAGTTGTCCTGTGACCGGTTCACATTTGACTAGTAATCACCGAACCGTGTGGGTAACTCGTTGGATGAAATTTTCGAAATAATAAAGTGGGCAGTCACCCCCCTCCCCCCAGATTTGAACTTGTTTAATGTATTATTATGAATTTGAATCAAAATACTAAACCAACAAAAATAGAATATTGAAATTCTTTAGAATACTGTCAGGTGAAATTATTTTACTATTAATTTCATTGATAAAAATATATAAACAAATGATTAAAAGAAATAGTTAAAATTCACATACTAGTTAAAAATTTTGCCCCCCCCCCTGGAAAAAGCTGAAATGACGCCCCTGGTTTATTTACATAATTGTGATCAAGTTTTCGAATGATCTAGTGCGGGCGAATGTGAATTTTTGGAGATAGTAGAAATTAGAAGTTTTCATTCATTGAAATATGTAGTTTCCCCCATTCTAATTTTGGTTAAAAGGTAAATAATTCGAATACGATTTGTGATTTTTACTTATAATTTAATTTTTATACTATTTTGAACAAAAAGTACATTCAACTCTTAGAACAAACATAAAACAGTATTTATCAACATTTAAAATGTCCGAGTTTAAATTTTACAATATTGTTTTAGCATTTTGACATATGATTAGGACATGGCCATCGGATCAAATATATTACGATATAAATTGAGCGGTATTCATATTATTGTCACATGTGAGTGGACTGTCACTTCTGTCGAACGTCCGGAGCTGGAGATCTCCTCAACCGATCGAGCCATTCGCCACCAAAGATGAAGCTGGTCACTCACAATATGCTGACTTCGAAGTGCGTCAAAGGAGTCGTGAACGGATACCCACTGGGCATTACGGCCACAGATTGCAGACTCGTCGACGTAGATTTCAACCCTGACTTCATCGCCAGGATGATACCCAAGGTACGATTTTCGACTTTCGACTTTCGATTTAGCCCCAACATATGGAGGTCGGAATCCACGTGTGCTTTTGTGTTACAGATCGATTGGAACGTGCTGTGGAGTGCAGTCGACACTCTGGGACACAGCGAAGGCCTTCCCAAAGACATCGTGGAGAACTACGAAGACGACCAGGTGTTCTTGAGGAAAGCGCACCGCGCTCTGATGGAGATCGAGGTGCTCGAAGGGACTCTGACGTGTCCGGAGACGGGTCGCCAGTTCCCCATAGCGCGGGGCATTCCCAACATGCTGCTCACCGAGGCCGAAGTCTAGTATCCGTTGTGTGGATTTTTAATCTGATCTCTTCGGTGTTTGTGTGCGTGTGATGTATTTTGCGTTCTAGCATTGTTATCATGATTGAAGATTCGTTACGGAGTTGTTATCGTGTATGTTTTGCATTGTGAATATATTATACCTACGTGTACAAAATAAAAAGTTTTTATGTGTGTAATTATTGCATTTGCATTGCACAATTTTGCCAATTTCTTCGTAACAGTTGTGCAAGGATGAATTGCATTTCGCGGTTTTTAATGTATTATATGTACCTACATTGTTATTACACTTTTGCATAAATGTTACGATTGCTTTGTAACAATAATTTTTGTATGAAAAAATAATTTATTTATGAAAAATAAATAATATTTCCATATGTCTTGTCTTTGATTCCTTTTTTACTTATTCTTTTGATAACTTAAAAATATGGCCGTCATGAATTTTAGCTTTTTTATACACTTATGCCCAGAGAACTTAGTAAAAATTGTTGTATTATTAAATGTTATAAAAGAATGACTGAAAAAAAATACGATTATAGCATTTTTACTTTTATTTCAATTTTTTTTATTAGACAGCAAACATCAGTAAATTTTGATTTATATTAAAAATGAATATTGAAGTTGAAAGTAGGCCTTCCAACGATTGTATAAAGCAGCGTAAAATCATCAAGAAACCTATAATAAAATACGACACAATTATGCACAGTCGGCATACAACATTGCACAATCTTTGCTATATAAAAATAGGTTTCCAATTTCAAGACTCATTTTATTGTAAAAATTATTACACACCTTTAAATAATAATAAATCTAACGTAATAAAAATAGGGTACAATTGAAATAAGATAGCCACATTTATTTAGATTACGTTTTATTTTTCAGCAAGATGGAAATAAGTGAAATAACAACACTTCAAAATCATACGATACTTTTCTTTTGCATCACAATTGAATGTCATCAATAACTTAAAAAAAAGTTGTAACATCAATAATAAATTATCTACTATGTTCATAATAATACAACGACATGTATTTTCAAATAAATATGTATACAAATTGAACTCGCCGACATAAATCACTTAAATTTCATCTATGTAAGGAACGGTACTTAGCGCTCCGGCAGCTCCCATCGACACCTTACCTCGGGAAATTTTGCCAGCCACCTGTAATTTCATCACAAAAGTTAATATACATCTAAAAATGGAACAAAATATCACATCGACTTGAGAATAATCACATTTGTAATATCACTATCGGTCATCTTATTGATTTCATCGGCGATTTCTGAAGGCTTCTTCATGGTACCGGTGAGGAGACCTTGAATAGCGAGACTGTCTACGAGAATGGAGCCAGTATCTTGGGCTGACAGAATTTCAGTTGTCAATTGTGCGCGACCCTTCTTCAGAGCATCGGCTCCGATCGAAGCGATGCCACTCTTGATCATCTTTCCAGCTGCTTGTACGACCTGAAATATTCCAGTTTTCATCGACACATCATCAAACAGCAATATTCGTTCAAAACTATTTTGACGTACCTTTCCAGCTGAATCACCGGGTGCTGAAATTAAAATTCCGAAAATTCCAGAGTCGGAATAGGATAGATTGAAACCGTTGGCAGCGAAGGGTGATCCTGGAGCCTCCGATGCGATAACCTTGCCCAAAACTGAATTATCCGCGCCCCATTTTACTTGAGGACCGGAAGCTACGGCTAAAATTGAATTGAAATTTAATGAAATGGATCGTCAAAGTTTAATTCCAGTAATCTGGAATGAATGAATTAAAAAAGTACCTCTAGATAAGATGGCAAGAGCCAATGCTTCTTTGGGATTGGCGAGGCTGGCTCCTTCTACGGCGATTGCTACATGAGCAAGGTCACCACCCATCTCTTTCCTGAAATGAATTGATAAGAGTATTATATTTGATTATTTTTAATAAAACATGTAACGGCTTAGTTTAATTTAATATTTGATACAAATTCCAAGGCTCTATTAGTATATTATATAACAAGCAGATACATATAATATGTTGCTAAGGCATAAATAATACAATAGTGCTCATTTTCGAATCATTTCGTATGTGTGGTACATATGTATAGTATTTTTTCAAGATCGTAACAAATCTATTGATATGCAATATATTATGTAATAGATTTTACTCCGAACTAACCCACTTTCAATTTCAATCCATACGTCTGTACTCATATGGAGCATCAAGCCATGTGATTCGAAAGTATAACAGAGTCGAAACATTTTAGCAAATTGTAGTATTCTAAGTGGAAGTTTTTAAAATCAGCAGCGTGGACTATTGGTTAGCATATATGCTTTCGAACATACTAGTCACGGGCTCGAGTCCTACTGTTGCTGCTGTAACAGTAACAAACCTTGGTTTGCGACTCCAGATCTATCGGTTCCAATAAAAGTTTGCCAATTTATCCGATTTTCATTGAAACGGTTCCAAAAAATTGGCAACCTTTACCCCATTTCTTTGAATTTTCGAGTTTTCGTCATCTCGAATCTCGCCGATTCGTATAAAAATGCTGCAAATTTTGAGTTTTTCAGATTTATATAAAAAAAAGCTCCAAAATGTAAGTAAATCTATAGATATAGTTTATCCATAGATGTCTATATGATGTTTTGTTTCAGAAATTGGCTCATACTTACCCACCATTGACTGATATTTCAATTTTATCTTTAATTTATACCAGGAAGGCCTAACAGGTAGCCCCAACGCGCCTTCCTGGCCAGAAACATTGCACATTTGATACAAATATTATTAGTATTATACAAAGTACATAAATACATATCAATTAATATCCACAGAGACATCTATGGTCAAATTAGTAAAGTTGCGGCATTTTATACAATTCAGCGAAATTCGATATTGCTGAAAACTCGAAATTTTGCGAGAAAATGGATAAGCTTGCCAATTTTTTGGAACCGTTTCAATGAAATACTGATAAATTGGCGAACTATGATAGGAAACGATCGGCCTGGAGTCACAAATCCAAGGTCTGGCCAGCAGAAACCAGTGGTATTTGAACCCGTGACCACTCTGTTCAAAGCATTATATGCTAACCACTAGTCTATTCTGCTGGTTTCTTATAATTTGTATACTAAAGTGATATAAATATGTGAATGATTACCTCATTTCTCCAGATTTATATGGAGATGGTGTGTCAGGTTTGCCGGATCCCTCTGGTAGAGACAAAGTTTGTGCGATGGCTACGACCCTGTCCAATGGCAGACCGTACCCAGCAACAGCGCATCGTCCAGCGGTGTAATTTTCCGCAATGTAGTGTTGCAGCGATTCCGGAGAAATCTTACCGACTTGTCTCGGGGCACAGAAGATGGAGTTTCCGAGCCCACGACGGTAAGCTGCCTTGTGGAGGAGATCCAAACACCTCACCTGCGAGAAGAATCGAACGTTACACCAACAAATCGTTCCGAACAATCATTGTGTCATGATGTAATACATACCTGCGGCGCCAGTCCTGATATTTCATATTTGACACGGTTCAAAGCTTCAGGTAGTTCCCAGGGTCTGAAAGTTTGCCTGGAAGCTACGTCGTTTAAGAATTTGACGGCATCTTCCAAATGGGCTTTGCTGGCCTGAAATTAGTACATTGGTTTTAAATCTGTGTTTATATAATACTATTTCAGTGATCCAGGAATCAACCTCGAGGGTGTAAACGATGGTTTCTCGGTCTACAGTTGCGGTCAGATTGGCGCCGAGCTGTTGCAAGTTGCGAATGATGGCGAATGACGAAGATCCGGTGGTGGAGAGACCGGCAGCGCTACGCAATACATGCGTCAATCCCAATTCGTTGCTCGGTTCATAGCGAGAGCCAGCTCTGAAATATAAATTTGTTATTATGCCGAATGGTTGTCAAGGAGTTTGATTTTCATTTTTGTATGATGATATTACTTGTATGCTATTGAAATGCGAGCTGACGTAGCGCCGTTGTCGTTGGTGGCTACGAAGGTTTTGTTGGATAGTACGGTTGATACGAATCCGGCATGGCTTGCTGATGCTGCCGGTGCCGGTTTGGACTGGGCCGAGAATGATCGCACCTGAAATGTTAGTATAATAAACAGTCTATGTAATAGATAATAGCGCTTTTGTAGAGAATTCTACCATTTGATTAGGGCTTTTTAGTATACATATATAAGGATAAGATTCAATATTAATAAAACTGTTACTTTCTTTTGAATAATTTAATGCAGTACTTAAAAAACTTGTATGTAATCACTTTAATGTGTTGGAGTAGACTTTGTCTACATAATAGTTTACAGAGCGGAGATAATCAATGGGAAAAATTTAAGCGTCCATTTTATAAAATAAATGTGCATTTAAAAAATTTTTGTGCATTAAAAAAAGTTTCTGTACATTACAAAAAAATTGTGTGCATTTCTAAATGAAGGATACAGATTGCATTAGAAACTTTGCTTTGATCATTGAAAAAAATATTTGCTACTTAAAAAGCGGATGAAATGTGCATTAAAATTGACAGATGAACTGTATCGGCAACGTTGCGAATACCAAAATACGAACCGACAACGACCAACGCTTCTCTCTACTGGATTTCTTCTTTTTTTTTACTCTTCGGCTTGCGGCCTTCGACACTTACGACCTTGGCTTCGACTCTACGACCTGATATCATCATTCATATTCATACGTAATACGTAAACAAAAGTAAACACTTTTGTCAGTAGACAGTTGTCAATAGCGGAAGACTGCAACGTTGCCACTTTTTGTATATATTCTAATGCTAAAATCTATTTTTTCGAATGATCGTTTCATATTTTTATTTTATGATCACTTTATAATGCCAGTATATTTTATTCGATGCACAATACGATTGTTTAATGCACCGCAAATAATGCAAATTTTTAATGCACAAACATTTTTTTTAAGATACAAAGTATTTTTCTCAATGTACCTACAGTTAAATCGCACCCATAATCAATCATTACTAAATTTGGCACACTGAATTTCAATGTGATAATGATTTTTATTGGTTCGCTCACGTTTATGAGATTTGAGCGTTTTTTTGGTTTATTGCTGTGCTCAAAGTGAGTATCGGAATTAATAGTTGTTTTTTTTTTTAATATTGATTGTGATTTTTAATTGCTTTAAAATACTTTATATAAATAATTACTAGTTTTAAAAGTCAAAAATATTTTGTTTCTTTGCATGTTTTAATGCATTTATAATATTTGGTCAGTTTATTTTCACCAAGTTAATAAGTTTTGTATATTTATTTTAATCTAAATGTAAATTCGAGTTGCAAATGATTTTAAAATCATTTACTATTATGGATATTCGTTTATTAAATTTTGATGTTTATTAAAATAAGATAAGATTTTGATTCTTTATTTTGATTAATATTGAGAATTAGATAAATATTTAATAGTTTTATTTGACAGGGATAAATCTATTATACATATATAATATAATTATATAATAGATTTTAATAGAAAAAATCTAAAAATTGATACGAATTGATGTATATTTTTTTAAAAACATGATACATTAATAAAATATGTACTGAAAACGCTAAAATATTCAATACTTCAATCTATGATCTTCATCGTAAATATATTATAGTAAATCAAAGAATTCAATATCGGAAACTAGAATTCTGAATGGAATTTCTATTTTTTCACGTATTCTTATATATTAACTCACTGTTTAAAATTTTTAATCAAATCAATTGTGTTCCATAAAAATCAATATTTTATCCTATTACTATATTTCTTTGGATTTTAGAACTAAATCTAGTCGCATGCTCCTATCGATTAGCAGTGAAAAATAGCACCATTAAATTCACATGTCAATCTTAAATTGAACATTAAAAAAAATTAAGATACATACCTACATATATATAAAATGTAAAAGTAAACTTTATATATGTAAATATTTCGACATATTGTGAATACTACCATTGACCATTATTATCATTATCAAATTTTATAAATAATTCAAAATTGTCGATTTAAAAGAAAATATATCATGTGGATTGGTTCCATTTTGTAAAACGAAATTCAATAGTTATATGTGACAAAATTTGCGTAACATAAAAAAAATTGGAATAAGGTTAGTAAATTTTTTGATAAGGAAAAGTATTGATGAAAATTTGATGGAATTTTTTAATCATTTTTAGGTTGTTATTAGTGTGAAAAAATGACAGATACGGGGTTAGGGAGAAGGGGCGTGAGGGGCAAAGTGTTTATGTAACACCAAAGTTGAGGTGCGGACGGGGACGGGGACGAGGACGAGGACGGGGTGAGTGGGGGGCGGCAGGTAGAGGGCGGAGGCCTAGGCGGGGGTCCACTGACCGAGACGGCGCGCAGCAGCGGCAGTGACATCTTGCCGGAGACAGACATTGAGAGACCAGAAATCCGCACCGTTCCCACACGCCTGACACTGCCGAACAACTGGGACTGGCCGGCACGTTGCCACCCCTGAGCGTTCTGCCAACACGACGCTCTTATCGAACCATGAACCTGACCGGTATATTTCCTTTTATTGCCAATCAATAATTCAAAGGTGAACTTTTCGGAGAAATAAACCTAATTTTGAGTTATATAATTAATATTTGTATGCATATTCTTAAGGGGCCCGCAAACGAACAACTTGGTCGGTCAACTATTACATTTATTCAAAATTTATGCATACAGTACATTCAATATTGTTACGTACGCAGCGGATTGAGCGAATTGCACTTAGACCAACGGATATCTGTTATCGGGTTAACTAAGTGCTCGCACTTACTTCCAATGATTATATCGGGACTCTAAGTGCATTTAGGCTAAACAATGACCGTTATTAGTTATTTCTCAGAATCGGTACGGGGAGACCCAATGTCGTGGAAACACATATCCGAATACGTGACTATAAAACAGGTAAACAGATTAGGCATCCTGAGAGATCTACCCTTTATAAGGTGGTACGTAGGCGATATCATGTCATTCTGGACTTAGCAGTGACACTGCGTGTATCTCCTTAATCATCAATAAATGCTGTGAAACGACTGTTGGCCTTTTACTTGGATCCTCCACCCACCCCTACGCAACAATATTATACAAAATCTTTTTGAACATTGAACATTTTATGTATTCATATTTCAACAATAGATAAAGGAGAGTTTGATGCATATATTGCTTTAGAAAATGCTCTATCAAGTTGTTAACATTCAGAATCAGTAATATTGTCAAAATATGATTCGGTAAAAGCCGAGTTTATGGACGAGGCGGACCTTCTCGGCTCATTTGCCGCTGGTAGCGGACCCGTTGACCGCTGTCATTGGCGCCGTCTACACACACGATATCTATTACCGATATTTGTAATATTTTCCATATCCAGTTCCTAAATAGCAACCACAGGTTGCAATATGGGAACTGGATATGGAAATATCGTGTGTGTGGACAGCTCCATTGGCTGATGTGTGAGAGTACTCGAGTATTGCCGTGCCGTGATTAAAACGGTGCGCAATTATTATACGTACCTATACAATTTACCAACAACAAGACATTTACCGATATAATTATTACGTTTAAAATTATCATAAAACGAAATTTCAACGCCTTTTGAACTAAGCATCTGTTTGAATTCAAATTATAAAAATAAAAATATTGTATTTACAACTCAATCTCGAGTCGAGAACGTTCCACCCTAACAAATCAAATGGAACGAATCGCATTCTTTGGCGCACGTCCCCCAAAAAGCGCAGCTGTACAAACACGACAGCTACATTGTAATCGGTTCGGTGATTACTAGTCAAATGTGAACCTGTCACGGGACAACTGGTCGCTCTAGATCGGTCACTCGTGATCATCCGTCACGCTAAAACTGGTCACACACTAAAACTGGTCACGAGAAAATTGGAAAATTGGCTAAAACTGGTCACGATATTATTGCATATAAGTCAATAATATCGGTATCCATTAAAAGTGATGTTTCAACTGCGTGATTTTTTTCTCTATTTTCTTGATATTTAGCGCACTTAGATTGCCATTTTTATATGATATGTCATTTTTGTAGCATTTGGAAAATTATATTTCGTATCACAATATTTATCTGCATACAGCTGCAAACTTCTCACTTTTTCCGGATTCTTGCTAAATTCTTTTAAAGTGATTCCAAACTGTTGACTTTGGTCGTACCATTTTATAATGGGATGAAAATATGAATGAATAATAGAATTATATTTTTGAATGAACGAAACCAAATTATATTGAAAATAATTTTTTATCTTTGGATGACAAAATAAACTAATTCGTATTTCGAACAAGCGATATTAAAGTGATTCCAAACTGTTGATTTTGGTCGTACCATTTTATAATCGCAGGGATGTTTTATATCTGTAGCTTGTTCTTATTTATTGGAACAGGCTGCAGGAGCATGACATTCCTGTATTTGTATTTTTTATTATTTTAATTTTAATTACTATAAAGTTCTTTCATTACTATAATTGCTATTGTTTTTTTTATGATTATGTATACATGTATTATTGTCTATGTATAGACATATGTTTATATTTATTTTTCTTTATCTCTTTTCTTTTATAATACATTCCCTTCTTTGTTGTTTTTTTTTTATAATTTGTAATTATTATTATTTTTTTGTGTACATATATACATATACGTTTTGTTTTTGTTATATCTAATTTCTTAAGTTATTATTTTGTTTATTTTCTTTTCTGTTATATTTTTGACCATTGTGGCGCATTAGGAATTAAACCTGTAATGCTACAATGGTCCAAACTTTAAATAAATAAATAATGGGATGAAAATATGAATGAATAATAGAATTATATTTTTGAATGAACGAAACCAAATTATATTGAAAATAATTTATTATCTTTGGATTAAAAAATAAACTAATTCGTATTTCGAACAAGCGATAATAACTAATAGATTATTTACGAGAATCATTCGACTCGAACACAAACCAAACATTTATGTACAGTGCTGCCACTACATGAAAACGTTTAGATTCATTCAAGTGTCGCATGTGTCAGATGGCACTGACTCTGCGAGTATCTAAAAGAATGTGTCGATTTGAAAATCTGATTGATATACATCAATTTTCCCAAAATCCCCGGGGAAAAAACCCAGTTTATTCCCGAGAATAAACCGGGTTTTTTTCCTGTCGGCACATGACGTGGCCATCCGCTGAGTGTGTGTGTGAGTGATGTTGCTCCGTTTCCGGCTCTGGCAGCGAGTATGTACTCTAGGTGTTGGAGCGTCGCGCCATGAAGGACAAAGCGGGCTCAGAAGTAGCCGAGGCGGAGGCGAGTACGGATTCACGTTTCTTGGTCACCGATCCTATGTCAAATTTTAAACCCTTGCTGTGCGTCGATAACGGACACCTGACCGGCTCTCACGATATCAAATCGGCTCGGATGATCTTTCAATTGGCAGAAGAGCCGGCCCCGGAGGGCCAAAAGGGGGCCGCAGTCCGCGCAACTGCGGCGGCTGCCAGCGCGTGGGCCGAGACTGCTCGCATGGCCGTTCTACCAGTTCGATGCAAGAAGACATCTGCAGAACTCCACAAGTCACGACTCGGCTCCGGGGGGCGGGGGCGCTGCATCAAGATGGGGCCCCACTGGTACACGCCCAGCGAGTTTGAAGCTGCTTGCGGCCGCGCCAACAGCAAGGATTGGAAGAGATCCATACGCTTCGGCGGTCGGAGCATCCAAACCCTGATCGACGACGGTATCTTGACTCCGCACGCGACCAGCTGCTCTTGTAGCGCATGCTGTGATGACGACGCTGCCACAGGGCCCGTTCGTCTCTTTGTACCATACAAAAGGAACAGAAAATGCACGTACGATTCCGATGGCAAAAAGAAACCCCGACAAGACGACAGCAGCGAAGGCAGTGATTCCAATTTGAACAACCCGGCCTCCGATCACTCGATGAAAGACGACTCATGGCCAAATATCGCAGCAGGCCTAGAAGCAGTCGGCGGCTACCCGTTACTCGAGGGTGACGAAGGTATAGAAGTACTTCCCGACTCAAACTCGTTGCTGAAGTCATTGGACGATCTCAACGATCATGTGACTACATTTTACAGCGAATTCAAGAGGAGCCTGGACAAACTGCGCAACACCGTCGTCAAAATGCAGGAGAGCGAACAGACCAATGCCATTTTGGCCACGAGCGTCGAAACTTCAGATTCGAACAATCAAAATATTGAAATGTCCACTTTCAAAAAGTGTGCGAATTGCAATCGTGAAGCTTCAGCCGAGTGCTCTTTATGCCAACAGACGCCATACTGTTCAACATTCTGTCAGAAGAAGGATTGGACAGCCCATCAGATGGAATGCTCGCGACTAGTGGCTGTGACTGATCATTCCAATCATCAGTCTATTATGCTGATCGTTAAGAGTTCGCAGTGAAACGATGGAATTGATGACATGACTATTTAATGTGGCGGGCGGGAAGTAAAGTAGCAAAAAAACCGACATGGCTGAGTTGGTCCCAATGGCTACGTCCACACTACCGATATCTGCGAATTTTTCCATAACCAGTTCCTAAATAGCAACCACAGGTTGCAATATGGGAACTGGATATGAAAAATTCGAGAATATCGGTAGTGTGGACTTAGCCAATTGGCAAGATGGTGACCGAAACTCGACCATGTCGTAGAACCGCCACAGGCCCAAGTGCCAACCACCAACATGCCCACAGACGAACAACATTGTCCTCAACATGGCATGTTGACAACAAGATTGACCAACCAAGTTATGGTTGTTTTTTTATGATATATATATATTTTTTTGAAAGAAGCTTCTGATCGACATACTGAACTTATTGCAGTTCCTGCTGGTCTAAATTTTTAGTAACGAATAATCGATTTGATTAAGATTCATAGTATTTCATCTGATAACATGCATGTATGTTCCTGGCTTGGACAAATCTGGGGGGGGACGGGACGAAATAACCCCTCCTGCCCCCCCAAAATGACCTCCATGCACTGCCGGACAAGCTACTCCATCAACACTTCATTATTATTTTTTTGTTATTTCTGAAATTAAGCTTTTTTTTTTAATAAAAATCATTGATACAGCTGGTAGTCACTCTTGATTTATATTATTTCCTCCCAAGAAAAACAATAAAAATATTGTGGTTGAAGATATATAAGTAATGCAATGGATGCAGCAACTCGATTAGCTGCAGATATATTTCTATTAGATCTTAAATATAACATACAACTTTTTGTGGTCTATAGATCGTCAAGCTATGCATTGATGCACACTTAGCCACTGGTAGGTACTCGTTTGCTCAACGGCCAAGGATTGATACTAACTAAAACTAAATATGTACACTGTCCGTTGTTTTTACTGTCTGATGATGATATTTTTTGGTGTGAAATATTTTATCCACCCATTAATGAATTCTGAAATTTAAAAAAAACAAAATTATGAGTTCATAAATCGACAGAATATCTTCTGAATATCAGACTATGTCTACGTATGTTAGGTTTTGGATTTTTTCAAATAATAGATATTTTAACTTCGGAAAATAGTTTTATTGGAGGTTATTGATGGCTATCTGCCGAAATAGAAATGAAAATGAATGAAATCAGTGAGATATCGTCAAAAAAAAATTCGAATACAGCAAAAGAAATATTTAATTTATCTAAATTAGTAATAGCATTTATAGAAAATAGCAACTATTTGATTATAATTATCGTCTATACACAATGGATCCTTATTTTATATATGAGTAAATACAAGCAGAATTGCCGACATTTCAACCACAAATAAAACGATGTGAAAATCATCAAAATCTGCAGTATAACGACAAAAATCAATACACTAAAATTTAGTTAAATTTGTTACGTTAACTCTAAGATCAATCAACACAATAAGTTTTGACTTACAATTCAAATGCATTTAACAGACATTGATCGTACAAAAGTATTTAAAAGTAATTATACACATTTATCTTTCGGCCAGTACAAAACTAATTATTACATCAACTGATATTCATTGCTTATGTCTTGGTGTAATTCATTGATTAATCCATGGGTGGCAGAACTGTGCTGGAACCAGGTGCTTCGCCGCCTTGAGGTCCAGCCTCACGACTCATATTCTGCAAAATAAAAAGAAAACATGAACAATCATTCATACATTGTTCATCAAATGAAAGCTTGCATACGTACTTTTACGTGTATTTGGTTTTTGAGCATCGCAGCGCGCAATATAAGCATGGAAGTTCGCCTCTGGTAATCTTTCCCAACTGCTAGACTCCTCTCAAATGTGGTACTTCTTTGATCGACGTCTTTGGCGTACAGAATTTTATTGTGCGAATCTATGCGAGCTTGGATTTGACCTTCTAGAATCAGTTGCATGAGTTCGTCTTCCAAGGCGTTGACGGTTCTATTGAAAGCTGTAGCCATTTTCTGCATGTCGGCCGAAAGATACGGACTGAAGTACTGTATTAAAGCTCTATTGCGAATCATCGTGTAAAGAACGGACAGATGAGGAGCGAGATACATATCCAAGAGCAAGTTATCTCTGATCTCATCGAGCAGTCGCAGACACGACGCGTACTTAGATTCGTAAAATTTGAATATAATGTCTCTCAATTGAGGTTCGAGTTCTAAGAATAACTTAAATGAACTGCTAAAGATCACTTGCTTCTGCAATTCAGCCCTGTCGAACGTTGCCAGGGCACACAATCCACCGTACAATGCTATGTTGTTGGAGCATAGCAGTTCAGGAAAGTCGGAGTGATCCAGACTGGCGGCCAGGAAGTGCTTAGCGGCCGATTTGTATTTCTTAGTAGCTAATTCCGCCAACCCTGCGGCACATTTTAACCGGGTCAAAATGTTTTGATTGGACTCCTTGCCGTGCACTTCTGTGAAGTCAGGAGTGCTTTCAGCTTTGGAAACATAGCTAATAACGTGCGACCAATTCTGCAAATAGATCGATACTTTGATAACGTTGAGACACATGTTGACGACGTGCTTTCCACTTGTGCAGTAGTCCCTAGCTCGTGAATAGCATTTCAAAGCGTTAGACAAATCCCCACAGTCTAAATAATGATCGCCCAAATCGTCGTGTCCTCTCCTAATGCTCTCTTTGATCGAGTTGCTTTTGAAGTTTTTCAGATCCGAGTCCAGTTTCTCCAATTTGAGAGCGGCTCGTTTGGAGCGGATCTCAACCCACATGTTGTCCATAGTGAGGACATCCTCTGACGTGGATTGGGCAGCTATATCGGGGAGGGCCGGAGCACCGGTCATTTCGGTGATCTTCTTGTGTAATTGTTGATATAAGTTTATGTTGTACGTCGTCATGACATGGCCAATCGCCATCTTCAATGCTTCCAATCGGAGCGAGGGGCAATGATCGGCTATGTACATAAGTCTATAGAGTTTGGCCAGTCCGGAATAGGATATGGCATAGTTTTCCAGATCTATGGTAGGGTTTTCGACTATGTAAGATTCGGCTTCATTGTTCTCGTTGTCTTCGGGAAGCGCGTCCACTTGCATCGGTTCAATGGCATTCTGGAATCAACATATCCATGTATCAGAAAAAGACCCACGTGAAGTATAGAAGAGGCTTGTAAAAATGAATGAATATCCACGTGAAGTATAGAAGAGGCTTGTAAAAATGAATGAATGTAACTGTCAGATTTCATAGCATATTATAAATGGTAACCTTACTTTTAACACATAAATATATGTATTAAAAATCATTGATTTTAGTAACAAACATAAAAAATTGGTACATTTTTCATTTGAAAAGCTCGAATGTACGTCGTGTGGGATTACTATAGTACTATTTCATACAAATAATACGAAAAAGGCAGCTATTGATTGACGTTGACAGTTGAGATTTGTCAACCGGCAAATTCAACTATTAATGACTACTGATGACTAGTAGCTCTCTACGATAAAACTAGGATTGGGAAATGTTAAAATCATCAGCTTTGTGCAGAAGAATCCTCACCTGAAGCATTACGTTTCGACTTTGTTTCCGCATCAGCATTGCAGCCCAATCGACGCGCATCAGACGACACCTATGACTGAGTGTAAGGCTGCTGTTATACCACGCAGTCCTCCATGACAGTAATTGCAGCACGTGCTAAATGACCAGTGTTAAAATAAAATGATGGTAGCGCTGCGTGTTATAACTGCGATCATGTATTATAGAAACCGGGTGTTTATTTGGCTCTAACAGCTATATTCACGGTTGTATACTAGTCACAAAAAGCGATCTCGCACACGTCACTAAAATCTCGATCACGGAACATCTGACACCCAAAAACTCTATCGAGGACTCGAGTGCTAGATATTTCGTATTTAGGATTTTTGTGGCAATGATTGTCATGCGCGCGATCGCAATTTACGCAATAATCCGTGTACCCACATTTTGATTGCGCAAAATGTTTAATTTTAGACAAATTGTCGTCAAAATATTACTAATACTAAATTTAACTAATATAATATTAAGTACTTGTTTATTAGTTAGGCTATTTACTGATCATTTAGTATGTTCTACTGATCATTTAGAATAAGTTACTGATCAAGTTTATAATTAATTACTGATAAGTTTTTCATTTTTTTACTGACCACTTTTGGAATTATACACTAACCAAATAATTTGTTGCTTTTATATGTAAAGTCCCAGTTTGTATCTCGTTTCCGCTTATTTCCCTATTTGACAGAGCCCAACATTCTATCTGTTGGGCTTTTTCAAAATGTATGGATGTTATTAGTTTAAAATAAGTAATTAACCAACAGAGTGGTTAATAAAAAGCTTGTAAAAAACGCACGAACGTATTGATACTTATGTATGTACTGACTGCAGTTGATATGTGTTGATGCATAGTCGAAACGTGATTTATTTATTTATAATTTTGGACCATTTTGGCATTACAGAAAGAACCTAATGCGCCACAAGAAAATAATATATAGGAATAATAAAAATAAAAATAAGTGATGTCGCAGCGAAGCATAATAATTGGTTTTTGAGCGTGAAGCACGAGCCTCACTATTATTCAAGTACCTAATATTATGTACATACATATATATTACAATGATTTCTTACTTGCAGTTAAAGTAAAGTTTCTATAGATAGACTGCATATCGGTTTTCCATGGACTATTTTTAATTCGGACCACTCTGGTTTAAGATTTTCAACGATATTATTGCAGAATTCACGAACTTTATCAATAGGTTAATAAAGATGGTGGACAAGCGTTGCCAGTGTGGGATCCAGGATTTTTTGAGGGTGGGGGCCATTTCTAATTTTTAATACACATATTTTTTTCAAAATAAGACGTACTTTCAATTATATTATTAATTTATTGTCATGTAAACTTATTAATTTGTGAAGAAATATTTCAACTAAATTATAAAAATATGTATTGTAAATATATATATTAAAAAAATTACACATAATAAACAATTGATTTTCAAATAATAAATTAAAGTAAAATGAGAATTAATTTCGTAAACGGCGCGACCCTTAAAATTAGAGGTAGGATAGCCAAGGTGCCGCTCATTGTTCCATTGTTGTAAATCCTTTGTAAAAAAGGTTAGGCAAACCTTTAACAATGCATTTACAACATTTGAACAATACGTGGCACCTTCTGGGTCCGGGCATTACTTATAATAGTCATCATTTAAAATAAATGTTATAAGTGTAATCGTTGAATTTCTGTCGATATTTTCTTAATCTCAAAAATGCTTTCCATTTGTTTTTATCACCGTTGTTGAAGAATCTAGTAGCAAATGAAGGTAAAATAAATAAGTGCAACTGAACTCAAATGCGATGTCAATGGCTCGAATTTATAATATACTAGTTGTTTTACCCGGCTTCGCTCAGTATTTGTAATATAAACAGCGTAAACATGGCGAATCTAATAATAAATATTCATTTGTGTTTTTATTAAATTTATATTCGAATCGAAAAAAACATCGACTCGTCGTCATATAAATTTTGACTTGTTTGCGAAATTCCCAACCAAAGATACATATATACATACTTACATATATACAAAGTCTCTTTCGAAATATATATTAGATGTTGTATGTATGTATGTGCGAGTGCATCGATAAGTATGGAGATTTCAAAATAACAAATTTTAGTTATTATATTGATTTCGACTGCGATTTCGACTGCGATTTCGATTGCGATTTCGATTGCGATTACGATTGCGATTTCGTTCCGGTTCCAATTTCGAATCTGGTTTCAGTTCCGATTCCCGATTCCTATTTCAGTTACGATTCCCGATTCCTATTTCAATTCCGAGTACCGATTCCGATTAATTATTTTTCTGAAACCACCCGTTGAAATATCAACGGGCACAACATTAGAGTAAAATAGTTGCGAATAATTATTAAATTAAATGCCGGCATACCCTCTGTGCATTTACAAAACATATAAACCATTTGGAGAAATGTGTAAGTGGCAATGATTGATAATATTCCTTTCCTTTTGGGTTAACTTTCCTCTATTACTGCTAAAAGTGGAAGAGGGACTGCCGGTCGTGTGGCACAGTGCAACTGGTCACATTATTGAACTAGTAATGAGCTGATAACAGCTATACAAAGCTAAAGCTAACTAACCCTCTATTTATACATATAATATAATAAATTAAAATGGGGAGTGGCTATAACAATATGAAGATTGTCCACCATTATACGCATGTAGGTGGGGATTGGCCATAACAATGTGAAGACTGTCTATTGTTTTATTTTCATATATGTAATTTACTCAGGTGCTAAATGAATAATACGTAACATACACAATTAACACGCATACTATTTTCAGTCAGCAAGTGGAAACAACCATGAAAACAAAACTGGTGTTCAAGTTTCTGAGGAAGTATCGGAATCGGTTAGCTATGAAGAAAGAAGCCATGAAAATGTACTATCAAAACTGACAGTGGGAGTATTGACGATTTTCGGGAAATTTTCTGGAAATACACTGCGCATGTGCGATTCAGGAGTTTACAATCCACAGCATAACCTAAAATTTCTGACTTTCTACAACGAAAATAAACAAAAAATGGGATTTTGCACCGGTAGATCTTGTGGAAATATTGAGAATAACCAATTATACATGGAAACGGTATGTCTGAACAATCATAATATATTCAATGTAAAATTTTTTTACATATATACCTTCCTGGTATATATGTAAAAAATAAAATAAATATACATTTAGTATGCACAATAAAGAAATTCTTTGAGTGGGCTGTAAATATGTAGTATTAAAGTGCATTTTTTGCACAATTTGGAGTGGTAGTTTATCTTATCTTACATAAGATAATTAGATCGTTTTATTATAATCTCTTATAGTATTTGTTCATCATTGAAAACATAAACATTGATAAAGACATTGTCAGTGTGGTAAATAAGTAATTCCAATTCGGATGTGGTGCGAAATCAACTAGCAAACCACCAGATTCGGTAAACGATCTCACTGTTCTTAAACTTACATACATATACCATAGACTAATATTTTATAAAAATACTCACTAATTGTATTGCTTTTCACTTTATCTATGTACATATGTAGTATCAATAGATGAAGTTTTGTGATCTTTCGAAAATTCGGGTTTGAGATTTTGACCGATTCAAACTCAGAATCATAGATATATAATACACATAGATGGGCCCTGACGTGTGATTTTGGTCGGAGATCTTGTCTTCACTAACTGAGGGGTGCGGGGGGTTTTACTAGCGGGAAAGTTGGGAAAAAAAAGTTTTTTTCCCTACGACGCAGCGGTACATCTATGCTCAGAATCGATCATTGATCACGTTTTCATGGACCAGAAAATGTGTGTGTGAGTATGTATTTGGGGATTTTTTGAACACTGTAAGTCCTATTGAACTAAAACTTAGTATCGGTTACTAAAATGCTTATCTATTGGCCAGAATTTTTTTTCAAATTTTTAAGTAGACCGGAAATGGTACCTCCCCTTATATGTAGGTGTCCCCTTTTTATTTTAAGTATTTAGATTCAATTATATTCCAAACCATTCAACGAATCAGACTAAATTTTTTTACTAGTAATAGAAATTATAAATTTTATACACTAATGTTTTTGAAAATATTTTTATCTCAACTGGAAGTAGTACTTTTACTCTAGAGATTTGAGGTTTTTTATATTTTCCCCATAAACATTTTAGTTTATTGAACTGAAATTTGATATCCAAAAGTTTAAGCTTAATACTAAGTTATATATAAAATTTGATGAAGACCAGTCAGCCGGAAGTGGCAGTTTACTCATGTTCGATTATCCTTCCACTATTTTTTAGACCCTTTAAATATGTACATATGTGTGCTCTTTTCCTTTTATCAATATTATGAATATAAATTTAAAAATCATTAAATTTATATTCATAACCAACCGAAAGTCAACCGAAATCAACCGAAAATGCTATTTTTCCCCTTAGAAATGTAAAAAATGCTGTGATCACACGATTTTTTCTGAAAAAACACAACTGAAAATTTATGTTTGTATTTTTTATGTACTAACTTAGAGTTAATAAGGTTTTGGTGAGAATTTGTAAACCGGAAGTAGTAATTCTTTTTAAACAATATTTCATTATTTTATTTTGACCTTTAAAATTATTTCTATCTTATTGATATTTTATGTACCTAATATTTATAGTGATGTTAAATAATAAAAAAAAAAGTTGAACATAATCCGACAACTAGAAGTAGAACTTATGTCTTGTGTAAGTTTCCCCATATTTGCGCTCAATTTGTATCGAAAACGCTCTCATAGCCGGTATGAATGTGTGTGTTCAATGATCAATTTTTGTTTTTATATACTTCTTATATTCGTCAAATACATAGATAAATGGTTTGTTCACATCTGGATTTTTTTTTCTAACTTTCAGTAATGCTGGGTAATTCAGCTACATTATTATAAATGTTATAGTTGCTCTGTATGTGATTATCTTCATATAGCTGTGATGACACGTAATATTACTACAACGAGTCCTAATTAACATAATGAACCTATTAAATTGCAGATGATCTTATCAAAGTGATCATAAACCGTCACAAACAGTATAAGCGTTGATTTTCGGCCTTTTTATTTACATTTGAGTAATACTACACGTGAGAATTCCAAATCAAATCAATCCAAACGGCGAATAATTAGAAAATGCAGTATGCATAAGTGTCTTCGACAGAACTATGTATGTAAATGGTTCTTAGCAAATCGAAACGCGATTCAAGTCCATACAATGCTTGCATTTTGCAGTTGGTGTGCATCGAGATCAGTCGTTGCGTTTATCGTAAGTGGAAAAGTGGAAAATAGATAACGTTTATTTTTGTCCATTGTGTTTTAAAGTGTTGAAAGTGTAGAGTTGAGCTTGTTTTTCGCGTATGCATACATACATATGTATAGTGTGAGGTTTGTATTATGTAATTAGTACTGACCTAACATAACCTAACCTAACTAAATTGTGTTTGGAATTTACGTAGGCGGGTGGCATTCTTGGCGGGGGTGACAAATATATTTCCAACATATTAACAAAAGTCGTCGTTTTAAAATTAGGAAAAACGGTTATCTTTCGAGTGATCTATTTTTAACATAAAAAATCAGCATGGGTGTACGAGTCATCGACGGTGAAAATATCGATGTAAAACGTACATGTATGTATGTATGTATGTATAGTTAAAAATCAGATACAAAGTTGCTAATCGAAATGAAGCCATATTAAAGTATTATTTATATTATTATTAGCCGTATTACCCGGCTTGCTTGGTATTTGTAATATAAACCACTTAAGCATGACTAATCTAATAGTAAACATTTTATTAAATTTATTTGAATAGTTTTATTTTATATAAATTTATTTGAATACTCACTTGTTTTTTTTTATTAAATTGACTGTCACTAACAAACAAACATATATAGTAAGTCTCTTATAAAAAATTATATGTATACGAAATTATATGTATACCAGAATAGGGCTTCACTCTTCACGCCCCCTAGAGCTTCGCCCTCGGCGCCTTTGCCCCGGGGGACTTTGAATCCTTTGAATCGAAAAAAATCGAATTATTTGTTCGATGACGTCACGGATTTACGACCCAACGAACGAAGGTTTCATACAAATTCTCTTTACAAATTATGTATATATTAGATTATTACTGTGTATGTATGTATATAATATATGTATCCGATTATCATACGGTTTTAAATGTACATTATTCAACGTTGATTCTCACAAAACTGTTAAACATCATGGACCATTTCTGATGATTTGATTAGGCAATGTCCATAAAAAAATCTCACTCTGTCACTGACATTTGACAGCTGTGCGATACAGGAAAATTAGACGTGTAGCGGTTTTTTATATATTATATAGTATTATGTACATAAGAAATCTTGCTGTGTAAAATTAATGATTTTTATATATGTATGTATGTATATCAAATTGAACACTCTTACTATTACATAAACAGGCTTGCTAAAGAAATTCAATGGCGTGCCAAGTGTGTCACGCATTTTATTCTTATGTTTTTCTGCTTTAGGAAACTGGCCAATTCTAATGAACACTGAATGATTGAAGAAATTCTTAATAGTTTTACCTAAATAACGTCAAAGTTAAGCAGTACGCACATTCTATAGAAGAATTTTCAATATCGAACATCAAAACATCACTGTAATTTCTTCACTTGAGGCTTGATTATGGATACAGTTTCCATCAAAAACGAACGACCGATTATTGGGATTTTGACAGCGAAACCGGCACCAATTAAAAAGTATGTTGTAGATAAGGAATTCAAGAGTTATATAGCAGCGTCTTATGTTAAATATATTGAGGGTACTGGAGCAAGAGTTGTGCCTATTATGTGAGTAAATCCTTTAACAACACAAAAGTAACATCTCGTATGCATATTTAAACCGCATGACATATGTACATACATACGTATGCATACTATTTATAAGTGCTTATCGAACGTGACATATTGTGGTTTTGCAGGATAGGAAAGGATTCCTTCTACTATGAGGATATTTTGAATAAAATAAATGGGTTCGTACAATGATATGTACATAAGTGTATTGTATGTATTTGGAATATAATCGAGTTTTGCTTTATTTGATTTTTAGGGTCTTACTTCCTGGTGGAGCAGAGTGGTACACGGAAAAGGATGGATATGCAGATGCTGGGGAGCATATTTATCGAATTGCTAAAGAGTTCAATGATCAGGGAATATATTTTCCTATTTTTGGAATATGTTTGGGATTCGAATTATTGATCTACTTATCAGCTGGAAAAATAGATAACAGAAAATGGTGTAATAATAAAGGATTTTCCAGGAAAATCAATTTTGAAAACTTTGGTATATAATATTTTTTATTAAAATTTCCTAAGTTAGATACATTTTTTTTTATAATAGGATATTATAATATTATTTCTGAATACAGATTACAAATCTACTAAAATGTTTGAAGAAGTTTCGGAAGATGTGATTTCGATATTTTCAAATCAAGAAGTGGCCACATTTTTCCACCAATTTTGTTTTACGGAAGAAGTGAGTTTATTTTTTTTATATAAAATTTCAATTATTAATGAATTACAGCTGATAATTTACAAAATAATTCTAGGTATTATCAAAACTAAATTTGGATACTGAATGGAAAGTATCGTCTACTAGTAAAGACGACAACGGTTTGATATTCATTAATTCGATCGAATCTATAAAGTAAGTTGTTTAGATTTGTGTGTGAAGTATCAATTATTTTTAATATTTATTATTCAATTCATTTTAACCACAGATACCCATTTTATGGAGTTCAATTCCATCCTGAAAAAAATGCATATTCATGGAATACTACGTACAAAGTTTGCCATTCTGCAGATGCCATAAAAACGAACAGATATTTTGGCGATTTCTTTGTAGGCGAAGCCAGAAAGAATAATAACACATTTGACAATAAAGATCAAGAAAATAAACACCTAATATACAACTACGAAATCGTTTACACATTGTCGAGTTATATGCAATGTTATATTATTCCTGACGAATGATTGTTGATTTGTCGTTAAAAAGTGATCGTTATTTTTGTATGACATTTTATATTTTTTTATATTTTATTACAAATATTTATTTTATTGTATTGATAAAATTTGATACATAATAATTTAACAATGTATTTCTTATTCTTAATATATCATTATACATACATACATATACGTAAATGAGGTATTGGTTTTTTTTGTCGAAGTTTGGGTAAAATCAAAACTGAGGGAAGACGAAAATGAAGATTTTTGAAAATTTATATATTGAAAATGCATGTTAGGTTTTCAGAAGAATGAAATTAAATAATGTTTCAGTATTTTTTTTTTTAATTTACTACTATGAATTTTTTGGACCGTGGCCCCTTTTTGCGTTTTATATTTATCTGTACCTCCCCCCCATATTTTATCGAAAAAAAAGTACATATGTAAAATATTATAAAGGTATATTTTATATAATTTATTTTATAATTACAATTTTGAACATACGTACATACAGACATACATACGCAATATATATTTTTAAAATAATCAATTGAAAATAAGTAATAAATTGAAAGATTTTATTTAGTGTGATCCTTGTGCCTGGTGTAAACTAGCGAGTTTATTTATATCTATCTCAAATGTTGTTAGTGACATACGGAGATTGCTTCTTTTTATTACAACATCAAGATGGTTACGAGCTTTTGAGAGGAGATGCATAACTCAAATAAATCCAGATTCGACGAGATAAGATGTAGGAAATGCAGTGAAATATAAACTTGCCTCCTCCCAAAGCTGTGGAAACACAGTTTGAATCTTTTTTCATATACATATGTGATAAATTCTAGATATTTGTCAACCAATGAACCAGCCCCATCGGTTGTATAAGCTAGTATATTTTCTGAAATGCAAACGTACATATATCCAGTTTGATGACAAATAAAACATTTAAGCTCTCCTTTCGATATTATTTAAATATAATTTTAATCTGACGGTGCCTTCCCTAGAGCTCGTTATGCCTCCCCAAAAATAGAGCTTTGGTTTGTGCCTCCCTTGAGAGGTTCTGGGTCTCCCAAGGGGGCCATATGGACCCAGGTTGAGAAACGCTGCGTTAAAGAATCAAAAATTGGTAACAGAAATGAGTAACTAATTCATCATCAACGAAAATAAGCTTTATTATTTATATAAAATCAAATATTTTTATAAAACTTTCGACTATACACATTGATTTTGTTCACTTCAATCATCTTCCAAAGCGCCTGGAGGAACCAACATGAGATGAAACACTCCAGGAACATCACCCAAGGCTGCAAATGGCATCCATTTATTCATCTTCTCATCGTATTGCTCCACCTCAGAAAACTTAGTATTACCTCTTCTGCCACCTGAAAATTGATTAAAAAATTCCAACAACATTCCATACAAATATCAAAATTAATTATACTACATGCTGCAAACCTAGTGCAATCAGCTTATTGTTCAAAACCCCAGCTGTCACACCATGTCGAGGAGTCGAAATAGGTGCTACAGATAGCCACCTGTTGATTTGTGGATCGTATTTTTCGACACTGCTCAAATTTTCAGAATCTGTATCTTTTCCAACACAACCACCCACGGCGTACAAGTAAGAACCATGGGCTGCTAGCTGAAATTAAATTTGATGATTATTTTAAATATAATAGGAATTATAGAGGTATATTCCACTTACTCCAACATAGTTTCTCTTTTCCTTCATTGTGGCACATCGCTTCCATTTGTTGGTGGTTGCATTATAAGATACGGCAGTGTCCAAAGCTGCAAATTCATCTCTACCTCCGACCACATACAGGGTATCGTTAAGAACTGCAGCTGAACTGAGCATTCTCTTGTAGGGCATTGCTGCGACGTATTCCCAAGTTCTCTTCGCTGGATCCCATCTGGAAGGTAGTTAAGTGAAGCATCAAAACATTTATTCAACATTTATTTCAATTGATGTATACAAACACACACCTTTCGACAATTTCGGAATAGTTTGAACCATCCCAGCCTCCCATGGCATAGACTTTTCCATTTAATGTTGCAGCTATGGTACCCCATCTGGCAGTTTGTAAAGGTGGTAATACTTCTTTCTCGCTTGTTTTTAAGTTAATATATTCACACTAGAAAAATTTGTAAAATATGATTAAAATTCCTATGTCACTGCAGTAGTTAATTGACAAAAATTAAATCCTTATAAACGTGGTAAAGTGAAATATTAACGAAATTAGCTCATAATATTACGAAAAAAAATGTGTAAATTTTATATGGCCATATCAAGGCGAACAGGTTGAAAGACACGAGACGAACGCTTATTAAACGTCAGGAAGGTTTACGGGCCCCGTTTTTAAAACGCGTTGTATACGATATTTTATCTCCAACGTAATGGCAGACGATACATTAACGTGTATTGATGACCAAAATGAGTAATATGGCAAAGTATGAAAACGATCGGATAAGAGATAAAAATGACCACTAACACGAAAGCCATGTGAAACGTAAAGGAGGTATGTAAAAAAAGAGAATATTTTTGACTTTTAAAATTCGCTAAATAATTATTTATTAGTATTTAAATGCAATAAAAAATCACAATCAATAGAAAAAACACTTGACAATTGATTTCTATACTCACTTTTGGCACAGAAATACTGGATTTTGAATTAAAGACGGCAAAAGCCAGAAATCGGAAAAATTTGTTCATTTTTTAAACTAGCTAGCCAATAAAAATCATTTTAATATTCAAATTTGGTGAGTCAAATTTAGTAACGATTGATTAGTCTCCGCTCCGGTATTTTTTTGTTGCTCAGTGATATTATAAAAAAATATGTACTTACATTTCCCAAAGTCGTTGAATTGCTCAATCCACCGATGGCCATCAGTTTATCACCGACAATGGCCAAAGAAAAGTGCAACCGCCCCATATCTAACGTGGTGTAAGTAGACCACGAATCTGATTCAGAGTTATATACTTTGACCATAGGCTATAAAAAACAAGATTTTTTTTATTCGTTTAAAGAAATTGAATATTGCAAAGTAATTTTTTTAACTTAAATACCCTTTGCCATAATCCTATTGCTATTGATTTCAATCCTCGAGGACGAGTCCTATTGGATGCCAATTGTCCTCTTCTTTCGGGTATAGTGTGCCATTGAATAGCTTCGGTCACTAGCTTTTGACAATCGGCAGTTGAACCACATAGGGATTGAACTTCGTCGAATAAAAACTGTGTGCAGTAAAGGAATGTCAGCTTTGTATGTGTAAATATTAAATATTAAATAAATAACAATTTAAGTACCGTCAAGGGCATCAATGGCAGTTTAACGTTTTCAAGTAGAGTGACCATATGACGATCCCTATTAGTTCGATCGAACAATAACCACTCCTTTACAACTTTAAAGACAAACTCCTCATTAGAAACGTTGATTCCGTCTGATTTGATGAATAAGTTCAATTCTTCGACTTCCAATTTCAAGAACTCTTTGTACTCGAAAACCTGTTGTATTAATTTATATTATACATTAAACTCCATATGTTAGTTAGAAAGAAGGGATGGAATAGGTACAAGATTTTACCTCGGTAAAGTGTCGTTCGACGAAATCAAAAGCGTACTTTTCCAATGAAGGACAAGAGTGTAGCTTTCCAAGTAGCCAAAATCCTAATGAATTCGACGTGTGCATATTTTTTTGTAAAAAATTGCAATACGCATGCAAAATGTCGTCCAATTGGAACAGACTTGCCACGGACATAACATTTTTAGCTGAATTTTCACTCAGTTCTATAAAAATAGAGGAAAAATGAACACTAAATACTATGGAGAAATGTTTTCGATTGAGTTATTAACAGGCTATTAGTATTGCGCAAATCAAATAAAAAAATGAGTGCAACTTTTTACAAAATATTTTTACAATTAAATCAAGATGTGTTACAGTTTAAAATTTTACAAAAAATAAAATAACATAATATACACTAATGAATAAAAAATGTTTTTAAATAAAATATACATATATTTATAATTTGCTTAAGGCATTAAATTCATCACTTTATGATGCGTGCGAATGCGTGCGAACTTTTAGTGAATTTTTCTACATAATATTACGTACACTCGGATAAGGCCGAGTAAGTGCAATCGGATTTAGCCGAGTGGCATCCCAGAGACTGTGTGGCCGTTACAATTGGTTTCGAGGATTATCTCCCCCAAATGCACTTAGCGGGGGTAGCGGTCTCATTCCGGTAGAGTTCTCAGAACCGACAGCGGTAGCGTGGGGCACTTCCGTGGCACATCTAGTACGTGACCATAACAATAGGTAAACAAACCGGACGTTGAAGATGCCTTGAGCAACCGACCCGTTATAAGGCGGTACTTAGGCGATATCAAGACATTCTGGACGGAGCACTGCCAGTGCGTGTATCTCCTTAATCATCAATAAATGCTGTGACACGACTTTGGCCTTTTACTTGGAACCTCCACCTACCCCTACGCAACAATATTTTATACAACATTATACTTACCGATTACACCTGTATAGCAGTAGTCTATGACCACCTGCACAGATTCTTCATCCTCGTTTCGGATTAGTAATTCAGTTATAGGTCTCTCCCTATCGCGAATAACTTCTTTGAACTCTCCGTTAAAATACTCGCTGGCCGACGCCAAAATCAGCTTGTGCGCCGCATACCTGAGAAAGTCATCACAAAACATCAATTAAAAAGTCACATTGACATTTATATCTATCATTAATATACATACTTTTGAGTGCCGACAGCGATATTGATGTCGCAAAGTCGGCGCTGTTGTAAAAATTGATGAGCACGACTCATACTCGAAGTCGCATGTTGGGGGTTAATGAAAGTTTCAACACTTGCACTTTTATCACCCATTTTTAGCTCTTAATCTGTGTATAATATATCAAAGGGTATACAAGGAGTAAGAAATATCACTTTAATATTTTAGTAAAGGTTCACTCGGCTCTAAGGTTGGAGACGTTGTGATCCCTTTTCTAGCAATGCGCATGGTTTATTATAAAATTGAAATATATATGTATGTATAATGTCCTAAAAACATCCTGTTGATTTATAGTTATATCTAGAATCTTACGACCGCATTGCAAATATGATAAGTATATTTTTAATAACTCGTATATCAATGCGCTAGTTGTGGTTTTTATTCATTGTAGAATTTAAACCAAAATAACAAATTGATATAAATTATTATTCCAAGTTTTTATAAAAATAGTGTAATGTACATATGTATATGTAATCGTATGTATACATATTTTTAAATATGTTTCATATTTTTAAGTATGTATGATAATGTTGACAGAATTAGATATCGCAGATGTCATAAAATAAAATATGTCTCGATTGTTTTCACTTACAAATAAAGTTGGCTTAAATTTTGATTCTATGCATACATATATTTGTATGCATCTGTGATTTTATCACAGGTACGTATGTATGTACATATGTAATCGAAAGATTTGGAACGTTTGAATGTTTCACTATGCTAAATTAAATAATATATTATGTAAGTTCTAGAACATTCTAATTGAAAATTGTATTTCGAGATTTGTGTGTTTTGTACAGATGGAAATAATACATTTCGTGAAACATAAGCCGTAAGTCAATGCGTAGATTTTGTACGTCAATATTTGTGTCATTTTCGACATTTGATAGGCGTATATTAAAGACAGTTCTTTTATAAATTACTGAAAACAATACGGAGAATGTGAATTCGATACAAATGAGTATCTAAATGTGTATTTGGAAGCTCGCACATTTGATAGATATCGTTAGCAACCCAAAGAATAGGAAAAATGTTGGTTTTCCTAGAACTGAATTTTTGATCGCCTTTGATTTTTATTGATTTTTAATATGTTACTGTATTGGATCTTCAACTTCAACTTTTCTTTGAAAGTATATACTATAGAAGGGATTTATATTTTTTACAATACAGTATTAATAATAATAACAATAAATAAATAAATAATAATAATAATAACTTTTTATTCCAGACGATAGGATAAGAATAGTGCAATCTCCATCGTCCATATAAATAATATATAAATAGTAATAATATGTAGATGTACATTGTACATATGAGTCGTTATATTTGAAAGTGGCGGAAGTCCAATTTTCAATTCTATTTGACTCAATTCAAAAATTGTTATCACTTCTTCTAATTCGATTTGTCCAGAATCTCGGAAAAGCAGAATAAACCTATTACAGGCCACCAGTATTTTTACCTATTGTTATACGAAAAACATTACATTTAATGTTTTGCGAAATATTTCTCGAAATGAGGGAAGTAGACGTATTCCACTTTCAAATATAATGACTCATATAATAATATAAAATAATCATATATATAATATTGCTATTCCTGTGTGTCTGTCTGTCTGTCTGTGTGTCTGTGTAAGATAACGCTCGCCGTACTATAATAGTCTTTTCTATTATTTCGATTATTATCACAGCTAAACCACTGCCAAAACGTATATACGAATACAATAACAAAAGAAAAAAGCGTCTATATATACTGATCGCTACTAATATTTCCGCTTGGCAGAGAGTTTACCGCCACCTATTGAAAATTTATTTAATTAATTAATATTTCTATCGGTGTTTTAAATTGTTTATATGTAGGTAGGTAGGTGGTTTTTGTAATTTTTTTTCATATTAAACAATTAAATATAAATATTTTTAAAAGGTATTTGAAAAAAAATTCGACCGCGTGCGGATCGAATACATGTCTGACGACATATTTATTTAAATTTTTTTTAATTTAATAACTTAATTTTTCAACACGCGTGCGATGATATTTCATCGGGTATAACACTAGGAAATAATAATTATAATAACTAATAAATAATAATAATAATGAAGTCAGTTTATGGCGGTTGGTAAAAGACCTCCATCCACCAAACATACAGAAAGAGCGGAAATGAGAGCAAACAATTTGACGATACAAATACACGACGACCACGGGAGGCCACAATTATTAAAAATGAATGCAATTATATATGTAAAAATCTGATTTTCTATTCGATAGATGTGTATATGTATTAACACTTGATATATTTCAATATTATAATATATTTGAAGATATCATCATCTTCATCTACAGCCATTCACCATCCACTGCTGGATGAAGGCCTCTCCAACACGCTTCCACTCGTCTTTGCTTTGCGCAACTCTCATCCATCTTACCCCACACATTTTCCTAATTTCGTCCACCCATCTTCCCTGCGTTCTTCCTTTTACCCTTTTGCATTCTCTCGGGTACCATTCAAGCACTCCTTTTGTCCATCATCCATCCATTCTTCTAGCCACGTGGCCCGCCCATTGCCATTTAAATATCTTTACTCTATCTACTATGTCCACTACGTTATGCCGAGCATACATCCGATTCCGGTCTTTCTTCCTGTCTTTCCTTGTCATTCCAAGGACACAGCGTTCCATACTTCTTTGAGTGCATTGGACTTTGTGTAGCATCTTAGCGTTCAGTGTTTAAGTTTCACATCCATACATCATCACTGGCAAAACGCATTGACCGAAGATCTTTTTATTTAGACAGAGTGGCATTTTTGATTTAAAAACAACATTCATTCGATATATAATATTGAAATAATAAACTTGATATATGAAGATAAATCCTCGTTCATAATGTGGTGCATTAGGGACACCCGTAATGCCATAATGGTCCAAACATTAACTTAAATTATTATGAAATTATTATAATTAAGTACATACATACATATATGTAGATAAATTGAATAATGCAATTGAAATAATATTATACATATGTACATATTATATATCAAAGTATACTATAGACATCTATGTAATATATCCAAAAGCTCGAAATTTTTAACATTTGACTATATTTCCTTCACTTAAAACTACTTTTAGCAATATATTTAAAGATGTCAGTGTTTAGTTTTGAACAATATTGAATACAAATTCTTAAGTACATGTGTATTTTAATTTTTCTGCATAAAAAGAATATTTTATGCTTATATTGCAGAAAATTTTCAATATAATAAATCTTCTTTGTTCTGACGAATAATAAAAAGCCATCAATTAAAAGTTACATTTCAAATATTTAATTTTTTTCAATTGTTCCAATTAACAATTTTATTTATTTTTTTACTAATCAAAAATAAATTCAAATTTTTAATTAATCAAATTGAGTGTTTTAATTAATCAAATTGAGTGTTTGAGTGAAAATTTTAAATGACATCATTACACGCTTAAGAATCCACTGGGTCATTTTTGTTACTTTTATATTTTTTAATTCCCATATATAATAATATATATATGTCGTACAGTCCTAAAACATTATACATATGTAATATATAATACACTGGTAATATTTCCACGACTTGGTTATATTTATTCCTATTTTCGTATTTCATCGGAGTATACTTCCGAAATTACAACAAATTTTTTTGGCAATATAATATACAAAAATTATATGTTTAATTTTAATTTTAAATCATGTATGTACATGTGTATGCACTTTTCAATTCCTTTCCAAAACCATCTGTTGAATTGTTAACAGTCAAAACACTTACACATGTTAAGTCAAATTGACAGATTGGAGTACAAATATAAACAATTATCAATTTTATGTTCAATCCTCTGGATGTATAAATATATTTGAAAAGATAACCCGATCGATTGGGTATTGTGGACATATTTCTATTGTGCTCTAAAGGTGCGATATTTATTAGAAATGCCTTAATAACAATAAAACGTACTATTAATTTCTAACCAAATCGTAAACATAAACAAACTAGTAAAATTGAAATATACATCGTAACCGAATCCCTTCAAAATCAATCTGCCATGACGTATTTATATGAATTTTGCAAAGCACGTGTTTTTTTATACATACTTTTGTATATACATAAGTACGAACAGAATGTCACGTTCAAAGTGCGTACAATATAATATAATATAATATTTTTAATGTGTCAAGAATATTTTTTTCCACAAAATAATCGGCTAGCACTTCTCTGGCACAGAAGCAATAGACGTCAGAGTGGAAAATCACTTTCTTATATTCCAAATGTTTCCTTTATGTAAATAGTAAACATCGTCTTTATAAAAGACGCGAGCGTAGGAAGTCTCGTGTTTCTCCACCTGCATCCAGGACCGATACCACGTTTTCTCGACGAATTTTCCGAGACGTTTATCTGACATGTACAGAATGCTTGCGTATTGTCGATACGTCTCACCGCTTAATCTTATTATTAGTCCGAGAGCGTCTATATTTAGGGCTAAATGTGATTTAAATAGATAAAAAATATGTTTTATATTTTCCTTCAAAGGTCATTAAACACGTATTGTGGAGTAATTGCTGAAAAATAAAATTAAAAATCAAAAATTAGTAGAATTTTTTTTTAAATTAAATTAAATTAATTTTTAATTTATACCAAGAAGGCCTAACAGGTAACCCCAATGCGCCTTCCTGGCCAGAAACATTGTATATTTGATTTAAGTGCTATTAAAATTATGCAAAGTAAATACATATCAATTAGCATCCACAGAGACATCTATGGTCAAATTTGTAAATTTGCAGCATTTTATACAATTCAGCGAAACTCTAGATTGCTAAAAACTCGAGATTTGCGAGAAAATGGGTAAGGTTGCCAATTCGTTGGAACCGTTTCAATGGAAATCATATAAATTGGCAAATTTTGATAGGACACCATCGACCTGGAGTCACAAATCCAAGGTCTGGCCAGCAGAAACCAGTGGGATTTGAACCCGTGACCACTTTGCTCAAAGCATTATATGCTAACCGCTAATGTATTCTGCTGGTTAATGTATTTATTTGAAAATATTTTTCGCTTCTAAATCATACTCAATTTTTATATCACGTTTCTTGCAATGTATTAAAAGGTAAAGTCAAAAATTTTAGTATTTGTTCCCTTCAAAATATTATAGAAACTACATATGTACAGTGGGGTTGGTCTAGAAATACTGATTTCCTTTTGTATTCTGTTTTCGAACAATCTAAATATGGTTCCCGGAAAGATGCATTAAATTGCACTGAATAGTAGCGCAGTTTCGAGAAGTCCTAATTTTCAAATGTATATATGTATGTATATATATTAGATTAGAATTAGAAAGTATGAAAGAGAAGATCTTATCTTTTGTCTCGTGCATATTTAGTTAAAAATTAAATTAAATTATGTAAAATTAAACCAAGAAATGGATCTTATTAATGGAATTAATTCTGGATCGTGATACAAGATCTTTCATCTTTTAACCATCTGTACAAATATCAATACACTTTTCCCAACCTATCTCTTGATTAATACAGTTGAATATATCTTCTCCTATAGTTTGTCCATTTAAATATGCGCACTTGAGTAAATCTTCTTCAATAATTTTATCACATGTGAAGCGAAGTAGAAGATCTTTAAATGTGTTAATTCTGTGTGTAAATTCTCGCGGAACACCTATTCAGGTTCAGTGGAACACTAGTGTTCCGTGAAACCCTGTATTATTGTATTTGTTTTTGATGTTACTATACTCTGTAATTGTAACTATGGCAAAATTGTAATAAATAAATAAATAATATATGTAAACCACTTGAAGCAATACATATGAGTTTGATTATCGATTATTGTTGTGCATTAATCAGTAAAGTAATTACATTTTGTATATAATATACGTAATCAAATAAGATGTACATATCTGTTGTTTTATTTCACTATATTTCAGTGTATAAGTATACAATAATAAAGTTTGATGCCATGCATAAATTTTATAAATTTATTTTGAGTAAATTTTCATTACTACAGGCTAATTTGTGAGAAAAGTCAGGTGTAATAATATACTGTCATATTCATTTCACCGATACAATTGTTAAATTTTGACATGTTCGTATTTGAAGCGTACATAAAATGATCTGAAGCAAGCGCATAATGAACTAAAACAATATGCGGGTACATACAAAAGTAAATAGAATTTCTAGAAGGTTTCAATGTAATTTCACTTCAGAATTTACGTTTTAAAGGTTAAATGACATGCGAATCGCAATGATACAATGCGTGAGGCATTAGCCGTAAGTCGATACGTCGATTTTGAATGTTAATAGTCTCGAGTGAAAGGTATGTTCTATGTAAAAAATTCACATAAGAAACATTTAAGAAAAAAGAGGTTGTTTCCAGTCAAGGCACTTTGACGTCTTCAATGATACAGGTGTTCGAAAGTTCAGTTGAAAATATTAATAACTTTGTTAGTGCGGCATAAATATGAGTGACACTAGATCACACATATTACATATAAAATTTTTAGGTTTTTTATTATTTTATTTTTAAATATTAAATATAATACTATGTTGTTGAATTTCATATTTAACAAAGTTTAAATTTTTATACATAAAATGAGTATTATTTAGATTTCATAAACGCCTACGATTCTGCCGCATCGCACATGTCAAGCTGAATTTTCGTTCGGCCGTATAAAAGTGTGAATCTCGGATAAGTTTTTGATAAACAATACGTTAATTCTATTCGCTTGAAAGGGTCACTTCAATCCATTGATCTGAGGTCAAGAATAAAGGGTCAAATCGCTTGTATAAAGTTTCATCCTTAGATCTACATACACACATTCGAACTGTACATAGATATTTTTTAAATGACAAGTTACTTAAAAAAATAATCATTTAAAAAATCAGGAGAATTTAAAATTCCATTTGAATTATTATCATGTTGCTAGTCAGTTCACGTAATGCAAGGTCTCCGTGCAGAAAGTGCAATCGGATGCATTATACAATGTAAGCAAACGCCCTGCCACGAGTCCGACACACACTGGTCGGAATTGATAATATATGTGTGCAAAAGTCCAAAATTAAGTAGATGTAAATTTCAATGATTATTGTATTCTCAATATAGAATAAACAAGCGGTTACCGAGAAAACATTATTTTTGTATTTTTGTTCAATAAATAAAAGACATACGAGCATGGTTTTTGTGACGGCAATACTTGTGTTAAACGCACTGCTATTTTTTCATAACTTTCGTTTAATATTAATAATTATTGAGTATTAGTATTTTTAATTCAATGTTAAGGATTAATTTTTATCAAAAACTTTAGATATTTTGTATTTTATCGGGCCAAAACTTTCTGTATCTGCATTTATTCGAGCTGGCACATTTTTTATATATTAATTATACATTAAACTTGAATGTATAATTAATATATAAAAAAAGGAAGATAATTTTTTGATCAGCAAGTTTATATTTCACTGCATTTCTTAGATCTTGTCTCGTCGAATCTGTATTTAGTCGAGCTATGCATCTCCTCTCAAAAGCTCGTAGCCGTCTTGATGTTGTAATAAAAAAAAGAGGTGATATCCGTATGTCACTAACAAATATAAATAATCTCGCTAGTTTACACCAGGCACAAGGATCACACTAAATAAAATTGTCAATTTATTATGTTTAAAAAAATATATTACGTATGAATTTTCAAATTTGTAATTATAAAATAAAGTTTATATAATGTATAATATTTTAAATATGTAATTGTTTTTTTCGAGAAAATATGGGACGAGGCACAGAAAAATATTAAACGCAAAAGGGGTCCACGGTCCAAAAAGGTGGAGAAACGCTGCATTAAAGTAGCGTAAACCAATATACAATTATTTACAAGAAAGTGCAACCGAGTAAAATATTGAATTATTTCAGGTGTTGTATCTATGTATGTATATATACATACATATGTATATCTTGGAAAGAGTCGTTTAATGTTTGGCGTGAAGAAAAGATAACGGGTGCGAAAAATTCGTATGTTCGTGATAGATTGGGACTGGTTAGCATTAATTGAAGAAAACAACATTTATATTAAGCGGCAAATTAATAATTTTAATAAGAAAATTGTCTAAAAATGGACAGTCTCGTCGTTCAATTCATAAATGGGTAGATGAAAATATCACCTTTCATCAACAACTTTTATCACCAACCTATGTACAACCTTTAAGAAACGAAAAGTATTACTTATAGTACAGAATTATTCCAAAGACAATTTGTTGACAAATAGTTGTGAACAATTTGCATTTCATTAGTCAAACAGTTCCTAGACACGCACAAATATGTATACGGACTTTCTACATTGCATACCTGGATAAGGATGTATATAGAAATGCGTAAAAAACAAGACAAAATAAAGTGTGCCCATACGAAAAAATATATCCAAAATGAATTACGAGCAAAAAGTGAAACTAAGTAAAACCTTGTAAAGATGGGGTATTAGGTAGTAGATATCCCGAAACCCAGATATGGTACAACAAATGACGGAAATACTGCCAGTCACTTTTTTGAACAGTCTGCTCTATGGTCTTCTATCACAGGAATTGATATATGTAGTTTGATATTACAATCAATTCCCTATGGATATGCTATAGATGAACAATCATTTAGGAACTACGTAAAAGCGACTGCAGGTAAGTATTGGTATAATATGCCCTCTGGTGTACATAAACTACTCATCTATGGAGCAGATATTATAGAATCTAATGTTTTTCCTATCGGGATTTTACTATTAATTTAGTTATTTTAATTTCTATCTCAGCGTGTATTTACATATAAACAATTGTCAATATATTTTAAGTAATAATAGGTGTAAATAAAAATAATCAATACAATATTTTTTATTAAATCCATATATATTTTGACTTTTAAAGCACAGTTAAATTAATGGTTTCGACCAGTGTGCGACAGTGTGAACTTCAAGTAAATACATTTAAAATTGATGACTCGAACTGATACAGGGTTGAACCCTTTGCATTCAGTTCGAGTTTCTGCCATACGAAACAGCAATTCAATGTAATGTAAATCGAAACAGATTCCATAGAAATCTATTCATTGCAGACTGGACGCTTTGTTATAATTATAGACTACTTGAAAAATAATAATAATAATAATAAATACATTGAAAATTTAATAAAAGATTCTCAAAAGCATTTTTTTCTTCGCTAATTTTGTCATTAGCGTAAAAGGCAATGAGGTAATTATTAATATTAAGCGTCGTTCTCTTTGAAGAAGGAATAATCAGAGGCTTTTCAAAACATCGTACAATTTTACAGTCTTTTTGTAATACATAGGACAAAGAAATAATTTTTTAATACGTTCAAACTGTTGAGGTGGGTCATGAATGTTTTGATAGTAATTACGAATACATATATTCAAATTGTAAAGCTGACATTATTCACTTATACTCGTATTTTCGTATCTTTCGTAGTACCAACGATTGCGTATTTTTCGCTCGTAGTAAATTATTTTGTTTACCGGTGTGGATAGATCAGTTATGTTTTGATACGCACGATGAATTCGCAACTGAAATGTAATGTAGGATAGTATAGTAATAGCCAATTTTGTTATTACGGGGTCACGCTGGGCCCTCGGAGACCGACTCGTCACCAATCATCTTAGATTAGAGGTCAAAAATAATACAGAGTTTTTTTTCTGTAATTCGCCATTGAAACAGTGCCCCCCATGGGGTGTATTGTTATTATTAGCAAGTCAGTAAACTTTGTAAATAGCCTGTTTTAAATTGAATTAGGTGGAGAGATTGATGATTATTAAGCTTATAGGTCAATTTGGTTGATTGGAGCAGGAGAAGCGGGTGAATTTTCTGATTGGGAAAATTTTGGACGTCATCAAGCCGCGTGGGACATTCGTGGAAATTCTTCGTCGGGTCATTATGATGGACTTTGACCTTCAGACGCGGGCTGAAATTCGACTCTGAAAGTGACATAAGGTCGGGTTAATTTCGGAAGAAATCAGACCGCTCTTTGTTGGCGACATACTTTGTTTTGCTCGACGGTCGTTTTTCCGAGACCTAATTTACCAGCTTTATCCGATTTTCCTAAGGGCCAGACGACCTCAAATCTGACTATAACGACTGTCCACTGCGCGTTCGTCACATATTTTATTGTATTCGACAGCTTTCTTATGAGGTAAGGGGAAGAACACGTGATTCGACACGCTGTTGTCGTCTGTTCAGAGCGTGATCGAGAAATATTTACGTCCCTCGTGGAATTTACGAGCAGTTCTGTAATAGTGTTCCATTGTGTAATCTTACTGTAGATGAATGAAAAAAATTGTAATTTCAATCAAATTGAAGGCGCAAATCAATCAATTGGAGTCTGAAATTGAAAATTCATATAATTACATATATTTCATGTACAATATAATTGTACTTACTTTTGTTAAACATCACACATTTATCTTTATCTATATATATATATATATATATATATATATATATATATATATATATATATATATATATATATATATATATATACATATATATATATATATATATTTATATATATATATATATATATATATATATATATATATATATATATATATATATATATATATATATATATATATATATATATATAATGAATGTCTGTGTGTGTGCGTGTCTCGAATAGGCTGCTAAACCACTGAGCCGATTACGATGAAACTTTCAAAATTTGTTGTGTGTATGTCCGGGAAGATCACTGTGAAAAAAAAACGGGAAAAACGGGAATGAGTGTCATTGCAACGCAATAATTTCAAATGTGTTCGCTACCTGCGTTTTTCCGACAAATGGGAATGGGAACGGGAATTGCATGCGTTATTATGGCATTGCAACGCATGCCGGGGTTCAGCTAGTAATAAATAAAATAGCAAATTGAATCATTATTTAAACCATTATAATCAAAAGTGTCATAAGTCCATTTTTCTTTATTTCAAAATATATCTCGTATAACATTTAACATAATTTTTTGCGTTTAACAATATTTAAAAATACTGGTGGCATGTAATACTGCGCTTATTTTGTTCTTGCAAGATTCTCGACATACCGAATTAAAATAAGTGATAACAATTTGTGAATTAAGTCAAACAGAAACAGTCTTTTTGGAACTGAAAATTGGACTTTTGCCACTTTCAAAGATCACGAATCATACATATGTTATTTTTTATATGCATATTGATTTTAAAAATAAAAACAAAAACAGCATTATAACGTACATAAAAGACATCGATACCAAAAATGTTTTTAAAAATAAATTACAATAATGAAATAATATGAAACAAAGAAGAAAAGCATTAAATATTGCTTGATATGGGATATTTATTTTTATTTTATTTTATCTTTTACATATGTAGATATTTTTTACATATACTAGGAAGGCTTGACAGGAAGACCCCAATGCGTCTTTCTGGACAATTAATTACAAACAATGCAGCATTTTTATTACATAAATCAATGTATTTCGGGAAGCTGAAGACCACGAAATTAACAATTAATTAATTAATTAATTAATTAATCCATTGAGACATCTATGGATTTTTAGACTTGTACATATTTTTTTACAACTTGTACATACAATAATACAGAAGATTTGTGACAGCAGGTAGGATAATCTTTTGCCAATTTTAAGGAACCGTTCCAACAATGATCAGATAAAATTGGCAAAATTTGAAATGAAACGATCGCTTTGGACTCACAAAAATCCAAATCAAACTAGCAGTATATTAAAGATTAGCCCGGGATCGAACCCAAATCTCTCGGCGCTAAACATAAACGCAATCACTGAGATATACTGCTGGCTATATGTACATTTGTATGTATGCGATATATGTATGTATTAAGTATAGTGACCAAACAATAGAAATTTAAAGCAAGAAAAAAAAACAACAAATATTATCAACATGAGGGGGAATATTGTTAAGAGAAGAGCGAAATCTGTATAAAAAATCAAAGAAGAAAAGCATTGAATAATGGTAGATATGTAATAAATATACATATACATACATATATAACTAAGAAAAATTATTAAACATTAGAAATTTAAAGCTAGAAAAGGATCAAGTTGCGAGAGAATGTTGTTAACAGAAGATAAAGATCTATAAGGGATTACAGGAATAATTGTATGTAGAACACGGATTCATGTGAAATAATGAAGGATTATGGAGTGATCTGATTTGAAATTGAAATAGGATCTTACTTAATAAATAAAGACCATAAATTAAATAATTCAAAAGCTTAAACAAAAAACATAGATCATAAAATTTCTTCCTAGATTGTAAGGAGACAAGACGATAATTGTGAAAAAAACTGGAATTGCAGAAGGAATAGATTTTTTTTATTTACTCTAAATTATTAATATACACTTGATAGAAAGGATTGCAAATAGTACTAGCAAATTCAAGAGGACTTCTTACAAATTAATTGAAAAGCAAGGAAACAGTACTATGGGATTTAAAGGGATTGGACATTCTAATAATTAAACTCAATTGTATTACGCGCATTTGTGAGATTAGTGAGTTTAAATGCGATTGAATCCTATACATGGTTTAGTCGTTATGTCAACGTCAAATTTATCCATTATTATTTAAGGTCTGTAATGTATAAAGGTGTATACGTACTTTTTTTGAACTGTCAATTAATCTATCTATTTCAAGCATCTTCTTGTAGCTATATTTGTATACTGTTTTCGCACATTTCTATAATAAGCTTGAGTATATAGGAATTCCTCTCTCATTATTAGTTATGTAATGTAATTAGTTAGTACGCATACGCTTATTATGTATACGAATAAGTGACAAGAGGGTTAAAGGTTGCCGACCGTTCACTCTCAAATTCTCTGAAAACCCGGAAAGAGCACGTTCTTCCTCCAGACATAAAAATAGTTTTGTAGCCAATTCTATTCCTGCAAGCGACGAAAAAATTTTCTTTAAAGAATTTTCCTCGACTTACCGAGCGAAAGAGTTTTCCGCTTCCGCAAACAATACATCCGTGTCTTCGTTTTTACCGCGCTTCATTTTAAGAGTTCAAAATACTCAACACGGAATTTTCAACTTAATAAAATATAACTTCATCATATGTATATGCATATGTATATCAGTGGCGTGCGGTGACTTTTCAAACAAGGGATGCTGTCTCTTGTTTGAAAAAAAAAACCGACCAATTTATTTTTTTAAATTTTATTTTATTCTTCGTTCCTTTTTACAAAATTCATCGATAACCGCATCATAGAATTTTTTATTGTTTTTTAAATTTGACATTATTTTCTTTTCGATTGCAATTTTAGTAAGACCAGAGAGTCTTTCTTCACTTTGACTACTTCTGGTGAACGTTTTAATTCTTTTCATAGTCGAAAATGATCGTTCAGCCGATGCGCTCGTGGAAGGTATCGTACAAATTAATTGTATTAAACTAAATACTTGTTCCAAAACTTCTATTAGATCATCTTTCACAATTAATTCCTTTACGTCATTTATAGATTTCAAATGAAAATCTTGCGTTGAGTACATGTAAATTAATTCGCTTTTTAATTTCATCACATCAAATTATTTTCCATAAGTTAGGTGGAGTGATTTAAATAGGATATCTGGAAAATTATTTTCATATTCTTTAAATTTTTTGACGTTAAAAAAATTAAAAGAAATTTTAAATTTTCGATATCTCGAAATCGATTGGTTGTATTTACTGAAAGAGTTTCTAAAATTTCAGAATAGTGAAGTTTATACGTTGTTTTCACATCTTCTTCACATTCAGCATATTTTCTTTTTCTATTAAAATTTTTAGTTATTACTTTGTTCCACAATGAATCAAAATCGTCTTTTTTGTTATCTAAATATTTTAGAAATTTTTTAATTTCACTTACGCAATACGATATGTCAAAGGTTTTTTTTTGTAAAATTTCAAATAAAAAATCTGCCGAATTAAATATTGCAGAAAATAAATGCAAATTGAAATTGAATTCAAACTCTTTTAAATAACGATGAAGGACTTCAGCATTTATGACAGCATCAGTATCCCATTCGTCTTCATCATTAATTATTTGATTAAATATTTCCATTAATTCTGTTTGATATTCTAATACCATATTTAAAATTTTGCTATTGTAGTTCCATCGTGTAGGGGCAGCAGTGGGAAATCGTTTTTTTATTTGACAATCGAGAAGGGAAATTCTTCTTGAAGACTTACAAAAAAAAGTTGAAAATGACAACATACGGCTGAAAAAACGTTTGCATCCGGATATATGGTTAACAGATTGCGACAAAACTAAATTCAATCTCTGAGCGTAACAATGGACAAATAAAGAATTAGGACAAATATCTCGAATTTTTCGTTGCACTCCATTATGCTCCCCGGACATTACAGCCGCTCCATCATACGTTTGTGCAATTAATTTGTCCAAACAACCAAATTCTTCCAAGGTCTCACGTATGTGCTGAAAAAGAGAATTAGCTGTTCTATTGGGACTAACATCGACAAATCCAACTAATCTCTCCTGAATTTCATTGTTTTCATCTACATATCTAAAAATAGTAGATAGCTGAGCTTTGCGACTGATATCTGTAGATTCGTCCACAATTATGGAAACAAATTTTGATGCACGTATTTCAGTTTTAATCTCATCTAGCAAGACTTTTGATATTGCGGATACCAAGTCATTTTGTATATGGTTCGATAATCCAGTAAACACCGTAGAGTTATCTAAATGAGTTTTCAATTTTATGTCTGATTCACTCAACAGATACAGCAATTCAATATAATTCCCTCTATTTTACGATTCCTGGTGTTCAAAATGTCCTCGTAAAGGTTGTTCTTGTTTTGCTAAAAAACAGATCGCGCTTATTAATTTCGACAAAATGTATCTATTTGCAGTAACTTCTTTGTTGTGCATTTCAATATTTGCTTTAAATTGAGCACTTAAAAAATTTTCTATACGAGGTCCCTTTCCAAATTTTTTAAATTGAGCAGCAGAACATATTTGAGCTTGAGAACATTCATGTCTCTTGCGCGATTTACTTAAATTGTTTAGGTCAGAAAATCCAAATTTACTCCAGACATTCACTTCTTGAGAAAATAAAATACATGGCCAACAGAATAATTTCGTTAAGTGAGCACATCCACAAATCCATGAAATTTTTTCGTATGTTTCTGTGTTAAAATACCTTTTAAATGTTTTTGTTTTAGACTGAATATTTAATATTGGTGTGGGTTTGGGGCTCTTAACAATAATCTCCTTTTCATTAAATGGGAGAGAAGCAAATCTTCTTTTCAGCACATTTTCAATTAAACAATTGCAATTATTATTGATCTCGACGACAAGTCCACTCTCATTGTTATTTTCGATATCCATATTAAAGGCAATAATGAAAACTCGTAAGTAGTGGAACAGTAAACTAAAAATAAAGTTAGACGAAACTAATTAAAATGAAAACTTAATTCAAAAGTAAAAAATAACCAACTTACAGTATAAATGATTAACTTCGTCTAAAGAAATGAATCGGCTAGCTTTTTGATAAATAACTTGGGGCGTAGCGTGCGGAAATATCGATCAACAGCGGCTTCCAAGTGAAACTCAATAGATAAGCAAACAGAGAAACCGAATCCACCGTAGAGGTTAAACAAGTGTCAACGCGTCCGCGCGAATAAGACAGCCTCATAGTGCGCATGCGCAAATGGGATCGGTATCGACTCCGAATCCATGACGCGGGCGCACTTCAGTCAGCGTCTACTCGCCAGCGTCACTCGCCTGTGGCCGGCCGGCCGCCCGCCCGCCTATGCGAATCCTTAATAAAAATTATCAAAAGATCCTATATAATGCATCATGTAACAAAAAACACGTGATATGTGAAATATATATATATATACTCATTAACTACATCATAATCACGTACATCACTAAGAATACATCGAAGCGAAATTCAAATATTTATTAAAAATACTCTTGGCTTTTTAAAGTTATAGGGGATGCGCCGCATCCACCGCATCCATGGACCGCACGCCACTGATGTATATGTATATTCGGCTTTACTGATGCCATGATTCGAATTACACATTTTAATGTATAATAACAAATTTGAGTCAAATCCAATTTATAATCAAATACATTTACATACGTAAATGTCTGATACTTTTATGTGACCTCTGTCGTTGTAGTAAATATACTATTTATAACGAGCCTGTTTCACGAGCTCTAATTAGTCATTAGGTTAGTATTCATCGAAGCCAATAACTATGTAGACTAAAATAGCCCTTCTTATTCAATTAAATTGGTGCATTAAATAATTCTATTACATACTATGGATTAAATTTTGAATATACGTTGAAATTGGTCCGTTTGATTCTTTCAAAGCTTGTCTGGAATTACAACAAAATGTCTATACCCTTCAGGTATAAACACAGATTACCTAAACGCAATCAGCTTTAGGTCGTCAACTTTAGAGAGTCTTTATGTATTAGATTTATTATGAGCATTTATAAGAATTGTTAATAGGTTTTTGAGTAATTTTTCCTATTATGCTGTACATTAACATTAGAATAATATAATACTATGATTACTAACAAAATTAAATTAAAATTGTAAAATAGAAAATGATCAGTAGATCTTTAGCCATTTAAATAGATATAAGATGTATTGTGAAAATAATTTCGTAATAATAAAAAGCATTTAAAACTCAGAATCAAGCCTGTCTGGAATAAGATCTAACGAAATTTTCCTTCAAATATTTTTGGTATGTATCATTTTATTGAATTCCGCGTATTTACACTGTATGAACTTTTAAATATTTTATTAGCACCCTTTTGTCATGATAAAAATTCACGAACTGACGTATTTTCTGATTTACTCACTATCCATATTCAAGTAAAATCCATTTTACGTATGTATGTACATATATGTAGATACATTCATATATGTTTCAGTCTAAGTATAAATTTCCTTCAATCATGAACATAAAACATAGTTTGTTTATATTGTAATCGATATGGCCAGTTAGAATGTGAACAAAAGTTCAACGAGCCATGTACATAATTTGTTCACGTAAAGATTACAGTACTGAGCAACAAAAAAATATTACCGGAGCTGAAACATGAATACTTAGTAATTTTGACCCACTGATTCTGAATATGACAATAATTTTTATTGGTTTTCTCTCGTTTAAGAGATATGACCGTTTACAGATTTTTGATTTTTGCAGTCTATTATTAAAAATCTAGTATTGCTGTGCCAAAAGTGAGTATTGTAATCAATAGTCTTATTATATTATTACTTTAAAATACTAATAATTAATTGTCTAGCCAATTTTAAAAGTCTAAAATTTACTTTTTTTAACATTTACATTATAAATTTTTTCCCCGTAATGTTATGTATTAATTTCACTAATTTTTCAATTGGTTTTTTTATGTCAATATTTGTGTTTTATCGAAACGTACTAATTCGAGCGGCAAATGATTTTAAAATTCATGGATAATGCAAGAGCAAGATGAAGAAAAGAGAGCGCATCACTCCATCTAACTCCTAGAAACCCACCTAGGACAATTCATATTGTTATTTAAAATCATTTACCGCTTGAATTAGTACGTTTAGATAAAATAAAAATATATTGGGATTGAAAACCAACCATTATAATCGTGGCAAAGTGAAAAATTATCAAAATTAGCTCATAATATTACAAAACAAAAAATGTGTAAAAAATAATATAGTTTTTGACTTTGAAAATTCACCAGTAATTGATTTTATCTATTTTAGGGCCATAAAAAATTAAAATCAATAGAAAAAACATCTGACTATTGATTCTAATACTCACTTTTGGCACTGCATTACTAAATTTTGAATTAAAGACTGAAAAAGCCAAAAATCTGTAAAAATTGCACATTTTTTAATCGCTCATATCTCTGAAACGAGATTAAGCCCACAAAAATTATTGTCACGTTCAAATTCAATGGATCAATCTTAGTAAAGATTGCTTACTTTTGACTGTTAGTACTTAAACTACAACGAACAGTTCGTTAATGAACAAACTGGTATGTTCATGCACGAACCGAAATGAACACTGTAATATATGTATTTTATAAAAGCTATTATAAATTATTGGGTCAAAAATTCATCATTTCGTTACAAAGAAAATTTTTCCAAATATTTAATTACATATATGCCAGTTATATCTATTAGTTCGTATGCGGATATGTATAACCCACAATACAAATCATATAACGAGACAATGGTGTGTATGTATATATGTATAATATTATATTAAATTTAGGTGTAATAATGTCAGACATACACCTGTTTGCTTGCCGGGTTTTATATCGTGTACAAAGTCGATATACGAGTATACTCATTACCTATTTGAGTCTGGGACGATATTGACGACCTTTGTATGGAAAATTAGCTTTCCAAGTTTTACGATCTAATCGTTATATAGAGGGCAGACGGATCGAATCGATTTGTTCGTTGGATAATTTTCTTCGGACATACACATGTTGTCTTATAAGAAATGCGTTTTTAAAACATCTGAAACTGAGTATGAAGACGATTGAGGAACTTTGAGTATATGCACCTACATACATATATGTCGTTGAATAGTTTTGAAATTTTCCATGAGAATGGAACATGATAAAAATGAGTATCGATGTATTGTATCATAAATTGTTGCTGTCCGAAGGCTATTTTTAAAATACATCGAATTGTGCATGCGAGACTTGTTTGATGTTTGTGAAACAATTCGTATGTTGAAAGCTTATGTGTTTTCATTGAGTCGTTTAGAAGTAATGTATCGTAAAATGAGAATTTTCATTTTGTTTGAATACTAAACATTATAAAAAGTGTTTAAAAATAAACAACTTTTGTGATTTATGAATGAGAATTTTCACAAAAAAGTCTCGTTTTTTCAATATCTTGTTTTTAAATATTATGTAATTGTTTCTTTTTGAATTTTATATTTTTACTCAATTAAGAGGGCTGTACACCCGAAACCTTAATTTTGTTACCGTTCCTTTCTTCGATATATATATTGAGTGTATGTATAAATTGAATGAATGCGACAATATATATCAATATATATATTGAGTGAATGCGACAGTTGCGCTTCGACCAGATAAAACGTGTTTTAAATTGACAAAATCGAGGTTTCGTATTCTACTATTTTCTCCTCCAAAACTGGACCAATTTTAAAAAAATTTCATCATCGGTATGAGAAAAATATTTTCTGTGCATCTATCGGCGTATTTTTTTTTAAATCGACCGTTAAATAACCACGCTAGACTCCTTTCGTGGGTGTAAAAAATAGGCGATTTTATAGATGTTTGGCGGCTCCTAGCTCCAATAAAAAATAATTAATCAAAAAAATAAAACGATAGATGCACCCCAATGGTGGATATCCATAGCATATTAAAAAATAATTTCTCTAGTGCCATAATTGAGGTAGGGAGAAGTATAGTACGTTTGTATGGACAAGGCGCTGCTGTCCAGCCCTCTTAATGCTCGAAGTTAATTATGAGATATTTTGTCGTTCAAATAATCGGATATACATATATAATTATAAAAAATTAAATGATAAAAATGCGATCAAACTACATATGTATGTATATACACGTCAATATGTATACACTACATATGTATATGTTTAGCTATAAATAGTCTATTTAATAATTCAAGTAATTGAAATAAATCCTGTCATTGTCTAAGTTGAACTAAAAAAAATCTAAAATTAAATCAAAAGGAAGTGAAATTTGATCACATGATACTAACGATACAAGTTGTTTATTAATCTTTATTGTATATGCAAATATGTTTTAATATAACAAATTTCACACATACATACATATTTTTGTATGTATTTATAAAGGAGGATTTCCTTTGTTCTAAAATTTGAACGGAAAAAGAATATCGGATGAAAGTGAAAGGCAAAAGAATCAACATAAAACAATTTCAATATTGTAATCACATTGTAATAACATTTCTCAATCGTTCAGATTCCTATTAAATAATTTATACAAAAAGTTGAAAACTTTTAGGTTTTATAATAAATTATTGTTAAAAAAGTCCTTAAAGGAATAATAATTAGATAAACTCAATTTCATAGTTAAATGGAAACGCCGGAAAACACAATGAAAACAATAACTTAAAAACTGAACGTTATTACACGACTTTCAAGAAGCTCGCAACTCTATTTTAAGACCAACATCTTCACAGAACCGAACTTTTCATCCTCCTACTTATTAGATTTGCTCAAATGCGAATTCAAAAGTTTACTTTGAGTTTAAATTGATACAATATACCAAAGAAGCGGCCGTATTATCGTTCATCGTCTCAATTGCGACACTTTCGCAAGTACTTTGAACACATTTGGCAACAATTAATATTCATCTCATGCGTGCCTATAGCTGCTGGGAATTCGATTCGACATTCGAAGCCTTTCCCAGTGTATATACGAATTAATGGACATGACCTACATCAATCGAACAATTATAGTAATTCACCAGGGTCAAATACAAGGCATTTATTAGTTCTAGCACGGCGAACAATTACATTTGTTTGCAAACGTTTCACCTGATCACCCTTTCCGACCTTAGAAAGTTTCCAGCGAATTTATACATATGTACATATGTTTTTATTGTCACCAGGCACTCCGAGAGGGCATGAAAGCCAATACTATGATCTTGGGTTCGACCGCTATAGGGGTCGTGAAAATCTCTGCGATTTTCTATCGCGTGACTAAAATAACCAAAAAATAAGACTCAGTTATTAAACCTTAATTTCATTTAAGAAAATTTAAAAGGGTTTAATGTGTGACCTTTTCTCAATAATATTATTTTATCTGTCGTGGTATTATATTTAAATCCTATACATGTGTAGTTTCTTATTGGTGATTGTTTAGCATGTAACATATGTATATTAATTCTGAATTTTTTGACATATTAAAATTGTATAATTTTTTGAATTTGTTCTGGAGTTAGCGGCCTGTAATTACCTAATTTAGTGTTTCTCAAACTGTGGTTTATGTACCGTTGGTGGTCTTATATCATACATACATTTATGAGTGAATTTGGTTCTTCTATCGTCCATTCGGGCCTAGGGACGTTTTGTATAAACAGTAATGTTTTGTGACCACTTCTATTATTGTTTGCACTTTTGCTGGTGTTGTTTTTTTTATGTATTATGTATAAATATGTATTTTTTTCTCTGTAATATTTTTGGTGCATTGTGAATTTCTGTAAAGCCACAATTGTTCAAATAGTCTTAAATAAACAAATAAAATATTATACATATACTGTACTGTATTTTTTTCGAATTCGAGCATTTACTGACTGAAAAAGTAGTGAAATATTTAACCATTTTTATGATCTTATTGAATTTAACATACGATAAAAATATTTAGCGATTTGATACAATTTTAAAAGCTGAAAAATACATAGAAAGCAAGATTGCAGTTAGTAATAATTTAATGATACAGTCAGAAGTCTCATTGTAGACCTTATAGTGGAGGACCTTCATATTATAGTTTTGTCAAATATACATAATTTTAAAAAGCGTTAATAACAATTCGAATGTACATATATTTGAACTTAATAAATTTAATTCATTTGTTTATTTTTATTCAATTTCAGTCGACGAATAACGATGAAGCCTCACACTAGGCAAAAATTGTACACGAATATTTGTCGTTTCAATTAAATACAAATTAATACGTTGAAATATGTAGTTCGAGAACGAAGTAGAAGATTTTCAAGAAATTTAATCAAAATTCAAGTGTCGACTATATATAGTTTACTTATTGAATATTATCGTTTGCGAATCCGCGATTCGTGCGCAGCATTCGCGTATTTTGTTCAGTTAAATCATCATTCGTACCGGTTGCTATTGACTATTACCTACATATGTACATACGTATTGTGATACAAGTGATTTCAGTGCATTTTATTCGTAATAATTTTAATTATTTAGTTGTGTTGAAATTTTCCTTCGCGTGTAAGAAATAAATTCATTTGTTTTTGAATAGAGCGAAATTTTTATTTAAAAAATAACTAATTTAATTATAAATAGTAGAAAATTAAAAACAAACAGTGTTTATTGAATAGTGTGCAATATTTTTAAACGTATTGAAGAAGTTGTTTGGCAATGGCACTTAAACTATTGCTATGGGGACTTTATATACCTGGTGAGTTTTCACGTTATTGTATATTGCAACTTTATTGATTAAATGTGTCAATTAATAAATTATTACGACCTTTATGTCAATTTTAATGATTATATTGAATTTTTTAGGTTCTGTTAAGGTTTGAGATATAAATCAACTCGCTTAGACAATCTACTTGTAGCATGTTTTATTTATTTTTACTCATACATTGACGCATACAAAATATGTATATAAATCGTCTTTGAATCCGCTGCTATACTTTTTGGCTTTATTGCTAATATTTGGTTATTTATTTATAATAATATTATTATATTTTATTATTTTGTACATATGTATATAATATTTGTGTTTATTATTTTGTACATATGTATATAATAGAGTGTCCATTGGTGGAAAAAAACTATCCAATCTTCGGTATGCGGATGACACAACGCTCATAGCTAATAATCATGAAGAAATGGCCGAACTGATCCGTCGTGTTGAGACAGAGAGTAATGTGCTTGGCCTCCAGATAAACCGCCCCAAAACAAAAATTATGATAATTGACCGTCACCAACAGCTGCAAAACAACAACTCAGCTTTAAACGGTATAGATGTGGTTGATAATTTTGTCTATCTGGGGTCACTCATATCTAACAACGGCGGCAGCGAATTGGAAATACGGCGCCGGATTACATTAGCAAAATCGGCAATGTCACAACTAACGAAGATTTGGAAGAATAGAGCCATTACAACTGCTGTCAAAATCCGTCTCGTGAAGAGTCTCGTTTTTTCTGTCTGCCTTTATGGTGTCGAGACGTGGACCATGAAGGCGGCGGATAGACGGAGAATCGATGCCTTCGAGATGTGGTCCTGGAGACGGCTACTGCGCGTGCCTTGGACCGACAAACGCACGAATGTGTCTATTCTTGAAGAATTGAAAATCAAGGATAGATTGTCAACAATATGGTTTAAAATTTATCTGCACATCCCTGGATTCATTTTCATGCATGCTGCAAGCTTGGAAACTAACATTATAGTCAAAGTTGGAATTTAAAAAAAATACTTTATTTTAAATTCGATTTTTATGGTAAAATTTTGACAAACAAATAAAGTAAACCAATTAAATAGGGGAAGGGTTACGATTTAATCGTAGGCTTGAGAATTTCTCAAGCTTTGATCCTTACTAATAAATTCAGATTGGAAATTTATATCATAATAGGTGACCATTTGGTTTGATTGAAATTATATTTCATTTAAGCGATTCGTAATGTGATTTGGTAAAGGGTTAGCCAGGAACAAGTGTACTAGTTCGTTAAAATTCAATTCCAAATCCAATTAGTAATCAATCAATTTTATCAGCACAGGGTAGGTTGGAGGTTTCGCATTTAAAAGAACACGTGAGTCGACTGTCACTTTGTCACCCCTTCAAATTACAGCAGCCTTGCGTTCCATTATGTATGGCGGCGTTTTATTGCACGTGTTTAATTTGTCGCGAACACGTTTTTTACTGTTATCTAATTCAAAAACACATCAAATTTTTGATTAAAAGCAAAAAATAGATCCAAAGTGACTCACACACACGAACTGTTGAGAAGGTAGGATTGCATCCACGAAAACGGGATGCAATCTGATGAATGGCTAGAAAGTGAGTGGGATTGAAGTTCGACGGAAAGCTGTATAATTTTTGTGTTAAATGTAATTATGTTGTAATTAAAATATATTAAAAGTTTATCGCATGAAAATCAGTTCCGAAAGCGGCTTTAATTTAATTTAATTTTTTAGCACTTTAGTATGATCGTCTGGAGAAAACGTGTGCGCCCTTCTGCGTGGGCTTGTCACAAGGAAAATAATCGGTTCTCGTACGTCATATTCAACACTGAACTGGGGTTTTCCTTTTCATTTTGGAAAACTCGTTAAGACGTAATTGGGATTCAGTCTAATTTTTAGGAACATTGGTGTGAGTTTGAACGCAATACCGTCAAAGTTAATGTTTAAATGCCAAATTTGCTAGCAATTAAAACTTTTGGATCAAAGGGAAACTTTGGGTAGAGTTTATAATTTTTTTTGCATGTATTAATTAAATTTTATATTATTTGTATGGATAAAGATACAAAAAAAAAAATATCAACTGCTTAGTGTCAAATTGGTGTAACTACACAAATGCAAAAATGAGGTGTGACCATTTTAATTCTTGATTTCAAAATTACATATGTATGAACAAAATTACATATGTATTCAAAACGTAGTATGAATCAGAGCATTCAATATTTTGATTTATATATTGTGATACACCATTTAGTAAAATACTAAGGCCGCTTTAATACATAATATTATTGAAATGAAGTGCTATTATACATGTGCACACTTTTTAAAAGTAGTTGTAAATTTATTGGCCTACGAAATTAAAAAATATTTTAATAAACTTATTAATGTAGAAACACGTATTACATCTAATTATCATCAAGTTAATTGGTACATGTTAGTGTATATGTATTTATATATACATAAGTTCATTGCGAATTTTAGATTTTCATTTGGATTGGTTAATTAAATAAAAAAAATTATCGATTTTAAATAATGTCTTGTGCATTAAGAGGGCTGGACAGCAGCGCCTTGTCCATACAAACGTATTACACTTCTCCCTTCCTCAATTATTTTTTAATATGCTATGGATATCCACCATTGGGGTGCATCTATCGTTTTATTTTTTTGATTAATTATTTTTTATTGGAGCTAGGAGCCGCCAAACATCTATAAAATCGCCTATTTTTTACACCCACGAAAGGAGTCCAGCGTGCTTATTTAAAGGTCGATTTAAAAAAAAATACGCGCGTAGTTGCACAGAAAATATATTTCTCATACCGATGATGAAATTTTTTTAAAAGTTGGTCCAGTTTTGGAGGAGAAAATAGGAGAATACGAAACCTCTATTTTATCGATTTAAAATACGTATTATCTGGTCGAAGCGAAACTTTCTCATTCACTCAATATATATATTGATATATATTGTCGCATTCACTCAATATATATATTGATATATATTGTCGCATTCACTCAATATATATATTGATATATATTGTCGCATTCACTCAATATATAAATCGAAGAAAGGAACGGCAACAAAATTAAGGTTTCGGGTGTACAGCCCTCTTAAGTTGATCGATTTATTTCGGCAATTTCTTTTTAAAGTAGGTTTTTTTATATATATCTTTTTTGAGAATAGTTTTCATTATGATAAGTTTTGACTGATAAACGAGAGTTCAAAGTCGCCGTTTCGTTCAAAAGTCCCCATACAAAGTAAGTCACGCTTGCAATGTCTGTCTGTATGGGGAAAGTGGATTTTTTCAGAAAATCGTCATTATTTTCATGTTCCCGTAATTATTTTAAAAATAAAAGTTATTGAGAACTTTCTTGAGTATATGGATGTATATTTTTTTAATTTGAACCCAAAAAATGTATAAAAAAAACAGGAATTTTATAAAATGTAAAGAGGCCAAATTAACCTGTTTTGACGCTAAACATGACATTTTTGCGTCAGAAAAAGGTCATTTCGACCTTCTTATATTTCATAAAATTTTTAGGTTTTTTTGTGTTGTGTGCGCTGTATTCCTACGCTGTATTACACGGTTTTGTGTTGTGTACACCTTCCGACCTGGAAGACCTATCAAAAGGAACTGAAGTACGATACGATATGAACAACACAATTTTCCCAATTTAAAATTCAGCACACTTCCAATTAACCCTTTTAAACGAAAAAAAAAAATAGTGTGGCCAGAGCAATATCTCAATAATCATGTTTCAATAAAAAAAACTCGATATAAAATAGTATTAACAGTGGGAAAAAATCCCAAGTGAAAATACGTACTATTGACTTTTGATTTGAACTGGACGACTACTTAGAGAGATTTGAAAGCTGAAAATTACTACAAATAAAATATAAAATATCCGACTATAGATTCCAATATTCATTTTGAACAGAAAATTGACAAATTTTGAGACATCGACCGAACAACACCAAGATATAGAAAAATCGAATACACATATCCCCGAATCTCGAGCCAATCAACATTTTTTATTACCAGATTCGTGTTCATTGGGCATAGATATATTAGAAAAGTCTTATCTTGTCTCGGAACCAAAAAAAAGTCGTCAGTTGTCAATCTTTACTAAATTTGGCCAACTGAATTTCAATGTGATTTTTGTTAGCTCGCTCTCGTTTATGAGATATGATCGTTTTTTGGTTTTAGAAGTCTTTATCTCAAGACCTAGGATTGCTATGCTCAAAGTGAGTATTGGAATTAATAGTTGGTTGCTTTTTTTATATTGCTTTAAAATACATACAAATAATTATCTAGGTAGTTTTAAAAGTCAAAAATATTTTATTTTTCTCAAGTACGTACAGTTAAATCGCACCCAAAAAGATATATTAAAATAATCTACTTTTTCGAAATTTTTTGTCCAGATAAATTAATTGGTTGGAGGCATATATGTATAGGATATTATTCACCACTACAAATATGTATGTATGTAGTGGTGTCATCCAAATTTCGTGGCGGTGGGTTTTAAACAAAAAAAATATAGATAACCTTCGCCATTGACAAATATGCACACACGTCATTGAATAGGTGACTAAAATGTGATTTGTAAAAGGCACAAAGGCTTAGGGAGTCGCTCGATTTTTAAGACTCCAACTCCGCAGTCCCGGCATCCACATCGGCATTCTCACCCCCCCCCCCCCTCCTCGGCGAAATCCATCCCGAATTCAAACCCGAAACCGGGTCGTTCGATAGAGCAACCTTCGGGGCCGCTGCAGCCGTGACGTCAGACGGGGGTTCATCCACCCCGGCGGGAGTAAACAAATACTGGAGGCTGACTTCGAAGGGGTACCTCTCTCCCTCTCGCTAAGGGTCGCTAGCCGAGACGGGGAAATCATCGGCAGCGCCACCGGGCGGGTGCATGCCGAAAACTCGGTCACGGGTTCGCACCCCCTTTCCCCGTTTCCCCGTTGTGCTTTCCCGCTGCGGGGAAAACGTCAAAGTTGAATGGAATCAGGTCATCTGGATGGCTTGTGTTCGTGTGCCCCTGCCCAACTATGTATGTATGTATTATACATATGTATGTGTGAGGTATATTTTTAGTAACGCGTAAATGCCAAAGGTGCAATTCGAAACACTGTTCAATTTTTTTATTTAATTAAAAGGTGAGTGCTTTTTGTGCCAGCTGATACGGTTATAATTAGTGAGGGTGTCCTTTATAATGTGATATTGCTTTAGGGAAGGCTTGCATCATTACACATTATTATAATTTATCTACCTTGTATGTACATAAATTCTAATAACCAGCGGAATAGCGGAGTTAGCGGATTAAGTGATTAGCGGAGTGAGTGAGATAATGCATTGAGCAGAGTGGTCATGGGTTCGAATGCCACTGGTTTCTGCTGGCCAGACCTTGGATTTGTGACTCCAGGCCGATTGTAAAAAAAACTTCTCCTTGATAAAATGTTTTAATACGTCTTATCCAATTTTTGAAATAGAAAAATATTTTAGTAAGTCAATAAAAATAAAAGTGATAAAAATAAGTTACAGATTTAAAAAAAAAAAAATAACAACAAAGAACTCTTCACACAAAGTCATTTTTCCATGCATTGAGCAAATCTCTTGAATATATATGTATATATGTACATATATATGTATATATATATATATATATATATATATATATATATATATATATATATATATATATATATATATATATATATATATATATATATATATATATATATATATATATATATATATATATATATATATATATATATATATATATATATATATATATATATATATATATATATATATATATATATATATATATATATATATATATATATATATATATATATATATATATATATATATATATATATATATATATATATATATATATATATATATATATATATATATATATATATATATATAGCCAGCAGCATAGCTCGGACGTTAAGCTTCTGCTTACCGTCAAGAAGGTGCCGGGTTCTATCCCTGAATGAAAATTAATTTTTCAGAGTATGCTGTTGGTCAGACCTGGATTTGTGACTCCAGGTTGATCGTTTCCTATCAGGGTTTGCCAATTTTCTCTGATTTCATTGTTGAAACGGTTCCCGGAAAAAAATTGGCTAAAAATCCTTCCTACCTACTATGTCACCACTATTTGAAATTTGATGGATGTACAATAAAAATTTATGTACAATTCATAGATGTCTCGTTAATTTGCGAGTTTTTTCAGTGTCTCGCAATTCAACGACTTATAATAAAAAAATGCTGCATTTGTATTTGTAATTGGCCAGGAAGGCGCATTGGGATTTTCCTGTAAGGCCTTCCTGGTATATATGTAAAATAAAAAAAAAAAAAAAAATATATATATATATATATATATATATACATATATATACATATATATTTATATATATATATATATATATATATATATATATATATATATATATATATATATATATATATATATATATATAAATATATATATATAGAATGTATATAAGTATATAATGCTTTAAAAAGAGAGGCCACGGGTTCAAATCCCACTGGTTTCTGCTGGATCTTGGATTTGTGACTCCAGGTCGATCGTTTCCTATCAAAATTAGCCAATTTATCTGATTTTCATTGAAACGGTTCCAAAAAATTGGCAATCTTGAATTTTGCTGAATTGTATACAATTTTACAAATTTACAAATTTGACCATAAATGTCTCTGTGAAAGTTATGTATTTACTGAATTGTTTAAAAGTGCTGTAAATTTACAAATTTGACCATAGAAGTGGATGTTAATTGATATGTATTTATGTACTTTGTATAATACTGATAATATTTGTAGCAAATGTACAATATTTCTGGCCGGGAAGGCGCATTGGGGTTACCTGTTAGGCCTTCCTGGTATAAATAAAAAAAGATAAAATAAAAATAAAATAAAAAATGCGAATTTCCACGGTGGAACATATGTAGTGGAGAGTTTACGTAAATTTTCAGTCAAAAAGCAGAAATTTTCCATTTCCAGTTTCGCGTTTAGTTTTTAGTTGATCCTTGATTTTATCATTGATTGAAAATCTTTTTTTAAATATATAATAGCCCGATTTTGTTCGTTCGTTTGTGCAGATATAATTTGACCGGATGTTTGATATATTTTTAAGATCCCGCTCATAGATTTTTGAATTAGCACTGAGCAACAAAAAAAGTTACCCGAACGAAGATTAAATTCAAATACGATGTTGATTCTATTGATTCCAATACTCCCTTTTGACACAGCAATACTAGATTTTGAGTTAAATACCGCAAAAGCTAATAAAACTGAAAAAATAGCACATTTTTTATATGCTCATATCTCATAAACGAGAGTAAGCCAAAAAAATCATTACCATATTTGAGTTTTGTGAGTTAAATTTAGTGAATTTTGATAAGCTCCGTTCTGTAAGCTGAAAAACGTGATTTTTTGTTGCTCATTGTAACTGACGTAAAAACGCGAGCCTTGACCGAATAAAGCGATCGCCAAAAGCTACATAGAAGCATTTGGCAATGTCATGTATGAAAACAGTTGATAATTTGAATGTATATATTTGTATATACGGTGTAGTTACGGATATACATACATATGTTCACAAATATATATGCATGAGGTAGTTTGCATTCACAAAAATGTTCTAGAATTAAATATATTGCGTTACAAATCTGACCTTGGCGAATATTAAATATCAATAACAAATACACAATCATTTTTCATATTTTGGTGAACTCGTAAAAGCTCCATCGCCATAAATACCAGTCATCCAATTTGTATCGCATCAAAATCCATTTTCCGGGAACGGCAACTATGTAAATTATCGTACTGATGAATAATCTGATATATCACGTATTGCATAAAACGGCAAATAGATATTGTATATATGTATATGTACATACGAAATCAATCATCCATATAACACACAATGCTTTTCTAATAATACCCTACATTTGACATATTATTATGGACGTGTTGGTCGGCAAAATTTATGTTGCATATTCATATCTATTGTTGGATTAATAACGCTATTTATAGAGGCTTTCGAAATTTGCAATGCACAAGTAACGATTGCATAATAGTTATACGTATGCTAATGTCACATGAGTATGGATATTGATTGGCAATTTAATTAAGTGCGACGTGGTTATATACGAAATCATTCGATTCAATTTAAACCTTTCATGTTGTTTTATCATATAATGTTGGATTATGTTAAGTGCAAATACATATGTATATATGTGTATAACTTTCAGTTGGTTAGTAAGCTCAAATCAAAGTAACTCCATACATATGGAAATGTTGACAGTAGATAAATCAAGAAGTAGTCATTTAAAAGATTTTATTTAATTTCAGAAACGTAATTGTTTATTTGAGAGCAAATTAGATGATTATTTTGTATGAAAATTAAAAGTTGTAACTTTGGAAAAATATTGTGTGTGCATATATGCAGAGGAATCCTAACTTTTGACTTGTAATTTATATACAAATATTTAATTTGTCATATTGGTGTATTGCTTCAAACTGCGTCATATTATACATGATTAAATGAAGATGTAAATATATATTTATTTTGACGACGTGTTTTTTTTTTAATGTAAATAACAATTCTCAGAATTGATCGTAATTGTTGTTTACGATTCGAAGAGCGTTCCCTTTGATTAGCTTCGTACAGATGATAGTATTTTTTTCTTATTTTTTTACATCTTCTGAGGATTATCAAAGGTATGTCAAACGATGTACAAACACACAATATCCGTTTCGTGGAAATAAACCGGGTTTCTTTCCATTCGTCTGATGAAAATTGGGATGAAAGCGAAATGTGGTTAAATTACATACGCTCTACTTTTCCTTTAAAAAACTGTCATGTTTTTATTTTCGATTTAATAATTATTTCTCATTTCATCTAACTTATGAAATAACAAAACAGAAAAACAAATTCAGCGTTTTTTATTGTTTTATTATTCCTTTTACACGTATTACTCGTTTAAATGAATTGGAAAAGTTTGCGTTCAACTTCGATTCAGCGTCGATTTTTTTTAATTAAAAAGTTTATATTGCTTCCTTAAAAATTGTAGCATATTGTAATTGACCCACATACATACATATATGTACATATAATGCATGTAGCTTTGGAATTCAATAAACATATTCAATTAATTGAGCTTAATTACTAACAGCTCAAATTGATAATTTAAACGCCATGTTGTGTGAAATGTCTTTAAAATTTATTTTTTTAAGTCGTCTCGCCGCAAATTTTAATTTCGCATACAAAAAATCACTTTTGAAAAAATCTGACTGAACGATTGACACTTTTTTTGCGCGAAAGTCGGAAAATTCGTCTCGTTTATATTGAAATTTTAATTTTTTCTCGAACAAACGCCAGAAAAATAATTAAATAGTTGCCAGCTTAATATAATGTAATTTTGAAACATTCCGATATGCCCTTGTGTAATTGCGTTACGTGACTGAATATCAATTTCCAATGACACAAGAGCCACCGACCTGAATAAGGTCAATATATTTTTAAGACCAAACATACCGAGAATTTTGAACCATTCGTTTGGATAAATTTGAGAATGTAAATAAATATCATCTCAGATTTTCACTGCCTATCAATTTTCTCGATCGTATCAATTTACAATTAAAAATATATATTCGAATTTAAGCTTTCCATTTTGTAAATTAATCATCGTTTTATTTTTGGCATAAAATTTCAAACGTATTTCTGGACATGTGATCCGATAAAGCTGTGGTAATGTGAACTATGTCCTGGTGGAATCATAATGCACTACTTAAAAGTGCTTTGACACTCTATTTTAAACCATTTCAACAGTCATTTATGTATGTAAAGTAAGCTTTGGTATTTTCAGCTTTTAAATTTGAATTGATTGCCCGTTGACTCTTTTAGTGCAATAATTCAATTGTTACAACGCGTTACTTTATGTCGCAATTAACTACCACTTAATGTACTATATTTAACTAGTCATAAACGCAATGAAAACTTCATTGGGTCTATGTGTCATACACACACACACACACACACACACACACACACACACACACACACACACACACACACACACACACACACACACACACACACACACACACAGATAGATTAAGGCGATTATATAATAATTACGTACATACGTACATATGCAAATTTATTGTGATTTTACGATATGGCTAATTATGTATTTGTAAATAAAAATCAACAATATGTAAATTTTTAAAAAGGTTTTATATATTTAATTATAACAGCTAAATATTAGGTTGGATATATTATATTGTATATTTTATATTTAAAGGCGATTGAGTAGATATGCTTGAATATGTACATATGTAAATACGTAGGTTAATTGCTCTGTTTTTTTTTACTGAAATTATGTTTGAATTCATTATAATTTTCGCAATTTATGTAAGTAATTTTCTGAGAAGTTATTTTATTTGATCTTTTAAACATTTTCATATTGGCATTTATATTTAAATTTGAGCACTTTAATTTGATTATGTTATCATAATCACATTCATTAGGTGTGTACATAGTGAAATACGATTTGGAAGCTTTGAAACATGTTTTTATGAATAACGATATCTCTACTTTATTGAATAGATATTTAAAAAACCCCTAAAATTAGTTAAATCAATATGTATTTTTTATTTTAAATACAAGTAAATATCGTAAATAAAAAGGACCTAAGCGCCATTTTTTAGATTTTGAGATATGTACATCGGTTTTTGTTAATGCATTGTACAAAAAATGTACATGCAATATAAACTTGCTTTTGATATTATATACATATGTATGTCCACTATTAACACAACGATTTGGGGAACTCGGACTACATAAATTTAAAAAATAATTGTCGTTGGCATATGTATATACATACATACATATACGTATGTATGTATGTATGTATAATAAGACGTATTTCAGGTATAAAACCGTTTTTGAATTATTTGGAACTAACATATTTAATTTTGTATTTCCGGTATTGATTTTTTGATTTTTAAATGCTTTTTATTATTACGAAATTATGTTCACAATATATCTTATGTATATCTATTTTAATAGCTACTGATCTACTGATCATTTTCTATTTTACAATTTAATTTAATTTGGTTAGTAATCATAGTATTATATTATTCTAATGTTAATCTACAGCATAATAGGAAAAAGAGCTCAAAAACCTATTTATAATTCTTATAAATGCTCATAATTCATCTAATACATAATATTAATTAAAGGCTCTCTAAAGTCGATGACCTAAAGCAGATTGTGTTTAGGTAATCTTCCTTTCCGGTATTGAAATAATCTTCATTGGGAAGATTTTTGAGAGCATAGTACTGTTTCATGAATACTAATATTCTTGAAAAATAAAAAAAAGTAGCAGAAAAACCGCTGACAAATATTTTTACCATAAAAAGGCTTAATTTTTTGTTGAATCAGACTCTACGTATTTATATTCAGTATTCATAAAATATCTTGAAATTTATATAATAGGTATAGGTATTATGTAATAGTATATTGAATGTTCAAAAAACATTGATATCAAGTCAACGTAAAACACACTTAATCTATTAAAAAGGCAAGATCAATAACAAAAGAAGACAGCTATGTATGTATGTATGTAGCATCATACTTGCTGAAAAACGTTAATTTCATTCAATAATTCATCAAATATGATAGTGAGAAACGTCATCCATTATATCTGTAGTAATAGTACTTGGAAAGAGTTTTCCCAAGAATAAATTGCACAGCTGAAAAGCAAAGTTTCCCACCGATTAACGGTGCGGAGTTAACATATCGAAATCGTACTCTTCATATACTCTAAATACAAGACATTAAATATAAGATAAAATGGGATTGATTTCTAGGAAGTTTCAAGGAACCAAATATGCAGATGAGGAGCGCCACAACCGGAAGCCGGCAGCCGGGGGAGACATCACTCATTCATTCATCACGGATCGTCATGACGTCATTACGTAAACACACACACACACCGGAAGAAATGTACTGGGTCGTTCAGATATATTCCCCGGGATGACCCAGTGACCCAGCGAGGGCTGACGTCGTCCCGGGCTGCAACCGGCCAGGGATCTGCTACCACCTCTCTCCTGAGGTACCTCCTAGTCGGCCTGTGAATGGGGTGCCACGCCATAAGGGTAGGGGGTGTCGGCACGTAACCGACTGGGGTCGATGTGGAAGGGTAGCTGGTACATACCATCCATCCGGTCTATATTTAGAGTCGATCGTGGCAATAAAAATCGAGCTCGTCTCGCGTTACTGTATACGATATGTGTATACCGGCAGTTTCGACAGTTTCGGGTGGTTGCTAAATGTATCCGTTCATGTGGGGTGGTTTTGATTGGAATCGGACGTTTGTTTCATTTGAGGCTATTTATAGATGGTGGTCGGTTAATAATTCATTCGATTATATATATATGGAATAATGTGGCTGCGTGGATAATGTGGATAGCTGCGACCACGTATGATATTGTGTAAGAATTATGTACATACATGTAATGCTTGTCAGCAAGAAATTAACACAGAACAGTTGAATTTCTTAGAATAGTGAGTAGTCTGAAACTGTTGCCAAACTTAAGTAATGTAGATCAAATTGGAAAATTCTTATTGGATACGGCCAGTTTGAATTTTAATAACCGTTGAAATCTTGTAATAAACGATAGACTTACATAGAAAATCCAGGATTTGAACCCATAACCCTTTACTGGCAAGAATCCGTTTTACCAGTGAGTTGCACTACGGCTAATTATTTAAAAATCGATGTAAATCTGATAGTTATCTCTCGATTGGCAATAATGATTGTGTCCTTGAATGAAGCAAGAATGATAATCCCAATTTTTATTTAGTTACCAGAGTGGAATTTAAGCAATCTTTACTAAATTTGATTCATTTTATTCGAATATGATAATTATTTTTGTTGGTTTGTTCTCGTTTATGAAATATGAGCGTTTAAAAAAATGTGCAATTTTTTTTTACATTCATTTGGCATTTACAGACTTTAGCTCATAATATAGTATTTCTGTGATCGAAGTGAGTATGATATTGATTTAAAATACTTATACTTAATTATCTAGCAAATTGAAAATTGTAATACTATTTTGAATCAAACAACTGTTTTTACTGGTATTTGATATATCATATGTAGACATATACATATATATTAATGTGTATTTACTTATGTATTTACTTTGTATATTGTCTATATTAGATAAGAGATTAATTATGGTTGCTATATTTAATATAATAGTACATCGCGTGTGCAAATAAATTAAAACGAATCACTCCAAAGACGTTTTAAGTCAAAGCTAATTATTTTATGGAGCGAATTAAATATTTTGACTTTGTGTTTTAATGAAACGATGTGTCAAAAACACCCATCGAGTGGCCTTCATGTACACTTATATAAATGTGTGTAGCCATTTTGGAACAGTACATTAGTAAATGTTTTTGTATTATATTTCTAAATACAACATTCGAGAAACAAAGGAAATGAGGAATTGTATTCGTTACATATCAATTATTGCGAATAATTATTAACTGATAAAGCGACTACAAATAAATTACAAGGCGTTTTCAAGGTAAATAATATCTCAAAGAAAGGAGTTCGTCTATTATTCCAAATTGCGGTAATTGAATTTGAATCAACAACGTGAAACAAAAGTGAAATTGTTAAAGGAACGAGACCTTGAGAGCACGGTCCAACAAATACCTTGATGACCACAATTCAAATATTTTCACTTAGACTTTTTAAAATATTTCAAGGTCTGTCGTGTTCGAATCTCATCCTTTTACAGTAATAGTGAAAAATAATTAATTTTTGTTCATGCCTAACTAATTCATTTTACATAAATTTATATATAAAATTGGTGAATGTTTGTCCACTTTCCTTGAATGTCCATAGCGTATAAATGATCGGAAACTGTGTGTAATTTTTCATTTTGATGTCAAAATACATTCACATTATATGGACAATCTTTTTATGGATCCTATACTTTATCCGATTTCCAATAAAGCTAATTATAGATTATGAGTGTTTCAAGTGATGTGTTATTGATATCTAAACTAGTTTTGTCCGGTTTTATGACATAAATTTATATTAAACTATTATCCTAGTTTATGCAATGCTTTAACAAAATATGTACTAAGTGCTCACTTAAATGATATGTAATATCAATGACTTTTCATATCACCTTGAATTTGCCTCAATTATCTGGTCACCTTTTTATTTATCCCATATTAATTGTATTGAAAAAGTCCAACTAAAATTTATTAAATCCTTGCACTACTGTTTTCCTACCTACGCCCATACTAATGTTACCGATATTTTAAAAATCCTATCCTTTAACAATCTTTCTGTCCGGCGACGACTCACCCAATCATTTCATCTACTCATTACATATCAGAAAATCTCAATAATTAATCATAGGAATACAACAACGGATTTTAAGCATAACGAGCCAATTATTCGATGTATTTTGATTTTGAACAGTATTAATATTTTCAGTGTTGATTTTGTGATATACATACATACATATGTAACATGCGATTAATCTTCACTAACACACAAATACACATTTCTTCCTAATATATTGTAAAATACTATGTAATTACATTCAGAACATACCCACGACGACGAATTAAGTATTTCCACGTATTACTTTCATAATGACGATACCACCACCAATTCAACACCAAACCACTATAAAAAGTGATAGCATCGTCTCAGAAGCATCATCACAACCCAGTCGACTTCCACAACCAGTCAAAAAACCCCAAAAACCAAAACCAAAATGATTAAGTCCCTGGTAACTATCAATTCGCATACAATATCACAATTTTTCTTTGAATTGTTTATTAATCAATCTTATCTTTTCAGATTTTCTTCGCCGTAGTCCTCGTGGCTTCCTCATCAGCTGGAGTTCTACCTTTGGCCTCTTATGCCGTAGCTCCCTATGCCAGTTCATATTCTGCTCATACTGTCAACCATGCTGTAGCAACTCCAGTAATAGCTCATGCTCCTGTCGTAGCATCTGCTCCACTCGTAGCTGCTTCTCCATTTGTAGCAGGTCCAGCTCCTCTCGTAGCAGCTCCAGCTTTCGGAGCATACTCTGCCTACCCATATGCTAGCTACATCGGTTAAAAATCAAAATTCAGCACTGAAACTACTTAAGATAGCTCACCGTTAATTGCCACTTATTTTTCGAACTATTGTTCAAATTCCTCATTTGATATGATAGTTCATATTAAGAACTGAGTACCTGGAGATTGACTATATTATAAGCAGGAATTACAAATAAATAAATTTGTTACAACTATCTATTGTTTTTTTTTGTTTATTCAAAATATACCATACACATATCATGCAATAATATTACGCGTAACATATAAAACACAAATTTTGAATATATGATGATTTAATTTAAAAATAATAAACATGCATTAAAAATAGTCGTAATATGTCTTAATCTTAATAATCTTAATAGTCAAAGCATGTTAAATGATTAACCTCAAACATACAAATAATAAATATTAATATTAATTTAATTTAATTTACCTCTTAAAAGGGCTGGACAGCAGTGCCTTATCCATACAAACGTACTATACCTCTCCCTTCCTCAATTATGGCACTAGAGAAATTATTTTTTAATATGCTATGGATATCCACTATTGGGGTGCATCTATCGTTTTATTTTTTTGATTAATTATTTTTTATAAGAGCTAGGAGCAGCCAAACATCTATAAAATCGCCTCTTTTTTACACCCACGAAACGAGTCCAGCGTGCTTATTTAACCGTCGATTTAAAAAAAAATACGCCAGTAGATGCACAGAAAGTATTTTTCTCATACCGATGATGAATTTTTTTTAAAAATTGGTTCAGTTTTGGAGGAGAAAATGGGAGAATACGAAACCTTGATTTTGTCAATTTAAAATACGTTTTATCTGGTCGAAGCACAACTGTCGCATTCACTAAATATATATACTGATATATATTGTCGCATTCACTCAATATATATATCGAAGAAAGGAACGGTAACAACATTAAGGTTTCGGGTGTACAGCCCTCTTAACAATCACAAATATTCTTGCTGGAAAAATATTTATGGTAATAATATTTATATATATATATATATATATATATATATATATATATATATATATATATATATATATATATATATATATATATATATATATATATATATATATATATTTATATATATATCACAGATATGATATTTCCTGCTATAAAGAAGAACTTTACAAATATGAATCAAAAACTAAATATTTAACTACTTTTAACTTATCTTCTTTAAATGATTGAATAAAATTAATTGCAGGGAATAAAATTGCTAAGCCCCTGTGATATGTAGTATATTGGTATAGAATTTTTAGAAGACAGTGCATATTTTAATTGTATAAGTTTTATCATTTTATTTCTTCCATAATTTGTCGAAAAGTTTCAATTTGAGTTATTTATATAGAAAAATTGTGAATAATTTAAGTTTCATAATAATTCTCATGATATTTTATATCACTCAACCTTCTAATAAAATATGCAATAGTCACCTGAACGACACCGTAAAACTGTATTATAAAATGGCTCAGAATTGAGTGTATGTACTTACATATACATATATACTATGTACTGCGAATACGAGAGTGCGAAGAAACAGCTACACCAAAATGGCATTAGTCCGCATCGTAAGCGATATTTAATTATACCCAAACATTGCTAGTACCATCCCATAAATTATTACGCATCGTGAATAGATGATCGCATTTTGCGTTATCGGGTTTTTCCGGAGTTTTCCCGGTGTGCATACGTGAGTCGTGGAGCGTTCGCCATGAATGAAAAACGCGGGATGTGAACGGGGGAGGGTTTGCAAGAGGTCACCGGTCCCCCAAGAGCCTCCGCCTGGTGACCTCGCCCCCGGGGGTGCTCCGCCCTCTCCCCCTTTGGTCAAGGAGAACTGGTGCGTGACGTCACGGGGGCCCCATAGGCCGCGTACAACTGTGACCCAAATAGGAGCCGGGGCCCTCACCTCAGGGACGATCGACTGCACTGTGTGGACCGTGAATGTGTGTGTAAAATGTTTAATTCATCTCGTATAAAGTTTTAACGGCTCTCCGTGGTGTATTTTCTATATCAACGCGGAGCTACGTGTATTCAGGAAGATACGTAATACCGGTGGCAGTGACAAAAAATGTGTCACTTTCCAAATTGATACAAATCTCGAATTGTGTCATGCATATATCAAGGATGACGCTTGTTAAAGAAAAAAAAAACAGTTGACCAGTCGACTTGCAGATCATTGAGCCCCAAAAAAACGAAACTTTAATTACTTCCAATGATGTTCACAATCTAAATGAAAAAGGGAAATGTGGTATATGTTTACGTCTGTTTTGGTATGTTCAAAAATAAACCGTGTAGGAATACTAAAACATATCGTAACTAGGGTTATCAGATTTCATGCAAGTCAATCCGGGACGTTCCCCTCAAAAATAAAATCATATCTTTGACTTTTCTATAGATATATTTTCAATCAAAGTGATAAAATTTAGAATATCTATAATTGAAAGTGCTACAATTACAATGAAGAAACCAAAGATTGACTTCACTGAGAGGATTAGTGAAAAAATCTACTAAGGTTTTTGGAGCTAAAAAAAAGCATTTAAAGCTTCAAATAGCTTAAGAGTGCGTTCCATTGCAGGTGATAGTGAAGTATAAAACAGAGGCGAATGGTTCATTGTTGAATATTTCTGCAGTGTTTACCAGACTGTCTGGTCCAGTTTATGTTAATTCTGAGCTAAAAACTTCTGTAGGAATTTAAAAGGTAGTAAACCGGGACATTTGGGCGTCCCGAGAGGTTTGTTCGGGACACCGGGACACGATACTTTAAACTGGTGACAATCCCGATTAATCAAGAAAGGCCAAAGTCGCTTCACAGCACTTATTCAACGATCAAAGAAGTCCACGCGGAACCACCGCTCATTCTCGAATATTTGATCTACCGTTTGTACTTTCTTATAAAAGACAATTTGCACAGCACTGCACTGTTTGTTCGTTTGTCCCGTTAGCCTGATCCGGGGTCTCTATTGTTCAATCATGAATCCACTTAGACAGTGGATATTCTCTCCCTCTCTCATGTTCCCAAGTTACAATAGTATTATGGAATGCGTCAACCAGTTTCCAATTCTATTGAAGTACATACATATGTATGTACATATATCCACTATTAAATTGAAATTTTGTAATTTCTTTATAAAAATCACGTGTTTAAATTACGTTATAAATAATATTGTTGAATTTCACATACATACATAGATAGTATTTTGGTCAAAACCGTCTCATACTGTTTTTATACTCATTTTTTTATTGAATTGATTGAGTTTGTGTATGAAATTCATACACTATAAATAAATTTACTTTTTATTTATACCTATTTCACTAACAAATAATCAATAAATTGGTATAATAAAAGTCAATTTATTATAGTGTTTGAATTCCTTAACTCATTAATTATATAAAAATGGTAAAAGTACTGAGAGATTTGACCACTAATTTACTGACCAATGAATATGTATGGACTGAGAAACTATTATTATTTTATTTTATTATTTTTTACATAGATATGTATATACCAGGAAGGCCTGACAGGTAGACCCCCATGCGCCTTTATTAATTAAATAACTAATTAATCCAATAAGACATCTATGGATTTAGACTTGTACATTAATTTTTACATATTGTACATAAATCAAATTCAGATGTTATTGACAACAGGTAGGATGATTTTTACCAATTTAAGGAATCATTCCAACAATGAAAATCAGATAAATTGGCAAACTTTGATAAGAAGCGATCGACTTGGAGTCTAACAAATATCCAAGTCAAACCAGCAGGTATTAAAGATTAACACGTGATCGAACCCTGTAATCTCTCGGTGCTAAAATTAAACGCAACCACCGAGCCATACCACTGGCTAATTTTCAATAATTACTGATCATTTAGATATAATTCTTACAACTTATTTAATTTACTAACCGAAAACTTACTGAGAGAATTAGTTACCCATCATTTATTTTATCGCAGGCCTATTTTTTCTTTATGTTTAACAAGTTTTCAAAGATAAGTCGAAGTTTTGATGAAAGTTTATATTTAGATTGTTTGAAAAATGTTCGAAAAAAATCTAAATAATTTTATTTTTATCGCGTATATAAGCGTTATTATCAAAAAAGTTTTCGAGTGGGTGTCGATTTTGTTATTGAAAAATAAATTTAAAATATATTATTTCGAATGAAATTCCGATGGTCCTGTCATGTTCTGTGGTAAGCAATCGATTGAATTTTTATATATTCGTTTCCGAGTGATTTTTCATTGTATTTATTAATAATAATATGAACGTATATTTATAGAATTCCCGGAAAAATCGGAAGTAGGTAATTTCTTCAAGGGTAGCCAGATTGTTTTATGTTATCCTTGACGTGTTTTCGAATTTTCAAGTAGGAGTCACAAAAACCAACGAGGACGAAAATGCGTATATCGAATATCCGGCGAATTTAGGTCAAATTTTTTTATGACATTAATTTATTTTTAAAAATAATGAATGTGCTAAAATTTTCTCAAAAAAATAAAGGATGTGGAATATATGTATATATTATTTTCTTATCGTTTTTGCATCGCATATTTGTTTCCATAAGACAAGTTCAAGTCGTAACGAGAAAGTTTACGTAAAGCGGTCGGAAAATATTGAATGACGTCGTTGAAGCTGATCGAAAATTTACTCGGCGACGAGAAAATTTCCACGTGTCTTTCCGTAATACAACTCGTGTTTGAAAATGTGACAATAAAATATTTTAACGCGGCAGGCTTGCAGCCTATTCAAAATTTGTCAAATAAGTCAAATAAAAATTTCCAAGGCGATTAATTACGTTTTTTAATTATATTCGTGACTTGTTGCGATTTTAAATCAAAATATGATACATTACATTTTCACCGGTTAACGAGATATATTTTAATATTCAGCCAGCGGTATGGCTCGGTGGTTGCGTTTATGTTTAGCACCGAGAGGTTACCGGGTTCGATCCCGTGTTAATCTTTAATGCTGCCGGTCAGAATTGGATATCAGTGACTCCAAGTCGATCGTTTCCTATCAGAGTGTGCCAATTTATCTGATTTCATTGTTGAAACGGTTCCTCCATCAAATTGGCAAAAATTACCCTACCCGCTATGTCACAAATATCTGACTTTCGATTTATGTACAATATGGAAAAATTAATTATGTCAATATCCATAGATGTCTTTATGGATTAATTAATTAATTGATTGATTGTTTATTTCGTGTTCTCCAGCCTCTCGAAATAAAGCGATTTATGTTATAAAAAATGCTGCAATAATAAATATTATCTAGGAAAGCGCATTAGGGTTTACATGTTAGGCCTTCCTGGTATACAATATACATATCTACATATGTAAAAATAAAAAAAAAATTGATTTACATATGTACATACATATACAAATATGAATGTAGATATACATATGTTCATATTTATGTATTTTCATACACTTATTTACATTTATTTATTTATTGAAAAAAAATCAATAGGCCTCAGATATAGAACTTCATAAAAATAAAGAATAAATATAACAAAATAACATTTGACCCAATTATAGATTTTTAAAAAATATATAATATATCTAGTATATATTATATTACATTTTTACATTACATTTCGATACCAGGAATGTCTTACAGATAAACCCCAATACGCCTTCCTGGTCAATTACAAACAATACAGCATTTTTATTATACAAGTCGCTGAATTACGAGACACTGAAAACTCGCAAATTAACGAGACATCTATGAATTGTACATAGCTTTTATTGTACATTAATCATACTCAAATAGTGGTGACATAGTAGGTAGGAAGGATTTAAGCCAATTTTTAATCGGGAACCGTTTCAACAATGAAATCAGAGAAAATTGGCAAACTCTGATAGGAAACGATCGACCTGAAGTCACAAATATCCAGGTCTGACCAGCAGCACTACAGATGTACTCGGAAAAATTATTTTCAATCGAGGTCAGCTCATGGTATTGAACCCGGCGCCTCTCGGTGTTAGGCAAAAGCTTAACGACCGATATGTATCATCATCATCGTCGTCATTTACGGCCACTCGACATCCACTGCTGGATTTAGGCCTGTGTAAATATGTATTTACATTGTATGTAGCTTTATATATACATATGTATATATGAACATTATCATCATCAATGCATATTTATGTGACAGAGGTACATACATTTATATGTATGTATGTATTTAAAATTTAAATTTCAAAATGGTTCAATGTATGTACATATGTATATATTATAGTACTTAATTGCTTATTTATGTCATTTATAATACAGCTAATTGATTTTTCTTCATTGCAATTGAAATTGTTTTGTTAATTTAATTAATTTTAATTAACCGAATGGCTCAGGCGGTAAACATTGAAGAAAAAATAGAATTTTGAAGCCTATCGAGTTTGCCGGTGCTAAATTGAAAAGTGAAAACGAGCGGAAACAAACGTTTATATAATTCCATTTTTTTTACTTGAAATTGTTTGCTGTGGTTTTGAATGAATGAATTTTTTTTAATGTCATTTATTATTAATTGAATTATATTTAAAATTGGCTTTTTCTTATTTCATATTTATTGGGTGATGATATTGTTTTATTAAAATATTAAATCATTCAAATCATAATTAAATCTCTCAGTTTTTAAAGCAGACATAGTTTTAATGACATAAATTTTATTTAGCTTTTTGGATTTTTTTCCCATTGCCATAATTTACCCATTTGTACTGTCTGTCTACCCTAAAATTAAAAAAAAATCATATTACGCTTTGCGCTCTTAGAATAATAATAAAATGCCAAAATGGTTTGCGAGAACCATTGAAATTCATCAACATGTATCTATACCGTCAATTAAAACGGAAATAGAAAGTTATACAAAGAACTACAAGCGTAGACTCGAAACCCACTCAAACGAGCTGGCAAAAGCTCTTATAAAGTCTAGTGCAAAAGACACTAGACTAAAGCGCCGCAGAATGCTCGAATAATGGATAAAAAGCTGGCAATTAATGAATTGCCAAATCTTCTGAAATAAATTGTGATAAAATTTGCTTATGACTGACGGGTCGACTTATATTTTTACGCGATAAAAAAAAAAAAAAAAAAAAAAAAAAATATATATATATATATATATATATATATATATATATATATATATATATATATATATATATATATATATATATTACGCTTTGCCACTAAAATTCAAGTCAAGTGTTTATCATTGTGTAACCTCCTCGATTTCTGAAAATTTCAATTAAAACGTTTTTTAATTAACACCTTTATTATATTACGAAGCTTTACTAAGGTCGTCTCACGGGCAATATTCACCCTTTTGATTTGTTCAAAAATGAATAAGAGAGAGAATCGTTCGTATTTGTTTGCTGTGTGCTAAATTTAAATTTGTTTGCTTGGAAAATTTAATAAAACCACTTTGGCTGTCTTAATTTTCAGATTGCATAATATTCGTACATATATGTATATATATATATATATATATATATATATATATATATATACATATATATATACATACATACATATACATGTATGCACAAAACTTAAACCTAGATATTGATTAAGTAATTGAAATTGAATTGCACTGACGCGACGACTTAATTAACTTCGATCAAACGACACCAACTTATTTCATCAATTACTTTGTGTACAGCTTACAGCTGAAACTATTACGTTGGGTCGATATGTTATCTGAAGTATGTGGCGTCATCAAGGGTTATAAGACTTTTTACGTAAAAATAATTGTATTTAAACATAAGCAATGGCCAATGTTGGATATCGAATTCAAGGGTGTACTATACAGACATCCTGACACACTAGCCTACATTTGAAATCAATTTATCACACTGTGTAGTTTCATTTCCCTGGAAAATTCGATCAAAGTCCCGCTGTGAGGCTTCTTATCTCTACTTTCAAGTCGATGCGTGTTTTGAAACTCGTAAGAAGCGTTCGTCTTGATTATGATATATTTCTGACACTTGCCATAAGTAGTTACGTGCGTGAACTTTGATTGTGTAACGGGTTGAACTTCCTTTCATCTCGTCTGGCGTTCTAGACGACCTAGGTACATACATATGTATGTACGATTCGTCCTTAGTGGGTTACGTTTGTTTCATTACGGTCTGAAGATTGTCAAACGATTCATCTCGTTTTAATTAGAGGGAGGCGTCACCGATTGCGAAATATTTCATTTTTTATCATTATATTTTCATAAAAATATAATTTTAATGATATTTTTCACACGGTTGGTATCTGTTTTCTTTATTGTACCGTTGACACAATTTTCTGTCAGTAAAACTATTTAAATGGAAAACTAAATGAGAATCGTCGCTTCGAAGAGTCCAACGCGCGAGAAGGTTACATAGACTTACGGGTCAAGGTACTGAATAGTTTCCAATGATTGAATTCACCGGTTAATTTAGGAGGTATATTTCTGTTTTAAACGTATTATATTGTAGAAGACGAACATATACATATATGTAGATATGTATATGTTCGTCTAAATATTCGTCGCTGCTTGTTTTTCGTCTCACTGTGTAAACTATACCAATAATATGACATATTATATAATAATATATGTTAACTTAGGCTAAATTTTTAAAAATAACGTTATTGTTTGATGGACAATACAAAAATTAATAAATTATGGAATTCTAGTTATTAGTATTTAGTAAGTTTAATAAAATGCTATGTTTGGAATTATATTATATTATTTTAGTTAATAGTTTTAGTTTAAAATTGTTAATTGTGAAATAATTCATTAGCAATTTGCTATTTAATAATAATAATAATAATAATAAATAATTAAATAATTTATGTACATATGCAAATACATATGTACATACAAAAAATAGTGAAAAGATGCCAAGCTTATTTAATACACATATGTACATATGACAACATCAAAAAATCTTAAAGGCTGAATATTTTCAGATACACCTACATATATATGTACATATAATATTAATTTGGAGAAATTAAATTTATGTTTCTTTTAGAAACATGTTTTGTTTCAAAATACAAAAATCTACATAAACCAGTAACGTGGACTAGTTGTTAGTATATTATGCTTTAAAGCAGAGTGGTCACTGATTCGAGTCCCACTAGAGTTTCACTGCTGGCCAGACCTTGGTTTGTGACTCCAGGTCGATCGTTTCTTATCAGTTTTTGCCAATTTTTCTTATTTTCATTGAAATGGTTCTTGTAAAATTGGCATCTGCTTTCCTAATCGCAAGTTATTCAGCGTTTTGAGGTTCGCCAATTAGATAATAAAATGCTGCAAAATATTCTCCATGGATGTCACTGTGGATGTTTGTATGAATTCGCATTGTATAAATTGCTTATGTATATTGCTTTTATTGTATTTGTATATGTAAGTGCAATCGTCGCTTTGGAGCGATCTGTAAAGACGAGTTCTCATGTTCAAATTAGCAAATTAAAATTCCGCAAATCAATTCAGCTAGATCAGTGTCATTAAATACGTTCAAGTTAAAATCTTCTTCCTCATTTGAAGATCCATCAATTTATTGGGATTCGGGTTTAGACTTCAATTTCGACTTCGATGTTTTATAATTTTATTATTATTTTTTATTACATAATTTAATTGGTATAACCGAGTCCCGATTCCCGATTTCTGTTTCAGCTCCGATTCCGATTAATTACAATTCATATTGTAAGTTTATTTTAAATCACGTATCAATCCGAAAGCACCCGTTGAAATTTCAACGGGCATAAAACTAATATTATATAAATATGTAATTCGGTAAATGACAGATGAAGCCTTGGGAGCTTTTTCGCCGATCAACCGTGAAAATGTAATGGCAGGTAAATGGGGAAATTCGAGCAGATTCGATAATGGCCGGATATCACCTTTTTTTTATTATCTCAGTTAAATAATATACCGTAGCTTTTAGGGTCTGCGATCAAAACAGATCGCGGGTGTGATTTTTTTTAACGTGCGATAATTCTTCGCTTTCATTACCAAAGTGCTTTGTTGTTGATATTTAATATTGCTTTATTTTAAAAAAAATAATGTAGAATTTCAATAGCGCTACTTTTACGCATTCGAGAATATTTGTTTGATATAATTAGCACTCTATTCTAGGCGACATATGTATGTACATACTTTTGAAAGACGGCTTAGCTTACATCCCAAAGAGACTATAAAATCGCCTAATTTAATTGAAAATATGAGTTAATTGAAGGGGATATTAATTTTCAGCATTTATATTAGTTTACAGCGTAAATTTATAGACCGGTTTAATTTTAATGGAAATTCTAATATTTTAGTGATATATATATATATATATATATATATATATATATATATATATATATATATGTATATATATGTATATATATATATATATATATATATATATATATATATATTTATATATATATATATATATATATATATATATATATATATATATATATATATATATATATATATATATATATATATATATATATATATATATATATATATATATATATATATATATATATATATATATATATATATATATATATATATATATATATATATATATATATATATATATTAGGCATGCTTTCGTATTTATTTCGAATAAAAAACATTAATGAATTTATGTTAGTTGTACATTATAGAAAATTATAGATGTCAGTTTCATTAACTGTTAAATTTCTTCGCTGTTAATATTTGGAACCATTTTCTAAGATTTAAAATACATTTGAAGAGAATTTATTACGTCAAGTCAATCAAATTAAGCAGTACTTATTTATAAAATATTAAATAGCCTATTAGGGAATTTTATATATATATATATATATATATATATATATATATATATATATATATATATATATATATATATATATACATATATATATATATATATATATATATATATATATATATATATATATATATATATTGTAACGTTACATAGAGAGACGCCCCGTAGACCGGTGACGTCATGGTGACGCCGACCAATGGTGGAGTCGGGCGTTGCGGCCAATGGCTACACCCGACTCCTTGACCAATGACTATACGGGTCATAACGTGCATGCGCTGAGCGCTGAATATTTATAAGTATGGTGCGCTCTCGAACAGTGGCATTCGGATCCTGACCTCCACCGGACGAGCAGCAATAAAGAACTGGAACCTGCCTGCGTGTTTTCTTGTACCTCGACCTGACTCCACTTACCTTTGAATACTCTTCACTGGTGTCAGAAGTGGGATCTACATGGTTGAGACAAGGAGCCACAAAGGTGCGGATTCGGGGTCTTCATCGCTGCCGGAAGAAATGGAGCCGAATCGAGAACAAAGCCCTGGGGAGCTGAGCAACGGAGGACGGAGACGGGAGGAGCAGAGGAGCCGGGTGTCGAGGAGCCGGGTGCCAAGGACACCGGAGCCGAGCTACAAGGAGCTAAGCCAGGGAATGGCGAGCTGCCAAGAGCAGGTCCAGTCCCTGCAAAACACCTTCGCCACGTTTTTGCAGTCCTGGGAGAAGTCTGCGACACCAACGCAGCCGAAAGCCGACGTACATCCAGAACCACCGAGGAGATCAGAGGTATGTTACGAGGACAGGCGGACCACACAGCGAGACACGTACGGGGTGCGGCAACATTCCCACCGGTACGACTACACCACGTTCGACGGTACTGAACGGTGGAAGGACTTCCTCAACCACTTCGAGTTTGCTGCACGGCTGAACAAGGAGACGACGAACCTGGAGGACCGACTGTGCTGCCAACTCCGAGGTGCGGCCGCCATTTTCGCCAGTCAGCTGCCATCGACGCTGAGCTACGACGACTTGACGGAAGAGCTGGCCCAACGCTTCAGACGACAGGGCACACCGATTGCATGCCATGCGGCAGCGGAACAGAGAAGATGGAGTGCGGAAGAACCAGCCGCGGACCACGTAGACGCGATACGAGCCCTCTGCGAAGACATGCTGGAGGGCGTCCACACGAACGCCGAAGCAGTCGAACGCATGACCGTGTGCATAGCGGCGAACTCCTTCACGTACCCCAGTCTACGGGCCAAACTTGGCGCGCTCCGGATCACCCCGACTACAGCGGACGTGATAACCAGAGCCGACGCAACACGACAAGCCGTCATCTTCGAAGCGAAGGAACAACGGTCGGCACAACCAACGTCGAGAACAGTACGTCCCGACGCGGGAGCGTTCAGACCATCTCGACCGGCCGTGCGACCCCCACGATGGGTGTCATCAGACCAGATAGCGCGACCAGCCACTACCACTCCAACGTGTTGGAACTGCGGACAAACGGGACACATTAGCCGGTTGTGCCGCAAGAAGAGGGTCCGGAAGCTGGAGCCAACGAACGACGAGGATGAAGACGACGAGGAGGAGGCGGCTTCGGGAAACGAGCAGTGATCGGCCTGTTACGGGCCAGACCGATCACCGGTGCACGCAAAACACCCGGAGTGAACAAACTGGACGGCAGCGGCACGGCCGGCTCGTTTGTCGTGAAAGGAGAGATCGGAGGCGTGCCGTGTCGAATGGTGGGGGACACCGGGGCGTGCATCACGGTGATCAACCCGGAACTGTTCGCGAAGATCTCTCCTAAAGATTACACCGTCGTGAAGGGCCATTACAGCAGAGCGCGGCAAGCGGCGGGCCAAACCATCAAGATCCACCATCAAGATGGATACGGGTGACCCTTAATCTGCAGGGCGAAAAGTTTCCGTGGAACGTAGCGGTGGCGGATATCCAGGATCCCATATTGTTGGGACTGGACGCACTGAGACATGTCCGAGCTACGTTCGAGTTGGGCGGAGAGGAGAAGTGTATCATCAGGGGCGTGCAACGCGAGAAAGGCAAGAAAAATGCACCTGCTGTCAAGAGCATCCGCGGGGAAGTACCCCACCCGAAGATCACGGCGTTACTCGAGAGGGCCGATATTATGCCAGAAGAGAAACGGCGCCTCGAGACCATGATTCGGGAAAATCGGAGAGCGTTCGCCCGGGACGAGAAGGACCAAGGAAGGACCACCAAGGCGGTCCACACCATCGACGTGGGAGACGCGAAGCCGATGAAACAGCCGCCGAGAAGGATACCGCTAGCACGGAAAGAGGAAGTACGCGCTATGATCGACGACTTACTGAAGCAGGGCGCGATAGAACTGGGGCACGGGCCGTGGGCGTCACCGGTAGTTCCGGTCGCCAAAAAGGACGGGTCGCTAAGGATGTGCGTGGACTACCGGAAACTGAACACCGTCACCAAAATAGACTCACACCCCATCCCGAGGATCGACGACACTTTCGACCAGTTGAACGGAGCGAGCTACTTCAGCACACTGGATCTGCAGAGCGGATTCTGGCAGGTACCGGTCGCCCCGGAAGACCGCGAGAAGACAGCGTTCGTAACAGAGTTCGGTCTGTTTCAGTTCAAAGTGATGCCATTCGGGTTGTGTAACGCGCCAGCGACGTTCGTACGGTTAATGACAAAAGTGGTCGGTGACATAAGCAATGTCCTCGTGTATCTAGACGACATTATCGTGCACAGCAAAACTTACGACGAACACTTGGTGCATTTAAACAATGTGTTCGAACGGATACAGGCAGCCGGCCTTAAATTGAATGCAGACAAGTGTCGATTGTGCTGCCGCGAGGTCGAATTTCTGGGACACCGAGTGTCAGCCGAAGGAATTTCGACAGATCCGAAGAAAGTCCAAACCGTGCGGGACTGGACGACTCCGAAAACACAAACCCAAATGCGCAGCTTCCTGGGACTGGCCACGTACTACCGAAAATTTGTGCGCAATTTCGCCGAGATCGCGAAACCACTCCATCAGCTAACGGAAAAAGGGCGCGAGTTCAAGTGGACACCGACGTGCGAACAAGCGTTCGAAAAGTTGAAAGTAGCGCTGACTACCACGCCAATTATGTCGTATCCCCAGCCGGGAGAGCGATATGTGTTGGACACCGACGCCAGTCAACATAGCATCGGTGCAGTTTTGTCTCAAGTTCAAGGGGGGGTGGAGAAAGTGATCGGGTATTTCAGCCGGACAATGAACAAACCCGAACAAAACTATTGCGTGACCCGAAAAGAACTATTGGCGGCAATTAAAGCCATTCAACACTTCCACCACTACCTATCGGGCTCGAAGTTCACGTTACGAACCGACCACTCAGCGTTAACGTGGCTGAAGAACTTCAAAAAACCGGAGGGCCAGTTGGCGAGGTGGCTGGAAATTCTGGGCCAGTACAACGTGACCATCATTCATCGACCGGGGATAAAGCACGGGAACGCGGACGCACTATCGCGAAGGCCGTGTACGGAAGAGTGTCCCAAATGCTCACGCGCAGAGACAACCGATCAAGAAAACGACTCGGCCCGAACGGAACCAGTAGAACCCGCAGAACCGGAAGCACGAGTTGCCCTCGTAGGGATCTTGCCCAACGAGATGACAAACTCGACGATCGACAAAATCGTCGAGTGGAAGAACGCCGGAACGAGACCACCGTGGGAAACAGTATCTGCTGAGGAGCAGGAACTTAAAATACTGTGGACCCAATGGGACGCATTGGAGGTGGAAGGCGGTAAGCTGTACCGGAGATGGGAGAACACCGCGGGAACACGTCACACAAAGCAGCTGGTGGTGCCGACTGAGAAGATACCCGAAATCATGTGGGAGATGCACAACGCGCCCACGGGGGGCCACTTCGGTATCAATAAAACGTACCGAAACGTGCGCCAAAAATATTACTGGCCGACGTGTCGAATCGACGTCACCCAGTGGTGCGAACGATGCGCACAGTGCGGGGCCCACAACGGACCACACCGAAGGAATCGCGGGGCACTTCAACCGTACCTTTCGGGGACGCCACTACAACGAATGGCAGTCGACATTCTGGGTCCACTCCCGGCCACCGAACGAGGAAACCGATACATACTGGTGGCCATGGACTACTTCACGAAGTGGCCGGAAGCGATTCCGCTACCAAACCAGGAGGCAGAGACCGTAGCAGACGCCCTGGTAGAACAAGTGTTCACGCGGCTAGGCGTCCCGAACGAGCTGCACTCTGACCAGGGACGAAACTTCGAGTCGAAGTTGTTCCGTCAGGCACTGGACCGGCTGGGCGTACACAAAACGAGAACAACACCATACCGACCTCAGTCCGATGGAATGGTCGAGCGACTCAATCGAACCATGCGGGCGCACTTGACGAAGTTCGTCAACGACGAGCAGGACGACTGGGACACGCTGGTTCCGCACTTCCTCATGGCATATAGAGCGGCCCAACACGATGCAACAGGAGCATCACCAGCAGCCATGATGTACGGACGAGAACTGCGCATGCCGGCGGACCTACTATATGGGGGCCCTCCACCAGACAGCGAACCTCAGGATCCACACCGATATACCACGAAGTTGACCGAAGACATGGCCAAGGTACATCGGTTCGCCAGAGCCCACCTCCGGATGCAGAATAGCCGTATGAAGACGCGATACGACGTCCGCAGAACCGAACCGGCGTACGAAACAGGTGACCGAGTATGGCTGTACAACCCTGCCAAGACTCCAGGGCTTTCACCAAAGCTGCAATCGCTGTGGGAAGGACCGTACACCATAGTGACCAAACTTAGTGACGTAGTGTATAGGATACGCAGGGAATTCGACGGCTCAAACCGATTAATGGTGGTGCACCTGGATAGACTCGCAAGGTATAAGGCCGTCGAATATTGACTGTAATTGTATGTAACTATTGTGTAATTGTTTAAGTGTAAATTAATGAGTCGATCGGGACGATCTCTCTTAAGAAGGGGGTTATGTAACGTTACATAGAGAGACGCCCCGTAGACCGGTGACGTCATGGTGACGCCGACCAATGGTGGAGTCGGGCGTTGCGGCCAATGGCTACACCCGACTCCTTGACCAATGACTATACGGGTCATAACGTGCATGCGCTGAGCGCTGAATATTTATAAGTATGGTGCGCTCTCGAACGGTGGCATTCGGATCCTGACCTCCACCGGACGAGCAGCAATAAAGAACTGGAACCTGCCTGCGTGTTTTCTTGTACCTCGACCTGACTCCACTTACCTTTGAATACTCTTCAATATATATATATATATATATATATATATATATATATATATATATATACATATATATATATATATATATATATATATATATATATATATATATATATATATATATATATATATATATACATAAAAGGAAAGGAAACAAAAAACCTAATTAAGCATAAAAGGAAGTTAGATAGGGATAATAATAAGCAAGAATACAATCTAGTAAATATGGAAATTAAAAAGAGAATAGTCAGGGATGTCAGGGATTTTAACAGCAAGCTAATAGAAAATACCATTAAGAATAAAAAAGCCTGAAAAAGTGCAAACAAGATATTTTCTTAGGCAAAAACCAAATGATTGAAATCAGATCAGAGAGCGGAGTAATAATTAGGAATAGAGAAGAGATCATAGACAGAGTTTATACGTTCTATGAAAAACTTTACGAGAACAACAACGGTCAATTTCCCGCTCCGGAATCGACACACGGCCAAAGGGTTCCTGCAGTATTGCCTAGCGAAGTAGAGGCCGCGCTAAAAACTGCAAAGAACGGTAAAACCCCAGGGGAAGATAATATTCCCATTGACCTACTAAAATGTGGTGGCCCCCCCCTAATTAATATCTTAGCTAGGCTTTTCAGCAAATGCATCCAGAACCAAGCTATACCAGAAGGATGGAATAACGCAACTATCATTTTAATACACAAAAAAGGCGAAAAAAGTGATATCAAGAACTACCGACCCATTAGTTTACTTTCAGCGGTCTACAAGCTTTTCACGAAGGTTATTACAGAAAGGCTGAAGAATATCCTCGACGAGAACCAACCTATAGAGCAGGCAGGGCTTAGGGCAAATTTCAGCACAATGGACCACCTCCAAGTAGTTGGCGAACTAATCGAGCGCGCCAACGAATATCAACGGCCATTGTGCCTAGGTTTCGTCGATTATGAGAAAGCCTTCGATACAGTTAGTCATAATGCAGTACTTAACGCTTTACAAACACAGGGAGTGCCGGAACCCTATGTGGGACTGTTAGCTGCAATATATAAGAATGCCACAGCTTCGGTTAAAATTTTTTCAGGTACAGATAGATTAAGCATAGGAAAAGGAGTAAGACAAGGAGATACAATCTCGCCCAAGTTATTCAATGCAGTGCTTGAGGGAGTTTTCAGGAACTTGGATTGGGATACAGCCGGAGTAAGCATCAATGGTCGCTTCTTGAGTCACCTTCGGTTCGCAGACGATATAGTTTTAGTAGCTCGTGATTCAGCTGACCTACTTATCAGACTAACACAGCTGGACAGGGAAAGTAGAAAAGTAGGATTAAAAATTAACGTAGATAAGACTAAACTAATGTTCAATAGTTATTGCATGCCTGATAGCATCCCCTTAGATGATAAACCAGTAGAAGTAGTAAATAGTTATTTATATTGAGGTCAAATAATTGACATGTCTGGTAGTAAAGATGAAGAGATAAAAAGACGTATGAAATTAGGATGAAGTGCATTTGGACGGATGAATGCTGTTTTTAAATCAAAAATGCCACTCTGCCTGAAAAAAAAAAGGATCTTTGATCAATGCGTTTTGCCAGTGATGACGTATGGATGTGAAACTTGGACACTGAACGCCAAGATGCTAAATAAAATCCAATGCACTCAAAGTAGTATGGAACGCTGTATGCTTGGCATAACGAGGAAAGACAGAAAGCGGAACACGTGGGTGAGAAGTATGACAAGGGTAGTGGACATAGTGGATAGAGTGAAGAGATTAAAATGGCAATGGGCGGGTCACGCAGCTAGGAGGATGGACGAAAGGTGGACAAAAGAAGTGCTTGATTTTGATTTTTAAATGCTTTTTATTATTACGAAATTATGTTCACAATACATCTTATATCTATTTTAATAGCTACTGATCTACTGATCATTTTCTATTTTACAATTTTAATTTAATTTGGTTAGTAATCACAGTATTATATTATTCTAATGTTAATCTAAAGCATAATACGAAAAAGAGCTCAAAAACCTATTTACAATCCTTAAAAGAAGTGCTTGAATGGTACCCGAGAGAAGGCAAAAGAGTAAAAGGAAGACCGCAAGGAAGATGGGTGAACGAAATTAGGAAGATGTGCGGAATGAGATGGATGAGTGTTGCGCAGAATAGAGACGAGTGGAAGCGTGTTGGAGAGGCCTTCATCAAGCAGTGGATGGCGAATGGCTGTAAATGATGATGATGATGATGATATATATATATATATATGTAGGATATTAATATAAAAATGATTACAATTATGTATAATGATGTGGCTCATGCCGAACAGTTACGCACTGTATGTATTAATGTTAAGGTTGGTACCCCTGAACCGGGTGTAGTAGTAGTAGTAGGCGTCGCGCCTTGACGCGCCGGTTGCGTACGCGCATCGATTACCGATTGTTCTAAATAAAAATAAGATTGAATTGAGATCGTCTTTACTTGTCTCTCTCTCCTGCAATCCTCCCTACTACCCAGCGGACTTCCTATATATATATATATATATATATATATATATATATATATATATATATATATATATATATATATATATACTATGCTCGAACTGACAAAAGAACATATGTATAATACTTATGCATTTATTTTTCCATATAACATGGTTAAATATTAGGTTTAAATTATTATTAGGAACTGATTGGAACACTACCTGTCTAAGAATATAATGTAATCATTTTATCACTTTGTGACAATCATTGTTCCGTGATATTTGATAGAATTCATGGAAAGTCTTCTTCTTATTTTATTATACGTACATCGTATGTTTGTATATGTATGAAAATGGATTTGATAAATCGTAGAAATACGCCTTACCATAAGATTTCATACGAAAATGAAATAAAAAGTAGAATGCTGTTGTACAAATTTCATTATCATCACCATCGGCGTGGATATTTTTTTATGCCCAAAAAAATGGTTGAGAATAGTGAACCATTTTTTGTACATAAAAGCAACTTCAACACTGATCTCTGATCATCACCATTGTCTTATACGGTTCCCCGATTTTAGCGCAAGAGACAAAACCACCCCGACGTAACCACCCTGACATAACCGCGAGCTGTCAAAACAGCAATAGACAAAACTGCACGCCCAAAAAACCGACAGAATATACATATGAGAAAATTCAAATATCGATTTCGACTTCAATTTTGAATGAAGATTTATTTAAAGCTCATTTTAAAACTTATAATATATTTTATTTTCTATAATCATAAATTTTATGACTAATGAATCATTATTAATTTATTTAAGTTCGGACCATTGTGGCATTACATTACATTACTTAATACGCCACAATGGTGAAAAGATACAGAGAGATGAGAAAAATAAAAATATACACAGACAAAAATACATTTATACATAATTATAAAAACAGTAGCATTATAATAATTTATTTATTTTCAAGTTCAGACCATTATGGCATTACAGGAATTTCTAATGCGCCAAAATGGTCAAAAAATATAACACAAAACAAAACAATTAAACATAAATAATAACAGATAAAGTAAAAATATCAAATAATAAAATTAGTGCAACACAGTAGGAAATGTTTTGCATCTACAGCCAGCACCAATATGTATATGTGCCCATAATTATGAAAGTGGTGCCTATAATATAAATTGCCAAAGTAACAATGTAAGTCGATTTATCGCCGTCGTTAATAATAATTGCAATTGTTTAATTAAAAATGTACTAAAAAGGACATTTGCTTCTCTACCATATAATGAAAAAGAACTTTCTCCCCTCTGGAGAAAGTCTGAAATGGCAGTCAGTAATAAAATATTTAGGAGTAACGTTCGATAGAATGAGATGGACACCTCACATTGAGGGAGCGAAATGCAAGGCGATGCCGGGTATATCCTCAATATATCCAATATTTAATCGCCATAGTTCTTAATCAACTCAAAATAAAATAAAATTATATCGCGCGCTCATATTACCACTTCACCTGTATGGAATAACGCCTCGAATACTAAGCTCCAAGTTATACAAAATAAATCCCTAAAAATAGTTTATAATACACCCATATATACTAACTTGAAAAAACTGCATGCCATATATAATATTCCGTTTGCTACAGACATTACTAACAAACTAACCAGTAGATTCTATGACAGAATCACTAATAACCATACTAACACACTTGTGAAGAGTCTCGATGATTACAACAAAATGTCTATACCCTTAAGGTATAAATTCAGATTACCTAAATACAATCTGCTTTAGATCGTCGACTTTAGAGAGTATTTAATTAATATGTAGTTTTATGTAGGTCAAAAATACATATGTAGTTTTATGTAGGTCGAAAAAAAGAAAATATTGAAATGTTGAGCACCAATCAACGTATGTTGTTTATCTTACACGTTTTTTGTGGGTAGCGATTAGCACAATATGTTAACACGCGTTCAAGGCTCTTAATCAAATGGCGCGATGTTTTCGAAGGGTGCGAAAAAAGGAAATGGGGGGGGGGGGGAACAATGGGATTTCTTAACCGAGGAAAATAAGCCCAGTCATCAGTTATACGGGGTGTAATATTTTCGTCGACTCAATAATCAGAAGCGAGCTATACCACCATTGTGAATATGGGTCAAGGAATCCTCCGACGACGGCTTTATTTACGGGACCGTGACGCCCTCTATAAGACCCCATAGGTCTTCCTTCTGTTCATTCATTGCGTGTTACTCAAGTCCTAGAGTGTGGCATTGCGATCCAAGTGTGGATGAACGTGTGTTTATTTACCATTGGATTTTTATTGTTCTGGAATTACGACCGGGCAATTGAGGCTTTGACCCTCGCACTTACGAATCCATTTGGATCAATCGGGCGTGTTCTGAGATGTTTGAAAAGTAACGCAACCCAATTTAAGCACACACATACATAAATTTGTATACATGTGTATACATACATATGTATGTAGGGGAGAGTGGTGTACCTGTGGACAATTTTCGCTTTTTCACTCATAGCTCAGCCACTTTATTGTTTTATGCAAACTTTTAATGACATTAGATAGGTTGAATATTCAAGATTAAAATAAAAAAGAAAAATTAATGAAAGCATAACAGTTTTTTTATTTTTTGCAAAAATAATAGAGACAAAAAAATTGTCCAAAGGTTAACCTATGGACAGTGTATGTTGTACCTTTGGGCAGATATGATAATTTATACAAAGTAAACTATTTCATCCAATGTTGAAATTCTCAAGGTCTACATTAAATTTCAACTGTGATTTGAGTCTCCCAGACTGGCCTACCACTCGAGGAAGAGGCAATTTCCCAGAAATTTCCTCTTGACAAATATTATAAATTTTGTCATCGACCACAAGAAATCTGTTTGTCGATATTTTATTGTAATACTTAATTTCAATATCATTTTCGATTGGATTATTCATAACTTCAGCAACATAATACTTGAAAGACTTTTTGGTTGTTAATTTCGCAAGAACCTCTAACCTCTGGACGCGTCCAGAGGTACAACCAAATAAATGTCCAAAGGTACAACAAAATGAAATATTCAACTAATATTAAAATACACTTCTTTGTGGTAAAGTTTTAACACATACATATATCGTCGTTACCAAATAGTTAAATAACCACTATAAAAAACTAAATGCATATATTGCATGAAAAGTTATCTTAATAAATATGAAAAAACAAACAGTTTGTTAGTAAATATTTACTTTTGGGTCCCAAATAACAAAATTCTCGAAAAAACTAGAATCTGGCAGCGCGCGGCACCAAAAGGTGGATTGAATGTTGCCAATATTCGATGTTCATAATTCCTTGGAACATTGTGTAGCAAAAATATTTTCCCCGACCGAAATAAAGTCATTGTCCACAGGTACATTCGTCCATAGGTATACCACTCTCCCCTACACTGTTTTTACTGTTTATTTTTTCATTATAAAATACATACTATCGAAACTGCGCAGGCTGTAAGCCCGTGAATTGTGTTAGTAATGGTACATATCTTATGTATATGAGACGTTTTCCAATTTTCTGTTCCAAAAACACTACATTTATATTTCTGTTTGATTTAATTCACAAATTTTTATCACTTCTTTTCATTCGACATGTTCAGAATATTGGAAAAGCAGAATAAACGTATTACAGGCCACCAGTATTTTTAAATATTGTCAAACGTAAAACATTATATCAAATGTTTTACGAGATATTTATTGAAATTAATAAAAGTGGATTAATGCCAATTTCAAATATACTGTGTTAATGTAAGGAGAAGAAAAAAATACGTCCCTTTTACTAGAATGAATTGTGATATAAAATATGTCTTCGTGGGGTAAAATAGTTATATTATTTTATTACATTATTTTATTACAAACATATTTAAAGCAACACATATGGTTAGATAATTATTTTTTTACGTACATATAGTACGTACTAACAATTTTTCAAACATAACAGGACATATGTATGAAGAATATTTATATATAATATAGGTAGGTAGAATACAAATAGAGATATCTATGGACAGTCAATATTTTTTTATACACAGCAAATTTGTAAGAAATACATTATATACATAGGTAGCATTTTATAAGATTCGATATGCTAATAATTCGAATTTGCAAGAAAATGAGGGGGATTATTGGATCCGTCACAAAAATTAAGATTTGTGTGATTTGTGATTTTGACCGAAGTGGTAAATTAAAAATTTGGTCTATTTAAATAGTTATATAAAAGTATTTTTATTAAAAGTGTAAAGACACTTCAAGATAAAATTGATTTTTGTATTGAATTTTCGATTAATAATGTGAGTGTTTTTCTTATTGGAAAGTTATCATTGTAACATCTAATGAAGATATTGAATTAGATTGTATAATAAATACTATTGTATGATATGTACATTCAAAACTTGTATTAATTTAATTACGAAGTATAAATACATGACGTTTTTTCATTGATAAAATACTGGAATTATCAATTTTTGAACATTGAGGGATGTTTTAGAAGTACAGTCCTTGCTTCACAATACCACATTATAATTGCTGGTCAAACATTGCAAATGCAACTCATAGTCTTGAAACTGCATTATCGTCATTACGTGTCAATGGCGTCGATAAGCTGTCATGCCTTATAATCATATTATGAAAGCTGCATTTCATGGCAATTGAAATTTATCATGAAACATCACTTTATTTCCATAATATGATGAATTAAAGAAAGTCAATCGAGATCGAATTCCTTTACGAGTTTCAACTGGTTATGGATGGCTAAGTGATTAAATAATTGCAACATTATTGTGGCTTCTTCGATTCTTAATAATCATTGAAATTTCATCTGCTAAGCCCAAAACCCTTAATCTGTACTAATACAAGTGGTAAAATTTAAATATTATAATAAATTATAGCAGTCCAGTCAATAACGAGTGCGTACAACTTAAAATTTCCAGGGTTGTTCTCTGACCCAGATCCAAATCCAACGTGAACCGGTGACGTCACAGGATTGCAAACTACGTCACGGGGCCGAGGTCATTATGAATGGATTATTGATGAATTGGATGGTCTCATGCAGGTGAGTATATTTCAGCAGGTATATATTTCAATATATAATATGCAGGATAAACGCAGAAGTTCCACGAAAATGCTCAATCCGAAAAACAAGTCTATTTTCACACCCTCCATTCCACTAAAGCTCGCTAAGAAATTGATTCCGACTACTTGGATTACGCGAAAATAGCGAGAAGTGTGAAATTTGATGGGTTACCTGAAAAAAGGGTAGATTTGAAGTATTTAAATTCGACGAAGCTCAACGGCTACGAATTTCTAAGAAGGTTTCAGACATGATGGTTTTTCTTTTTCTTTTCTGAGGATTTCTTTTAATATCGTGAGACGTTTTGCATTGTGATTGTATACGTATGTATGTAAATATAATATTATATATCTTTATTGAAATGATTTTCGCAAGGTGTATTGAAGTGAATATTGGATGATTTTCTTCGGTAGTTTTGAATTTGAGTATTTGACCATGAAGGAGTTCGGTGAAAGTTTTATGTAACGTATATGGAGTGAATTTTCGTCAAGCTTCATCGAAATATGTACGAATGTCGGATCTTTAATGTCAAAGTTTCTTTGGAAAACTTGCCTGCGAAAAATATTGAAGTGTTTGACCTTTAAAATATGTCCACTCCGCAGAAGCAGATTGATCACTCTGATATATCTTAAGTTTTAATTATAGTCGTTCATTCAGTATCGAATTTTGTCATGACGTATATGTACATACATATATATGTAAATGTTTTGGGTATCGAAAAAGTTGTTGGTGAACTTTCTCATCATGACTGAAATTGTTCCACATATGGAATTTGAAATCAGTATACATATATATATATATATATATATATATATATATATATATATATATATATATATATATATATATATATATATATATATATATATATATATATATATATGTATTATTTAGCTTGTAAGTTAAATATCAATAATATAATATGAGTTTTGACTGTTTACGATATTATCTGAAATAAGGTAACCACTTAGATGTTTTTGGGTTTCAAAAAATCATTTTATTATTAGTAATAGTACATATGTACAATAGAACTCCATTTGACAAATTACGAACCAGCTGTTGAAATAAGCTGACCAATTAATTTGATTATTGACTTGAAAAATACTAACCAATAGATGTACTAGCAGTGTGGCTCGTTGTTTGCGTTTATGTTTAGCACCGAAAGGTTAACGGGTTCGATCCCGTGCTAATCCTTAATACTGCTGGTCAGTCTTGAATATTTGTGATTCCATGTCGATCGTTTCCTATCATTGCTAATTTATCTGATTTCATTGTTGAAACGATTCCTCCATCAAATTGGCAAAAACCATCCTACCCGCTATGTCACAAATATCTGAATTTGATTTATGTACAATATGGAAAAATTAATTAAGTCTAAATCCATAGATATCTTTATGGATTAAATAGTTAATTGATTAATTGTTTATTTCGTGTTCTCCAGCCTCTCAAAATAAAACGATTTATGTAATGAAAATGCTGCAATAATAAATATTATCTAGGAAAGCGCATTAAGAGGGCTGGACAGCAGCGCCTTGTCCATACAAACGTACTATACTTCTCCCTTCCTCAATTATGGCACCAGAGAAATTATTTTATAATATGCTATGGATATCCACCATTGGGGTGCATCTATCGTTTTATTTTTTTGATTAATTGTTTTTTATAGGAGCTAGGAGCCGCCGAACATCTATAAAATCGCCTCTTTTTTACACCCACGAAACGAGTCCAGCGTGCTTATTTAACGGTCGATTTAAAAAAAAATACGCCGATAGATGCACAGAAAGTATTTTTCTCATACCGATGATGAAATTTTTTTAAAAATTGGTCCAGTTTTGGAGGAGAAAATAGGAGAATACGAAACCTCGATTTTGACGATTTTAAATTCCGTTTTATCTGGTCGAAGCGCAATTGTCGCATGCACTCAATATATATATTGATATATATTGTCGCATTCACTCAATATATACATACACTCAATATATGTATATATCGAAGAAAGGAACGATAACAAAATTAAGGTTTCGGGTGTACAGCCCTCTAAAGGTTTACATGTTAGGCCTTCCTGGTATACGATATATCTACATATGTAAAAATAAAAAAAATAATTGATTTACATATGTACAGTATATAATAATTTATGCACAAGTCTAAATCCATAGATGTCTCTATGGATTAATTCATTAATTAATTATTTTTATTTTGTATTTTTCAGCCTCTTAAAATACATTGATTTATGCTGCAATGTTTGTAATTAATTGCCTAAAAAGGCGCGTTGGGGTTCACTTGTTAGGCCTTCCTGGTATAGAAATATCTATGTAAAAAAATAATAAAACAAAAAATATATTTAACTGAAAATTTATTATAATAAATATAAATTTATTATAATATACACGTGAATGTTCAAGTTACCGACCATTTGAAATAAGTGTATGTACGAGTATGTGCTAAGGTGACGCTGGGTCTCAATCTATAGAATATAAAAATAATATTCTGTTTTTAAATTGACTATTTAGCATCATTTTATAATTTATATATGTATTCGAAAATCTACTTGATGGATTTAGTCCATAAAATATTATATAAATGCATACATTTTATTTTATGGATCGTCTTTAATAGATTGGATTTCAAGTAGAAAAGTGTGTACAATATGTAATACGCATGATAAAAGGGAAAATACACAGAAGTGTGTGTAATATTTCTTCTCGGAACAATAAAGTTCATTCTAAATTTATGCATCATAAATATTGTATTTAAATGGTGCTATTTCTGGAGATTACCTCTTTTAAGTCCCACTTTAGAGTTCTGGCTTGCTTTTGGGGTCGTAAATTGTTGTTCAGCATTAAGAGCTGAACTTAACCAAGCAGGAAGTTTCCTCGTTCGGATTGTAATGATTTAATTGAATAAAATTACAGGAAGTCTCCGATCTCACGTACAAGGCGGTAGATGTGTAATATCTCAATTGGATAAATTGGGAGTTTTCGTGACACACTTCTTCTGTTTTCTTTGGAGAAATTTCGACGGCTTCCAGGGGATGAATTTTCTCCCCCCAATGGTGGTGGATTTGACGTGATTTAAAGCCTACAAATCCTATGGTTTTCCACTGGATGCTCATCGATCCTATATGTTTTGGGGACGATGAACTTTCCTCGTCCCATTCCATCTCGCGCCCTCTCTCCAGCTCGTAGCTCAACCACAGGAGTCGTCAACATTTCGCTGAAACCCTATTTAATTAAGCATTATGTTGAAGTGCTTAAAATTAAAATTGCGGCTTGAGAAGTATTAGACAAATTCCAGAATAAATTAGTGGGTCGAAGTTGATTTATATTAAAGTTTTACTGAACGGTTGAACCACATACTTGTAAATGCTCCTAATTGGGGTCGTGTAATAATTTTGAATTATTTTGAATAGCTCTAAATCATTCTACATGATCCACTTTGCGATTCATTGCAGACTCGATTATTAATTAGAGCAGAAAAAGGTTTATTTTATTAATGTGGCGGGTGTGGTGGAAAAATATACCCGGAAACACATTGTAAATAATTTATGTATCACACATATGTATACATATGTATAATGTAAGATGTGTCTTCTACGAAATGGTAACACTTCCGCATGAGCAAAAATTAAAATAAATTTGTATATGGGAAATTATCCACTCAATTTTGTAAGGAATACCTCATTCTTTGTTCGTTCGAAATAATATTTATTTATAGAAATAATATCTGCGATTTAAGTTGATCTTTTATATGTATTTGTTTATTCATATTGGAAAATAGAAGAACATTTAATATAAAAATATAATAATTTCACCAAACAATCTATGCACTTTTTATATGTTTTTTAGCTTTTAGTTTAATTTATACCCATTAAATTTTGTTGAATTTTTAATTTTTACTGTTTTTTATTTTCTTCTTAAATTTTTGTTTCGTTAAATACGTTTGATAGTTAAAATTTATTTGTGATTATATATGTTGTGTAATGTTCTGTGTGTATTATTGTAATTGTATGTACATACATATATACATATATAAACATATATGGACAAAGCTGGCTGCGTTTAATTCAGCCGTTTCTACTACATATTTGTGATGATATGGTAGCACTAACGGAAACATGGTTGACTTCATCATTTTTTGATGCTGAACTTTTTGATTCTTCCTGGAGGCTGCATCGTCGCGATAGAGTAGATCGACGTGGTGGTGGTGTATTATTTGCTTGTCGTGATTGGTTTCGGTCAGTCCGGATGACAAATTTTGAAACTCTATCTGGTGAGGACTTATGGAATTCATAACTTGAAAATCATAATCGAGAAAGAATATTACGAAATACAAAAACCTTGTAAACATTCAAGACGATAAACGATATATAATAATAATAATTATTATTTTTAGTTGTTTGTGTATATATATGTTTTGTTTTTGTTATGTCTAATTTATTATTTTGTTTCTTGTCTTTTCTGTTATATTTTTGACCATTGTGGCGCATTAGGAATTCCTGTAATGCTACAACGGTCCAAACTTTAAATAAATAAATAAATATATATTATTTCGCCACAGTGTAATATTGGGGTAATGTGTGAGGACACTGTGGTAAATGTTTATTGGAATAAAATAAATATCCAATAAAAATTAAAACAACCTTACAAGTAGACATCAGACTCACGTGGGTACAACATTAAGAAAAAAAATAGCCTAATTGGGGACTTTTCCTCCTATTTCCTAAAAAAATATATATATACATACATATATACTCGTATATATAAGAATGTCCTTCGGAAACATTTTTACCTTCAATGGTTTCCCATTTGCCCTCCGTAGTGAAAATAATAAAAAGTGGGTGTAGGTAATGATTTTTTTAATAAGGTTTGATTTTTAATCAACAAGCTCTATGAGAAAAAATCCGCAAACTTTGACAGGTCAATTCGTGCTTATATAATCATCCAGATCTTACCAACATTGGTAGATAGACATTGGTAATTACTGAAAAAAAATTGAATTTGAATCGACTACTTTTTAATCTGGAAACAATAACTATTGTATTAATCAGTGGCTTACTGGCTGACATGTATGTACATACATTGTATTTAGAATCACGAAATAATAAGAATCCATTTGAAATAATTGAAATTTATTAAATATGGACATAACATTTTTCAAGTTGAAATTATTGTTTTACATGTAAGTATATAGAAATATATGAATATAGGTTTCGTGAGCCACAGTACGATGCACCTGAGCCCGAATGTAGGTGACAGCTCTTGCACAAGTGCACACTGCAACCGATGCAGACTGCAGTGCAGACGATCCTCCATACATTTTCCCCTCTCCCATACCCTAAAAAGCCCAACCCAACCGTTGCGTTCCAACATACTAAGCCGTCTGTCTCTTTCCCTCCCATTTCCCAAGACGCTTTTTCATCTCATTTTCCGCCCGCATTGAGACCCTTCCTTTAGGACCGGTGCGGCGGGCTAAAAATAAACCTCTCCCTCACATCTCGCTGTGTGCTTTCTATGTTTAGATTATTTCAGTCATCTTCATATTTCAGCCTCTAATGCAGACGGGCAAACGAGGAAGCTTTCTCCCCGCCAAATTCAATTACTGACAGGATGGATTTTATATATACGCGTCTATCTCCGCATTTAAACAGAAAAATTCAATGAGAAAAAATTACTTTCAGTGTTCGTTAGAAATGTTTCGGGGGACATTTGAACGGGGCGTTTTTCCAGCTGTCATTTTTTTTAATGAGGAAATCCTTTTGCAAAAATCAACCACATTGAAAAAGTTTCAAAAATAGCATCCGATCATTATTATATTTTTTTCTTTAAATAAAGCTCTGCGGCGAAAGCAATTTTGCCACTTTGGCTGTTTTTCTTTTTTTTTCTTTAATAATAGTTTATATTGATAATTTACTTAAAATAGAAGACGAGGTGAAGCTTCCCTTTTTTCATTATATTTATAATGAATCATTCAATTTAGTAAAGGCTAAGTTTATTCTAAATTTGCAAGGAAAATTGAAAACATAAAATAGTAAATACGATTAGGAATGAGTCATGTTTTTAATGTATTTTAAGTGCAAAAGTTAAATAAAGCAATACATTTTAATTTAATAGAAAATTGATGTACATTTTATTTTTTGTTTACTATTAGATAAACCATGTTTAAGCGGTTTATATTACAAATTATATTACAAATACCGAGCGAAGCCGGGTAAAACCACTAGTATATTATATAAAGATCTTTAGTATCTATTAATATTTCATAATCCTGCGATCTAAATACTCATTTTGATCGCAGGATTATGAAATGTTAATCTCAAGACTACAAACAAATTTTGATGTCATATTCATATTTTGTACTAGTTTATTAATTGTTAAATTACATTTTTTTATTTGTATAGTACATAAATATGTACATAATTTTCATTCCGTAACATAAATTACATAGTTTTAAGACTTTACTCAAATATTATTTTATTTGAGTAAGTGATTTCAATTTAATGTTACACGAATGGTTTATTTACGTGTTTTACTTGTGTGTGATTTATGTGTAAAATGTTTGTCTGTGTATGTACATACATATATATGGATTCTATCTATTAAAAAAAATCTTATTTGTATAAGAATATACGAGTATACGTACAATTCAGTAGTTATATAACATCTAGAAATATTTCATACAATGTGACAACCAATAAACGCGAAAAATTTGATATACGCCTCTCATATACCGACAATTGATCACGTGGCACGAAACTAGTTTAGTGATGATTTCTTTCGTTGCACAATCAACGGCAGATCAGGGGGTCTTCATCACACAGTCGTTGGGGTTAAAAATACCCTTAAATTCACCAAATCCCCCCCTGGTGTGGTGGCTCAATTAGCGGTCGGCCGAATGACGCGTTTTGCCCGAGATGAAAATTCGGCGCCATTGAACCCCTATAAAGCGTCCTTCACATCGTACCAGGTGTCACCCTTTCGTTTTTACTACACGTAATCGTATTAGGGATAAAAATCCGTGTTGCCAAGGCCCAAAATACACACGACGCGTCTCTAAAGCCTATAGTGGAGATTGCAGACGAGCGAAATCGGGGAATTTCACACTCGAGCTGCTTCAGTTCTAATGAATTCATACTATATTTTTATTCGTCGCCACTGCGAGATTTTATTTCTATTAAGATATACTTACATATATACATATGTATTTCAAGAAAAAAATTCCATTAGATTTAGATTGTTAAAAGCTTTTGCAACTACAAAAAGATAATGAAATCGTATAAGAAATTACGCAGTACCCACAAATACATGAATTAGACGGGCTCCATATTCATTTTTTTTAATAAACATATACCTGTGTATTTATAGGTTACTCCAATATGACACTGTGGCCAGATAATACTTATATATATATACGTAAAATAATATATGTATCATAGACAAGAATATACAAATTATACCTATGTACATATACATATATGTAAATACATATAATCATACGTACATACATAGATATAAAATATATAAAAAAACACATGGTTCACCGTATTTACTAGGATGTTTAATATAAAAATATTAACAAACAAAAATAATCTCTCTCTATTTTTGATTTATAATCTGAAAGCATCTAGAATATTCTAACAAATATTGTATTACATTCAAGTAATTTATTTAATAATAATTGCGTATTTTAGTACGATGAGCCAAAAGTGTGTTCTAATTACTGTTCCGCTTTTAAATGTTTGAATATCACGTATAGATTCAAACAGCAACCTTGATCCATAGCCTGGTGTAGGGTTGCCATTAGGGTGTAGGACAGGGTTGCCAATTTGTTGTAACCGTTTCAATAAAATTAGATAAATTGGCAAACCCTGGTAGGAAAAGATCGAATTGGAGTCACATATTCATGGTTTGATCTCACATAAGTTTGCCAATTTATCCGATTTTATTGAAATGGTTCCAACAAATTGGCAACCCTGTTCTATCTCTTTCGCAAAAATTCGAGATATTCAACACCTTAATTTTCGCTGATCAGAAAATGCTGCAAAAAATCGTTCATAGATGGCTCTGTGACTGTTAATCGTTTGACCAAAGATGTCGTGTTTAATAAATATGTGTGCTTGTACCTGTTTAAATAATTATTAATCTGTATAGCATACAGATTAAGATCCGACGAGCGTTGGAGCAATCTGTAATGGTGCCTATGGACCAAACCAACGACGTCTTCTGGGCCAACTTTTAAAACCAGTAGCGTACAAAATATCGAAATAAAAATTAAATTAAAAAATTGAAATTAAATATCAAAATTAAGCTAAAGAGCGAGATTCAGCTAAAATTAGATCACCGTTGATGTTTTGAAATACAATAATGTTTTGAATTACGACGATGCGTATTTACAACCAGAGAAATATTATAATTTCTCTGCTTACGAGCGAAAAAAAATCTTATTATTTCTTAAAAGTCGTCACGATATGCTACTGTGTTTCACAAAAAACCATCGGTGTCGGTTGTCGGTGTTTTGTCAAAACATAAAAAAAAATTAATAATCACACATTATCCGATAAATTTTACCTCCGAGATGGATTTAATTATTTGATTTATTTCGACGAGAGAAACAATTGAAGAATAAAAAAATCCGTTTGATGTAACCGACAACACCCCGGGTTAACTTCCATCGTTGGATCACCCATAATAATACATGATATATGCTCAGTAACTGTGCTTTACGGGGAAGTAAAAATAATAATTCTTTGATTTTTTTTCGATCTTAGTGCGTATCTTCGTAAGTCAAAACATCTTCGACAAAGAAAAGTCGAGGATCACCTGTATGTGATTGTTGATGATCTAATTTTAGGTCAATCTCGAAAAATTATTTAAATTGTGCATGTTCTGTTTTAACTTTCAATATTTAATTTTAATTTTAATATAATGATTATAATTTTATTTTGATATTTGAATTTAATTTTAATATAATAATAATAGTTTTAATTTTGATATTTAATTTCAATTTTTAAATTTAATTTTTATTTCGATATTTTGTACGCTACTGGTTTAAAAAGTTGGCCCAGAGACCGTTCGTTGGCTTGGTTCGTACGCACCATTAGACGAGTATGCATGATTAATGGAATAAATGAAAAAAAAATATATAATAAATCAATATGACTTTACGTTTTGTTTCAAGATTACATTTATTCCATTATTGTTGAATTTTCATATGAAATACTTCCATTTGTGTTGTATTTTCTGGAATAATAAGTTACTTCCGCAACTATTACAAATTAAAATTTTCAAATAAGCTGTACATATGTATGTATGTTCTAATGAATAGGAGAATTTTACTAACAAGAGTAAGTAAGTCATAAGTAAGGTTTTGTATGTATGTACATATGTAAGCATAAAAATTGTTTTAATGAGTGTAAAACTGAATAGTAAAGAATTATATTGGTTTTATTAGAATCATTATAAACTTGTATTGTATTTAATATCAAATGTAGTTTTTCGAATTCCATATGCTTCAATCGCCGTAATCCAATTGGAGCGATTCGTTTATTTATGAAGATCAATCTGAAAATGTTTATTTCATTGTATGAGTAATATGAAAGGATAATTCAAGGATAAAAATTCAAAAGTAAATTAATTTTTCAATATATTTTTTTATTGTTTTCGATATACCAAACATTTCATTGCGTATAATTTGCACATTATTGAATCGTCTACAGATAAATGGCATACAGCCGTACCAAACCTTTTTATAATATTTAATTTAATTAAGTTACAAAGTACATTTTCTACAATATGTATATTTTTATATTAATATAAACGTAGTACGATACAGGCCGACGTGATTAATTTTAATAAATTAATTAATCATGAATTAAGGCTAGGTGCACATTACGTTAAAATTACATTTATATTTATTTAAAAGAAAACTTTTATAGGTGATTTGATATGAAATATTGAAGTTAAGGTGATTTAATTTTTTTTTAATAATTTGGAGAAACAAAATTTTTACTCTAGATATAAATTGGTGTCGAGAGATATAATACATATATAATATTATAGAGAAGTTATGTATGTCGAAACATTTTTCATCAGTGCAGTTGAATTTTGTTCAACAGTGAATTTAAATAAATCATAATGAAAGGGATTTTAATAATTAAATTTAGCTTTTCTTTTTTTTTTGGTTTTAAATGTAGATTTCATACGTTTTCGTACAATCGAAAAGGCACTAAGAGTGTTTTGCACAAAAAACAAGAAATATGTTATTTCTGAATTGCCAAATTCCGATGTTATCAATTCTGTTATTTGTATTTATTTCGTTTTTTTTAATAATTATTCTTAAAATTTTTGTCTTCAATATCGTATAAAAAGGATAATTAGTAGTTTTTAGCAGTCTTTTCAAACTAGCAATATTTAAATATCGACTGGTCATATTATAATATGCAAGACACGATCTGATTCAAAAATAATAAAAAAAAACCGATATAAAAATAATAAAATCAATCCGTACATTCCTTCATGCGACTTTAAAATTAATTAATTTACTTATTTTACGAATTATTCAAATTCCAAATTAGTACAGACTTTATCACATTCTAAAATAATTGTTTTACTATTATCACAAACTGAACAACACCGGTGTCGATAGCTTTTTTTTTACAAGTGTTGGTCCATTAATCATACAATTCGATAAAGTTTCTAATGATAATTTTAATAATAATAATAATAATAAACACGTGAATTTATAACATAATTGACACAAATTATACTAAATCGTATAAGTGTTCTTATATATGAAATATTATAGAAAAATCTTTCCTAAATGTTTTTTTACTTTTGCTAAGAAAATTCCTCTTTTTTAAATAGTAGTCAAAATCTATGTTTGCTCTCTACGTGTGATAAATACATAATCAATTCGCAAAGTGATAGGAAATTTATATTTTAATAAAATGCTACATATTATAAAAACAATTAATAATTTTGAACTATCGATTTATCGACTAATGCCTGTTAGAACGAGTCGAGGTGTCTGATGCTGGTTTCTACCTAGAGGTACTCTTTGTGTGGGCAGTCCTGATAGTCCACGAACGTATGTGTAAGTTACTGGTGGTCGTAAGATTTTCTTAGGTTGTGAGTTCTTCTTGCTCGTCCGAGCCGGTTTGTCTGAATCCGAATTTCCACTGCTGCATGAGTGAGATCTGGAGGAGATGCTGAGACTTTGGAAAACTCTTCTGAAAGACGAGGTGGTGGATCTGGGTCTTCGTCTTCTCTTGGGTGAATCTTCACTCCCAGTATCGCTACTGGAGTAGGAGATTTCCCGGGGGTCTGGAGATACTGAGGTGGTGGAGCCAGCGCTTCTCCGAGATCTGCTGGAGTTGGAGTCTGTGCTGGAGCTCCTGCAGTCGTCGTCCGAGAGACGAGTTCTGGCAAGGCGGCGCCCCAGGGCCCTCAGGAGACGCGCCCCTCTTGCAGTTTCTACTTCCTCCATCGGTGGCCAGATGATGATTGCTGGCAACGGTAATACAGGAGAAGATGGTATGGTTCCGAACTTGTATGTATTTGTTTTGGTTGAAGAAGTTTTAGCGCGCGCGAGAGTTTTCACGAACACGTTTGATTTATGTTGTTATCGTGTGAAACCCTGTCGCTTACTGACGGGAGGGTGCCTGTGCATCCCCTTTTATAGCCTGCCATCGTTCGGTGGAGGGGTGGAAAACTGACGGTGAGAGATTTTCCGGCCGCGAGAGCGAGACGGGAAAATCGGACGGTCGCTCGTTCACCCCACGAAAGTTTCAAAATTAGCTTTCCCGTGCGTTTTCCGACTTACGTACGGCTTGAACATAACATGTAAGGATTTCGTTTTTATTCAAAACAGGTATTAAATGCGTTATACTTTCTTGGAAGTCTACGGTGTGATTGTAGGTGGTTTAATAAGCTGGATGAGCAATATTTCGAATATTTCTCATCAAATATTGTTATTTTTAAATTTTATGTATAGGTATACGAATATTAGTTTATTTTTTTATAGAATAGTTCTCTAGCTCATACTTACGAGCTTAGTCAAGACTCGTTTTGGGATAATAGGTCTGAATATATGTATATGAATATTATGTACATGATAAAATACGTGAGAAAGACAAACAAAAAAAAAATATTCATCAAAATGAAGTCATTAACACAATATATTAATCGAAGTAATGATCTTTTTTTCATTTCCGTGTTCCTTTAAAATGTTTCATTTTACGAAGTACTATGTGTACATATTTATATTTAATTTGAATTGAAATTTTACTAAGAATCGTTCAATGATACAAAAGTATATACATATGTATAGGAAATGTTATTAAGCGAAAAGCTTCAGTTGAAATTTTGGAGCTCAAAAAATAACAATGAGAATAAATTTTAATTACGATTTCCATGAAATTTTCGTGCAACGAATTACTAGAAAGCTTTTCTTTCTTATACGATAGATTATAAAACAATATTTAAATTTGATTAAAAGACGATGATGAGATGGATTTAATGGTATAAGTGTTATGATAGGTTATATATTGGGTTGGTAACAACAAATGGGCTGTGATAACAAATGAACTCATTTCATACACGACATATGAAACAAAACGCATAATACTATCTTAAGTAAACATTGTTTGCAAATTATAGTCATTCAGAAGCGCTTTAGATTTAGTATATTTAGATTTCAAAGCTTGGCGTTCTAAATACATGGTATTTTAAGACCGAATTTATTATGCAGGGTACGGAATAATGTCTTTGTTCTTAATTATTGAATTTACACGAAGACTGTACAGATGTTGAACAATAATTTTCTATCATTGTTCAGTCATGTATTCAAATTTGAAATTGTTTCTTGAATATGTTTCAAATAACTGCAACGATCATTTTCATTGCAAAGTAAATGCAAATACACTTAAGGTTGTCTCGCGTACACAAGTCAATCTTACAATATTTTCCCTATGAAGAATAAAAATAAACATAGTAATACGATACACGTGTCGATTTTATATTTTCTCTGAAGTGTTTTTTTTTCACATGGAGTTATTATGTCGCAATCTTTTTTTCGCACATTGTAAGTATTCATCGGAGTTGGGGAAAATTCTGTTTTCCACTCCTGAAAACCCCAATCGCCGTGAAAAAGCCTTCCATTGCCTCGAGTCACGCTATCGTGTATCATCATTAAGTATCATATGTCGTTTCAAATGACATCTAACTTGGTTTCTTTTGAAATTGTACCAATTTCGATGTTTTTTTTTCAACAACATTTTAATTCGGTAAGAATTATGCCATCTATTTTTATTATGGAATTTATATATAATATATATGTTTATGAATACATACATATGTTGAAACCTCCCTGTTGATATTTTCATACTTTTCACACTTTATCATACTTTTCAAGTCATTTTTCCATGCATTGAGCAAATCTCTTGAATATATACGTACATAATTTCCGTATTATATTTTTGTATTCAGATGCCACTTCTGTACAGTTTAGTATAATACATACATACCTATATATTATATAACGTCAATTAAGTTCAATCTTTGTTGTTCTCAATTACATATTCAATTGGATATAATTAGGGACTCCAATCCGGTCGTTTTTCAATATCTACGTTCACTAATCCCGGGATTAGTGAACGTAATCCTGAAAAACTTGGGATTGATCATTTCTTTTTAAATCGATATTTTTTAATATAATTATATCAAATGGAATTCTCCACCACTTACCAGCACGGAGCAATAGAGATCTACTTTTCATCCCGTCTTTAAGGTATTTTTATTTTTACATACCTCTTCTTAGCTTGTTCGAATTTTATAAGCATTTTACCGATCGATTTATACTCTATTAGACCTTGTATTTTATGTATAAATATATTCACATATCATATAAAAAGTAATTGTTTTACATGTGAACTAAATTGTATAGTCTTTTTTGACCAAATTTATCAAGAAAATTCTTAATTGAAAATATTCACGAATAAATATTCGGAATCCCGAGATCATCTAATTGTGGTCCCGAAATCCCGGGTTCAAAATTTTAGCTCAGGATTAGATTAACTGGGTATAATGAATACTTATTTTTTTAAATTTGGTTTGATTTATAAAATAAATTATATTCAATCAATGACGAAGCGAATTAATGTACCTATTAAAAATATATAAATAAATAATTCTAGATTCGTATTTATCAGGGTTGATATATAATGTTACATTTTGTTATTCCTATTCTATATATACATACATACATATATACACTCTTGGAAGGGAAAATAATACATTTGTATTGGCAAAAAATGTCTTTGTACATATTTTTACACATGTGATATTAGAAATGCGTGTTTGGAGATTTATAACAATACATGTATTAACTTTTATCAACAAAATTTCAAACTTACACAATGAGGTTTTTTATGAATTATTTACGGTTCATTATAAAAAATATTTTCTTTCAAATTCCTATGATTTTACGAAAATAACGTTTAAAAATATTCCACCTTGTTCGATTTTCTTATATTTTGGGTCGTTGTATTTCGCGTCGCACTAAATCAATCATCTTTCAGACGACGGAGTTTTTTCAGACTACCAATCGTCGTCTCTTATAGTTAAATTTTCTTTTGATTGAACACACGTTTGAAACACAAAAGAAGCTATATACATATATGTATATGTAGTACCTTTCCTAAAATAGCCCGTCGCCAAGAACAGAGCGCTACCTTTTACAAATGTATCTACATATGTATATTCAAAGTATAATACATACATATATTTTGTAGCATTGTACTATATATAAAGCATTATTATTCCCTTAAACGTTGGCTGTGAGACTCAAAGCTTTACACAAAGTGTGTGTTCTATTATGTGTCTTCAAAACTTAACAATTTACTGTTGTATGATATATTTACGGAACGCGAGCGAGAATTCGTCTTACGACAACAAATTTTGCAAAGACGATAACGTTTCAGGAATTCAGTTATAGTAGTGTGTATAAATAAAACGTAGTCTTGGAAAATTCCAAGATGTTTTTTACCTGAATTTTCTCTTAATGAAATTGGTAGTTTTATTATATATTGTGACTTAAGGAGCCATCACGTAATTCGAGTCTCAGTCAAGGGGCATAAATCTAACGAAAGGTAAACAAGGGTTCATCACCTTTGAACATTAGCATTGGCTATAGATTCTCAAACATTTAAGTCTCTGAATACAAAATAAATGAGCTCATTGGGCGAAATTCTTTATTTATTCCGTAATCCGTGCATTATGTGTGCGTACACGTCAATCATCCATGTTATGAACGCGCTGGATTAAAATTTTTGATTGAGATATTTCATAATTTATAGCCATTATGATCGTATTATATGTTGCAAAAGTAGGATAAGCCTAATTGAGGATTAATTTTGATGGCCATTCAATATGATCCGTCAGAAAAGGTTAATTGAAATTTTTTTAAGCCGAATCTTGTTTACAGGCTCGAATGTGTTTTTTTTCGATAATTACATTTAAAATTCTACGATTATTACAATTAAGAAAAGATAAAACTGTATTTTGAAATTTATAGATACTGCATAACAATTTTAAATTTATGCATAACAAGGATTTAAAATTAAGAATTTTTCTGATTTGATTCCAAGTATTGTAAATATTATAATTTTTTTGTTTTCTTAAATATTTTTTTTTTCCATTTAATTGAATAATAATTAATTTTTTTTTCCATTATTGTGTAATAATGAATAGTATACTTAAAAATAATCGACCTCCAATTATAATTTTAAAATTGGTCATTTTCTGAATGGCACATTTTTATTATAATTATTATATGTAAATGTATACATTCATATATATATATATATATATATATATATATATATATATATATATATATATATATATATATATATATATATATATATATATATATATATATATATATATATATATATATATATATATATATATATATATATATATATATATATATATATATAGGCATGCTTTCGTATTTATTTCGAATAAAAAACATTAATGAATTTATGTTAGTTGTACATTATAGAAAATTATAGATGTCAGTTTCATTAACTGTTAAATTTCTTCGCTGTTAATATTTGGAACCATTTTCTAAGATTTAAAATACATTTGAAGAGAATTTATTACGTCAAGTCAATCAAATTAAGCAGTACTTATTTATAAAATATTAAATAGCCTATTAGGGAATTTTATGAAATTGAATTCTATAATGGCGAAAATTTTGTCTATCCAGCTTAAAAAATTTTCGAATTTCTTTAATGAATTGTTATTTATAAAAAAATCCAATTTATATAACCGAAAATTTATTTTGGTCCATCAAATGTCAACGTATAGCATTGAAATTCAATTAGTGGAATATTAATCCCTTGTTATAAATCTACAGTGGGTGTTTGTTGTTGAAAAAAAAAACCTATAAATTAACGATGTTACTTTAAATGATGTTGAAATATCAGATTGCATAAAAAATATCAGCATCATAACATAAACGTAACATGTTAAAAATTTGGACATAATTTTAATATGTGGGATTATAGATTTTTCAATTCCAATTAAGGTATAAACGTTTTATACTTTTTACTGCATTGGCTCTTTGATTCGATTTAAATAATCAATTTTGTAGTTGTATGAAAACTTAAACTTTAAAACAAATTTAAACTTGAAAAGCTTAAATTTGGTCCAGACACTTTTCAGAAATCAACAAAGTTTGACATATTTCGTTTCGCTCATTTTGTGTTTATAATAAAGTTAAATATTGATAACGATGACGATGGCTGTACCTGCGATTTTCTTTAGATTATTTTATGATTTGTCTGGTTTTTTACCACCATTAGTCCTATCGAACTGAAACGTAATATCGGTTACTGAAATGCTAATCAAAACGAGCTAAATTTCAAATTTTCAAGTTGATTGAAAATAGTACCTCCTCTTAAAGGCGTCCTCTTTTTTTTTAAATTTTTGGATTCAATAAGTATTTTCCAAATATTTGTACCTCGACCGGAAGTAGTATGTAGTTTTACTATAGAGAATCGAGAATTTTTTTATGTTTTTCTAAGAAATCTTGAAGTGTATTGAACTGAAATTTGATATCTAGAAGTTTAAGCTTAATACCAAGTTTTATATAAAATTTGATGAAATTGGCAATTTACTTGTATAATTTTTCTTCCATTATTTTTTTTGATGCTTTAAATGTAAAGTATAATCCTTGTATCAATGTGATGAAAATAAACAAAAATCACTAAATTTAATAAACCGAAAGTTGGAGTTTTTCCGCTTAGAAAAGTCAAAAATTTTGTTCCACAATTCATTCCACACCCCTGAACGTATCAAGCTAAAAAATTATATTTGTATTTTTTTATGCACTTACGTAAGTTGATAAGGCTTTGGTCAGAATTTGTATACCGGAAGTAGTATTTTTTTGACCTTTTAAATTATTTTTATCTTCTTGATATTTTGTGTGTATAATATTTATAGTGATTTTAAGTAATAAAATTTTTTTGAACAAAATCCGACTACCGGAAGTAGAACTTTTGTCTTGTAGAAGTTTCCCTACATTTACGCTCAATTTGTATCGAAAATGCTCACATAACCGATATGTGTGAACGTGTATGTATTTTTAATTAGCGAATTTTGTTGTGTGACCTTCTTATATTCATCAAATACATATTATAGATAAAGTCATGGGTTTGTCACATCTAAATATTTTATCATATGTTTCTGCTTTTGTTTTTTCTATTGTTGTCTTGCGTTGGCCATCGTGGCGTATTAGGTTCTTCCTATAATGCCACAATGGTCCAAAACTATAAATAAATTATGTAAATCAATACAATTACTTTTTGAGATCAATACAATTACTTTTTTTTGTTTCAACTGTATTTTTTTAAATTAATGTCAAGTGAAATAAATTATATTTAATAATGTTCCTCTTATTCTTTCAAAAATTTGTTGTCAAACATACACTTATCATATATACGTTTGACAACAAATACATTTGAAAGTGTAATAAAATTTAAAAATATTGGAAAACTCAGGTTTCTAGACGAAATTGTCCTTTTCTTGATCCTTCCGTGTACGCTCACCGTACTTAATTCTTTAATATGCTAATGCCTAACAATTACCTATTAAAGGATACCTACAGGGTCCTTTCAGAGTCGTTGAACTCCATAACAGTACATTCACATGTTCGACATATCCACAACTTTAAAAAGCATTAATACAAATATTACATTGAACAATACGTAATTGTACTATTATATACATATTTGATTTACATAACTCGTTTTCAATGAATGTTGGATATATTTGGACGGATTTAAGTTATTCTATTTTAATATATTCTTGTGATAGTTGCATAAGTATAACGACATATGTACATATGTATATACAGATTATATGTTTAATTGGAAATGCGTAACTGCATTTGTTATGCACTGCAACTTCATTCGTAATCAAAATACAAATGTCATTGACAGTTTGTATTTTTCATATAATTTACTAGCTGAATTCGCCCAGCGTTGCTCGGGTGTGTGAAATTTGCACACACACAAACATAATTTTTTTTTGTATGTGCATACATATGTATGTATAATAAACTCGGATTGTTTTTGTACGAGAACTTTGTACAACAACAAAAAAAAGGTTTCTTATCCACATAATATTTGAGATATTTTGATATGCATATACATGAATATTTCATTCATACTGAATATTGATTAATTAATATTAAATATGCTACAGCAAATATTGGAAAATGTATTACCAAAAACTTATAGACGATGCTTGAAATTATGTAAGAATCGAAAAAAATAATAAATCTAGATCGGTTATCTTTAAATGTCACTCGTGTAGTGTTTTCCATCCAAACCGGTCAGTTGGCCTTGATTTGGGTCAAAAATTTTTTTAGGAAATTGCCAATTGATCGATTCATTTTGTTTGTCGTTTAATTTTATGATCGTTACAAAGCCCGTATCCACGTGCCGATCTTAGTCGGAAACGGGTAGGAAAACTTTACACGTGCCGGTGATGGGTGCGTGATTGTTGGAAAATTTCAGAGATTTGCCTCGTTTAGAAATAGAATAATTGCAGTTACGTTTTCAATTGTATGCCGCTCGTGTAATATTATGGACATATAATACATTGTGTGGACATTTTTGTATAAAATACTTTTTTAGTACATATTATATATACATATATATATATATATATATATATATATATATATATATATATATATACATATATATATTATTTTATTTATTTATTTTATTTTATTTATTTTAAACAGACCATTGTGGCATAACAGGAATTCCTAAAGCGCCACAATGGTCAAAAAAAAAAAATATATATATATATATACATATATATATATATATATATATATATATATATATATATATATATATATATATATATATATATATATATATATATATATATAAATATATATATATATATATATATATATATATATATATATATATATATATATATACATATATATATATATATATATATATATATATATATATATATATATATATATATATATATATAATAACTTGATCGGCAGATTTATTTTGTATTTCATCGATGATATACTATACGTATGTATGTATATGAATATATGTACATATATATGTATGTATATATGCACACACGTAAGTATATTGTAAAAATATAATGACTTTTGACTTACATACATATGTACATATACCATTTGAATGTTGATTGTCTCGTCTATTTTCGTATTTACTCAGTGAAATATTATACATGAAAGGAACACATCGATTCTATTGAAAAGATATTTTATATATATGTATGTATAATATAGGATATATGTACATATGTACATACATATGTAGATATGAAATATTGAAAATATGTAGATTTTGAATATTAATGGTACCAAAGAATATTGCTTTTGCATTTTTGAATATACATATAAATGTGCGTTTACTTTAATTAAACCTGTTATTATAAATTTAAGTACATACATACATTCAAAATTTTGTTTCGTATGTGATCAACAATGGCTATCAAAACTAATTATTATTTATGAAGAATAATGTTGTGCTTTGTCTTTGTGATGTTAAAATCAAAATTTTCGTGTAATTTGAAAACATTAATGATTTTTTTGAATGTAGTTTTATTTACTTTATCAGGTTGTTTTCCTACCTTTGCAAATACTTTTCATGTTATAGGCATAACAATAAAGCAAGATCAAACTTTATTAATTATATATTTGAATTTATTATTAAAAACAACATTGCTTCTATTAAATCTGTATTCGTAGAAGCTCTCAAATCAGAATTGAGGATTTTAAGAGCGGAAAATAACCGCTCTACGGATACTTGGGTTTCGGCAATGCTGTAACGATCAACGCTGAATCTTTTACGATTTCTGGATACTGCTGTATTGCCATTTTAACATTTAAATTATAAGCTCGGTCAATTTTTTTCACCATTTTCAATGCATCGTAACATTCATTTTTAAGTTTTGAAATAGAGGCTCCTTCGTCTGCTATATTGGGACTCAAACGAGGACGTTTTATTTCATCTTGCTCATTGAGATATTTTTCAAAATCGTCTTCAGATTTAGTGGTGTCGGATGAAGATGATGATAATTCAATTATTGATTGATCAAAGCTGCATGATATCGTCTCGTTTCCCACTCGAAGATCTTTCATACGAATCGTTAATTCAAACAGAGCGTTCTTAGCTCTATTTATTTGTTCTTCCGGCAATATGGATGGAACCATGGCGTCAACAGATCCCAGTAGATCCCAGCAAATTCTACACGTTTAATATTCACACGCTATACACATTAATTATTACGCAATTAAAATTTCGTAATTAAAAAAATGGTCAGAGTCGCTCATTTTTCACTCCGGCCAAAGCACCGCGACTCCACTACTCCGACTCCAACTCCACTGTCCTGGTTTAATTACTCAGATTACAATGACAGTTATCAAAATTTCTTACCATATTTAGTAGTCCAACTGTATTGGTTTATAATATAACCACAAAAAAGATATGGAATAAGAACAAAATTAATTGAAACTTAAAAAAAAATATATTAAAATTATTGAAAAAAAATCAACTCAGAAAAAACTATATTTTTACAAAGTTTGATTGGTTTTTTATTCTATTATTTTATAATTATTTTTAATAATCATAAAAAGTTGAAGAAAATCTTTTCTGAAATAAAAGCATTAATTATAATACGAGTATGTATATGTATCAGAAAATATCAAGAGAACGCTTCGGAGAAATACTTATTTTTCTTATATAATTTTACGTAATGAAATTGGATCATTTATTAATTTATAAATATAATTTTGTTTTGTTAGAGAAAATATTGACCAACATAGTAACAATAACTCTTTATATAATATTTGGTACATATATGAATAAACATATATAAATTTATTGTGAAACAGGTATTGGAGATATGTATGTTTATTTATTTTTATTTAATTTATACCAGGAAGGCCTAACAGGTAAACCCAATGCGCCTTCCTGGCCAAACACAATTATATAAACATATATGTACACCATCCATATACAATACACAAATACACATACATACATACATAAATATAAAAATACACATACATATATACATATACATATACATACATATAAATTACTCATATATCAAAAATAAAAAATAGCGTATGTATTGTTATATTTACAAACATATTATATGTATGTATGTTTATAAAAATACCTTATTTTGATAAGATAGCATTTGAGGAACGTTGCAGGGATTAAAAAATCTAATTATATTTGAATTTAGCATACATACGTATATATAATATACATATTAACGACACAAACACGAACCGATTGCGAATTTCATACGCGAAAAGGTACCGTAGTAAATTTTAATTTCCGAAAAATTTCCCGATACGTTTCAACGCAGAATATCGAGCATTGGAAAATGTTTACATAACGACCATAATAACATTGTGTTGTGCAATCGTAAAAGGAACTCTATGTAGCGTGTGTGGCGTATGTTTCGTATCTGTCAGGCCGTTAATGTCGCAGAGTCGACAAAAGCCGCCCTCATCCCAACATCCCGACACGCACGTTCGCCCTGCGAATTGTGATACGGCCCCTATGTACCGAAATAGCCCTAGGGAAGATTACTGGACAGACGGGGTGGGCTTTCGGGTTTTTGGGCGACGACAAAAGCCATTTTTTCGTCGACCCATTCAGCAGGACTCTCGTTTTTGATACGCACTTTCTAAAAGGAGCGCTGGAGATATTTTCGGTATGGAAAATGTGCGCAGTTGTGTTTTTATGTTTTTATTTATTACGACTTATATGTGAAAAATCGGGATTCTTATATGTGTGTGATTTGTTACATTGAATGAAATAGCTTAAGTGGACATATATCAGTATTTTTATGGTTGGTTTAATTAACATTTTCAAACTCTCGAAAGTCTTCGCCGACGATTCAATTTCATTCGATGAATTTTAATTATATTTTTGGGCGTCTGTTATTTAGCTTTGTATTGAAACAAAAGTAAGATTTTTTAGAATTTTAACTATTTTTTAAATCACATGATATTCTAAGACAATTGACCAGTGAAATTGACTTACATATATCATCATCTACATACATCTACTATATCAATAAACAATGAATGAAACATGAAATAAACAATGACCAAAACACGCTCACCATCCACTGCTGGATGAAGGCCTCTCCAACACGCTTCCACTCGTCTCTGTTTTGCGCAACTCTCATCCATCTCACCCCACACATTTTCCTTATTTCGTCTACCCATCTTTCGTGCGGTCTTCCTTTTACCCTTTTGCATTCTTTCGGGTACCATTCTAGCACTTATTTTGTCCACCTTTCGTTCATTCTTCTAGCCACGTGGCCCACCCATTGCCATTTTAATCTCTTTACTCTATTCACTATGTCCACTACCCTTGTCTTTGGATTATTGGATTAGTATATTGGATTTTGTGTAGCATCTTCAAAAGTTCAATGTCCAAGTTTCACATCCATACGTCATTATGGCAAAACGCATTGATCGAAGATCGTTTTTTTCAGGCAGAGTAGCATTATTGATTTAAAAACAACATTCATTCGTCTAAATACACTCCATCCTAATTTCATACGTCTCTTTATGTTTTCTTTTTTACTACCGGACATGTTTATTATGTTTTACTACCGGACATGTCTATTAGTAGTAAATTATTATTTACTTTTTCTACTTCACACATACGTATATATATAATATATAAATTGTTAATTTAAAATTATGTAAAAATTACAAGAACGACTTAAATTAATAATATTATTATTTTTATAACCAGATTTTTACTAGATATTTTCATAATTTCTTTCTCATTTTATGGTTTTAAATACTACATAAAACTCATGAAACTTTACCATCGTTTTTAATTTAATTTCATATACCTACTTCGTTTTATTTAAGGAACTTTATATGGTTTCAGTGGTGGCACGACAAATCAGCGCAAACAAACTTAGCGCCGACCTTTCGGCGCAGACAACTCAGCGCAACGACAACTCAGCGGATGACAATTCAGCGCAAAATAATAACTGTATTGAAATTCAAATAAATTTATTCGCACTTATGAAATTATCATGTAGATATGACCGACAATTTCAATACAGTAATTATTTTTGAAATCGCATTTGAAACTTATTGAAAAAATTGATTTTGCGCTGAATTGTCATCGGTGCGCCGGTTTCAGTATTTTTTAAGTATCGTTAAAATAATCAACGACGTGTCTTTCAAATGTGTATAAGAAAACAGATTCAGTCCAGTAATTATATGAGACATAGAAGTAGTAAATGATTTAAAAAAAAAAAGCAAAAGAACCGTAAACATTGTTTCATTTTCTATGTGTGTACTATTTTCACGCTGTAAATTTCTTTCACGGTCAATGTTCTGAAGATTTTTAAAACAATTTCGCATTCAAATTTAGTGAAAAGAGCGTGTAATTTTTTCCTTTAAAAACCAATAGTGGCGTAATTAGCATCTTCTTCGCATAATTATCCCAAAGAAACACAAAAACATTAAATAACAAAGCGAAGAATGCGCATTAGCGCAACAAAGAAGAAAAGGCACAAGGTAAATTTTATATGATCATTAAATTTATTTATATAAATTTACATTATAAATTAATTAAGATACTGAACGAGAGGTATATTTACATTGATCGAAGAATTAATAGGAAGGATAGGCGAGAGGAAGTCCGGAAGAGTAGGCGGAATAGGCAAGTGGCGACCTAACATAGGGATTGTAGGCTGACACTGCTGGAAGACCACTGTATCCTGGGTAGGCACTGTAGGCAGACACGTATGGGGAAGCTGCACCATAGGTTGCACCATAGGCTGACACTACTGGGGAAGCAGCAGCTCCATAAGCTGATACGTATGGGGCAGCAGCTCCATAAGCTGATACGTATGGGGCAGATGCTCCATAAGCTGAAACGTAAGGGGCAGCAGCTCCGTATGCGGAAACTACTGGAGCACCACTATACGCTGACACTACTTGGGATGTGTACGCCACTGGAGATACTACTCCTGGTTTGGCTGATACGAAAGCCACGAGGGCGGCGAACAACAGCTGAAAGTAAAGATACAACATTTTAGAAATCATAGGCAGTAGGGATTTTAGTTGCTGTTTAATAAACATAGGATGAAATCATAACTATACTCCCAAGCTTGTAAGCTTCTACCCACATTGGAGTATAGATTTGACTAAGGTACCTCAATTTTTGATATTTTTTTAATATATAGGGAATAGAGAGTTTTTGTGTGACTGTTATACTCATGTATCTGTATATGATATCAAATAGACAGAACTGAACATTCAGAAGAATGTGTAACTTTAGCTCAAGTCGGTTCATTTTGTTTATTTTTAAACCTGTCTGCTATTTTTTTGCGTTTTATAAATTATCATATTACAGATTTGTGGGGAAAAAATTCTCATTTATTCAAAAGTGTATTTATTTTGCCTATTTGTTTAAGACTCCCCGTACCCCTTAAATCTCTCGAGTATCGTGTGGGTACGCGTATTTTGGAAAACACTAAATTATAGAACATGAATAGGGAGTGGTGCAATTTTTGTGTTGAATTAACTGTGCGTATTATCGGATGAATATAGAAAATTAAAAAAAAAATGGCCGTGTGATTGAAAAAACGCATATAATTATAGTAAAAGGAGATTTAAACTGACTTTCTATTATCCATTTCATTAAATAATTTTTTAGTCATTTCTATTTTTGGCATGGAACTTTCAGCTCGTAGCCCAAATACAAAACGATTTAGTCACATTGCGGTTTTTCAGTACGCAAGCCTTCAAATTATAGCACGGCCTCCTAATGGTGGCTCGTTTGAATATTAACGCAACCCATTCTTAATGATTATGTACCGCGAAGAGCGTTTCGTAAACGATTGTTGATTTGAGGGTCATTGCTTGGAGGCTACGTCGGATTTTAAAGTCACAAATTCAGGGGTTGAATCTTTAAAAACAAAATTTGTATCCTCGATTTGGTAGATGGAAATTGCTATCATTTGATTTTAAAATACTGTTTGAGGGATATTTTTGAGGATGTTCATTACAATGCCAATAAATTTATTAACGGTAAATATGCATATGCAAATTTTCAATATATTATACGTGGTAAAATCTAAATTGTTTGGATTTGATTTGATGTATGTATGTATATTTGAAAATAAAAGACATTTCAGTCAAAATTAAAAGTTATAAGGATTTGCAATATGATTGAATAGACAGACACCTTGTATGAACGCATCTTTTAGATATATCTATTTTTTATCACTGATTGAGGGTAGTTGGGTTTTTCTACTGAGACTACACGTCTATATTAAAAATGATTTATATATGTATTTATTCTTACGAATTTGAACATGGTTGTGTGAAGGGTTGTGTTTGAGTCTGGTTGAAGACGGAAAACTTGTGATGGTTTCTCTGTGCGACTGTCCCCTTATATACACAAAAAATATGAAAAATAGGTGGAAATGGTCATATGCCGACGGTGGAAGAATGAACTGGTTCATTTTCGACACGAACTTACTGATGACATACACACACGTACAAATTGTACCATACCATATGCCATAACACACACCATAAGAATCACATACACAATTCGAACGTTGTACCGGGATAGCTCGTGCACGCATTCCATCAACGCAAAGGCTAAACGTGGATATTCCGATTCCGGTTCTTGTGAACTTTGCCGCTAAAAAGATCACTTGATCTCACTTAAAATATTGTCAAAGTGTTCCTCGATTCAAGGCAATGCCTATCAGTGCAAATCTCTCATCGGAATTGTTCACAGGTCGTCTCCTATTGTGCAAGCGATATTGCACTTGCATCGACAGGTCGATCTATTTCATTTTGAGAATTTCGTTTGTGGTTTGGTTTATGTTGTAAAAAATGTCATCGATATGCCAATTGGTCTTGTGCTGTTACGATGCAGGCGTACATGTCGTGTTCATCGACGTTGTGCAATTTTATCGTTGAATTATTCAAACTGAAACTTCCTGAACGTGTGTTGGCGTAGTATAGAGCGTGTTCTTGATCAATATGACATTTTTCATTTCATGAAAATGTCACGCTTTTCCAGATATTAATATATACATATGACGTCAGTAAAAATATGAACGTTTGAGTATGAAGATTAAATAAAATTCAAGTTCAAATGTTTTCCTTTTGAACGGTACATATGTATATTTATTTACCTGAGTTGAGTTTAAGTTAAACCTTCCTCATACCATTTCAGTTATACAATTATTATCGCTTTTGAAAAATTAAATAGCGTATTACACGAATCGAGCGTTGAACTTTCAAAGCTGATGTTCGAATACTTCATCAATGAACAAAAATATTCAATTTCGGCACGAATTTTAAATATTGGCATCCCGTTATAATTCCCTGGAAATTCTCCCTTCGAGAACTTTTTGAATTCAATCATGCGATAAATCAAATGTTCACATATGAATTCTCAATTTAAGGCAAATTTATGCAAAATAGATCCGCATAATAAAAACCTGTCCGATCCGAATCTGTAGCGGTTTTTTTTAGCGATGCTTTTGCCCACACTTGAAAATCGTTCCAATAAATTAAGGTACCGATACATTTTTCATGGCGATGTTTGGACGTTTTCGAATAGGTATTTATTTTTGTGCTGACACAAAGGTATTTTTTTTCAACCTAGGTGTTCTCTATCGTCTATCCGATGACATAATATATAATATAATAGACGATGGCAGCTAATTTTCGACAAGCCATAGTTTAAAATTGTACGTCGTTAAGTTGCGTTGATTTAAATATTAGGAATTTTGCACTTTTTATAACAATTTACAATATAATAAATGTATGCAACGTCTGTATTTCGTTTCTAGATTAAAAAGAATACCATAATATCAAACATTTAAACTAACAGCGTATTAAGTTTAACCAATTCATTCAAGACAAATTGTCCACTGTATACGTAATATAGACCTTGCTTTTTCTTTTGCTTGATAGATTTATCGAAAAAAAAACTATATAAATCTAATTGTACAACTTGTCAAATGTAAAAATTCAATAGTCATTTTATAACAAATCATTTTATTGCACATGCCCGTACGTCTCAAATCAGGATATAATATTATTATGTAACAATATAAACCTTGAATTATCGCTGTACTTTGTCCCTTTTGTATATCATAAGTGTCCTTTGTTATTTTTGCTATCTGCATATGGATGTAATAAATCTTATAGCTATGAATGCGATTTTAAAAGAGTTTTAAACGCGATGTTTCCAATATTTAGCCTTGTCAATGCTTTTAGTTGAAATTTATCGTGTGTTTAAATTGAATGATTCGCACAACAAAATTCAAGTTAAATATTTAAGAATGTTAAGGTTACAAAAAAAGTCAAATATGTCAAATAAGCCAATTAAAAAAAAACCACACATTTCAATAATATGACATAAAATCATGCTATGAATTTTAAAAATGAATTATTATTATTTAGCTGTTATAAATAATAATATTGTATTTAATTAAAAAATATTGTGCACATTTAAAAGAAAAGGTAAAGCAGAATGAAAGCATGCATATATGTATGTATATATATATATATATATATATATATATATATATATATATATATATATATATATATATATATATATATATATATATATATATATATATATATATATATATATAAAGACTCAACTTTGATGTTTCGTGAAATTCTTTCCGCCAGAAACGTTTTCCTCTGATAAATTAAAAGGGGATTAATTGAAATACCACATTATTAATACATGTATATACTTTACTTAAAATTAAAATTAAATTAATAGAACAATAAGACGTTGCGATAAAAATTTTGTTAGACTTTTTTTAAATGCCAAGTGTGAATTATGCGATGTGCAAATCTACTATACGGCATTGTAAAAACAAATTTTCAGTTGTCCTTAAATTATTTCGGCTTTCGAACGTATATGTTTTATATATAATTATATATATTATATTATAAATTGTATAAGAAAAATTAAACGTAAAATAACACGAGCGTAATTAATGTTTTTTGTTCCTTTACAAACAAACATTTGTTTATGTGATTCAATTTACCAACATCAAGCCCCATATTTAAAAATGGAAATTTAATTTAACCGCGTCAAGCCCTATATGTATGAAATAGACATAAACACCAAATATATATAACGAATAAACAAATTTAATGTAAAATCTGTTTTGATTGCTTTTACAGAAGCGACGAATGAAATCATATAACGCGTATTTTGTTTTGATGAAGAAAAACTCTATTTTCAGAATGAAAACAAGGAAAAACAATATGATGCTTTGGTCGTTGAATCCTTCCTACGAAGGAAATTCGTTATTATTCTTCAAGAACCGGTTTGAACCGATTAATTCTCGTATCAAAACACTCACCGTTAGAGATTCGATGAAAATATACTCGGTTGTTATTTATTTTATCATATATTTAAAAATGTGCGTATCGCGAAGTACCACATATTGTTGTACATAATATATCTTCATCACACGACTTACAATGAACAGGTGACATTTAGAACGTGATCGAATCTCGTTCGAAGAACATTTAGGTATTGCCATTTCGCTCAGTCGGTGGCGCAATCGGTCAAAACTTTTGTTGTATTAGATAGTTGTCAAAGTGATATAATACTAATGATTTATAATAACGCGAGAAACTTCGTATTAAGTACGTTATAAATATAGAAATTTTACTTTTGAAGGTTATTTCGGGGACAACAACAAATACATTACACTTGGGCAAAAACAAGTCGTCAGTTTTTAGATTATTCTTCTTTTGTTTGTTCGATGGAATATTACATAGAGGTGCCAGACCTACGCATTGTCGAACGTATATTGTGGGCGTATTGAATAAATTTTTTTGATAACGAGAATTGTGAACTTTTCGATGGACAAGCTTTTAAATCGTTTAATATTATCTTATGCAATTAACAGTCTGGCAAAATCGAACGGAATTCATAATATTGATAGTAAAATTGCAGACTTCTACATATATGTATGTTCGTTTTAGTCAGAAGCCTTTAAATTAAAAGGTCAGTAATTATACTGTTTGACAAATGACGACTTTTTTTTGGTTCAGAGACGAGATATGACTTTTCTTATAGATCTATACCCAATAAATACGAATCTGGTAATAAAAAATGTTGACTGGATCGAGATTCGGAGATATGTATGTGTTTTTTAAATCGCGCGATTTTTCTATATGTTGGTGTTGTTCGGTCGATGTCTCAAAATTTGTCAATTTCCTGTTCAAAATTAATATTGGAATCTATAGTCGGGTATTGTATCTTTCATTTGTAGTACTTTTCAGCTTTCAAATCTCTCTAAGTAGTCGTCCAGTTCAAATCAAAGTCAAAAGTACGTATTTTCACATGGGATTTTTTCCCACTGTTAATACTATTTTATATTGAGTATTTTCTGTTGAAACATGTTTATTGGGATAGCGTTCTGGCCACACTATTTTTTGTATACACACTATATCATATTTCGACTATTCTTGTGGATTAATAACAAAAAGTGTTTGAAAAAGTACTCCAGAAGAAAGTGTGTCTTAAAATGTTCCAACTTAGATGTTTTGTCAACTTCTTTATTAAACCATATATTAAACTATATGAGTCATTATATTTGAAAGTTCAATTTTCAGTTTCAAGACCACTATTTCTGTTTGACTCAATTCACAAATTGTTATCATTTCTTGAAAAGCAGAATAAGCGTATTACAAGCAACCCGTATTTTTAAATATTGTTACACGCAAAACATTACATTTAATGTTTTGCGAGATGTTTCTCAAAATGAAGAAAAGTAGACTTATGCCACTTTCAATTATGATGGCATATATGTAATATACATATGTATATTTAAATTAATATTCTTTAATTTTAAATATATGGTTTTCAACTTTAAACTACCAAATTTGTAATAACAATTCGTGGTACTTAAGCAAACATATGTATGTATATAGATATGTAGTTTGTGAACTACTGAATTTCAACACGACCTTTCATCTGCTCGAGCAACGCCTTGTTAAATATTGTAATCCATCAATATGCAATACAAATGCAATATAATTTGAAAACTTACTTAAAAATATCTCGTTAACGGTAGTTTATTCAGTGTTTAATCAACAAATTGAAACTTTCTTCAATTTATTATATAATATTTTATTTCATTAAAGTTTTCAGAGTATTGAGTGGCGCAATTTACAAAGTATTAAATAAAATATCAAAACTCAACCTTCAAACATACTATATTATTACAAAAAATATAGAAAATGCATTTTCATAAGGTTTTCCTCCGAAGCTATTTCCTACCAATGACGTTATCTTGAACCGCCTGTATTGTTAATGTTTTCATTACCAACTCACTACTGCTAATTTTCAAATTCAATTAGCAATCCCCATTTATCTTAATAGATATATAGATTTTTTGCAGGGCCAAAAAAATTCAAGTTAAATTTTACATTGTGTCTACACAAGCACGCTTTGAAATATCGACTATTATCAGTAAAAAGATCAGGCGTCAAGTGTTGAACTCAACATCTCCTAACCTTCCCATTCATACCACAAGGTCATAAAACATCGAAAAACCACCATTTCATCATTGAAAAGAGACATTTAAAACTTCCACACATATGTACATACGTATATGGAATGGCCGATTGTTACATTGCGATACATTTAAATCTGGAGCACCTGTATTGTCATCGTTACGTAATTATTCCTCGTCCATATCGGCATTGACCTTCCGAATCAACTCTACATACATACAAAATGTAACAAAAAACTTTGTCGATCTGAAAAAAATGGTATCTGCGATGCCTTAGAGTGCGACTCCCGCTTTTTTTTTAGCACACACCCAACAGCCATGGTTATTGTCATTTAGAAACCTGTTCTTCCGATTCTGTGGGACTACATTGCTAACTTTGATAATTAATTCCACCTGAACCACGTTCGTATCCTGGCCAAGACACAGTATATAAGGTACACGAATCGTCCGAGTAGACATCATTCGATTCCTGTCCTCGGAACACGAAAGACAAAACCCCCCAAACTTCAAAATGTTCAAATTCGTGAGTATAATATTCATCCAACTATTTATACAAACCCACAAATGCTGAAAAATCTGTAGAGAAATCGAGCACGTTAAAGATATTATATTTCACTTGAAAGTCATTGAACTGTATACATATAAACAGTTGGATTTAAATTGAAATTTGATACAATTCAATTTATTTGAGATATTGATATTTTTATTTCATTATATGATTGTACATATATAGAATGTTTTTATATAAATTTGAATACATCAACAGTATGTAATATGTAGTAGTAAAATATAATATTTCATAACTTAAGACTTTCAAGAAATTTTAATTTTAGTTTAACTATCGACAGTTTTCGAAGCACCGTGAGAGTTCAAAAAAGTATTGAATTACATATTATATTAGTTTTAAAATTTTGTATACAACTCTGTTCAAAACTTACGTTATTAAATTTGCAAGCGAAAATTCTTCATATTACAACACTCGTTACTTAACTGTACCATAACAACTTTGAAGTTAGATTTCTTATACTGAGAAAGTTCAAAAACGACTTAATTAAATAAACTTAATTAATAAACTAGAGCCAAAGGCAAATACTTGCCTTTGGCTCTAGTTTGCTAATTAATTGCATAATGAATCAGCAATTTTTTTTATATTAAACAATAAATTTTATTATATACTAATGGTTTTACCCGGCTTCGCTCGGTATTTGTAATATAAATGGCAAATATAATAAAAATATAATAAAACATGGCAAAACAATCTAATAGTAAACATTTATTAAATTTATTTAAATCATAGAAACTTTGATTTGTCGTTATAGCAACATTGATTTGTTTCCGATGCTCCCAACAAACCTTACATACATACATACATAGTTACAAACGGTGGCCGTCACTGCAACGAAAGTGACCTGATCGAAAGTCGTATTGTCGAAAGACAATATATGAAATGACGGGCTGTAAACCAGACTGGTACAAGTGACATTTTTTTAAAAAAAAGCTGTTTTAAGTGCCAAAATAATAGCATTTCATATATATACATTATTATTTTAGCACTTATACCAGATTTTTTTTTAAAATGTCACTTGTACCAGTCTGGTTTTCAACCCGTCAAATAGTCCATTTACCATGCATACATATGAAGAGCGGGTAGTATTACCATACATATATAGTAGAGTTTACCATGCATACATTATTTTCGATCTTTCGGCTTTCGACTTTCGATGCAGTGACCCAGACCTAGTAACAAAGTCTCTTTCGAAATTATATATTAGACTATCATAGTATTTTGCCCGTCAAAGTTTAATAAGCAAGTGATTGTACCAAAGTTAATTAAAATTTTATTATTAATATACCAGAGTCACCTACCGGTCAATTTAAAAACTGTTGAATCAATTTCAATTATAAACGTATAGAACTTGCGTCACATTGATCGACGAGTATGAACAGACAAATAAACAACTTTCGGCAAATACACATACAATATACATATACATAATTATGTTTTATGATAGATTTATGATTTTGAGATGTATTTTAAATGATGAAATTATTATTTTCAGTTGTTGTTCGCCGCCCTCGTGGCTTTCGTCTCCGCCAAGCCCGGAGTAATAGCGCCTTTGGCCTACTCTGCCCCAGTAGTCTCCACATATGGAGGTGTCCCAGCTGCCTATTCTGCCTACCCAGCCGTATCTGCCTACAGTGCCTATCCCGGTGCCTATGCCGGTGCCTACCCCGGAGCCGTTTCTGCCTACAGTGCCTACCCAGCTGTCGCTTCTCCAGTTGCCTACACCGCCGGATACCCATACGCCGGATACGCCGGAGTCAAATACTTCTAAGCTAGACTGCCACAATCTCTCTTTCTAGTTCAATCCGTTCATATTTATATATGACAACAGTTTTTTTTAAATAATGTGTTTTATACATGTTTTTCTTTTCGATCAAAAAACATATTTTCAATAGAATCACAGCAAAATAAATAAATAACAGCAATTCAATACATTTGTTTTCTTATATGCACAATCAAAACCCATAAGCACACATTGGATGAAACCATTAAAAAGAAAATCAACGAAAAAAAAATCAAAATCACTTGACGTGGATGTATACCTACATTTGAGTTTTGATTTTTAAATGCTTTTTATTATTACTAAATAATGTTCACAATACAAATACAAATTGGTTGAATCCTTGTAGCTTAAATTTATCTTAAGACGATCAGACGATCTTAAACAAATTTTGTATAGGCAATGTGTATTTATTCTTAAAGAGTAGGGATCCCGAATTCATCGACTTCAACTATTCGAATATCGAATAGTAAATCAAAAGCTATTCAAATATTCGAATATATTCGAAAATTAAAAAAAAAGGAAATTAGGCATAAATTTGAATTAATTATCTTATCATAGTTGCCAATTGAATTCCACCTCGTTTTTACAGCCAATAATAATTTATAATCTAATTTTTTTATTTTCTTTATTCATTATGATTTCTTGTAAAAATGTATATTTCGCCGGTGACTTCTTAAATATTCGTATTATTTTTCTGATGTTTTCTAAAATTTCGTTGAGATTATTATCGATCGGAAAGTTTCAAACATTTCCGTATTTAATAAATACAAATCTGTTTCTTTTCATGTAGACATTTCATCTTCTTCATTATCTTCATTTTTATCACAATTATCACCATTATATATTTCATTTTCTTCATAATCGTCGGTTTCTTCGTCATCACTCTTTTCATGTTGATTTTGTTTATTTAGTTTATAAAAAAATATATACACGAATAATATTCGAATAGTTGATGAAATATTCGAATAACGAATGGCTGAAAAATCAGACGAATAATTCGAATACTCGAATATTCGAATATTCGATTGGGATCCCTATTAAAGAGTATTGTATCTTGTATTTAATATGTACATCTGTAGGTATAATAGTTTAAAAACCATTCAATTTATATAGGATGTACATAAACATCGTAAATATGTACATATTCAATACCTTCAAATTGGTTGAATCATTGTAGCTTAAATTTAATTTTTATTATATATTATAGGATAGTGTAGATGTGTTATGTGTAAAATCATAAACGTTCCAATTTCAATAACAGCGATATTAATTGACTAGGAATGCCAACTTACTCGACTTTTCAGTCCCCGAGTTGTACGAGTGCCTACTTAAGTAAGGATGGATAGAAAAAAGACTAGTAAGTAAAGAAAGAATGATACAGAACTAGGTTTTAACACAAACAATAAATCCTTACCCAAGCAGGTACTACATAGTACTACTCGAATAATTTGGCATCCCTAATTATGACTAAGCGCATAAGCCTTCCTGCGACATTCAATTTTTGATTTGATTTTGAAATGATTTTAATTATTATTTAAATGTATAAAGTTTTTTTGCTAATAAGGATGAGGTTTTCAGTTTAATTGTAAGTGAAAAACCATTATTTATAGGTTTAAGTGAAACGCATGTCATCAGTGACTTTGAAGATTTTGAGCTGAATATGGATGGATATTGTGTTTTGAGGTGTGACTCTAATTCTAGACATACGGGTGGGATACTATTGTATTTAAGGGAGGATATAAGCTATTGTAATGTAATAGTTAATAAGGTTGATGGTGAGTTTTGGACAATTGGTGTGGATATGCTTGTGAATGGAGTTACTGTGTTTTTGGTAGTCATTTACCGCTCTCCGAATGGTAGAACTGGAAGATTTCTTAAATTTTTAGAAGAATTGAGTGAAAGAAGTATAGATGTGAGTAAATATATAATTATGTTTGGGGACTGGAATTTTAATTGGTTACAGACAGAGGAATTTTATGTAAAAAAGATGAGAAAGTGGGTAAATGAATTGGGTTTTAAACAAAAATTGACGGAAGCAACAAGAGTGAATGATTTATCAAGCTCTCTCTCATTGATTTGGTCATAACAAATATAATGGATTTGCGGTGTGAGGATTGAATTCAACATGTTTTTGGGACAGCGGTTTAGTAAGGGAGGACTTACTAAAAGCTTTTGTGACAAAGCTATTGTCACAAAACTAGCGTCACTCTGAAAATTCAAACACCATTAATTCTATCAAACAGAAACTTAGTTTAAGTTACTGAATTTTTTATCGCTACGTTGTAATTTTTCATCAAAATTTTACGTTTACCGAAAGTGGTACTTTCCCTTATATGTACATACATAGGTCTCCACTTTTTTATAAGTTTTACTTTTATATAGGCAGTTGCGAAATTTATTTGTTTTATCAACACAATCCCTAAGTTTCATTTGATAGAATATTTTTTTGTTTGATAAAAGATTAATTAGCGAGTTTTCCTTATCGCAGACAAAATGTCTACCACCATTTGATTTGCCATCGTCATCCTTGAGATGATCTAAATCGTAAAACATTAAATGCATAAAGATACATACCAATGTTGATAAAGTCACTAAAGATTGCTTTACAGCAGGCCCAAATATAGTTATGGTTGATTTTCGAAAAAGATCAAATTACACTAATATTATCTTGACAACATCAATATATTGATAGTGAATACTATCGTACAATGTAAAAGGTAATTTGTAAAAAAAATATCATTACATTTTTAGAAGCTTAGTTATTTTTTACGTGAAAGAGCTTGAGTCGCTTTTAATTAGTGAGTAAATTTATAATCGCAATTTTTAAAATTTATGAAACTTCACACATTACGTGTTTTTGGTTTTAAAAGTTATGTATGCTCTGCATTAGCATAGTTTGTAAAAGATGAAAAACAGTTGTACAATTTCTATACATCGATTGAACAACAATATGATGCATAAAATATGCAATGAATATTATTATTATTACTCGTTTAAGTTGATATTCAGTCAGTGATATATTATTCTATTGTTTCATAATTTTAAGCGCGTTTTTTAACGGTATTCTTTTTTAGTCAATAAAATTTTTATATAAATGTATGTACATATGTATGTAGTTGTCTACGAAAAAAATATAACGGTTTAGTTTCATGTGCAGAATTTATAGTTATCTGGATACATTCATTTTCAGATTTAATGCTATTCGTAGCTCATAATGTCAATAAAATGTGTGGAAATCAGTAGAATTAGTGTGCTAATTTAAGTAATGAGGTTAGATGAGACAAATGGAGCTAGTTTTCTAGGAATGAAAGTACGCGTTAAGCATACGTTGAAAACAGCCATGTAAATCGCAATTGTACCATGAATTATCCAATTAAAGCTATCTATATATACATATATAAAAGTAATTAAATGATGAAGGGTGACTAAAAGTAAAATGACATATACATACATACATATGTATGTATGTACATATTTATATAATAATTTGAAGTCGTAAATATTGCGGAAATTCCGACAACCTTCTAGAATCCGACAATAATGGACGACGCAATGCAACAGGATGTCACAAATCAGATTTTCACCTTCAAAGAATGTGAACACGATTAAATAAGATATATGTAACAATTTCACCAATTATAAAAAATTATATCTATCAGAAGAATCTATGTAGTTTTTAATTGCATTATTTTTAAAAATAAAGTAAGATATTGTGCCATTCCTAATTATATATTAAATATAACCATACAATGAGAATTATTTTACCAGAATAAAAATAAGAGAACATGTGTAAAATGGATAATGATCACTCGGCTGCAATAACTGTTAGAATAAACTTGAAATGTATTGTAAATATAATTTAAAAGCAATGAAAATCTTTTAGAAAAAATTAAGGAAATAATTCATTTATTATTATTTTCATGAATCAATGATTTAGGAATTATGTTTTTATACTGTAGATGAAAATTATATGCACGTTAATATTATATTTGTTTTACGTTTTCTAAGAATCGTTGGATTCCAGAAATAAATTTCAAGAGAGTTCAATTATTTTTATTTCATTCTGAAGTTGACCTCCTACTATTTTTTACATAGCAAACATACGAAGTTTATTAAATATTTTTTTCGTGTTAAAATGAGTTTTCTTTGATTATCTAACAATTTTCTCCGAACGAATTCCATCAAGGTTAAATTTTTAAGCTATAAATTTTAATTATATTTTTTTTTTCGAGTCATCAAAGAAACGATCCGCGTCGACGAACGAATGTAATCAAACAATTGAGCTAAAACTAAAAAAAAAATTAAACATTTTTTCATACGTAGGCAGTTAACTGTTTAAGAGCGCGACCTTGCTTGATTTTTTCGCCTATGATCAATTTACGTTCGAAAACCAGTTTATTGCGAATTTATTCTACAATGTTCGTACGAATTTTTATGTACTTTGTAATATCGATCTAAATTATGAATTTTCCATTTCCTTACATCTAAACGTATAAAAGACCGCGAACGTGCGTGAGTTTCATCAAACCATTTCGGTCCTTCAGTTGAAAGACTTCCAAAACCTCAACCCAAAATGTACAAATTCGTAAGTGTACACATATGTTTACTAAATTTTCAATCGGAAACACTAACCGCTTCTAAATTAAAATTTATATTTCAAACTTCAAAGCTATGTAGTTGCTTAGCCCATCAAAATTTATTGCGTAAAATTATATCGGCGTCCTGATTCATTTCAGTAGCGTGCCATAGTTTAACATGTGAGATAACTATCTTGGAACAGGTATTTCAGCTTTTTAAATCGCTAAATATAAACCACTTTTCAGTTTTTTAACCCCTGGAACGTTTGTTATAGTTGCTCGGATTTATATAGAGCGCAATCATTCTACGAAGAAAATATAACATTACATTCTTTTTATTTGGAATCAAAATTGCAAAGAAGATAAAATTAAAATATCAAAATTAAATTATATTGTACATACATATAGACACAGTGTTTTATTCATAAACAGTATTATTTCGGAAAAATATCAATTTGGGAAGGCTAGTTTATTAGTAACCATTTTTGAACTGTTTATAGCCGAATAGGGGAATCTTAAAATTAGCACATTATCCACGTATCTTATTTATAAATAAGTATTCCTTTGTATATACATACACACATAAATTTAATCTTTTGAATTATATGTTTATCTATGAAGTACATATGTATATGTTATTGTCTAATCGTTTTTATTTTGGTTTTTAAGGCTTTTATTGTTTATAATTTATATTCACAATATAATTTAGATCTATTATAATACTAAATGATCCAGTGATAATTTTCTATTTAACAAATTATTGTTTCTGTTAGTGTATTCAATATTATCTTATTTTAATTTTAGTGTATACAGCATAATTGTAAAAGAGCTTTAAAACCAATTCATAACTATTATAAACAATCATAATAAATTTTATATATATGGTTATATTATTTTTAATTAAATACTCTATAAAGCAGACGGTGTTAAGCAAATTTTGCATTGATAATGTGTATTTATTATTAAAGAGTATAGACATCTTGAATTGTATAATAGTTTAATAATGATAGTTTAATGTATAATAGTTTAGAAACCATTCAATTTATATAGGATGTACATAAACATCATAAATACATATTCAATAACTACAAATTGGTTGAATCATTGTAGCTTAAAGTAAGTAAAGAAAGATACAAAACTAGGTTTTAATACAAACAATAAAACCTTACCCAAGCAGGTACTACCTAGTACTACTCGAATAATTTGATATCCCTAATTATGACTAAGCGCATAAACCTTCCTGTGACATTAAATTTTTGATTTGATTTTGAAATGATTTTAATTATTACTAAATTACGCTCACAATACATCTTATATCTATTTTACTAGCTACTGATCTACTGATCATTTTCTATTTAAAAATTTGAATTTATTTTTTTTAAGTATTATATTATTATAATGTTAATGTGTAGCATAATAGGAAAAAGAGCTCAAAAACCTATTTACAATTCTTATAAATGCTCATAATACATCTAATACATAATATTAATTAAAGACTCTCTAAATTCGACGATCTAAAGCAGATTGTGCTTAGGTAATCTGTGTTTATACCAGAAAGGTATATACATTTTGTTGTAATCACCGAGACTCCACAATTGTGGTAGTATGGCTAATAGTGATAAATTTAATATATTTAATTCATTACATACATTCTGGAAAGTAGATTATATAATATTGATATGAAATTTGATACCCCATAATTGTCTATGTATGATGAAAGAATGATTCAGGACTAGGTAATTAATTCATCGAGTCACAAGTCGCTGTCGCCGAAAGTGAAACTACCCCCAAATATGTATTCTAAATTACAAAATTATTATTTTCAGTTGTTGTTCGCCGCCCTCGTGGCTTTCGTCTCTGCCAAACCCGGAGTAGTAGCACCTTTGGCTTACTCTGCCCCAGTAGTATCCACCTATGGAGCAGTCCCAGCTGTATCTGCCTATTCTGCCTACCCAGCTGTTTCTGCCTACGGTGCCGTTCCTGCCATCTCTGCCTACAACGCAGTACCAGCCATCTCCGCCTACAACACCCTTCCAGCCCTTTCCGCCTACAACACCGTTCCAGCCCTATCCGCCTACAACGCCTACAACGCCTACAACCCCTTGGTCAGATCTGTCGTAGCCCCACAAGTCTACTCCGCCAATATCCTCAAATCCGTCGTCAGCGCTCCAGTCGTCAGCGCCTACTCTGCTGGACTTCCCCTCGCTTACAACAAATACTATTAAATCAAAATCTGACTGCATTTCCCAAGGAACACTCTTAGAACCAATTTTCAATACGATAGCAGCTCAATTATAAAAAAAACCTATAAATAAAATGAGTTATTTATAATTGCATTGTGTATTACTATACCTTTCCTCATATGTGCATTTTATACTTACGATTTATCTTCATATGAATTTCGATTGTATGAACAGAATTGACGAGATTACATCCATAAATATGTAGATGAGCTAAATTTGGTTTACTCTATTTTGATTTGCAAATTGATGCATCGCATTTATGTATTGTTATTTTGTTTTTTTTTTGTGTTATATTTTTTGACCATTGTGGCGCTTTAGGAATTCCTGTTATGCCACAATGGTCTGTTTAGAATAAATAAATAAATAAATGTATATTAACATAGATCTGATATAACATATATTATCATAATCAATTCGCATATAATTATAGAATATTTTGATTAGCGACCCAAATACTTAATATACAATTTGAAAATAATATACAAATATTTATTTTAGAATTTGAATCTGTTTCGACCACAATATATTCACATGCAATAAATGTAGCATTATTCATTTTAACCTTTTTTGCTGTTAGTTTTTTTTTCAAGCAAAAAACATGAAAATAAAATACCACATATTACACTTTTATTAAAAAGCAATTCGTTAGCGCTTGGATTTTCTTAAAAAAAATATATATATATATATGCATATATATATATATATATATATATATATATATATATATATATATATATATATATATATATATATATATATATATATATATATATATTTATATATATATATATATATATATATATATATATTTATATATATATATATATATATATATATATATATATATATATATATATATATATATATATATATATATATATATATATACATACATTAGTATACATATGTACAGTTCATTGGTTGCAAGATAATAGAAAATTTTACGATCTATAAGTAATCTGTAAGTCTGAATTTGTTGGTCCTGAATTAAAATCAGGATTTACATATCGGACAGTCAAACAAATTTGGAATCATTTATCTTTATATAATAAACATATGTTATAGTAGATCAATACATATACATAAATATTTATGTATACATATATGTACAATATGTACGTAGTTGAAAATTTTAAAAATTAGAATCGAAGTATAAAAACATCGAAATCATGATAGTATAAACAGAACAAATACATTCAGCCGATTGTGGAAGTTATTATTGACACTGAGAAGTATGTACATACTTAATAGAATCATTGAAACATTGATTGATGTCATTTAATCCTTTGTTTTATATATTTAAAGACACGCCTATCTTTATTTTAAATTGACGCACCCTTAGATCGATATTCGTTATTGGCAACATCCGGACATTCTTATGGAGATTCGCCTTTATGATGATAATTAAACCGCTCGCACTCATTATGAGATTGTCTAAATCACTCTCGAGAAATATAATTATAAGTGAATCATAATAGTATAAATCAACGATTGATACATTTAATTTAACCAACGACATTTTTATTGACTCGGTATGCAAATTGAGACAATTGATTGCACAAAGTTCAAGGTCTAGCACATTCTTGAAAAGATCGAAAGTGTAATCGTGCGTGATCGGATCGCTAATAAAAATTGTATCTATGTATGTGGCTTCTCGTTGTCGCTTTCGGAATACAAATCGATCTGGTGAGATCACTGCTTGACCAGTGTGTTATTGGTAAAGGCCATGAGGGTTTGTCGAATGCCAAATAGGATTTTTTTTTTATGAATTCGACATGTTGAAATTATTGGGCTTTCTGACAGGTGTTTAGCTGGTATTATTTGTATCATTTAGAAGTATTAATGGTGAGTTATTGCCCGTTCCTATATCTGATCCTTATCTTCAAATTATATATTAGCTGTTTATTGTTGAGTATTTTAATGTGAAATGTTTTAAGAGTACTCGTATGTATGTATATGTACATATATGCTTACAATTCGTGTATTGAATGCTCTTAATGTACCTGTCAATTATTGTGTTTCAATTTTGAGATAAAAACACTGTCTTCAACATAGAAAACACATCGATGACGTCAAATATACATATTGATAATGAAAAAACTGTGAAAAAATATCAATTATGTACAGTACTTATCTCTTTGTACACTTACATACGTCAGCCAAAATTAATATAAGAATTAAGAAATGATAGTTTTGCAGCATTGTCCACATTAATACATGTATTTATTGTTATATTTTTATAATTTTGAATAATCAACTCGAAAAACAATAAATAGGAAATTTAAATTATTTTTCAAAAACTAGTCAAAATATTAAAAATCGTATGAAAAAGCGTTTTCTTTTGCAGTTTTTCTTTTGTGTTTGATGATCTGAAATTTAGATCAATCTGGGGAAAATCCAAGATTTCTAGAAAAAATTTCTCGATCTATGCTAAATATAAGATCACTCTTGAAGTTGTTTAAATATGGTTAAAAAATAGAGATTTAATAATAATGATATGATTTTAATTAAATTCATTACATGTTTGTATTCGTTCTTTCTTTTTTATAGATTTTAGAAAAAGTGTCCATTTTTATGTGAGCAAAATACTTCATATCAAATGATGATTGAGAAGTAAATTATACATTGATATTATTCATATAATATAAGATATGTGTGTAGTGTTTTTATACGTAGTCGAAATTGAAATAGGATTAAAGGTGGTCAAGATGATACTTAAATGATACCTGTGTATAAATCTACTTCATATGAAATGATTATAGGAAGAAAATGATGCATTGATTTGAAATAGTATTCAAATATGTTTGTTATTGATTTGAAATAAAATAGTATTCAAACAATAAAATATGTGTGTAAGGTTTTTATATATAGTCGAAGTTGAAATGATGGAGACTATTTAGGAAATATACAATATGGGATGAAAGGTGAACAAGATATGTAGATATTAAATGATACCTCCATATGTATAAATAATACTTCGTATGAAATGAGGAAGAAAATGATGCATTGATTTGAAATAGTGTTCATATAATAAAAGATTTCAAAAGATAGTCGAAGTTGAAGTGGAAATGAGTAAGATATATAAGATATGATGAAATATGGACGAGATATGTACATACATAGATATATAAATGATACCTATGTAAATGTAGAAATAAGAGATGTAATGAAAGTTTATAGTGGGTTGGTTAATGAAAATAATTGGAAATTTAATGTCTCATTTTGATGATAGCATGTGTGAATAAAAACAATATATTTATATTGCTGTAAGCCAGATTTGTTTATTCATCTGAAAATATATACATATGTACATTTTTGAGGCAAAACAATACAATCTGAATTTGAAAATATTTTTTTTAATTTTTAATGAAAATATATTAAATGAATATAATTGTTTTCTGGTTGCTGAATGTAAGGTTACATTGTACCGGTCAGGTTATATAGTTCTGAAACGTGTATGGAAGCGGGTATCTCAAAGGTAGCTGTAGGCGGCGTAGGGTGCAGAATATGCGTAAGGAGCAGAATAGGCACTGTAGGCACTGTAAGGGCTGTAGCCACTGTAGGCACTGTAGGCCAAAGGTGCCGAATAGGCACTATAGGCTCCATAAGCCACTGGAGCGGCTACAAGGGCTGGTTTGGCGTAGGCCATAGCCAACACGGCGAACAAGAAGAACTGGAAAAAAATTAATAAATTAGTTAACAGACGGTAACGTGTTAACCTTCATATCAATTTAAATTACTTTAATGCAAATATATACGGATATGCATCTAGGTATTATGCGGTAATTGTAAATTACATGAATCTATTAATGGTAATTGATATAAATGTATGCAAAACTAGGCCTGTCGACGGCTCATGTGAATTATTATATTGTGTTAGATAACAAGAGCAAATAAATGATCTACCTATTTACATAATTATGGCAGGGATCTTGAACGGTTAGAATTCATTGTTAAATACTTTAGTTTGAGTAGTTTGAGTTAATTTAATTTGAAAAAAAAAACACGATATAATACTATTTCTTTTAAAAGTTACGTCTTTGCGATTAAGCTAGTTTGATATAATCGTATTGGTAATAAAATCTACTAAAAAAATTGTTAAAAATTCATACTGTGTATTGTTTATCTTCAAATGGTGAATAATATTAGTATATTTATTTAAATTTTATTGAAAATATATTTGAATGAGAGTTTTGTACGATTAAATCGTCTATGAAAAACTAAAGCAACGATATTCCATATATTGCTCACACAAACAGTGAAAATTTTATATTTAGTTTATTTAAAAAAATAAGAAAGTAGTCAAACATTAAATATAAGCACGTATTTAATAATCCCGCTAAAATAAACTAAGAGCGTTTAAATATGTGAAAAACTGAGAGTGTTTTTAATAATCCCGTTAAAAATAAACTGAAACCCTGCCAAATAAGATAAAAAAGGGATAATCGTGCAAAATCGCTTTCAGAATTGGGCTTTATTGAATTATTTATATATCCTGAACAACAATAATATGTTTCAGGAGACAATGGAACAGTATATCGGTACAAAAAAGTAAAAATTTGACTCAAAGATTTAGAGGCAAAACGCTTCGATGCGCGCTAACCCACGAACGACCGCGCCCTTTTCAGAGCGTTTTGGATATAGCAAGGAATACAACCCACCAGCTTGAACATGTTGATTTGAGGGGGGTTGGTGTGTTTTTCAGGATATCTTTGCAGTCAGCGAGAACTGAATGATGCCTTCTGCCTCGATCAAATGCGCTTTTATACTTAATCAAACCGTAGGGGGGGTGATTTCATCGACGGCGTTGTTGTCGTCGTTGTCGTCCTTGCTGTCATTGTTGAGGATGGACTTATTTATTTATTCTCTAGTTGTCACTTGGTATGGGTTGCATGTGCTGCCGAATAAGTACCAACGCATTCTAATGCGCGCGCGTGACACTCGAAGTCAATGACGAAGCTATGTATTTGATTCATTCTATTTATCTCTATGGTGTCTGAGAAGGATCGCAATTCGGGTTGTTTCCGGTACACTGAATATCAGTCTAAACTATGGTGGTTCTAAAGTATCTGCTCTGGCGTAGGAAGATGGGTAGGACTTGCCAGATAAAAGATTCAACTCGAGAGCATCTTGTCGATACAACTTTGTTATAAATGCTTCTTTTCATTTGGATAAATGTGCAATTATTATTATACTATTGACCGTATTTTTTAAATTCCAACACTGTTCAAAGTACTTCTTTCAAGTCTTATTGGAACTGAGAGTGCGTCGAGGTGTGCTTATGCTAGACTACGATTATATTGCTTTACCTGAGAATATATGTAATATATTAATTGAAGATTACATATTTCAGGATAGTTATGTACCTATGTACATATTTTATTTATTTTTCATTTATACCAGGAAGGCCTAACAGGTAACCCCAATGCGCCTTCCTGACCAGAAACATTGTACATTTGATACAAGTATTATCAGTATCATACAAAGTAAATATATATCAATTAATATCCACAGAGACATTATGGTCAACTTTGTAAATTTGCAGCTTTTTAAACAATTCAGCTCAATTCAGTAAATACATATCAAATAAAACCAACAAAGATATTTATAAATTTGCAGCATTTTATATAATTCAGCGAAATTCGAGATTGCTGAGAACTCGAGTTTTTGCAAGAAAATGGGTAAGGTTGCTAATTTGTTGAAAATCAGATAAATTGACAAACTCTGATAAGAAACGATCGACCTTGAGTCACAAATCCAATGTCTGGCCAGCAGAAACCAATGGGATTTGAACCCATGGCTACTTTGTTCAAAGCATTATATGCCAACTACTAGTCTATTCTGCTGAGCTATATCTATTCCACTAGTCTATATGAGCATATGTACTATATGAAATTAAAAGTTTTCTTTAAAAATTTTAAGCCATGCAATTATGTGTATGTCAATGAGATAAATATTTTTTTTATTTTTACATATGTATCCTGGACAATTAATTACAAAAAATGCAGCATTTCATTATTACATAAATCACTGTGTTTCCAGATGCTGAAGAGCACGAAATAACAATTAATTAATTAATTAATCCATTGAGACATCTATAGATTAGATTTTGTACATAATTTCAACAAATTATACACACAATAAATACAGAAAATTTGTGACAACAGGAAAGATGATTTTTTGCCAATTTTGAGGAACCGTTTCAACAATGATCAGATAAAATTGGCAAACTCTGATAAGAAACGATCGATTTGGAGTCACAAATACCCCCAAATCTAATCAGCAGTATAGTGGATCAAACTCACTGATCACTTGGTGCTAAACATACACGCTACCATTAAGTTATAGTGCTGGCTAAATATGTATATAATACAACTGCTAAAGAGTACGGTTGTGTGCTCAAATCCTAGCCAAATACGCTGCTGGTGAGTTCTTGTGGTTATTAAAACACAGATCGACCGTCTCCTGTTAGAAGTTTTAAATTTTTCTAGCTTAATTGTTGTGACGGATTCAATAAATAAGTATCGTCCCGCTCAGTTTCTAGCAAATTTGAGTTACTAGCATCTCGAATTTGTTAAATCTCATAAAATGCTACCTACATAATGAATTTCTCTCAAATTTTCTATGTATCAAATAATTTGTAGACGACCTGTAGATATCTCTATTTTATGGCCTGTTATGTTTGAAAAATTGCTAGTATTTATGTTTAAAAGCAACCTAACCATGTGTCTTGTCATGACACATTTGGTGTATATATGTTTATAATTAAAATAAATAATAAATAAGCTTCCACAAATTTTAAGTACCAAATATTTTTGAAGAACTGTAAGATTTACATATGTAGATGTATTATAGAAATGAGCTTAAATTCTGTGTATTTTTATTTTATTTTTTATTCCGTTAAACGATTTGATTTCAATACAACTTAATATCGTTTTCAATACAAATTAACAGTTTTTATGGTTTAAATTTGAATCAGTTTCGTTGATCCAAAATTCTTTGCTACGTGTATTAAAAAGTTTTCCTCAATCCGTAGTCTTTTTGATATTTAAAATAAGGTATCTGATGATTGATTGTAGGACTCGGTCAGGAAATATGAAGATTCATTTGATTCTCTAGACTAGTTCTCTCGGAGCAGATGGATATATGTATAATACATACATACATATGTACATAGAAATAGGTTTCCCGAAATTTTTAGTAAATATTTTAGTGCATATACAAATGAGTTTATTTATACGACTGCTATAAATAACAAGTTTGAATATTTTAAGTCGATTTTGGGTCATTTGTAATTTACGGGTCGTTAATTGCCAAGTGGAATTACAAACCCTAATTGGGATCCCGACCCGAAAAGGATGGGAGTGATGTCTGAAAATACATCAGTTTAACACGGCGAGAAATAGGATGAAGATGTTATTGTATGTATCTTTGCAAAACGAGCAATTATTTTAGTAACTAGTATTTTCAGATTCGGTTATATTTTTTAAATAATCGGGCACAGTCTTGATTTAAATGGGAAAAATCGACCAAAAAGCGGGTTTATTTTAAGTGCCAATATTGTTTAAAATTAGACGAAAGGTTGACAAAATATCATCGGTCATTTTAAAATAGCCTTTGCATATGAAATGAAAATAGATAGCGTCAAAATCGAGTCATTTTGAATTTCGGTATCGAATTTCGTAGGTTTATATATATTGCATTGGACATTTGATATTATATATTATTTATATAGTATAAAAGCTTTCAATTGTATTATTCAAGGAATTAAACCGGATGCTCAAAAATAAATTCTTAACCCTTCCTCTGTATTATACTATACACGAATCCTATTCCCAAAAGACCAAAGGGAGAATGCTTCAGTTCATCCTGGATAAAGCACCAAAAGGCTTTCGAAAGCATGTAATTTCTAAATTAAGATTCAAATTAATTAATTAAAAAACATCCCCAATATATGTATGTAATACATTTAATATATAAATTCACAGCAAAAACTTTTACTAATACACTCATTAAAACTTATCGGAGAGATGTAATAAATTTTCTCATTTTATTCGCATCCAACTTCGAGGAAGTGAAGATTTCGATTCCAATACAAACGCAAAGTTTCCCGATGAGTTTGATAACATTATTGATATTATGAAACCTTCTCCGAGACCCTGAAGTGTCTACTTACTGACAGACATTGACCTTAATACGTGAACCCCATCGATTAGCCGAACGGTTCAAATTTCAAATTCAAACTCGTACACTTACACGCAAAACCCAATTAAATTGCAACCTCATATCGAAACACTCCAAATTCAGCTTGGATATATTTTTGAAGATCAACAGATGAATATTCTTACAGGCCTGTATTCGAATGGTCAGTAGTTTCAGTTCCAAATATTATAAGACATAAAATAAATTTAAAAACGATCAGTAATTATGAATATTGGTTAGTTATTAGTCAATATTTGACTGACGGGTAAAATTAAATGTAACTGACCAAAGATTTGATTGAAATGCTATGTAAGTTTTTTTTACATATTCGACTAATCTCCTATGCAAAAGGCATACGCATCAAACGTTGCTTTCCTTCGTTGAAACGCAAATAAAATACACAACTAATAAATATCGTGTAACTAGGTTACGTTTGTTTATAAACAAAGCATTTTATTAGACCCAGAATGCATACATTTGCTTAGAATTGAATTCAAACCGGTTGCTTTACTTATCGAACATATGTAATATTCTTCACTATTAATTAGAGGATTACCAATCAGCAACTACAGCCTGAACAGGATTTTAAACGTATCTTGTAATAATATCATTCAATTAAATCCTATCAAATCTGGGACGAATTTAGATATTGCATTATCCTTAATTAATGATATTAACGATATATAAGCATGTGTCAATACATATTCATTAAATCTTGAAGGAAAATATCATTCTATCATACACAAGTATGAATTTTATGGGTCTACGTGACGAGCCAGAATGTTAAATTACAGAAAAAACAAATATCGGAAGGCAAAGATCGAAAATTGAAAGATCTTAAGTCGAAAGATTAAAAAAAAGGGTGCATGGTAAACGGTACATACTCACATACATACTCACTTAATTTGCGCGAGCAGGGTACAACAGGAACAAGAGGAACAGGCTTTTCCTCCCGTATTCTGCGCGCGCACATTAATACGGGAGGAAAAGCCTGTTCCTCTTGTTCCTGTTGTATCCTGCTCGCGCAAATTAAGTGAGTATGTACCGTTTACCATGGACCTTTTTTTTGATCTTTCGACTTAAGATATTTCAATTTTCGATCTTTGCCTTCCGATATTTGTTTTTTCTGTAATTTAACATTCTGAGTCGTCACGGAGACCGGAATTTTATAATTGTTCTCGTTAAATGATTTCAATTAATGCATTTTACAAAATTACGAACCACATAGTATAACAAAAGTAAAAAAAATGATACAATATACATTCATACATACATAATTAGAACAGTGAAGGGGAATTAATTCAAAATTTGCATACAACAATATATACAAATGTATTGTAATATTCAATATGTAACGCAGCCTACAGAGGAGACCTTTCAAGGATATGTCGCGTTTGTATAATAAATATATAGTCTGAATGCTTAAAACGCTTGTGAGATATTTAAATTATCGACTCCTTGGTTGCATTTTTAGTCTGATTTCAATACGAAACAAGTTTCATGATACGTGACATTTTGTTATACAGTTTGGGTAAATTTTACGTGAAATTTTTAAGAATGCGGTTAAAAGCCAAACTTATTACACGTATAAATAATAAATGTATGTATTGTCGCCACACATAAATGACTTGAATTTAAGTTTCGGAATGCAATCTTGAATGTTAACTCATTGAAAGAGACTTTAGTAGGGTGAATTAAAAAAAAAACCATCATGATTAATCAAAGGAGAATATGTATATAATTGAACTTTATTTTAGATAGTATTCACTAAGTACTTTGATTCGTCTACTTTACACTTAAAATAAGATACTAATCATTTAATACACCTTAACTTTATTTTGAATACTTTTAACTTTAAAATATATACTACTCACTTGGTAGATATAGATATAATAGATACCTTTAAGTTATACAAACTAATTGTATTATAAAAATACAAACAAGGTTAAAAAAAATAATGATCACTTTGTGGGATTTAGTGATTTTAAGGTGTAAATTGATTAATTATAGTGATAATGGCTTTTCTGATGTGCAATATATTTGTTGAATGTTGGAATAATTTATTGAATGTTGTATACATGTTAATTAAGTTTAATAATTTGTTTTTCGTGCCATATATTTGAATGTACATTATTTCTATGATAGTGAATATGGTCAAAATTAAAGTTCAATTAATTAGCACCCTTATTAAAGTCATAAATGTATTCATAAAATACATAAATAATTAACACATTTGTTTACAAAAACTAATTCAAGTATAAAAATATGTGAAAAAAATAAATTCCTAACTTCTCTTTTTAAATATTTATTTATTTTAAACTATTTTTCTTGTGGTTCCATCACGGGTTTGCCCCAAGGTGACAGCTATGGCCAACTTTGTACATACATAAAAAAATTATAATATTATTATAAATTTTAAATTATTCAATGTAGGGCAGGTGGCCAATTTGTTACGAACCGTTTCTACAGTGTCATCAGGTAAATTTGCAAACTCCTCAAACAATTTATTGATTTGTTCAACAATTTTAAATATTCAAAAAAATTCATACATTTCTGCTTCAAATAAAATAAAAAATATTGATGTTGATGGGGCAATTCTAATGCCATAAAATCTAAATCATCAGAAAAGTTTTGTGTGAAGCTTAGAAAAAGCAAAGATAGGAAGAATGATGAGGATGGGAAAGTGGTTTTTCCCATTTAATTTCGTCATTTTGTCACTTAACCCTTTGGGTGCTGACATATTATCTGTTGAAAGCCTGCCACGCTGAAAATTTCGCTTACATTTCCAACTAGAATTATTAAGCAATTCAATAGACAGCAGGTATAAAAATTTGCTAATCCAAACGAACCCTAGATAGCTACCGCCGAGGATTTCAAATTTTGTAAATGTGTGTTTAGCTCTCTTATATATCTTGCAACAATATAAAATAAAGAAAAGAAGTCTATTAATGAATGTATTTTTGCAAAACTAGTTCCATCTTCTTCATTGTTGTTAAAATTTAATGCTCACAATCTAAATGCCAAACCACAGTATAAAATACTCAGTAGTTAGGGATTTCCATCGAAAAATTCTGCTATGGTTATAAATTCAGAAATCCCGGTGTAAACCAGTCTTTATAAACATTGACGCGGATTACATGACCCATGTACAATATATTTTTTTCAATGCTACCTGGAAAGTCTTAGCGGGTAGTATTTTTGTTTATTTTTTACATATTCAAAAAACAACACCTATCGGCGTATTTCAAACTCATGGACTTATTGCCAAAACGTCGATCGGCGTTGGTTAGTATTCAAAGTGTTAAGTTTCTACATTATTTCAGCATTACAATTTTTTATGAACCGTCAGTTACATTAAAATTATTTACTACATACATACATATATACCGTCTCAAAGAATATGTACATATATGTGAAGAAATTAAATTTGGAAATAATTAAAAAATAAAAAGCATTGCAAATTTTTGAATGAAAAGTCGCTGGTTGAAGCCCTGGTTTGACCTTGATTGAATATAATCATAGGCTTTATGATTCGAAGAATTTCAGATCTGTGACTCCAGACTTGAATATCTGTGTCAATTTGGGACAATCTAAAGAGGTTTAACAGTATCTTATAGGTATATATGTATATAGCCAGCAGTATGGCTTAATGGTAGCGTGTATGTTTATTGCCAAGTGATCAGTGGGTTCGATCCGCCATACTGCTGGTTAAATTTTGAGGTATTTGTGACTCCAAATCGATCATTTGTTATCAGAGTTTGCCAATTTTATCGGATCATTGTTGAAACGGTTCCTCAAAATTGAATAAAATCATCTTTCCTGTTGTCACAAATTTTCTGTATTTATTGTGTGTATAATTTGTAAAAATTATGTACAAAATATAATCTATAGATGTCTCAATGGATTAATTAATTAATTAATTAATTAATTAATTGTTATTTCGTGCTCTTCAGCATCTGGAAACACAGTGATTTATGTAATAATGAAATACTGCATTTTTTGTAATTAATTGTCCAGGAAGGCGCATTGGAGTCTTCCTGTCAAGCCTTCCTGGTATATATCTATGTAAAAATAAAAATAAAAAATCTATCTATATATGTAGGTACATACGATATTTTTCCAATTTAAACTTACTTAAAACGATTTAATCTTAATATTAACAATTTTGCAGATCTCCTACCATAAAACAGCTATTGATCAATCATCGAAGCTATTGATCAATCACATACAATACATATGTCGATCTGCCGAAATTGTAAACAATATTAAGCCAAGCCACACCTCGTCAACTGCAAAAAACTGGCACATCCTGAAAGATTCGGCACGCGAAGGAATTCGCATACCCACGAAATCAAGAGTGTGTCCAATCGATCTACCGATGGACAATGTTGGCTGGCCATACACTTTCGATGAGCTTCTCAAGTGTAAATTTCCACGTCCACGTCCACACGGTCTGACTGCAAATTTGGTACGTGACCGATTGGCGTAAGTTACGCAACAGCGCCGCGGCCAAAACTCCTTGTAATGGAAAAACTCCAAAATTACGGAATATACCATGCGCCGCCACTGGATTGTCGCAGCGTGAATACAAATCGTCTCCGGTGAACCAGAAGGGGCAGTGGCGTACGTCTGGGCTTTTGTTCCTTGGCTCGTTGCACAATGCACGGCGTATGTTACGCACCTGACGCAACTCGGGCTTAATTACCTCACTTTCGCCTAATGGCGAATAATGGAGACGAATCTCCGGCAGGTGTGACAAGCCATTAACTACCCAAATACGTAATCTTTAGAACTGAAGTTCGCCCTTTTTTGAGTAATACATGCTCTAATGACTTTGGCTTATTGAGTTGTTTGAAATTTCAAAGGAAAAAAAGCCGTAGACGATTTTCTTTTGTGTGTTGTCCGATTGTCGTTTCCCTAAATTTTTAATGGAGTCATCTTTCTGATTTTTTCTGTTCGCTTTCTTTCAAAGAGTAATGTGTAAGAGAGTGTCGTTTGACTGACGCTTGAAAACCGCGAAAGGTTTTTAATTCATATTGTATTTGCGGTTTTTTTTAATCTAAGTTCACTCTAAAGTTATATATTTTATTTTCTGATATATGTATGTAAATTTGTATATTTTTGGCGATGTAACTGATGGACAATCGTTCATTAAGAAAACATATCAAATTAAAAATTTAGTTTCAGGATTTTATGTTGTTTTTTTGAATACGTTAAGATTATTAAAAGTATACTATACTAGTGAATAGCCCGATGAAATATCATCGCATGGGTATAAAATTATTATATACCCATGCGATGATATTTCATCGGGCTATATAAAACTAAAAAAAAAATCCGGAACAAAAAAAATCTTTATTTGTAATAATTTTCAATTCTTAAAGTTAACGTTAACAAAATGTAATATTTTCCGATTATACACAAACGGTCTTTGACCTCGTAACGTTGAATATTATTATTACACATAACAAATTGTGTATTTACAACACGTATTCTGGGCGAGGATATGGCGTGCGACGCGAGCTCATGAGGACATTGCGTTTGGATCGGAGGGTCCGAGGTTCGATTCCCAGCGCCCGCGGTGAATGAAATCAATTTTTTTCTCGAATATCGTCAAAATATAAATAATTTAAATTATAATTATAATTTAATTGAAAATAAATACATAAAAAATGGTTCAAAACCTCGCTAAATGAAATTATTAAAATTACGTATTTTTATATGGCGAGAAGGAATATTTCAATTAAAGTTTAAAAAAAAAAGCGAAATGAAAAATTGGATTTGGCGTGATGTCCGAGACCATTAGCTCAATTTAGACCCATATTCAGGCTATTTGGGGTGATCGGTTCGAGTCGCGACAAAGTCGTCTCGTCGAAAAATGAATTAATCGATTTTTATCGATTCGTTCATTATGTTCGGCGGGAGTTAGGACACACACACACACACACACACACACACACACACACACACACACACACACACACACACAAACACACACCCACACACACACAGATTACCGTCTTTATATATATGATAGTATACACATATAATATATTATTTTTCTTATGGATCCTTTGAGAAAACCATGTGGAGATGATGGCATTCTATGGATAATATTAGTTTCTCCTCGGTATTTTATAAATAGAAAAGCTGTCAAAGGAAATTGTATGGGAGTTTTCCTGGAATGCTATAAAGTAATAAAGAAATAATATAATGATATAATTTATTTAATAATAATTTATTTAATGACAATTTTGAATAGGATTTGTTTTTTTACATTGATTAATTATATTTTAAATAGAATTGATTGAAAATTACGATTAGTACCGGCTCAAAGCCTGCATTAGTTTTAATAGTTTTTATAAGTATAAGATGCATATATATATATATATATATATATATATATATATATATATATATATATATATATACATATATATCTACGTATATATTACGGAGTTTACTACCGGTATACTGGTAAATAGCCCGAAAAATAGCTCAGTAAATTATTACTTTTACCAGTAAATCGACATGACATATTCTTTGCGTTTTATCACATTTCTCTCCTTTATTTTATCTTCTGGTAACACATGTCAGATCCGGTGTTTCATTCAAGTAAAAGAATATACAATATATAATGAAAATAATAGTAGAAAATAATAATAGTAGTTTCTGTTTTGCGCAACTCTCATCCATCTCACCTCACAGATTTTCCTAATTTCGTCTACCCATTTTCCTTGCGATCTTCCTTTCGCCATTTTTAATTCCTTCGGGTACCATTCTAGCACTTATTTTGTCCACCTTTCATCCATTCTTCTAGCTACGTATTCCTTTTCCTATCTCTCATCATTATGCCGAACATACTTTCGTTCCATACTTTTCTGAGTGCCTGTGTAGAATCTTGGCGTTCAATATCCAAGTCTCACATCCGTACGTCATCACTGGAAAAAACACAAAAAATCATATTTACATATACATATAATATGTATGTGTATGAAATAGTTATCTTAATAATTTTAGGTATGTTATCGTATATTAAATCATTGCCTCAATATGAACATACATACATATGATTGTATTTACGCCCTTGATTATACCTATAGACCAAAATGCCAGTTGAAACATCAAACAAAATAAAGTAATAACATCTGTACAGGAAGCGGAAGCTTACAATATGAATTATTCCCATTAAAATATTTAAATTACCCTCCATATAAACCGCAATCAACCACGACGCAGAATCGTAACTCATTTAACACATGTTTACCCCATTTTAATTATTAATTTTGATCTATTTATACATTTTCAAACCGTCGACTTCTCTAGAATGTCACACATACTTTAATACGTATTTATGTCGTATATATGTTTACGACAATTTAATACGTATATATGTTTATTCTGAAAATTCCCCAGTAACATTTGATATTCCCTACTGCGTTTTGTTATTCTCAGAGCCACTCGAACGGAATCTTATTATTTGTATATGGTGCATCACTTTGGATTTTCCCTGCAAATTTTACATCTACTTTGACGTCATTTTAAATACCAGCACCGTTCAATTCTTACAGCGAAGATAATGCCAAGATCTCGAAGTGTCGACGACTATTCATATCTTTTTATACCATGGCCTTCCATGGCCACTGCCCCCGGTAATCGACAATTCGAGATTTGCACCAATTTTCAATAACAATAATGTCACTTAGTTTGCTTTCAATACCAGTTTTGAAAAGTCACGTTCGGTCCAATAAAATTCAGTTCTTATTATACACATTTTCAGGCAATATCTGGATTACATATTTTACTTAACACGTCGAAGGAATATTTAAACTGGTTTAAACATACTTTGACCTTCGATCATACATACATAGATACATAGGGCGAATGATAGTCACATATTATAAACTAAATGAAGAAAAAAAAACAGCACAAGATGAATATTAGCGGCTTTTCAACCGGTTTATATGTGACCACGCCCGATCTTGAATTTATAGCGTTTTTGTTTTTTTTTCGTTTGTTAATGTTGAGACTCGCATTAATGATATATTTTATAATGGGAATACTGAGTTATATAACCGGATCTCGTATCACCTACACTAAATTCAACGTGTCGCATAATTTGACTGACGACTTAGGTTTGCGAATTATTTGCATAATTTTATAGGCGGTCGTTTGGCGGATAAATAGACCAAGTCCCTTATGAAACCAGTCGAATTTTAATCACATGTATAATAAGTGTTTCGATGTTATAAATGTCCTTTTATTTTAATCACATGTCCGATTCGAATACGACCAAAATAGATATGCTTTGACGAATGAAAATATAAGGGGAATGAATGAATTGAGAAAATATCGTTTTTATGAATGAAATTAGCGTTCACAATTTGGCAAGTTTGACCTTTTCAAAAATAAGTCAAAACCAAAACTGAACAAGTTATATTACATTGGAATCTAATAACTTTCTTAGTATCAATAGCGTCTGTATTTCGCAGTTTTGTTTTAATTTTTTCAGAATGCACAGCACGTATAAGTATTGCAAAGTGTATATATTTTAGAAACTGAAAACAAAAATGAAGACTACTTTGCCAAATTTATTTGTAATTAGGCCTTGACCATAGCTAACAAAAAATAATACGGAATTGCTTAACATAATAAACGCTGACATACATTAGCTCTAAGCTAAAAAAATATATAAACGCTGATCAACACATTAAATGTATGTGTATTCGAATTCTAAACATAGTATACGGATCATTAAATTCGATTATTAAAACAGTTTATATCGGAAAAACCCAGGAAAATTCGGTTGCGTAATCTTGACACGCCTTTAAAACGATCCATCATATGGACTGTCATGGAAGAATGAACGTTTTCTTTTAATTTGAATAAATTTTAAAACAAAAATAAGAATCAAAAGATGCAAATGATATATTGAAACAACTATAGGTATAAAAAAATATTTTTTCATACCTGTTGCATTTTCAACCGTGCAATATTAACCTACCGATGTTTAATGTGAAATCGTGAAATCTTCCATTCCGGTATATGCAATACGTCGATAAATTATTCATTAAAAAAACATTTAATGATAACACAACAATCGTATTATATAATTCGAAATTTATATTATATGAAGCGTGCGAAGCGAGAAGGTCAATACCATATTATATAGCAGTCAGGATCGTTTTAATTATTTCGACGTATCCTTTGCATTCCTTATGCGACGAATAATATAACTTTGACCTCTAATCATCGAGTATATAAAGGCTAATCGGACATCCGAAGTCATCATTCAATTATTTGATATCATCTTGACTTCAAGTTTAGTTGAAAAACCTCCCCCAAACCCTCCAAAATGATGAAATTGGTGAGTCTAAAATTTTTTTTATATTCATATTTCAATTGCATATTTACCTCAAATAAATTATAAAAAATGGGATGTTTAGTATATAAGTAACTTATAATAATAAAAACTCATACGAATATAATAATAATATTGTAAATTAATATCTTATAACATGTCTGGGAATATTTTCTAAAAATCTAGTGTTTGTATCATATTTTCATAAATCATACAATGTATAAATTTATATGTATCAAGTTTATTAATGAATTTTATATCTACAAATATAATAATATACTAGTTCATCTAGTTTTATACATACATATATGTATATATAAATATATAACAATCGTAATAGTTCTAGTGAAATAGTTATGAATTAGTTTGAGTGTTCTTTCTATCTATGTATGTACACATATTATTAAGGTATATTATTTACGATTGATTGCTATTTTGAGGTAGTCAAAAATATAATATTATAACAATATATGTAATCCACAGCATAAAATAAGAATAGATTTAAATATTTTAAAACATAACACGAATCATGCGGTCGATCAATACGACCATTTTAAAACCAATGAATATTCAATGCACGGTTCATCAACGTACCGAACGCGTTTCATTAAGCAATTATTCGTCCTCCGTACAAAGGAGTCAAGGATGTGACAAAACATCATCATCATCATCGTCGGCTTCTGTTATTTGCGCAAACGAACCAACAATGGAGCGTTGAAAGATCGATTTATATAATGTTATGCACAACCTTGACTAAGCAATTCTTTCATTTTCAGGTGATCTTCGTAGCTGTTGCTCTTTTGGCAATGACTTCTGCAAAACCGACTCCTCAATTTGTTGCACCTGTCGTTTCGGCTTATTCTGCACCGTACGTCGCTGCTTATTCTTCACCATTGGTATACTCTGATTATACCACATCGGTAGTAAGCGAGCCTGTCGTCAGCAGCTATTACAGCCCATATGCCTATGGTTATACCTATTATTGATTTACAAGGTTGTAAAAGTTGAAAAATTATACCAAATATACATATAAATGTAGTATGTATTGTGAAAATAAAGATATTTATTGAATGCATTAAAATCGAGTGGTTTTTATTTGAATAGGCACTAATCGGACCAGTTGCATTTCTTTGGTGCAAAATTTTAACATTAGTACCCACCTTGGTCATCTTTACAATATCATAATCATCATCAATTCAATCCGTCTTTGTTTTGGACAACTCCCATCCATCTCCCACATTTTTCTAATTTCATCAGGCCATCTCTCCTGTGGTAATTCTTGCACCATTTTCATTCTATTGGGTACCATTTGAGTACATCTTTCGACTATCTATAATCCGTTCTTCTAGCTACGTGTCCTAACCCTTTGCCATTTAAATATCTTCTTTACGATATATGTACATATTATTGGATTAATACTACTGAATATACATTTTAAAATATTATATAATAGATTTAGAAGATGCAAAATACAAAGCTTATAAATTGATACATATTTATAAGCTTTGCATTTTGTATTATATGTATACATATTTGGAAAACCGCTTACTACTTCGAAACATTATTAAACTGTAAATAAAAAAGATTTTATTATTTGGCAATAGATGCTGCTAGTAGATTAGATCAATATTGATCAATATGTACGTAAAATAAATAAAAAGTGTTTTATATTATAAACATAGATGTCTCGAAAAAAATTTTAGTGGTGGTAAAATTTGCTAGATGAAAGAAAATCTTTGGTCTGATATTAAAAATAATTATGTATAAAATTTCATCGTAATAAGACAACTATCATATTTCAATAAGTGTAAATTTCTTCTGGAATAATCCGTTTTAAAATGAAAAAGAAATGTGTATAATTTTTAATGTCGCCGAACCGTAGAACATTGACGTCAACGGTCGTCCAATTCTTTCACCCTTTAGAATAGGATTTTAACCCTTAAATTTCAATATTGATATTGAGATACGAGCATATCGTATTTGGAGTGAAAACGTGAAATTATATGTATACAATTTATACGTATTGTTTATCTCCATTTGTTGTGGATAAACAATAGTAAATTTTCATTCATATTGTAACGTCGAAATTTTCAGCGTACAATAGCAGAAAAAAAGTGTTTTTTTATATACCTGGATTTTTTTCGTGTACTTTTATGTATGAATATAAATTTATTACTTTGACACGTGGGGTTGATGCGGATTGTTGAGGATAATAGACAAACCAAACGCTTTTAATTCTTCAGTGGCTGCATGTAAGGAAATGACTAATATTATACATATAATTCTTTATACATATAAATTTTTTAAATAAATGAAATTCGAGAAATTGATCATTTTAAACCATTACACGAAGTATGTAGGAATTGTTTTGCTTCTTTCGTGAATTTTGCAAACAAACAGCGACGTCCCCTGTGGTTTTTTTGCTTAACCCTTTGACTGCTACAACAACGATAAATCGTTGTTTTGAAATAGGCGAAGATTGCTACGACGATCGTTGTTGTTGTCATTAATTGTCGTATTTCAATTCTTTCTTTGAGTCGCCAGCGCATCAGTGGCAAGAAACATTTTTTTTATATACGTATTTATATTTATTTTTCAATCATGCTTTATAAATATTTATCAATTTTTTAAATAAAAGCTCTTCAATTTCGGGTTCATCATCAAAGTAAATTTCGGGTTCGTTGTCAATGTCATATAAGGAGTTATTACTTGGGAATTGATTATTGTCGATAAATTAATTTTCAGAATCAGTAGAGCTGCTGATTTGTCGAGTTCCTCGGCGAGGAGCTATTATTTCGCTTTCATCACTTTCACTGTCCGATATCATTTTGCAGAGTTAAAATAAATGGCAAAAAACATTAGAAATCCGCTTTCAATTATATAGGTCACGAGACGTCACGAATTCGTGCAATCAATCAAATGCAACTGAAATGCATACAAAATGTTTATGATACATGTTGAAAAATTATTTGATTATTAGAAACTTCGCATCCTTGTGTGTCTCGCTCACACGTACACAATTAAAACCAAGAAAGAAAGAGAGAAAGACCGCTACCTGTTTCGAATATATCGCTTGTTGTAAGTATTCATCGATGTCTAAAAATAGATTGTTGAAAAAAATAGAGCGTCGGAAAACAATCGTCAAAACTTATTTAGTGTATATATGTAGGTATCTCTTTCGCACGCACGCATGTAAAAGCAAGACAGAAAGAGAGAGCACTGCTTCTTAAAAATGTATATAAAGTATTATAAAAATTACGAGCGTTCGGCGAAGTAAGTATGTAAAAAAAAATATTATATTTATTTTTTTTCAAAATAATTACAAATGTTAGCATTTTTCGCTTGGACATTGAAAAACCTCGTAGCAGCCAAAGGGTTAACCAAATGACATTTATCTACGTTAATCTGTATATCAATCTTAGTGTTCAATCTTCGATTCAACTTTCGCTGTCAAAAAAGTTTGAATTAATAATATAACGACGTGCATTATGAATGACCATTTTAATTTTAATTTAAATGCTACGATTAGTACTAATTAGGTGGTCAATTTTTAATCATAAAAAAATTTAAATGATAGTTAATGCTTTTGATAATAATATCGGACAATTCATGACAAAAGCAACAGGTTTGCACCATTTATAAAATTAAATACTTTTTTTTGGCAATTTGATGGAATGAACAAATTCACGAATTGAAACGATTATTTGGGTATTTATGTTGCAGATATTCATATGTATGTATGTATACTGAAATCTGGACTAAAAAATATTATAGATTTCTACAATTTAGGCGATTTTAAAATAAAAAGCGGATTTCATTTGAGATCAGACCAAAGAAAATTACATAGCCATTTTTAGAGCTCGTATTTTCGTTCTTGAAGAAAATCAGTATTTGATCAATATTTATAAGTGTGATTCAACTAAACAATTAAAATAATAAAAATACATCAATTATTATTATATTTTTTTAATATAATTTAATATATTTTATACAAATATACAAACATATAAACAAAACAATTTCATACTAAGATCTATTTAAAATACGTATGGGTATGCAGAGTACGGGGAGAGGACAGATTTGGCATAGAAGGGTGATGCCAAAGCTGGAGCAGCAAAAGCATGAGCGGCCAAAGGTGCAGCTAAGACTGGAGCAGAATGGACCAAAGGTGCAGCCAAAGCTGGAGCAGCATGGACAAATGGAGCAGCATGGACTAATGGAGCAGCATGAACCAATGGAGCAGCATGAACCAATGGAGCAGCATGCACAACCGGGAAAGCAGCATTGTAATTCCTGGCAACTACTTGTGAGCTAGAAGCAGTCACGATCGGAGCACCAAACACTGCTGCTGGAGCAGCGAGGAGTCCTGGAGCAGGAGCTGCTTGTACGAAAGCCACCAAGAGGGTAACGAAAATCACCTAGAATTGAACAATGATATAATTACAAATTGATTTTAATTAGAATCGAATCGAAGCAGGGTGAAACTTACGGATTTGAACATGGTTTTTTGGTTGGTTTTTTCTTTGCTACTGTAGTAACTGATTGAAGTACTGCGATGAGTATGTCCTACAGTGTTCGAGACCGGAGTTTATATACTAGTTTCTTCCGCAATGGATTCGTATTTGTATTTGGTGCATCGTTTTCGATTGCGACCCTATTATGTAAGACATTGTCGACAAATCGAATTGTATAATAATATGTAATGCAAGTCCGAACCGCTATGTGGGTTAAAAAGTAGTCCAAGTGTGTATGCTAGTATGTATATGCATAGTAATCGTTTGTTTGGGATACTTAAACATTTTAAGCATTCGTGCTCTGATTTGGTAAGAAAACAATGCCGATTGACTGATAAGGTTCCGAGTGTTCCTGATTTAATATACATATGTCAGTTTATTAGTCATGAAAATTCAATGTAAATACATTAATTTGAGTTTGTAAAAAAATCTTACTCGAGTTCTGTGCCTGCAACTAAGTGATTTATCTCGAAAAAAATACACATAAAAGTGGATAGATACATATATTCATGAATTATTTTTTTTTGGAATAGTTTCGATTTTTTAGTCACATATTTTAGTTTAAATATGTCGATTATGATTAAGTTTCGACCAATAGGCGAGCCTCGCTTGCAATGGGTATTTGTATGGAGGAAGTGGTATCATTTATGATGTTATTTTGATTATCAACTTTATTTTAAAGTTGTCTTATAGAGTATCTGTCTTTATTTTAAATGCAAAAATCCCGAGGAAACTTACTAATTGCATTAAAAATAAGCGCGCCAACAGTGTGGACTAGTGGTTAGCATATATGCTTTCGAACATAGTGGTTGACTTCAGGTCGATCGTTTCCTGTCAGAGTTTTCCAATTTATCTGATTTTCGTTGAAACAGTTCCAAAAAATTGGCAACCTTACCCATTTTCTCACAAATCTCGACCTTTACATATTTCTCGCAATTTTCGAATTTTGCTGATTCATATAAATATGGTGCAAATTTGTCCATAAATGTCTCTCAAATTTGGAGTTTTTCAGCCTCTCGAAATTTGACGATTTAAATTAAAAAATGCTCAGAAATTGTAAGTTTAAAAATTTATCCAAAGATGTCTCTATGGTGATGTGTTAATATTATTCTAAAAATTGTATATCGATGATCATAATTAGACAGGAAGGCGCAATGGGGCTTACCTGTTAGGCCTAACTGGCAATATATATGTATGTATGTAAAATCATATTTATAATTGCATCGATACATATTAGAAGTTATACAAAAAAAAACTTAATTTCATCAAGCAGTTCAACTCTTTTCGCTCGTAATTTATTTCAAGTTTGAATTTTTTCAGCTCGGAATTAAAATTTTTTTTTTATAAATGCATTTCCCAAAGTTAGTAGAAGAATTATTATGTGAAATATGCCTTGATAAGATATGTATTTACATATGTATAAGATTCACATTATGGGGACATTTTCAATATACGTATGTATGTATGTAACTCATCGTGTAATCAAGTTATAATTGTTGGAAATGCTTCCAACGTTATTATTAGGACGAATATACATATACATATGTACTATTACGAGCATGTGTATGTACGTACATAAATTTGGATAATTGGAAATTTATATAACTGGCATCAATCTCAGGTTGCATATAACACTAATAGCTTTCGATTTGGGTTCGCATAATTACATATATGTATCATGTGTCTATCTATATATGTTCATTAGTCCATAACAAAGCTCTTAGAAGTTATGTAAAGTCTATTAATGCTATATCTTAGGATTAACGTTCGATAAAGAATGAGATGGGCACCTCACATTGAGGGAGCGAAATGCAAGGCGATGCGGGGTATATCCTCAATATACCCGATATTTAATCGCCATAGTTCTTTATCAACTCAAAATAAATTAAAATTATATCGCGCGCTCATCTAACCTATGCTTCACCTGTATGGAATAACGCCTCAAATACTAACCTTTCTCCAAATAATACGTATATACTAACTTGAAAAAACTGCATGCCATATATAATATTCCGTTTATTACAGACATTACTAACAAACTAACCAGTAGATTCTATGACAGAATCACTAATAACCATACTAACACACTTGTGAAGAGTCTCGGTGATTACAACAAAATGTCTTTACCCTTCAGGTATAAACACAGATTACCTAAACACAATCTGCTTTAGATCGTTGACTTTAGAGTATTTAATTAATATTATGTATTAGATGTATGAGCATTTATAAGATTTTTCCTATTATTCTTTACATTAACATTAGGATGATATAATACTATGATTACTAACAAAATTAAATAGAAAATGATCAGTAGATCAGTAGCTATTAAAATAGATATAAGATGTATTATAAACATAATATAGTAATAATAAAAAGCATTTAAAAATCACAAATCAATTAATGCTATTGATCTTTCGGTGAAAATTTAAATTCTTATACAGAAGTTGTCATCGTTTCTTGAAATATTGAACATAAGTTATAATATATTTTTATTGTATCTTTAATTTATATCAGGAAGGCCTAACAGGTAGCCCCAATGTGCATTCCTAGCCAGAAACATTGTACATTTGATACAAATATGAATACATATAAATAAATATCCACGGAAATATCTATGGTCAAATTTGTAAACTTGCAGCATTTTAAACAATTCAGCGAAATTCAGTAAATACATATCAATTAACATACACAGAGACATTTGTGTTAAATTTGTCAATTTGCAGCATTTTATACAAGTCAGCGAAATTCCAAATTGTAAAAAGCTCGATGGTTGCCAATTTGTTGGAACCGTTTCAATGAAAATCAGATAAATTGGCAAACTCTGATAGGATATGATCGACCTGGAATCACAAATTCAAGGTCTGGCCAGCAGAAACCAGTGGGATTTGAACGCATAACCACTCTGTTCAAAGCATTATATGCTAACCACTAGTCTATTCTGCTGGTTAGCATATAATATTTTGCTGTATAATTGAATAATGCATATATTTTCAATTTGATCTATGTTTGTAACTTAACTATAACTTCCTTGTATATTTGTATATACATATGTATGTATGTAAAAATAATAAATAAAATAAATACTAGAAACATTTTTCTAATAACTATTAGAAAATGACGAACTGTCCGGTGTTTAAAATTCATTTTATTTTAATCCATGGTCTAAGTTAAAGTACCATGGTGGTCCTACATTTAAATTCTAGATTTGCATAGTGGAAAAGTGAGGAAAAGTATGAATGAGTGGTCTTCTCTTTGTTGAAATTTATTATTTTTTAATTCTGTAAATTATTTTTACCACTATTATTATTATTTATACAATGGATTTTTTTATTTCGAAAATTGGATAAGATTTACTGAAACATGTTATCGAGGAGAAGTTTTTTTTTTAGTAAATAAACTTCTAAATTATCATTATTCGTCATAACCGATGGACCCAATTTTATATTTTCCAATTACGTCGTTTTCGACTTGCTCCTGAGCGACATCTATGGTACTAAGCTTGTACACATATAAATTTATTGAATTGGATTGATTTGGAGTCACAAATATCAAATTCTGGCCAGCAGCACTATAGATAGTACCTGTAATTAATTATTTTCAATCGAGATCAACCCACGGGATCGAACCCTACAACCTCTCGGTGTTTAGTATTGACACAGTCAGCAAGCTATGTATGCTGCTGGCTAATGTGTGATGTGTTAAAGATATGTAAATGAATATTGTGGCCAGCCAAATGGTATGACTATAAGTCTCATAAGAAAAGGTCTGCGTTATACATAAATAAATTAAGAAACCAATGTGAGCTGCTAAAATCTTTTATTTAATCGTTGCATTTATAGTGCATTTAGATGATGTATGGATATCCAGAGTAGGCCAAGTTGGTGTAAGGAGAGAAAGCTGGAGCAGCGATTGCTGGGGCAGCAAAAGCATGAGCAGCAAAAGCAGGAGCAGCAACTAGTGGAGCAGCACGTACTACTGGAGCAGCAGCTACAAGAGGAGCAGCAGCTACTACAGAAGTAACCAAACCAGCATTGTAATTCCTGGCAATAACTTGGGAACTAGTAGCCGTGACTACGGGAGCAGCGGCTAAGATTCCAGGAGATGGAGCGGCATAGCTGCAAGCCACCAGCATGGAGATGCACAAGAACTGAAACCATGAAAACGCTTATTATAATACAGATATAGTAAATATTTCAGCTCAAGTACGTATATAGATTCAATCTTACAAGTTTGAACATGTTGACTGTTGATCGGTTGCTTCTTCGTTGAAGTTATCCTGACGATTCGCAGTTCGATAGAGCATTTATACCGTGGAGTGCGCAACCGAATAGACGTGATTTGGGAGCTTTAACACTTTCGTCACATGTTCTTGATATTATTGCATCCAATTTACGACTTGTGCAATTATGTTTGTAAAAAATCTGCAATTGGCGTTGGAAAATAAAACGACGCTCGCATAAAGCCTTCGAATTTGGTTGGCGAATACGTGGAATTTGTCACCTAATTTTTGACACAGAGCAGTTGCTGATTAAATATGTACATAAACGATGTTCTACATATATATTCGAACATTCATGTATCTAAGTATTAGTTAACTATATAATTTATAACGTTTAATTTTCGAATTTGTGTTTAAATTTCATAGTAAATATATGCAGAATGTATGTACCTACATACTTGAAGCAGTATTTCATTAAATGAATATTTTTTAATGATTGTAATAGCGACTAACTTTTCTTTATGAGAAATATTTTATAAAAATGAAAAATATTTAATTCCGTAATAAATATTTATAGATTGTTTTATATGTACGTATTTGTTACACCACAATGATATGCATATGTTTCATTTTTAATATAACAATATATAATAGCTTTATTAGTTTCTAAAAATATATTAGAATTTTCAATAGACACAACTATTAGCTAATTAAATAGTCAAAATTTTAGAAAATTTTCAATTTTAAATTGATCGTCATCAATGCGTTGTAAGACCACATTTATTCAATATTTACATGTATGTGTTACACCGAATCCGTGAAATTGTCTATTACACGCATTCGGCAAGAGAATTGCCGAATGCGTGAAAAATGCAAGCGCGTTGCCCAGTTCACGGATTCGGCAAATTCTTTGCTGAATGCGTGGACTTGTCAGCGTGTAATATTATAACCAAGTGTCAAAGTGACAGCTGAATAAGGATTTTTAATTTAGTTTAATTTACATATTATTATGTATAATATGACTACATACATATGTATGTTTCGATCATCTCATATGACTTGTACATAAATTAATGCTATTTTTATACATTTGATCAATATTTTAACAGTCGGAATTTTATACCTTGTGAAGAATCAGTATTATATTATAAATATTTAATTTCATTACACATGTCCCAGAACATAGCTCTAGGCTACACCAACCAGACCAAATGTATAAAAATGTGAGCGACTAAGAAATCACCGGGTGTGAAACGCTTAATCTAACTGCATATATCTCTCCGGAGTCCGGAGATGCATTTGTCCGAAGGACCGAAACAGCCCTGCGTGACCTGAGCCATAGAACACTTTGAGCCATAGAAGACCTGAGCCATAGAACACTTTGTATTTTAACAAGCTCGTAGTCACCTCTCACTCATTGGTGAAAAGTTTAAAATACAAACATTTTTTGAACAGGGGACTATTACAGACAAACACTCTTTGAAGTCTTTGAGAATGGGCTAAAAATGTACCTTAAATTTAAACAATAAGTCACTATTAATAGTTATTTGGGCTTTTAATATTTCTTTTACACATAAATACAATGGAACTGAATGTGTGTTCATAGATAGTACATAATTTTTACATGATATAAATTAACATTAAAAATTTTAACAATTTTTTCAACTTTTCCCACCGTCAAATTTAAATTTAAATTTGGCGCATTTCACAGGAGTTGTTACAGTATAAAGAATTAATGATAAAAAGTAATGGCCACTATAAATTATGTAACGTATGTACATATGTATATGTATGTATTATTGATTGTAAAAAATATCTACATTACTAACCAAATGTTTGATTACACCTAAACGGAATTTTACAATAATAATGAACTATGAACAGTTTATTCCAAAGAATGAATCTTTGGAATAAACTGTTAATTTTCCAATTTATTTTACAACCCCTACATTTATTTAATATATGTTTGTACCAGTAAGGCTGTACGACAAAAAGAGAGAGAATTTCAGCGCACGCCACTGGTATGTACATATGTATAGAGAATATTTAAATTTTATAAAAATATATGTACTTTTTAATTAAATAAATTGGATTTGGCATTTGTAGTTTATATAATTGTGTGTATTTTATATAATTTTTGTTCAAATCTCTGACAAAATCATTTGATGATATTTTTTTCGTTTATATGTAGGTATGGTGAATGGGTGCATCTAGGATATTTTTTATTGATCAATAAACTTTTTTTAAACTTTTTATCTTTCATATATTATGTATGTTCACAATACATATTTTGTTTATTTAATAGTTATATTAGTATATATTATTGACAGTACATTTGTCTTTAATATATACGGAAGATAAGATTGGCCATAGAAAGCTTCCTTGTGGGATATCTGCCGTGATTTTATTGTTTGTATTGCGACTAACTTTTTATGGTCTGATGATGAAAATTAGGTAGTTCAGTATTTTGTTAGTAATGAGCATATGAATAAGTCCATCGTGCTAAATCGTATTGAAAGCCTTTTTGCCTAACCAGCAGCATAGATTAGTGGTTAGCGACGTAACTTAGCGTGTGATGCGTATTATACTGAGTGATGACGGGTTTAAACCCTGGTCCAGTGCTGCTGGCCAGACCTTGGATGTACATATGTCTTCAGGTCGATCGTGTCATAGTTTGCCAATTCAATTGAAACGGTTCCAAAAAAAATTGGCAACCTTGTCCCATTTCTCGCAAATGGTTAAAAATGGGACAAGGCAAGGAATGTGCATTGATATTATATATGTATTTATGAATAAAATATTTAGCTTACTTCTCTTCATATGCAAGTTTTTCATCCGTAGAGAAATCCAAATTATTCATTTATTGATTTATCATCATCCATCAATTTTCTTTCAAAATACATTCAAAATAAATAAATTTATTTTAAAAATGGCTCAGGCTATTGTACATATGTATGTACGTATATAGATACATATACATATACCAATAATAATATAATAATAAAACTGTGTAATTTAATACGACAGTTTATTCAACAGGTCTAATAAATAAATTGTCATCTAAAACTTCAGTAATTGTTTTTGAGGCTATTTATGGAGTAAGAAAAGGTACATATGAATTTAATTTGAAAGGAGATTAATTCTATTAATGCGGAATTATGCCTATGTAATCTAATATTATGAATTTATGAATCTAAGCTTAGCCTAATTGTTCTTGGATTATTAATAATAATTACAAGTAATATTTACATTCTAATAGCACCGGGGCGGAGAATAATCAATTTTACTAAGTGTGATCCACTAAATTCGAATATGATATTGATTTTTGTTGGTTTATTTTCATTTATGAGATAAAAACCGTGGCTAAGTGACAAATTAGTGAAATTAGCTAATAAAGCTGAGTAAAACATAAAGTATATTTTTAACTACAAGTATTTTACAGCAGTAAAATATCATAATCAATAGAAAAAATATTTGACTATTGATTTCAATACTCGCTTTTGGCACAGCAATACTTGATTTTAGTTAGAGACTGCAAAATTTCTAAAATTTTGCAGTCTAAAAATTTCTAAAAAATTCACTTTTTTCAAAGAAAATAAGTCAGCAAAAATCGTTGTCATTTTCGAATTAAGTGGGTAAAAATTAATAAAGATTGATTAGTTTCCGCTCCGGTAAGAAAAAGAGTGATATTTTGTTGCTCAGTGTAATCGTGTATCATTTTTAGATGATTTAATTTCATTGAGTAATTATTATTTAATCATCAAAATCGCAAACAATTATATAATTGTTATTGTTAAATTGAATGATATCCCGTAATATGTTTGTATGTACAATGTGTCAGGGCTTTCCATACAATTTCGAATGTCTAAATACGCTTGTAATAGACAATGTATGTATTTGTTAGAATAAAAAGAATTGTACCCAATGTCACTACATTGGTTATGGAAAATGTCACAAGCAGACGAGGCACATTTGAATAGATGAGACAATATTGTACTAAATCAAATCGTAACATGATATAATGTTTTGATATTGCGAAACCCGTGTCCGTTCATTCATTGAAATTAAATTTTCAGTAAAAATTCCGTTTATTCATTAAACTAATAGTGTGAATATTCCATATTATTTATTACATACATAGCATTGAAAAATAGTAAGAATCTATTTTTAGTTTTCTTCCACTTCGGGAGCTTCGCCGGCCGCTACTGCTTCAGATTCGATAACTTCTTTTTCTTCTGGAGCAGCTTCTTTTGCAACCGGCACTTCTTCAGCGACTGCTGGATCTATGATGGTCCTTCCAGGGTTGAGATATACAGCAGGAGCTGCTTGTACGTAAGAAGGAAGAGCATATTTGTAGTAAGCTGGAGCAGCGATGTATGGAGAAGCCAGCCTTCCATTTAAGAGGCTTCCATAGCTGGCGTATGTCAAATAGTTTTGGGGCAAAGTTGAGTATTGAAGAAGAGGAGAAGCCTGGAAGAAAGACCTGGATACAAGAGGGGAGGAAACTGCTAGGGTAGTCGCAGGTACACCAGAAAAAATACCCCCATGGACATTGCCAAAGACAAGGGCAATGCTAAGAATAACCTGTAAGAAAATTACACGGTTTAATATTAAAGAATGTTGTCAAATATTAAGTTCGATAATTTTTATACGTACAAAAGTTGTAAAGGAAGACATGGTGTCGTTGCTGAACCGTTGCTGAGTGATGTATGCTTTCGGACAGAGCTTTTTATACCGAGCTGGTTGAAGTGACCCAAAAAGTATCTGGTGATGTCTTGGTAAAATTCATTGGAAAAAATGTACTCGTATGTATAAATCTTCGTCGTCGGAATGTTAGACGTGTAGTCGTTGTGATTCGATTGCAAAATGGGTACCATTTCGTGTAAACTGTCGAATTAGATGTGCGGGTCGAATGTTGATTGGGCTTAAATTACGTTGTAATTAATTGAGTTTGGTAGTAGTAGTGTTGATATGCCTTTATATTAAAATTTCGCAATCTTATCATTTATCAATAGATATATTTACATATGAGCCGTTATAATTGAAAGTGGAGAAATATCTAGCAAAATATTAAATAAAATGTTTTACGTTTTACAATATTTAAAAATTATGGTGGTCTGTAATACGTTTATTCTGTTTTTCCGAGATTTTGGACATATCGAATTAAAAGAAGTGATAACAATTTGTGAATGAAGTCGAACAGAAATAGTGCTTTTGGAACTGAAAATTGGACTTCTGCCACTTTTAAATATAACTGCTGATTTATCTAATTACATATATGTACATATATATTTATGTACATATGTATCTAAGTTTTTGGATTTTGTTGCGAAAAATGATTTGAAACTATTTTCAGCCTACCTTGGGTAGACTATTTACAATGTATGGATATTAGAAGGTAATAAAAATCATCTATAAATTTGTTTGTTATTTTTTTTTAATTTTTTATACCAGCAAGGCCTTACAGATAAACCCCAATGCACCTTCCTGGCCAATTACAAACAATACAGCATTTTTATTTATTAAACAAGTTGCTGAATTACGAGACACTGACTTAAACTCGCAATTGTAACGAGACATCTATGAATTGTACATAAATTTTATTGAACATTAATCATACTCAAATAGTAGTGACATTGTAAGTAGGAATGATTTTAAGCCAATTTTTTTTAATCGGGAACCGTTTCAACAATGAAATCAAAGAAAATTGGCAAACTCTGATAGGAAACGATCGACCAGGAGTCACAAATATTCAGGTCTGACCAGCAGCATTACAGATATACTCGAGGTCAGCTCATGGGATCGAACTCGATGCCTCTCGGTGTTAAGCAAAGAGTTAACGACCGAGCTATGCTGCTGGCTAAATATATTATACATATTTCCAAGCCTTTGTGGTTTTATTTTCTTATGTACATATATGTTACAGTGAAAGCATATTTCAAGTAAAAATATATTTTGACCAATTCCAACTAACAAACCAATCTTAAATGAATTGGGCCAACCCTTACTTAACCTAACCTATCCTTACCCTTAAATAATACCAAGCCCAACAATCTAATCTTAAATGAATAAAACCAACCCTGAAAATGTTATGATTTCACTGAAACGTCAGTGAAAATATATTTTCACTGTGACTTATACATACATTTAAGTATCTGTTTAGATAACAAAATATAATACTACAATTCATATAGTTTAGTTTTTTTATTATATTACGGATGTATGTACATATGTACATAGAATACGCAGTACACAGATTTTTTTATGATATACATACATATGTTAATATGTAAATAAATATCCATGTACATAGTAAATGGGAGTAAAATATTATAACAGTTCATATAAATGACATAAAAAAAAGCCTTATATAAAGAATTTCATTTTTTATTGGATACAAAAATGTAATATAAATACTAACTAATTTAATTCAATGTGTGTATTTAATTTTTTTTAATACGTATACATACATATATGTATACATTGTGCAAATTTTACATATTGTATGAAAATTATTAGATGTACATAAATATCAAAGTTTACAGAAAATATGTTTTTACTTAATATTGTACAGTTACTTATTCAAGTTAATTAATTTCCATTAAATGTGTAATGGATAATGTATTAAATTTTCGTGTGTACATACATAAATTGCAATTTATGTACAAATATTAAATATTAGGATTTAAGTCACAGGATGTATACGTTACGAATACGTTATACATGTATGTAGGTATAGTAATAATAATTGAAAACCACTTGAACTTTCTTACAAAAAAACCCTCCATGTTGAATTCTATTATATACATAGGTACATATAATGAAATACAAACATATATATGTATACATAATATGTAATGGCTTTGTTCAATTTACAAAAAATTAAATTGACATAAATTTAAAAAAAATAATTATATTTCCACGTATATAAAAATATAAAAAAATATATTTCCACGTTTTTTATGAAATTTTTTGACATATGTACATATGTATGTACTATATACATATATATTTGATAACCTAAACATACAAATATCATTCTTATACAAATGTAATTAATTAAGTGATGTAATTTAAAAAAGTAAATTAAAAGTGGCTCATGGTAGTCGATTACGTCCTAATACGGATTTGAAGAAGAAGACAATTTTAAAATACAAGTATATACATTTGCATACATACATATTTGATACATATGTATGTACGTACATACATATATGTATATAATAATAATAATAATAACTTTTTATTCCAGACCATAGGGAAAATAGTGCAATCCCCACTGTTCATATACATAAATAACATACATATGTACATACATATATCTACATAGATAATTGAAAGGAATGATACAATAAATAAATATAATAATAATATATGTAAAAATAATATTAATAATAATTAATTAATTATATGTTCGAGTGAAATGTGTTTATATATTGGAAACACCTATAAGCTTTGTTATACTGGGTAATAACATTTCATCTAAAATCTATTAATATGTTTTTATTACCTTTTCAATTGGAAACTTTTATGTGTACTATGCTATGAATTTAAAATGTGAACTAGCAATTTTAATATAACATGAAAATAAAAAAAATCATCCATTCAAGTTATTTATTGTAAAATTCAACATGTAAAAAGCATAACAAAATAAATTTATTTATCGTCGACAGCTGGGGCAGCGGCCAACGGAGTAGCAACTGGAGCAGCGGTCAAAGGAGCAGCAACTGGAGCAGCAGCCAAAGGAGCAGCAACTGGAGCACCAAATGGAGCAGCGAGATAAGGAGAAGCGAATGGTCCACCGACTAATGGAGCACCAAATGGACCAGCAGCTAATGGGGCAGCGAATGGACCAGCAGTTAATGGGGCAGCGAACGGACCAGCAGCTAATGGGGCAGCGAATGGACCAGCAGCTAATGGGGCAGCGAATGGACTAGCGAATGGACCAGCAGCTAATGGGGCAGCGAATGGACCAGCAGCTAATGGGGCAGCGAATGGACCAGCGAATCGACCAGCAGCTAATGGGGCAGCGAACGGACCAGCAGCTAATGGGGCAGCGAACGGACCAGCAGCTAATGGGGCAGCCAATGGGCCAGCAAGGGCGCTGGTATAAGCCAGAGGACCTGGTCCAGCCAAAAGTGGAGCAGACACATATCCAGAAAGAGCCCTGTTGACGATGCTGATCTGACTGGCATATGGAGGAATGTTCTGAGGGACGGCACTAGCATAACCGATAGTAGCAGGAGCTACCAAAGGAGCAGCTCTGGCTACCAAAGGAGCTGATGCTAAGAGTGGAGCTGGAGCCAAGACAGGCGCTGCAAAAGTTTCAGCAACTGCGTGCACGGAACGAGCTGGTGCCGAAGCCAAAAATGGAGCCACTATTCCAGCATTGCTCACCGAGATGGCAGCGAAGAGGAAGACGGCGGAGATCTGTAAATTGAAAATAAAAATGAATATAGAGTCTGAGATACAAATTCGATATAAATTTCAGGCTGTCATTAATATACCATTTTCATTGAAGACATTTTCGGTTGGTTTTGGGGGTGGGTTTTGCTTTGCTTTGTTAGCTGAAGTGAAGCTCGAAAGCAGAGAAGTGAATGATGTCGCTGTGGTGATCCATTCGACTTTTTATACCCCTCCTCCAGTTCCCGAAATATGACCATTAACCATTGTAGAACATGTGCATTACAATTGTGTTATTGGCAATGTTTCGGCCGTGATGAAACTGTCCACAGTCGTTTTGCCTAATAATCTGCAGGCGGCATTTTAACTGTAACAATTATGCATACAAATGCAACCCTACTTTTGGGTCATACATAGATCACTATCTAGAGACTACTTTCGATTTTTAAGCAAAACAAAAGTTGCACAAGGAAATAAAAAAAAATAACTATTCAATAAAAAATCGAAAAAAATAAAGCGTTTTTAAAATAAAGAATATTTTTTACTTTTAATCTTTAATTGAACGTATATGTATACAAATATATATACGAGTATTCGTACATACATATGTATGTATGTATGAATATTATTGATAATATTAAGAGTCACTTTATGAAAAACACAATTAGCTACGATATTGGAAGAGGAATTCGAAAAAAAAACAAATTAAATATTGTAACTATATTAGATATTTTTCTTACAGATTAAAAAAGACATGTTTTTGATGAAAAATGTTTTCCAAGCGAGGGATAAATTCATTAACGAAATAAGTATTTAATAAAGAATGTTACGTATATACATAATTAATTTTTGAAAAAAATGGACAATGCTAGCATAGAAAAATCGAGATTGAATAAAGAAGAAAATTTATTTAATCAAAAATAATTCTGATTAATCAATCAGAATTATGATTTGTTGCATAAGCGTTTTTCTTCATATATGTATGTACATATTTATGTATATAAAATACTCATTTTCTTGAAGTTCCGATATAATTAGTCGGAAGATTAAAAATCATTTAATACAAAAATTATTCTATTAAGATACATATGTATGTATATGTTTTAAATAGAGAGGAAGATTGTGTCCCAGAAATGGAACTATACGTATATTGATAAATGCATGTCTTATTTCCACATCCATACATACAATGTATATATATGTATATATAATAAGCTAAAAACATAGAATAAGCTAAAAAAAATATTTTTAGTATACATAATTGTATATCTATGTGCTACTCTATTTGTCTTAATTGAATAAATATATTATAGGTATTCATTTACATATAATTATAAAGATAAACATTTTTATTAATTATATGAATTAACAGTTTATTTTTCTTGTTTTGCAAACGTGTAGATTTGTCTACGTAACAGATCCAAATATAAATACATACATATATATTATAAACGAATGTTCGGTTGGAACGTGTTAACTAACTTTTTAATTATAACTTGAAATTGTATTTAATCGTTTTGTGCTAAAGCGTGTTTGCGTTATTTACAGAAAATTTCAAACAAAAACGACGCGTAATTTTCTACACTTGGGGGTTTTCGTCGTTCAGAAAGAAAAAAGTTTTCACTTGGAAATAAATCGCGAGACTTTTTAATTTTCCGACCGAAATCAAAAACAACCACTTTTCACCGGTTGGATAAATTGAAATAAAAAATTTAAGGAAGGCTATTAACGATTCTCATTTATAGTACTATAATTTTATCGCAACAATATTGATTGTTTTTAAACTGATGACTCATTTATCAACCCTATATTTTATATAAAAAATCTTGATTTACTTCCAAAAAACTTATTTTAAATAAACTCATTTTTAATATTAATACATTATCCACTTAAGTTTTGTACTAAGTAGTATGCGATGAATTTTTGAAACGTGAAGCCCACTCGATAATGAAACATCACGATCGTACATTCAATTGGTCTTTTTTTATCCAACATATTACACATTAACGCCGAAATTATTATCGGACGGTTCAATGGAAACGAAATTGAAACTTTTAACAGTATTTATTGACGACACACCAAGAATGATTATGGCGTTTGTGTGATATCCAAATTAGTATTCTGATCATGCGTTATTGTTCAGTGGGACGGTCGTGTCGAGACGATATTTGCCCAATAGTTCACGTGATCGATTCAACCGACATTAGAGAAGAGTGTCGAAATTATCGCGTATGGCAATTTTCTAATTTCTATTTTCATCTAATTTCCAATAAAACAAAGATGAGTGCAGACAATTGCCTTTGACGTAAAGATGCAAAGCGCGTCATCGAATAGAAGCGCTGCGTCAAATAAAAATGAAAACTTGCGTCAAACTGATGAAACTGTCGTTTGAGATAAAAGATTGTGTTTTCTTTTTTAATATATATGCATAGATTTGTAAGATTTTTATTTGATATAAAAGTTACAAGTAAGTTTTATTTTGTTCTCAGTAAAATTACTTTATTTATATATAAATAAAAGAAGCAAACAGCATTACATCGTATTTAACATTCACAACAAAACAATTTCCAAAAATTAATAACAATAAAAACAAATAAGAAAAGCATTTAATAATGGTTGATATGGGTTATATGTGCATACATACATACATGTGTATGTATTATCGTCATACTTATGTACTAGTAAATCCAAAATAACATACATTTTGTAAAGACGAGAATTACACATTACTATTTCATTGGCCTTGTATATTATATTTGTTTTAATTTGATCTTTCTTTTACAGAGTTTTAAAAAATTTCAGATTTGACCAACCCACAAATTTATCTATGTATTTGAAGAATATAAGGTTACAAACAAAATTCGATAATTAAACATATGTACATACATACACGCTCACACATGAGAGAATTTTGATACAAATTGAGCGCAAATTTAGGGAAACTCACATAAGACAAAAGTTCTACTTCCAGTTGTCCGATTCTGTTCAAATTTTTTTCATTACTTAAAATTACTATAAATATTATACACAATAAATATCAAGAAAATAAATATAATTTAAAAGGTCAAAATAAAATAATCAAATATTGTTTTAAAAAAAATTACTACCTCAGGTTTACAAATTTTGAATTTTCTCGTGAAGAGCACACACGTTAAAGGGGTCGAATAAATAGTGGAATAAAAATCGAACAAGAGGAAACTGCTACTTCCGGTTGACAGGTGCTCGCCAAATGTTATATATGTTTAATTTGGTATTACGCCTACCCTTCTAGATATGAAATTTCAGTTCAATAAACTAAATAAAAGGTTTCTGGGGAAAACATAAAAAACCTCGATTCTCTAGAGTAAAAGTACTACTTTTGGCTGAGATAAAAATATTTGAAAAATATGAGGGAATAAAATTTATAATTTCTATTATATGTAAAAAAAATCAATCCGATTTGATTAACCTTTTGGGAGATAATTGAATTCAAAAACTGAATTAAAAATTTAAAAAAAAATGTACGTCGTATCGAATTTCAGTAACCGACACTTACATACATAGATACGTGGAATTTTAAAGTTTAATTTTTCATCACACAACTATTAGGAAAAGCACAAAATATTCATACATTATAATGCAAGTTTATACGTAACTTGATTGAAACGGTAACCAAATGAACAGATACCATTTATCTAACAATAGTTTTATTGAGTGGCTGACGATTCTAAAACACTATGTATGTATATATGTATATCTGAAATATTTAATTTTTCAATAAATTACATATATTAATTATTAATAAATTTCTGCACTCTCCAATAACTCTTATACATAAATACGTATGTCCACAAAGAACTTAAGTATATTTTTAAAAAACATTTATTTCACTTAAAAATATGCATCTGTAAAATTAATTCATAATTAAATTGACAGCATTTGTACCAGAAGCGTTAAAAACACAGTTTTTTACTAAGCCCAAAAAACATTTGCTTCCTCAAGCGAACTATCCAAATACGTATATTTAAATATCTATTATAAACCTACAATCACCCAATTATTTTATCGACTCATTACATATCATAAAATCTCAATAATTAATCATAGGAATACAACAACGGATTTTCAACATAACGAGCCAATTATTCGATGTTGTTGATAACAGGATTAATATTTTCAGTGTCGATTTTGTGATATATGTAACATGCGATTAATCTTCAAACACACAAGTACACATTTCTTCCTAATATATTGTAAAATACTATGTAATTACATTCAGAACATACCCACGACGACGAATTAAGTATTTCCACGTATCACTTTCATAATGACGATACCACCACCAATTCAGCACCAAACCACTATAAAAAGTGATAGCATCGTCTCAGAAGCATCATCACAACCCAGTCGACTTCCACAACCAGTCAACAAACCCCAAAAACCAAAACCAAAATGATGAAGTCCCTGGTAACTATCAATCCGCATACAATATCACAATTTTCTTTGAATTGTTTATTAATCAATCTTATCTTTTCAGATTTTCTTCGCCGTAGTCCTCGTGGCTTCCTCATCAGCTGGAGTTCTACCTTTGGCCTCCTATGCCGTAGCTCCCTATGCCAGTTCATATTCTGCTCATACCGTCAACCATGCTGTAGCAACTCCAGTAATAGCTCATGCTCCTATCGTAGCGTCTGCTCCACTCGTAGCTGCTTCTCCATTCGTAGCAGGTCCAGCTCCTCTCGTAGCAGCTCCAGCTCTCGGTGCATACTCTGCCTACCCCTATGCCAGCTACATCGGTTAAATTTCAAAATTCAGCACTGACAACAACTTTCGATAGCTCACCGTTATAGTTAATTGCCACTTATTTTTCGAACTATTGTTCAAATTCCTCATTTGATATGATAGTTCATATTAAGAACTGAGTACCTGGAGATTGACTATATTATAAGCAGGAATTACAAATAAATAAATTTGTTACAACTATCTATTGTTTTTTTTGTTTATTCAAAATATGCCATACACATACATATCATGCAATAATACTACACATAACATATAAAACACAAATTTTGAATATATGATGATTTCATTTAAAAATAATAAACATTTATTAAAAATAGTCATAATATGTCTTAGTCTTAATAATCTTAATAGTCAAAACATGTTTAATGATTAACCTCATACATACAAATAATAAATATTAATATTAATTTAATTTAATTTACCTCTTATGAATCACAATGTCCTGGTGTACATACACGCTATCTTTTTTGCTGGAAAAATATTTATGGTAATAATATTTAGTGTAATATTAAATAAATATGTATAGTGGAATAAGCATAAAAAAATAATCTAGGTATATATAATATAAAAAATTGAATGTCTGTTTGTCTTTTTATCTGTCTGTCTCGTATAGGCTCCTAAGCCACTGAACTGATTACGATGGAACTTTCAGAATTTGTTGTATGCATGTCCGGGAAGTTTACTGTGAAAAAAACGGGAAAAAACCTCTTAATAATAATATTCGTAATTATGATTTTACTGACGCGAAAGTTTGAAGCGCCATTGTGTAGTCAAAGAAATGTGTTCGTTGGTAACCACGTTACCAGTTTATGACGACACGGCTTTGAACACGGCACGAGTTGAGCTCCAACCATCACTTGAAACGGGAACGGGAACGGGAATTGCATGCGTTATTGTGGCATTGCAAAGCATGCCGGGTTCAGCTAGTTATTATATAAAAAATAAAAATCGGCGTCTTTTGTGTTTCTATCAATACGCTTAAAAAGAGCTTCGGATGAAAACTACGCCTTTTTAGATTTCATAATAATATAAATAAATTTTATATTCAACCAAAAAATATTGATATTCACTAGTATCATTTTATAAGTACATATATATTATATAGACATAAAATATCAAAATAGATCAGTCGAACGTCCCAACACGGGGTCCCTCAAGTAATCCGGGCCCTTGAACTTTAACCCTAGCTTCCCCCCTCTCTCGGCAGCCCTGATTATACTATCGACAGCGCTCATGTACGCATAGATAAACCCACTGGCAAAATTTAATCGAATCTTCAGAAATAGAACTAAATCCACTTATCCACAATCCTAATTTTAAATAATTAAATCCACATCTCTGTCACATTTAGCCATCCATTAATCCACCTCTCATCCAGTCAAATTCGCTAATTGCGCTCGCATTCTGGCACACATACGTACATACATATACATATGTATGTATGTGGGACAAATATTTGTAGGAGTATCAACGTCATTCCGCAACGAACAATACACCTGTGATTACTCCTCAAATCCACTATATAAATTTCATCGTGGCCATGAAACAACGTAGTACTATACATAGTATACATATATGTAGTATAATGCGTTCGATCAATTTTGAACTCGAACGTCCTCGATGTCAACAGCTAACATATACACACATAGGTATACACATTATATATGTATGAACACGTTACTGAGGATGTTCAAAACCTCTGGGAGTAGATTTTGAATTATGTATTCATTGGTAAACTTTGGCCCCTAACATCGTAATGGAGACAAGGGAGGTGTGTTTTGTATTTATTTAACGCGTACATAAATTATGGGTATTGTTTACCAACGATAGTGACGATAGTGTATCCTTGGGGTGTTTAAATTGTTATAAATCGAAATTGTGCTACATCACACAATGTGATTCAATGTCTTTTCGTCGACAGCAATACAATATATGTATATTATTGTGTTATTTTATAATAATATGGGAAATTATATTGTTATTTATTTTATGAAGTGTGTATGAGTGTAGGAAAATATATTAATTTCTGATGTTTCCGGTTGGTGTAAATTGATTAAAATCCAATAAAAAACACCACCAACATAATGTTAGGGATCGGTTTGGTTACATTATTTAAAATATTTAGTAATATTTGTAATAACTATACATAAATTAAATATAAATTCGTCAATAAAAAATACTGTTATTTTTTAATAATAAACAGCACTACAATAATACACTACTTTTTTGTAATACAATAGGACTACAACAAAGTACATACATTGTAGTATATTTTAATATATTTTCAAAGTGGAAGTTTGAATTTAATGATATTTTAATAGTTTAAAGTAACCAATTAAAATAATAAAAATCTTGTGAAAATTAAATTAGTTATTCTAAGATTGAGCTTTTTAATATAAAGTGGTTTGGGAAAAAGTTTGATTTTAGTAATTTAAATTTAAAAATTAGATAAGTAAAACTTTCTTCCGAACTAAACTGGGAAACAAAATATATCACTTTAATATGAAAATTAATTCGTTTTGAAGATTTTATTTTTGTTTTATACAAAAAGTAATCATGTAGTTGCATGTGTTAAAAAAATATATATGCATAGAAAAGATTTAGTAAATAAAATATGCAATTGTATAACATCGATTATTTTTTATTAAAAAAAACATACAAACAAGAGATCAACAACGATTTAACAAGTGCGTATAAAATTCAACAAAAGCTAATTACTATCCTATAAATTCATTTCCCATCTATTTTCCGTAGAATGGATAGGAATAAGGCGCTGGTGCTACGAGAGGAGCTTTGGCTACTAAAGGAGCTGGTCCTGCAATCAATGGAGCAGGTCCTGCAACGTAGGGAGCTGGTCCTCCCAAGTAGGGAGCGGGTCCTCCTAAGAATGGAGCTGGTCCTGCAACATAGGGAGCTGGTCCTGAAACATAGGGAGCTGGTCCTCCCAAGTATGGAGTGGGTCCTGCCAAGTAAGGAGCTGGTCCTCCTAAGAATGGAGCTGGTCCTGCAACGTAGGGAGCTGGTCCTGCCAAATACGGTGCTGGTCCAGCAACAAAAGGAGCTGGTGCTGAGAGAAACGGAGCTCTAGGAGCGAACACTGGAGCAGGAGCAAAAACTGGAGCTCTTGGAGCCAAAATTGGTGCTGGAGCTGGTAAGAAAGGTGCGTGTGCCACTAGAGGAGCTCTAGGTGCTAGAGCGAATGGTGCCGGTGCTGCAAAAACTTGAGCTCTAGCTAAGATAGGAGCTGGAGCCAGGACAGGAGCTGGTGCAATAATTGGAGCAGCAACGGCATGGTTGACAGTATGTGCAGAAAATGCACTAGCTATTGGTTGAATGGAATACGAGGCATATGGTAGAAGTCCAGCTGAAGAATGAGCTGCCAAGCAAGCCACAAAGAATACTGTCTGTAATAATTATAAAAAAAAAACAATTAATTTAATCACATTGTACAAATCGTATGATTGACGTGGTTGATTTGAAGTATTTACCAAGAATTTAGTCATGGTTGATTGTTTGTTGCTGTCCCTCCTGTTCCTGTGGTGGTGTCAAGTGGATTGATGATTGTTGACGATCAGCTGTCAATTTATATATGTACGAGGCCGGTGCTTTTCCATTTTTGCTTTTGATGAAGATGACTTTTTGGTCTGATTATATAAGTCGGTGTAGTTTCTGTAGCTTGAAATGTCCCGTGCTCAACTTTTCTATTGGGCCACAGTAGACTTCGATGAATTTCAATCAGGCGAACGCTGATCGATCGATATCCATAAACGGAAGAATTTATTAATATTGGACGTAGTTACTCACATGGTGTTGGGCAATTGACTTTCACTGGCACGTTAGGCGTCCTTGAGTTTTTATTTTTTTGTAATTAATCCCAAGGATTTGTGGTGAAATCAGAAAAGTGTTAAACCTGACGTTTTTCGAATTTACTGTGGTTTTTCCTAATAAAAATAACAAAACATAAGACACTCTTTATATATGTATGTACCTAGGTAGCTTTTTATAATATATACATACATTCGAAGCAAAGCATTTCAATATCGATTATTTTATTAGTTTAAAATGAACTCTATTATATACACTTAATTATAATTTTAAATTACAAACAAAAACATATGAAAAGCAATACTTTATGTAAAAATAAAAACAATTTAAACGGGTGGGCCAAATGCATCGCCCAATTTAATATATTGTACATAATCAACAAATTTCTGTAAACAATATAAACGAAAATTATATGCTTTTCATGAATACATTTTAATTAAGCTTAGCAGTTAAAATTATTAATGTTCAAGTTGTATTTTTTAATATTCGTTGAAATAGTACGGCTAATGCATGCATATTTTTATTTTAAATATTTAAAGACTGCTGCACTACTTAAATTAAAAATATGATGTTAAATATTTGCACGCATAGTATACTAAAAAATATTTAAATTAATTTTAATAATGTGTTGAATTTATAACTCAATTATAATAATCAATTAAATTCGTTATATTACATACATATTTAAAATACTACTACTGTTTTTACCCGGCTTTTTATTATTACTAAATTATGTTCACAATACATCTTATATCTATTTTAATAGCTACTGATCTACTGAACATTTTCTATTTTAAAATTTTAATTTAATTTTGTTAGTAATCATAGTATTATACTATTATAATGTTAATGTACAGCATAATAGGAAATAGAGCTCAAAAACCTATTTACCATTCTTAATTGTTACTATCGTTTTCTTCAGCCTCTCGAAATACAGCGATTTTTGTAATAACAAATGCTTCAATTTTTGTAATTAATTGTCTAGGAAGGCGCTTTGGGGCTTACCTGTTAAGCCTTCCTGGTATATGTATATCTACTATTTCAAAATAATAATAAAATAAAATATAATTATATTATAACATTCACATTATTTTGTCGTACTAAAAGATAATTCACAGGTAAATAGAACCATTTCTATTACAATCTATATGTATTATTGAGGTTATATATATTATATTATATTTTTAGACTATATTTATATTATGATGTACATATATATGTATATATATATATATATATATATATATATATATATATATATATATATATATATATATATATATATATATATATATATATATATATATATATATATATGTACTTACATATACTACATAACTTTAAAATAGCACTAACAAGAAATAGAATGTGTAAAATAGACAATAATCACTGGATAAGTTGCTATTAGGATAGACCTACTTATGTACCTAGATATATATGTATTGTAATTTTATTGTAAACTTAATTTATGAATAGTAAAAAGCATTTAAAAATTAAATAATAATCTAAAAATGTATAGTAAATAATAGCTTATTTATTATGACACATACCTCGTTCAAATATACGGTTAAATTTGTATTGCAGCACACGTCAAATATGGATGTATTGTTTTTGATTAGTTTTAATTTATCTAATATATATACCTCTGTAGATGCATATGTGGATATGTATATCTACGTTATATAATTTCAATAAGATGCACCTGTTTGAAACGGGTAATAATCTGTATTAATCCCAATTCACTCCATTATATCCGTCATTAAATTGATATATTCCGGCAATATTGTTCAAAACATTTGGTATTCTTGTTCATTATGTAAATTTCATATGAACACATATTACAGAAATAAAAAAATAATCAGCATGAAATTTGAAGACGGATTATACATATGTATGTATTCTTGAGGATACGTATTACATATGTACATATGTATATGTAAAATCTCTATAAAACCGAGATAATCTTTCGCATAATAATAATATTTACTTAAACCATTATCTAGATCGATAATGATGCATTGTAACATTAATAAATATATGGTTAACCTATTTACTTAGAGTTAGTCCTTAGTATTTATTTTATTGTATTTAAATTGGCACACATGCAGAATAAAATACAAAATAGCAGTATAGTGAGACAAAATAAAGTAAAAATAAATGAAAATATAATATTCCATGTACAGTGAGCACCACATGGCAAAGTATTGCCTCAAAGTTTTTCGAATAGAATAGAATAGTAATAATTTAATCTATCTTTTTTCCAACATCGTAATAGCGGACGTTATTTTCACTTATATTGATGACCAAACTGAGCAAAATGGCAAAGTTTGAAAACGATCGGATAATAACCCAAACTTCGTCACACGACAAAATCGATTCCGAACTAAGAAGAGGTTAGTAAAAAGAAGTTAATTTTACAATATGTATGTATTTAAAAATAATTTGTTGCACCTCCTTTTGATTTTATCACTGCTTTTCGACTATGCATGAAATCTGTTAAAATTTTTAAAATCTCTATTGGAAAATCTTCATACCACACTTTTTCTATTGTTTCTTTTAATAATTTGAGACAAAATAAATTGCTTCTGCTTATTCTATATTTGATAGCCATCCATAAGTTTTCAATTGGATTTAAATTAGTACTATTCCCAGGCCATGGTGGTGTCTTGACACCCAATTCTTGCAAATAGTCCTGAACCGAAAAAAAAGTAAAAAAGTCATTTCAGTTTTTTGATCGAGATTTTATAAATTATATTCAATGTTATAAAATAAAATTATTACACACCAATTTAGATCGATGACAAGGCGCAGAATCGTCTTGAAAAATGACGTCATCACAATACGAAAGGTGATTTTCCATCGACGGAATGAAACTTTCTTCCAGGATCTTTATATTTTATTTCACTGATGGCACCTTGCATAAACTCTATTCGCCCAATCCCATGGTAATAAAAACATCCCCATATCATATGACTTTTAACTGTCTTCAGGGTACATTTTTCGTCGTATCTTTCACCAACTTTTCGTCAAACATAAGGAAAACCATCGGAAGAGAAGAGGTTGAATTTGGATTCATCAGATAATATAACTCGTCGCCAATCTGTTACACTCCAATTTTCGTGAATTTTCGCTTATTTCAATCGGGTTTTCTTCATTTAGTGAGTAGTGGTTTTTTTTTTTGAAGGTCTCCGAGCGTAAAGTCCAGCTACTCTAAATTGCCTTTTTACTGTTGCGTTACTTATTTTGATGGAAAATTGTTCCGACATATCCTTTCTTATCAATACGGCAGGTTTAAATCGGTCAAGTAAAGATAATCGGGTGATTTGGCGATCTTCTCTCTCTTCGATCTCCCTTTCTTACGAGCTAAGGTTCCAGATTCGATTATTTTTTTCAATAATCTTGAAACAGTAGTTGAAGAACATCCCATTTTATTGGAAATTGACCGCGATGATAATCCAGTGCTTGTCAAAGTGATTGGGCGCGTTTGTTCATTTTGATTACTTCGTATTCGATTTTGACGTTACCACAACGAAAGCACCCACAAAATTGCTTAAAATCTTAGATCTTAGAAAACCTAAATCTTAGAAAACATAAATCTTAGAAAACCTAAATCTTAGAAAACCTAAATCTTAGAAAACCTAAATCTTAGAAAACCTAAATCTTAGAAAACAATCATATTCAAAATATGTGATCGTTAAAAACCCAATACCTAAAAGTATAATATTTTTATTGCCTAAACACCGTAAAATGACAAGTGACCCCATTAGGCCTAAATTGAAAGATCAAAATTCAACTCATACATCACATTCAATTATGAAAATAATGATGAGCCCAGATTACCAGACAAATAGGCTGAAATAATCTCCGATAACATACGCTCACTGAGGTAGAAAATATCACATTCAGGTTCAGCAGCAACGATTTAATTGAGAAGTCGGATAGCTCCATTCGATAAAAAACTATTCGGGCAGGAGGTACAACCATTAAATGATGATGTCTACCCTGCACATAATTACTAGGGACATAAAGTCCCAACTGTTCCAGCAACGATGGGCAATCTTCATGCCTATATAACAAAATAAATAAAACTATATATAACAAAACAGCAACTATGTACGTTATTTTAAGAAATTATAAACTAGAGCGTACGCAGTTTAAATTTAAAGATTGTTTCATCATTCATCAAAATTTGACATATGTACTTATGTGATATATAAGCATTTCTTCGTTTCTTACATATATAGGAAACGAAGAAATCTTTACCCTACTCATTTCCTTTTGGGCATTCTTGGGTATAATTCCCTTGAACTTCGGAGAAACTTCTCATTAATTCGTTTCGTTCTCCAGCTACTACGTGGTAATACGTCATGCCCTTTGTTGCTGGAGCAGTTGGGACTTTATGTCCCTAACTACGTATGTGCGTGGTAGACATCATCATTTGAGGGCTGTACCTCCTGCTCGCACAGTTCTTTTTCGAATCGCTCCTATTCTAAGAGCTATTCGACATATGAAATCGTTGCTGCTGAGACTGAATGTGTTATATTCTACCTTAGTCAGCGTAAATTGTCTGATATTACTCTAATCCATTTATCTGGTAGTCTGCGCTCATCATTGTTTTCATGATTGATTGTGATTTATGAGTGGAATTTTGATTTACTCTATTCCATTTGGGCCTCACAGGGATGTTTTGTATTTGCAGTTGGTTTTAATTTATTGGAACTGGCTGTAGGTGCAAGACATTCCTTATGTTATATTTTATATTTGATATTTTTACGTTATCTGTTATTATTAAATGCTATTAGTTTTTTATGTTTATGTATGGATAAATGTATTTATGTTTATGTTTAAATGTATTTTTTATGTATAATTAATTAGTATATTATTTTCGTTATGTATTAATTTATGTTTAATTGTTATTTTGATTTTTTTTGTGTTATATTCATTAGGAATTCCTGTAATGCCACAATGGTCTGAACTTTAAAATAAATAAATAAATATATTATCATTTTACATATATATATATATATATATATATATATATATATATATATATATATATATATATATATATATATATATATATATATATATATATATATATATATATATATATATATATATATATATATATATATATATATATATATATATATATATATATATATATATATTTATATATATATATGAAAAGATCTTTACATGATATGTACATATGTAAAATAAATTATTTTCTTTCGTACGTCATTAAACACGTTTTAATCGTACGGATTATAAACCTTTTGAAATCTATAAATGTATATGCTTTCATTTAAATAAAAGCTTTTATAATCTCAGATAAATTTGGCAGTCGTAAATTGTATTCGCTCGAGACCCGCATCGCAAGAAAGGTCACTCATTTTATTGTGCGCATTGTCAATATTTGCGTAGGTCGTATCACGTTATGGCCACGTGTGTTTAGAGCCACTGGCCAAGACAGGGTACGCGGACCGTGAGACGTTTACTTCTGGCCTCTCTCCATTGTAAATTCGCTTCAAAAATGTAACAAAAGCACTGTCAAATATTATACATATATTCAACAATTCAATGGAGTCTGAAAGAAAAACGAGGCGTCTTGACTTCATCAAAATTCATCGGCACTCTAATGCGTAATAGTGGACCAAACCCAATCGAAAAATAATTGGCACAACATTTGGATTAATACAATAATAAATATTATTACTATTTTTATTTTTAAGGAATTATACTTTTCCTTTATACTGTGATAGTGGCGAAAAATGCAAACATTTTTCTTTTTCATTATTTTGATTTCCCACAATGGACTTGATCGAAAATTTGAATCGTATCAGAAAAACACTTATGTTTTTTTTATTGATTTTAAGCAATGTCTTCCAATCAATCGATTTATCTCGACAATCTAATATATAATTTGGAAAGAGACTTTGTTTATATGTATGTAAGTATGTAACCTTCGTTCGTTGGGTCGTAGAAATCCTTGACGTCATCGAACAAATAATTCGATTTTTCCGATTAAAAGGATTCGAGATTCCCGGGGGCAAATGCGCCGAGGGCGAAGCCGCCTTCGCGCCGGGGGTGAAGCCCTAGGGGGCGCAAATGCCAGGGGCGGAGCCTTAGGGGGTTCAGCCGTGGGGGGGGCAGGCACCAGATTCTGTTATACATATAATTTTTTATAAGAGATATATGTTTGTTTGTTCGTGACAGTCAATTTAATAAAAAAAAAACAAATCTAATATATAATTTGGAAAGAGAATTTTCTATGTATCATTGATTGGTTGGTTGCTTGGCTATTGGTAGGATGGGTGTTTTTTTTTTCGATTCATAGGCGCCGATTCGATTTTTGTATGGCGCCGGATTCTGCTGTATACATATTTTTATTTATTTTTTTACTTTTCTTTTTAATTTTTAATTTTTTTTTATTTTTATTGTATTTTTATTTTTATTTTTTGCTATTTGTAATTATCTTACTTTATATTAGAAATACCGAGCGAAGCCGGGCAATGCAGCTAGTAATTTCTAAAAAGTGGGCTTTTTCATATTTTTATATATTTTTTGGAATAATTTAGATTCTTTTACTTTAAAAAAAAAAACAACTGCACAATAGTCACCTATAGAGCGTTTGATTGAGTCGATTTTGATTAATTCTGACTGATAGACAATAATTCAAAAGTCGTCATTTTGACAAACGTCCCATATAAAGCGCGTCACGACGGCCATTTGTAGCGGTAGCGGTCTTTTTTCGAAAATCATTATTTTTTAATGTGTAAAAAGTTTTTGAAAGTTGTTGAAAGCTTCTTTAGATATCTATTTTTTTTTTTAAATAAAAAAATACGTGAATTTTATGAAAAAAAGCAGATTAAAATGTTACATTTTAGCGTATGAGAACAGAATTTTATAATTTTTAGCTCCTATAAATATATTTTTAATTATATTACTGCATTTCGTTAATATTTCATTCGAATGTGTACATCTTACATGCACACATTTAAAAATACATTCCAGAATATGAAATAACGAATAATACATATGTATTGTATGTGTTTCGCTTTGGATATTCAATACTTTCACTTGCCCTAACAAAATCGATTCGACGAATTGATAAATAAATAAATGCTCATTAAAATTATTTCGAATATAAAAAAAAGATATTTAAAAACTGACTCCAATCTATGATATGCACGTACTGTATGTACATACTACCTATATTGTACATTGTATTTCAAAACACATGCATAATTATCACATTATAATATTTTATTATGAATTCACATACGCCAACACGTTTGCTGTCAAGTGTACGATACGAATCACCGATAGGAGATTTGCACATTCGAGAAAGATATGTAGATTTCGATACGACAAAACGGAGAAAGGGTTGCAAAATTGAGCGATCGATGGTCATCACTAATTCGTATTCGTATCAGCGACGACCCGAAACAGGTCGTTACAGTTTTAATTGACAGTTTACCGTTGCTAAATCGAAGAAGACACCTCAATGACATTATGTATGTGTGTTGTAACTGAAAATCGTCATCTGAAAAAATCTAAATCTTAAACATTTCAAAAAATTCCTTCGCAGTCGAAGGTTTCAAAAGGTCTGTCCTAACTATGTAACTTGGTCACTAATGGTCTTTTGGTAATTACTTATTAATACTACATACTATATTGGTATACTATAGCGATCATATCTGTCCATAGAGTCGTGGCAATGGCCCGTGGCTATCAGCCACTGACGGTGTTGCAACTTCAGCTGCAGAAAATAAAATGCAACCGATGCAAAAAGCGTTCGCGACTTGAATATATTGTCTCAAAGATAGATAAGCAGTTTCCTGCCAATGGCGAAATGAACGTACATTACCGTACACCGGTTTTCTTGAAATCTAGATAAAACTGTGTGTGCACAACACTCGACTTTCTCCTCGTGTGTGTTTTTGATTTTAAATTAAATTATATTCAAATTAACCTTTCATTAATTTAAATTTATTCAATGGTAGATTGATTTACATACCTACAATATATTTACGGGAAATAAAGGATCCAGTTACACATTTCCCTGAATTAATGCAAATAATTTTAAGTACGTTAAATTATTTTTATCGGAGATCTAGAGAGGAGCGCAGAGCAGTAGTGCAACGAGTTTATGCGCGGAGTAGGAGCGGAGCCGGAGCACAACAATTTGTAGTGCTCCACTGCTCCGATATATTGTTTTTATTATTTAATATATATGTATTTTTGCCATTTAATTTTTTATTTTAAATAATTTTTTCACTTATTGTTATTTTGTATAAATGAATTTGTACACTTTCTTTTTTATTTTTCCATCGTGATCAAATTATATTCTTGATTATTTTCTCTATTCTTGCTACTATGGTACTTTGGGACAACTTTGTGCGCATCATGTAGTATAGTTTAATTATTTGTATTCAATATGTATCTATTTTGTGCGCTCCTCTTTATATCCTTCTCTATTCATACACAAAGGAATTAGTGTAATACTGCTCTTCTACAGAATTTTAAATAAAAACGAAGAAAACCATAATAGCTTGCATTGAGAGTAAGCCTAAGAGAGTATCTCTTTGCCTAAAAAATAAAGGTGGCATCACTAAATATTAATAAACATATTTTTATTTAATAAACATATAAACGAAACAATAAAAAATACGTATTTGCTTATTTGTAAACCCACTTCTGATAATATATGTTACTAGTGTACGTAAAATTTATGAAATTTGCGAAGTGTCCCTAACATCTGGCCAGGGACTGTATGTATGTATGTATTTTCATGATATATATTAAATATTAAATATTTTAATAATAAATAAATTGTCTATACATAAGCTTTTATAATTTTTTATCTCATATATGTATGTACATATATCTATCTATATTAAAAAAATTAATAAAGTTGATAAATAATATGATTCCTATTAAAACTATTCAGAGAACGGAGTGGAGCTGGAGCGGAGCAAATCTAAAAAGTGGTTGCTCCAGATCTCTGATTTTTATTCAGTTAATTGAATAATTTTTATCGGAAATTCATTATAATTCATTATCAACAGCATAGATCAATGTAAATCTTTCAATTGTGTGGTCACGGGTTCTATCTTGTATGCTGCTGGCCAGACCTTGGATAAGGTCGATCGTTTTATATCAGAGTTTGCCAATTTATCTGATTTCATTGAAATGGTTCCAACAAATTGGCAGCCCCATACTATCCCATTCAGCATCTCATTTTTTGCCGATTAAAAAGTGCTGCTAAAATTTGTCAATAGATGTTTCTGTTGCTGTTGATTGTTTGGTCATAGATGTCGTGTTTAATAAATAATTATTAAAAATAATTCTTAATCTGAATATCAGACTCATCACGTTGGAGTATTCAATTGTTGGATTGGATTGATTCAATAAATAAAAATATACATACATTGTATATGAAATTAAATTTTTATATTAATTACAGTTACACCGAAAATGCTCCAAGTCATTTGTGATTATATTAAATAAGATATATATTTTTAATCAAATATTCAAAACTTCATAAGATAATATAATGCTGATCAGAATCCATCTCTTTATATTATAAATTGTTTAACTTATTAATTCAAATCAAAGCTCCTTTCAAATGGTTTCCAGGAATCGTCAAATCTAAGCACACTACGAATGTAGAAAGGTGACTTTTGCGAACGATGGTCACGTATAGATTCAAACAGCAACCTTGATCCATAGCCTGGTGTAGATTTATGTGAGATCAAACGGTATAGTATCAAAGACAGAAAGAAGCGAAATCATGTCAATTGCAAATATGGCAAAAATAAACAAGGACAATCGACAATTAAAATTCAGAATATTACATACAACAAGTATACCTAATACGACAGAAAACACGACACATCCATTTTCACACACAGAAAAATAAGTCTGACATTTTAAATTCAGTTTGTTTGTACTTAAAACAAGTGTTGTTGACAAATTCGTATTAAAATCGACCGGATAAAATGGAAAAAATACGCACGACATTCGCGAATTAACATTCGATTTATTATTACGGTCAATGGTAGACATAATTGGAAGTTGAATGCACATACCTATCCAGTATAATTTGCGCTAATCAACTTTAATACGAGTCTATTGTTAATGTAGAGAAAAATGTGGACGGATTTACATTAAAACACCATAAAAGTATAATGACCATAGCTTGTGGATAGTATCAATTAAAAAAAGCTTTGGAAGAGTTAATTTTATGATATTGTCATATTGTAAATGTTATTATATTGTTTTCAAAAACTTATTGGAAAGCATTGTAGTGTTCAGTCGCTTACTGGGACAATAACGATTCGAGGAAATGGTAGAGTTTTCCGTATAATAAGTCGAATGATATAAAATAGTTGTCTCTTTTCTGTTGCGGAGAATCTCTTTGGTTGATCACTTAATTCTGATCACGTAGCTCTCGTTCAAGTTTTCCGCAAAATTTTATTTTCTTCCATATGTGGAGAATCTATTTTAATCAAAATATTGTTTTTATACTTTTTGAGAAAGGTTCTCAGCAGTGTATTTATTGTTTGATAAAATCATTTTAATCAGTTCGATACGATATTTTTTTTATCGATAGCATTAACAATAGCATTTTCTTGAATTCATTACTTTAAAGTATTTAAATTACTTATTAACATGTATTTATTAAAAAATATATAAAAAGTTCCTATCAACATAACAAACCATTTCAGAAAAAATAGAACACAAAATTCGATTCTTTGATTAATATGTACATACATACATATTTAGATACAACGTACATTATTTATTTATACACATACAAGAATATATACTTAAAACGTTTTTTTTTTATTATGTTAGATGTTTTTTCCACAATTTCCCAACGTTCAATACTTTATCTAATTTTAAGCTTAACCATTAATTACAATAAATTACAATATAAATGACAGTTCAAGTATTATTTACTGTGTACATATACATATGTATATCATATGTACATATACAATACGTACATTTTAGTCTATTTTGTATTCATATTATTGAGGGTTAGAACAATTAAATAAAACTATGTCCATGTAATAAATATGATTTTTTCTATTCTATAGTCTAATTTACTTAAGCGTATTCCACGCATTTTCAATTTTGATGTGAGTAGTAGCACTACAATAGAAAAACGCTTAATATTCTATCACATCCCTTCACATCTGGGAGTAAAATAGATTTGCGAATAATATAATTTATTCATTTCCACTATTCTCCCTATCGTCTGGAATAAAAAAATCACATCCCTTCACATTAGGGTTTCTGATTTCCTGGACTTTTTCAATTTTCAGGACACGGGACGGAGCCCGGGATCGTTCCCGGGATTCCCGGGATCCCGGAACAAATGTAAAAAAACTTTTTTTTCAATTTAATATATTTTTTATTAATAAAAAAATATTTATTTATTTACAAAACAATACATAATATATCTATTAACTTGAAAACATGTAGTTTTAAAAGTGAACTTATTCAAAGTAGCTTCTTAAGAATAATAAAATATTTAAATGAGAATCCGAAAGTCTAATTCTAGATTTGGTACAAAAATTTCCAGCAATGGAAAAATCTCTTTCAGTTTCGGTCGCAGTTGGTTTTATTGTTAAAAGGGACGAAAACAATTTTTACTAACCTTTTCTTATTTAAAAGTATCGGTTTTTTCTCCTGTCAGCATGTATATTTTAATTTTTTTTAAAGTCGAGGCTATTTTTATTTACGTTATTTTGTATATTCGTCTTTAACTCCGTATTTAATTCTTCATTCATCGTCAAACACACAATTGTTTCATCTTCATCCGAATCTAAAAGAGTTTCTTCCATTGTGGAAATAAGGATATACTCACTTCATAATAGTTTCACCGTAAGATTTACATTCAATTTTATACAACATTTAAAGAATGTTTTGTTCGGTATAAAATCAGAATTATTTAAAATTTGTGTTAAAAAGATCAGTTTTAGGTTTCTTCTTTCTTCGATTTTAATTTTTGAGAATATTTTACGATTCTTTGTGTATTTGATTTATTATTTCCCTTCGTGCAGTCGTGAAAATGTTGTATGTTTTCAAAATTTTTTCAAATCCAATTCCCGGGATTAAAGATAAGAATTCCCGGGACACGGGACAACATAAAATCTGTGAATTCCCGGGAATGTCTGTCCCGGGTCGACCCGGGTCAGAAACCCTACTTCACATCTGGGAGTAAAATAAATTTGCGAATAATATAAATTATTCATTATTATATTTAAATATATTATTATTGTATTATTATATTATATTTGTATTATCTATAAATTATTTATATGGACGATGGGGATTGCACTATTCGAATAAAAAAATCTATTATTGTTATTATTATTATTCTTTGATATGTCATCAATGTAAAACTGCAATCTTCCACAAAACAGCTGATAATGTCCCAATGGCCTGAGAGACGACAATGCGACGACAATACGACAATAATGCCCGTAGGAACACGATTCCACACCCACATGCAAACATGTGAGTGACATAAGGTGGTCTAATTGTCGTTACCGCGTTGTCGTTGACACTTTTGCATAAAGATTTTGCGGTCGTTGCATTTCCAGCGGCCAGATACGCAACCGTCGAAGGCTCTTGAGTAGGGATCTCGTCTAAGGGCGAGCTGGCTGAAATCACTATATAAGCTGACCAGATCGTTCATTCTAGCACATTCAAGCTTCTTGGCAAGAACGTAAACAACCAAACTAATCCAAAATGTTCAAGCTGGTGAGTGCTCTCGTTTCGAAAGGATTGTGACTCTCCACTGCATCTAGTCATCTCGATTCTCAATTCTATTCCAACTTTTTGACATTTCTTTATTGAATCGTTTAAATTTTTGTTTGTAAACGTTGAAAATATATCTTGATAGATAGCACTGATTATAAAAAGAAACTTCAAACTAAAAATTTGGGATTCCTTCTTTTCAAATAAATTTTGGAATAGTCTACCTAGTAAATAGGTGATTTATTGTAATATAAACCTTTTTAAAAATTAACTTGATTATTTCCATAAAAGTAATGGGTTTTCATAGTTCTCCTTCGATGATTATTAAAGAAATATTGCTATAAAGTTCAAGTTTCAGATTTTAACCGATTTCACTATCGTAATATAAGATTTTAGCTACTTTTATTATTACCATAATATTGAACACTTTCTATTTCTGCACTACATTCTATATTTTTCGAAATTATACATAGCCATTACATGATAAATCTCTTTTTCAGATCGTACTTTCCGCCCTCGTGGCCGTGGCTGTTGCCAAACCAGAACCCCTCTTCGGTGCTCCCTTGGCCTACTCTGCACCACTCGCCTACAGCTCACCAATCGTCAAAACTGCATTGCCCGTAGCCACCTCTTATGCCAACACCTACAAAGTAATTCTACAGTAGTGCTAATAAGAAAAATTTCATAACAACCAACATATATATCTCTTAGTAACCGATCTGTACGGGCTTTTATGTTGGTTTTCATGACTTACCTGTCGCTGAAATCTCTTGTAGTTTTTCATACACATTAGTGTACTTTTTCTTGCATCTGTACACAGAATTTAGATTATGTAATTTTAACTAAACAAACATTGTATTTTTTTTTCAGGTTGCTGCCGCCCCAGTCGCCTATGCTGCTCCAGCTTTTGCTCCAGCTGCCTACCATGCCCCAGCTTTCGCTCCAGCCGCCTACCACGCCCCAGCTTTCGCTCCAGCTGCCTATCATGCCCCTGCTTTTGCTCCAGCCGCCTACCACGCTCCTTTGGCTTACTCTTCCCCTCTTTCTCACAGTTACATCCACTAAATAAATAAACCAAATTAAAGCCTATATATTATCCCAAAAGATAATATGATACACCTAAATTGAAAACAATTGGCGAAAATCATAGACACTAAATAAGATCGATTCTTCGTTCCGGATGTGAACGAACGAAGCAATCTATAAATTTCACCTGTGCATTGCCATGTGTAAGTATGTATATTACATACGAAATGTGCAATTTGACAAATTCCTATTTATTAAATAAAAACTTTTGTACCATATTTTTTTCTTTTATTTTTTTATAATATAATTGCCAGTTAATTATGTACACTCTATAAACGTCTGGAATTTTCCGATGACAAAAATTCATAAAACAAACACCAAGAACAATATCGAATTCAATAAAAAATGATTATTTTTGAAGCCAACTATGTATATTTACACTTAAAAGTTCATTATTTAATTGATCACTTATTTAATAAATTACTGATCATTAATCTTAATTTTTAACTGATCATTTCAGCTATTTTTAATCCACCAAATAATTAGTTCTCTTATATTAATATCGTCTAGGAATATAGCTATCACATCAGCATTAAAGAACTGGAACCTACCTGATTGTTTTCTTGTACCTCGACTTGACTCCCTTTACCTTTGAATACTCTTCAATATAGTTTCCAGTTAATTATATACACTCTATAAACGTCTAGAATTTTTAGATGACAGAAGCTCACAAAAAACACCAAGAACAATATAGAAGTATCATTTCCGGTCAATTTACAAATTTGAAAAAAATTCATGTCGTGTCGATAAGAATTTCAGTATCTAATACCATGTTTCAGTTCGATTGGACTGACGGTGTTCAAAAAATACACAGACACACACACATTTTTTCTAGATCATGAAAACGTGATCGGTGGTCAATTCTCAGTTAGAATCAGTCAAAATCTCGAGTTCGAATTTTTGCATGATCACAAAACTTCATCTATTTTTACTACGTAGTACGTACACAGATAAAGTAAAAATGGTTTCATTTTCAAAAAATAATGCTGTCATACATGAAATAAAAATTAAACATATAGTATAAAAAAACCCGTAAAATATCAACTTATATTATTTATGGAAAAGCAGGTACATAGTAGGTAATAATGTATTGAGTTTGAGATGATTTTTTACATACATACTTCAGATTGATACCTGTTCATTATGGGTTAAAATAATCTACATAGAAAAAAGTTGAATATTAAAAATGAATTCGTAAACGACAAATATTATAAATTTATTTATTTTATTTATTTATTTTATTGTTACAATCAATATACACTCGTCATTACAGATCGCTCCAATGCGACGAGTGTACGATAACGGTCAGAAATACAATAATACATATACAATCAGAATACATAGCATATAACAATTAATCAGTACAGAAATAATAATCATAGATACATCTATGGATTATTTATTTTTAGATTTTTGTCTACAATTATTATTACAATTTTTATACATATAATAAACACGAAATTATAGAGATGTCTATAGATTTCAGATTACTGTGCATAACTTTTACAAATTATACACACAGATTTTGTGACAACAGGAAATGAACTAATACCAATTTTCAGGAACCGTTTCAACAATGATCAGATAAAATTGGCAAACTCTGATAAAGAAACGATCGATTTGGAGTCACAAAACCCCCAAACCTAACCAGCAGTTTGACGAGGACTCGAACCTTCGACCTCAGTGGTGCTAAATACATACGCTACCATTAAGCCAAACTGCAAAAATTTAAAAACTAACTTTAATTTGAAATATTCTAAATCCAGTCTACCGTTAGCAATTATACAGCAAAATTTTAACATGTTTGAATAATGTATTTTCCTAAAGTCGAAAGACAAACAGATTCTATTAACGATTAAAATCAATATTTTATTAGTATATTTATGTTGAATTACTCTAGGAATAGCACGTGCATCACATTTATAATTTTAAGTTAAAAGTTTCATAGCAAATTTGCAATTAGGTATATGTGAAAGATTTTATCTTTGCTATCGATGTGCACTAATCTCGTACATTTAATTGTCCGCTTGTTACCTGCTTGAATCAGCCAAGGGTTATTTTACTTATTTGTTTTGGATATTGTGACGAAGGAACTGACCATTCCGAACACCAGAATCCCTAAATGTTATTATGCCATAAGTAGGTAAGATCCGTTACTCGAAAACAGTTATACCATTTTGCTTAGTGTCCAAAAAACCGTAAAAAACTATAAAGGTCAAATAATGCTTTTGCTAAAAATGTACATATTATTTGCGGGGGCCCCGGGCCCCATTCGAAATCTGGGCCCGGGTTATTTGCATACCCTTTCTCCCCCTTCTCGTCGGCCCTGCATGTAATACGTACATTTTAGTCTATTTTGTATTCATATTATTGAGGGTTAGAACAATTACATAAAACTATGTCCATATAATAAATATGATTTTTTCTATTCTTTAAGTCTAATTTACTTAAGCGTATTCCACGCATTTTCAATTTTGATGTGAGTAGTAGCACTACAATAGAAGAATGCTTAATATTCTATCACATCCCTTCACATCTGGGAGTAAAATAGATTTGCGAATAATATAATTTATTCATTATTATATGTTAACATATTATTATTGTATTATTATATTATATTTGTATTTTCTATAAATTGTTTATATGGACGATGGGGATTGCACTATTCTCCCTATCGTCTGGAATAAAAAAATCTATTATTGTTATTATTATTATTCGTAGATATACCATCAATGCAAAGCTGCAATCTTCCTCAAAACTTTCAAATAATCATTGAATAAAATTTTCTGAAATTATAAGAATTTTCCAAATGGCACGGTCAGTATGAGACAGCTGATAATGTCCCAATGGACTGAGAGACGACAATGTCAAGTGGCATACTAATGCCCGTAGGTGTACGATTCCACACCCACACGCACACATGTGAGTGACATAAGGTGGTCTAATTGTCGTTACCGCGTTGCCGTTGACACTTTTGCATAAAGACTTTGCGGTCGTTACAAATGCAGCGGCCAGATACGCAACCGTCGAAGGCTCTTGAGTAGGGATCTCGTCTAAGGGCGAGCTGGCTGAAATCACTATATAAGCTGACCAGAACGTTCATTCTAGCACATTCAAGCTTCTTGGCAAGAACGTAAACAACCAAACTAATCCAAAATGTTCAAGCTGGTGAGTGCTCTCGTTTCGAAAGGATTGTGACTCTCCACTGCATCTAGTTATCTCGATTCTCAATTATATTCCAAGTTTTTGACATTTCTCTTTTGAACCGTTTCAATTTTTATTTGAAAACGTTGAAAATATATCTTGATAGATAGGACTGATTATAAAAAAGAAACTTCAAACTAAAAATTTGGGATTCCTTCTTTTCAAATAAATTTTGGAATAGTCTATAGATAATAAACTAAAAATTTGGGATTCCTTCTTTTCAAATAAATTTTGGAATAGTCTACCTAGTAAATAGGTGATTTATTGTAATCTAAACCTTTTTAAAAATTAACTTGATTATTTCCATAGAAGTAATGGGTTTTCATAGTTCTCCTTCGATGATTATTAAAGGAATATTGCTATAAAGTTCAAGTTTAAGATTTTAACCGATTTCACTAACGTAATATAAGATTTTAACTACTGTTATTATTACCATAGTATTGAACACTTTCTATTTCTGCACTACATTCTATACTTTTCGAAATTATACATAACCATTAAATGATAAATATCTTTTTCAGATCGTACTTTCCGCCCTCGTGGCCGTGGCTGTTGCCAAACCAGAACCCCTCTTCGGTGCTCCCCTGGCCTACTCTGCACCGCTCGCCTACAGCTCACCAATCGTCAAAACTGCATTGCCCGTAGCCACCTCTTATGCCAACACCTACAAAGTAATTCTACAGTAGTGCTTAAAAGAAAAAGAATATTACAATTAACATATCATACAACTCTTAGTAACCGATATGTGCGGGCTTTTATGTGGGGTTTTATAACCCATTTGTCGTTGGAGTCTCTTATAGTTTTCATACATATTAGTATAGTTTTTCTTGCACTTGTACACATAATTTAAATTTTGTAATTTTTAACCTAACAAACTTTTTTTTTTCAGGTTGCCGTAAGAAGTCCAATTGTAGCTGCCGCCCCAGTCGCCTATGCTGCTCCAGCTTTTGCTCCAGCTGCCTACCATGCCCCAGCTTTCGCTCCAGCCGCCTACCACGCCCCAGCTTTCGCTCCAGCTGCCTATCATGCCCCAGCTTTTGCTCCAGCCGCCTACCCCGCTCCTTTGGCTTACTCTTCCCCTCTTTCTCACACTTACATCCACTAAATAAATAAACCAAACGAAAGAACCAAATATTATCCCAAAAGATAATATGATACACCTAAATTGAAAACAATTGCCAAAAATCAAAGACACTAAATAAGATCGATTCTTCGTTCCGGATGTGAACGAACGAAGCAATCTATAAATTTCACCTGTGCATTGCCATGTGTAAGTATGTATATTACATACAAAATGTGCAATTTGACAAATTCCTATTTATTAAATAAAAACTTTTGTACCATAATTTTTTCCTTTTATTTTTTTAAAATATAATTGCCAGTTAATTATGTACACTCTATAAACGTCTGGAATTTTCCGATGACAAAAATTCATAAAAAAACACCAAGAACAATATCGAATTCAATAAAAAAATGATGATTTTTGAAGCCATCTATGTATATTTACACTTAAAAGTTTATTATTTAATTGATCACTTATTTAATAAATTACTGATCATTAATCTTAATTTTTAACTGATCATTTCAGTTATTTTTAATCCACCAAATAATTAGTTCTCTTATATTAATATCAGACTCCTAAAGAATCTTAATTATTCATTAAAATTTCGTACACATGTCAGATTTTAGTGTATTTTTATTTTTTTATGCATGGCTAAAACTCAAAGGAATTTGAACCCCCGTTAAACACTTCTGTGCTTAATAGCGTGAAAAGAATTAGTCACAGAAACGTTGTCTCTATAAATTATAATTATCAACAAAAATAATCCATTATGTATACATTTACAATTAGAAAACATAAAAATATTTATAACGAGGTGTGTTTTTCAATTTTAAAATCCATATATATGTATTTAGTACCAATTACATATGAACGTATTTGTATAATATATCGTCATAAAAAGAGGTTATTTGCTATATTCCTATCCATGTTATTTGTCTATCCCTTTTTTATTATAGACCAAATCCTAGTGACAGTAAAAGAAATAACAGTACAACTATTAATTACTATACGTTACATTATAAATGACAAATAATTATTAATGACAATACAAGTATTATTTACTGTGTACATATATGTATGTACTGTTATGTTCCAAAGAAATAATTATTTAAATTTTAAACTACTTGGTTAACTAACCAAGTTTTATTTTATTGAATATTAAAAATGTTACATTTTTCTTACATATATTTTATATTCGAAGAAACGAGATTTTGGAACAATGATAATTTAATATGAGACACGTAGAACTTATTTCACTATCGCGAAATGCATTTGAGTGCTGATTTTCACCGCTTGCGCTGAAGCTAGTTGCTTCGGCGGATTTTACTGCTCGTAGTTCGATGGTTGACGAAATGCGATGAGGACTATTTCTGTCAAGTGCGGTTTAGCTGGTTGCTTCTGACAGTAGTGGATCCTCTTGGTTGATGCTGGAGTGTCCGTTTGTAGACGTGTTGTTCCAGGTGGATTTCAGTTTGGCTGCTGAAGGGAAACTCAGTTGAGTTTGAAAGAGGATCGTCCATCCTTGTTCAATTGATACGAAGAGGTTGGAGCTTTGGAGAAGTGGTCTGGTTCAGCTCCAGAAGTTCACTCTTCGGAGATGTGATCGGGTCGATCTCCAGTGATTCACTCTTCGGTGAAGTATGCTGGTCGGATTCCAGGGGAATACTCTCTGGTGTTGGGGCTGGCGTATCGCTTTATATACATTTCCAGGACACGTGTCGTGTCTTTGTTCTCGAGACGTGCAATGACCTGATTTCTGGTTATACGTATTCAATGCCGACCTATTTACGATGCGCGTCTATTCGGTCATGTGTGGGTTTATGGGTTCAGCGCCAGGACGTCATTAGTTTGAGAATGGGGTCATGCGCTGACCTAATTTCAGGACACGTGTGTGGTTTTATGGGTTCAGCGCCACACATAAATGTTTTTACTTTGTTTCCAGAACATGTGTCGCAGTGGCCTGATGAGATGATTGTTCGTTTGAGCGTGTGCCATGCGTTAATGAATTTTCACGTGTATATTTGGGGCACGTGTATTTGATGCAAGCGATGAACTATTTACGAGGCGAGCGTGCTATGTACATGTGCTTTTAATGATTGCCATGAGTAAACGACTTCCACGTTTTCGGAGTCCTGATGACATCACTTGTCGGGCATCGTTTGTTTTATGATTGATGAATTATTTCTTCTGGAATCGTCGAAGGGTCGTTGCCTTTGAGTTCTGCGTGTGCTGATCGTCATTTGCGGACGCGTTATCGGAGTCTTATTGATGATGACTGTCATTGATAAGGAAGGTACATAACAGTACATATAATACGTACATTTTTGTCTATTTTGTATTCATATTATTGAGGATTAGAACAATTACATAAAACTATGTCCATATAATAAATATGATTTTTTCTATTCTTTAAGTCTAATTTACTTTAGCGTATTCTACTACAATAGAAGAAATCTTAATATTCTATCACATCCCTTCACATCTGGGAGTAAAATAGATTTTTGAATAATATAATTTATTCATTATTATGTGTAAATACAGGGTGTTTGGTAGCTTGATACAAAGCCCTGAATGAGTGATAGCTTACATAATTTAGAAAATTTTGAGCCACACAAACCGCAGTCGAAAGTTTTTTTTTATTTCATTTTTAAAGATTTTTGGTAAAAACACCAAAATCTCACAGTTAATTGCTAACACTGCCCAAGTTAATCTAGTCATGTTGGTCAATTATTATTGTTTTGTTTGTCTAATGTTTATTCAATCAAATAAAAACAAATACAAACATCAGTGTTAACAGCAAAAAATAATAGAGGCACCATAAGTTTTCAAAAATTTGTCTAGTAGGAAAAATCCGATATTTTTTTTGTATTTAAAAAAATAACAAAAATTATTAATACGTACATGTTTTTATAAAGGTTTTACCTCTTAAAATAATTTTTGTTATTTTTTTATATACAAAAAAAATATCGGTATTTGTTTTTATTTGATTGAATAAACATTAGACAAACAAAACAATAATAACTGACCAACATGACTAGATTAACTTGGGCAGTGTTAGCAATTAACTGTGAGATGTTGGTGTTTTTACTAAAAATCTTTAAAAATTAAATAAAAAAAACTGTAAGACTTTGGACTAGGTATGTGTAGATCAAAATGTTGTAAATTATGTAAGCTATCAAACCCCTCAAGGCTTTGTATCGAGCTACCAAACACCCTGTTTATTATTATCGTATTATTATATTTGTATTTTCTATAAACCATTTATATGGACGATGGGGGTTGCACTATTCTACTTATCGTCTGTAATAAAAAAATCTATTATTGTTATTATTATTATTCATTGATATGTCATCAATGTAAAGCTGTAATCTTCCACAAAATTTAATAATCATTGAATAAAATTTTCTGAAATTGTAAGAATTTTCCAAATGGCACGCACGGTCAGTATGAGACAGCTGAGAATGTCCCAATAGCCTGAGAGACGACAATGTCAAGTGGCATACTAATGCCCGTAGGTGCACAATTCCACACTCACACGCACACATGTCAGTGACATAAGGTGGTCTAATTGTCGTTACCGCGTTGCCGTTGACACTTTTGCATAAAGATTTTGCGGTCGTTGCGTTTCCAGCGGCCAGATACGCAACCGTCAAAGGCTGTTGAGTAGGGATCTCGTCTAAGGGCGAGTTGGCTGAAATCACTATATAAGCTGACCAGATCGTTCATTCAAGCACATTCTAGCTTCTTGGCAAGAACGTAAACAACCAAACTAATCCAAAATGTTCAAGCTGGTGAGTGCTATCGTTTCGAAAGGATTGTGACTCTCCACTGCATCTAGTTATCTCGATTCCCAATTCTATTCCAACTTTTTGACATTTCTCTATTGAATCGTTTAAATTTTAGTTTGAAAACGTTGAAAATATATCTTGATAGATACCACTGATTATAAAAAAGAAACTTCAAACAAAAAATTAGGGATTCCTTCTTTTCAAAAAAAATTTGGAATAATCTACCTAGTAAACAGGTGAATTATTGTAATCTGAACCTTTTTAAAAATTAGCTTGATTATTTCCATAAAGCTAATGGGTTTCATAGTTCTTCTTCGACGATTAATTTATTTTTTGTCCCTCTAATATTGTTGTTTCTATTTGAATTTTAATATTTTATTTTTCTTTCTTCGTATTTTAAACAATTTTCTACACATTTTTTATTTGTTACTTTGTAATTTTCTAAATTCATTAAACAACCCCTTGAGTTTTAAAAAGTTTTTCAATCTGTATTTGTTTTTAGTAAACATATTTTGCTTCTCTTATTTGAACTAAAATTTTCAAAATTTCCTTAATTTAAAAAACGAGTAAACACATAATACAACTTGTATGTTTTAAAATCAATAATAGAATATTCCATGATAACTCTCATCAACATTATAAATACTGTACGTTACTTTCTTGCTCTCTGTGTTTATCATAAAAACACTTTTTTTGTTTCAATTCTTTCAGTCTATGTACATATGTATTTATGTATGTATGTACATTAAAAAATCTAATTATTATCACAAATCACCTGCGAAATTTGCCCTTAGAAACCCTTTTTTAATGTTCTCAAAATGAATAACTATAAACATATATTATAGCTTATTAAATATATAATATATATGTGTTAATAATCTTCCTTATTTTTTCATTTAATATTAAAAGACATATTGCTATAAAGTGCAATTTTAAGATTTTAACCGATTTCACTAATGTATGTAATATAAGATTTGAACTACTTTTATTTTTACCATAGTATTGAACACTTTCTATTTCTGCACTACATTCTATATTTTTCGAAATTATGCATAGCCATTACATGATAAATCTCTTTTTCAGATCGTACTTTCCGCCCTCGTGGCCGTGGCTGTTGCCAAACCAGAACCCCTTTTCGGTGCTCCCTTGGCCTACTCTGCACCGCTCGCCTACAGCTCACCAATCGTCAAAACTGCATTGCCCGTAGCCACCTCTTATGCCAACACCTACAAAGTAATTCTACAGTAGTGCTTAAAAGAAAAATAATATTACAATCAACATATCATACAACTCTTAGTAACCGATCTGTGCGGGCTTTTATGTTGGGTTTCATAACTTACTTGTCGTTGAAGTCTCTTATAGTTTTTCATACAAATTAGTATAGTTTTTCTTCCACTTGTACACAGAATTTAAATTTTATAATTTTTAACCAAACAAACATTTTTTTTCAGGTAGCCGTAAGAAGCCCGATTGTTGCTGCCGCTCCAGTCGCTTATGCTGCTCCAGCTTTTGCTCCAGCTGCCTACCACGCCCCAGCTTTCGCTCCAGCCGCCTACCATGCCCCAGCTTTCGCTCCAGCTGCCTATCATGCCCCAGCTTTTGCTCCAGCCGCCTACCCCGCTCCTTTAGCTTACTCTTCCCCTCTTTCTCACACTTACATCCACTAAGTAAATAAGCCAAATATTATCCCAAAAGATATTATGATTCACCTAAATTGAAAACAATTGCCAAAAATCAAAGACACTAAATAAGATCGATTCTTCGTTCCGGATGTGAACGAATGAAGCAATCTATAAATTTCAACTGTGCATTGCCATGTGTAAGTATGTATATTACATACAAAATGTGCAATTTGACAAATTCCTATTTATTAAATAAAAACTTTTGTACCATATTTTTTTTCTTTTATTTTTTTATAATATAATTGCCAGTTGTACACTTTATAAACGTCTGGAATTTTCAGGTGACAAAACTCCAATAAAAAACACCAAGAACAATATCGAATTCAATAAAAAATGATGATTTTTGAAGCCATCTATGTATATGTACACTTAAAAGCTCATTTAAGTCCATAAAGAGCCATCTCTTAACTTCAAATTAAACTAAATTGGTCAACAATTTTTTTTTCTTTATATTGGTATATAAAGATACAGGAAAATACAACAATCATCATGATACTTAAATATTTTATATAAAAAATTGACTAAATTGACAATTTGGGCATTGGTGCGTAAATAATCATTTACTTTTCACTATTTCATTACAAATCCAAAACAATTTATTTTTTCAAAGCGTTTTTTTGAAATATCAAGAAAAACCATTTTTTATACAAAAAAAATCTTTTTTCGTGGTCTGATATTAAAATTACAAATTTAATCAAATAATTCAAATTATATTAAAGCCTCTATTTAACCGATCATTAAAAAATTCACATTTTTATGAGTAAAAAAAACATTTGGTAGGTTAAAATAATGGATTGATCAGTGAATATAATAAATGATCAGTTTTTATTGATCAGTTGCTATGTGATCAGTTACTTATCAATGGAATGATAAGTATTTAAATAATATGAGCAGTAATTAAACCAAAATGATCAGATTAAAAAATAAATTATCAATTATTAAATTAAACGAACAGTTTTACGCATTTTGACAGATGAAGTAGAGCCAATGTTGCCATATCGTATAGTTTTTGGTAGTGTACTCTCCACCCGCGTGCGTTTCTTTGTTTACGCCGGACCACGCGTTGATAAAATCTGACATTCACTGGTGTTTTGATTTCTTACTTTTCTCTTGGACTTTGAATTCGTTTTTCAACTGGCTTTCTATCACTTGCTGACGCTACTGGCTTCTCGATTTTTGTTTTTTCCCTTGGACTGACTTTTTCTCGCATATGCGTTTGACCCGGCTTTAACAAATTGAACATCGTTCATAAACAAATATTGACCCCTCTCCGTTTTCAACCCCCTCAGTCCTCGCCCCTCGCTCGAGGTTCATTTCAGTCTAACTGCCTCGGTTCTCGCATGTCTGTTAAATTAATAAATACCAACCTTAACAACCTAATCTTAAATGAATAGAGCCAACCCTAACTTAACTTAACCTAACCTGACTCTTAAATAAATAAGTTTTGGCTGCTAAAATCTAGGATGGGCGACGCGCTATCATCCAACTGTCAACAATTATAATTTATTTGGTTTTATTTATCATTTACATTATTTATCTGATCACTTATTTAATTAATTACTGATCAAAAAAATGAATATTTACTGATCAAAAAAATGAATATTTACTGATCATTTATATTATTTAACTTATCACTTATTTAATAAATTACTGATCATTAATCTTAATTTTTAACTGATCATTTTTAACCCACCAAATAATTAGTTCCCTTATATTAATATCAGACTCCTAAAGAATCTTAATTACTCATTAAAATTTCGTACACATGTCAGATTTTAATGTATTTTTATTTTTTTATGTATGGCTGAAACTCAAAGGAAGCTGACCAGTAACAGCAATAAATTATATACGAGGAAATATTTCAGATAAAATTCAAATCACCCGACAAACACTTCTGTGCTTAATAGCGTGAAACGAATGAGTCACAGAAACGTTGCCTCTACAAATTATAATTATCAACGAGAAGGTAGTACCGGATTCCGACTTTTGCAAGTGATCGTAGAGTTGCTCGAATTGTAAAAACAGTCGTCCGAGAAGGAGACTTTATTTGTAGTAAAACAAAACCAGTTCGTGTAGGTATCACCGACAAGGACAATCAAGGTAAATTATTACAGGACACACTTCAATATTGGTTTTGTTTGCCGGTGAAATTGGAGCACAAAGCGTAAACAACCCGGTAGTCGAAATAGAAATGGAAATGTCACAATAGCAGCTTTTATATGTACCATACTTATATTATATAAATATAATATAGAATTGTCTAAATTTTGTTATAAATTCTAAAGCATGTCCAATTGAGGAGTAGTAACAAAAAGGTCGGGTGAATTTTCACGGTCATTTTACCGCTGTTGTTTGACAGGTTCTTTGTATAAAAAGTGAAAGGACACAAAGGCGCTTTACAGAAAGCCTTAAATTAGTTAAATCAATTTTTTTAGTGAGCAGATAATATAATGATTATCTACCAAATAACAATAGTAGCGATTTCAATCGTAATAAAACATAATGATATTTTAAACGTATAATAGCCCGCCTACACTTACATACTTAAATATATAATGATATATAATTATTCAAAGTTGATTTCATTGTAAATAGGTTTTTGGCTCTTTTTCCTATTATGCTGTACATTAAAATTAGAATAATATAATACTATGATTACTAACAAAATTAAATTAAAATTGTAAAATAGAAAATGATCAGTAGATCAGTAGCTATTAAAATAGATATTAGATGTATTGTGAACATAATTTAGTAATAATAAAAAGCATTTAAAAATCAAAATCGGTTTCAATGAAATTTATCAGAACTTAAACTGTGAAATAAATTTTTAGTATTTTATTCTTAATATTTTTTTTCATTCACATGATATTTAAATATTTCATTAAAAGAATTACTCAAAATATTTAAATGTTGATGAAAACATGCCTGATTATACATAATTCATGAAATTCATTTATTTTTTCAGATTTTTTTATGTTAAAAAATAGGATAGATACTTAAGAAAACAACTATTATTTTCAAAATAATGACGGAAACATTAAAAAAACGACGATTTTTTTGTAAAAGCCGTTTTTGCCATTCAAATATTATAAGCGTGGCGCGCTTTGTATCTTTTGGAATGCTTTTTATTATTAGTTTCTGACAAAACATCGACTTTTAATTCTCGTTAATCAGTCAAAATTACATATTATTATGAACGGCAAAAGATTGAGCATTTCATTTATATAGTAAAATATCAATACTATTCTAAAAAAAAGGACATGAAAAAACCCCACTTTTTAGAAATTTATGTTAAAATAAATCGAATGGTTCCAGGCATGTCAATGTTTAAAAACATTTTTTTTCTATTTAACGTTCCCTTGATACAATGCAAGTTTTCCATTAGATCCAAATCTAAATTTTTAGCTCCAACCTAGTGTGTACATATGTACATATGTATGATTGTATGTGTGTAAAAGTAACATTTAATGTATTTGTGCCAAATTAAATGCTTAAATTACACAATAGAAGGTTAAATTAAGTTTGTTTTGAGGTCATGAATCCAATCAAACGAATATATGTACATATTAGGAACTGAAATAGGAACATAAAAAAAGCGTACTCTTTGTGACAACGATAATATTAACCACATAAAATTTGCATTGAAAAATTACATCATCATATTACAATTATATTTTTTTATAAGATATAAAATACATACGGATCAAAAGTTGTTTAACCGAATAATAAATTATGAACATAATTTATATTAAATAGTATATAAACATATTCAGAAACGAGCTAGATTTATGCGATACGGTGTAAACAGGATTCATTTTGTTTTTTTTTTCTATTTCTAAGTTATCTTGTTTTTTATTATTTGCTCTTTTTGAGTAATCAGACTCCTCGATTCCATCTCTTGTGCCGATAGAGTCTAATAATTTAAATAATAAATATATTACATCTTAAAGATACACTTCAGTTATAAAATGAATACTAAATTTAAACCAGCCATAAACTGAAATTAAGAATCTTTAATTGACGATTCGAGAACAGAAAAAAATGTATCGTCTATTTTTAATTGGTTATATGCCAATGTTTGCGAATATATAGCCCTTGATGTTATAGACAACTTCCGCTTACAATCAGCAACATAATGGGCGTGCCTCAGGCACCGTGACATTGAACACGTTAACGTGAACCCGCTCGTAATAAAAATAATATTATAATAAAAAATCTATTGCACATTTCATTCGCACGCGTTCTTATCATTAGGAGTGCAAAAGAGACGCAAGTATTCGACGATTTAAAATCGATCGATTGCGCCACGAATACGGCCTTGCTGTGTTTTCAACGCACAGTGGCGTAACAGATTATCTGTTATTAATAAATTTATTTTTTTTGTTTGTTAGAAGTATACTTGTTTTCGCTTTCGCATCGTGCAAGAATGCGGACCAAATCGTAATCTTTTTTGATTTATTCGCGATTTTGATTATTATTTACATTCTCAACGCACAATTGTTTTCACTATTATAAACAAATTTAAGCGCCAGTAGCCCGTTTTATAATATGGTATTAAAATTAATGCAATTTTTCTGTTTTAATATATTCAAAAATAATTAAAAACAAAACAAACGGAAACTCGATTTTTTTAACATACATAAAATTAAAATCAGAATTTGTGTATTATATACATACATACATACATTTATACATATGTACTTCAGAATAGATTTTTGTCCGAAAAATGATAATATTAACCACATGCCTGCGTGCAAGTTAACCTTTCCAGAGTGCCTTGGTACTCCTTATACAGTACACTATCGATTATCCGGGCTAATTCTGGGGAGGGCGGGCACGGATAATTGAAAAACACGGATAATCCGAATCTTCAAATTTTGACTTGGTTTCGAGTATAAAATCATATTAACAACACAAATTTTTGATTCACAATTTTAATACTCATTTATTAAGAAAAGCGTTTATAGTTAAGCAGATGTGTGGCCGTTAGTACCTATAGTTAGTACTACTGTTGCCAAAATATAAAAAAAATCTAGTCAACCAGCCAGACGAAGCATTGAAGTTGTCTACTAATCCTAATGTAAAAACTTGGCTGTTTCCATACAAAAACTTTTTTATGTTTTATAATTTTCTTTTTGTGTACCATAGTGACGACTTGGAGCTAATGTGTAAAGTCACTATGGCGAAATTGTATAAAAATAAATAAATCACGACAAACATATGAACGACAAAAAAATCAAGTTCACGACAATTTACCCGACAGAAATCGTCTTTGCACGACAAATTTTTGAGTACTAGCAACTTCATCCTATTCGTTTGATATTTCGATCAACCTATGCTTAACACTTTTAGCTTTTGTTTTCTTGGCTCTTAAATGAGGATTAAATGAAGAACTAAAAAAATCCATCAAATGTATGAAAGAATACAAATTTTTCAAACAAATCAATCGAAACAATATATACAGTAATGATTTTTCTAACAATTTCCTATTAAAAGTTTCTAATATTGTATTTATTAAGATTTATGCAAATTTCATTTTTGTTACTGGCAATTTCTTTTATAAAGTTTTTTGTATGATTAATTAAATAATCATATTTGCCTGGCAAAATATTTTAACCGATTATGTCGTTATGATACACCAAAAGTTATACAAACATGTTGTTTTCAAAATATTAACAAATGTCTCTATAATACATAATTATAAATATCTTATATGTATATGGACGTTCGGAACAATATTGTTTTGCTCAAAATCTGAGAATACGTAATATAATATACAATTCTATCCACTACACGCCCACTTTGTCTCGTATTAACATAAAACAATGGCATTACAGCTATTTTAATAATACTTATGTATATGCATATCCACTACATCCACACTGAATAACGGAATTCATTTAAAAATCGCAATCACACCCGACGATAATTTCTATTGTGAAATACGAAAGTCAATGCGGTGTCGTTGAAATGCGCAATGTCTCGATGATAATAAACAGGCATAAAATAGTATGATCTGAATGCTAAAACGATTCACATTTTTAAACGTGACCTGCGATGCTATTTAGGTCAACATTGGCCGATGCAATTGCGCGCAATGGCATCGGCTAATGTTGAAAAGGTGCATCTAATATTCTAATGCAATCTAACGGCGGTCGTTGGTTAAATCGATGAATCATTATTTTCCATACATGTTATATTTACTTTCAAAAAAAATTCCCGTATAAGAGTTTCAAAATTATGTACTTTATGTTATTATATATATACTGACATAAAATCAAAATTTAAACTTTGATCCCTATACCACTTCCCACTTGATTGCATATTGCACTTTTGCAATTACAACTGCTCTGTAATCTAATGTCATTCGTTGCCAATGACTTACGAATACAATTGCAACGCCCATTTTACATAATACATATTCGATCTGTGCTAGCTAGTACATAACTAATAACCTAAATCTAAACTAACCTTCTAACACTTCTGTATATGACATTTTGACTATAATATTATCGTTTGGTTTTATTTTACGCATAACGTAATTCAGAAGGCAATCTGATTCTTTGTAATATTTGTGTAGTATAACAACAATATGACCGTCCGAAAAGTTACGCAACCTACGTAGATTCATATTAGATACGAAATGTTCAACAATGGAATCCGGCAGCCGTGTTATCTATTATATTATATTTTGAATAAACAAGTCTTGCATTTGACCTGAAACACGTTCTGTATATATGTTGTTAATTTATTACAGTCAGAATCAGGAACTTTCAATAGGTATTGTGTTGAAAGAACAAAGGTTTTAATACAAAACAATTAAATCAATTCGCAATTATGTTCAACTTCCATAATCTTCTACATGTTATTTTATGGTGTTTTATTCCCTTTAAATTACGCGGTAATTTAAAAGGAATCTACATATGAACCTTTCCAAAGACATGGATCTCAATAGTGAAAGTTTTTGAATTTAAAAAAATGTTCATTCTACGTAATGTTTAATATACCCTATTTTGACATGTATTATTATATTCTTTCTTTAAAACTTACCTTTTAATTTTATATGATTTTTATTGTGTCTTATGATTTTGAATGAGATCCGTTATGAAGGATCTCGAAATATATGTTTGTATTATTTATTTAAAAAAAAACATTTAATAATGGTAGATATATGATTAAAGTTTAAGTTTGGACCATTGTAATATTACAGGAGTCCCTAATGCGCCTCGATGGTCGAAAAAATACAGAGGAAAGAAAAAATAAAAATATATGCATATACATACATATGTACATACACAGACAAAAATACATTTGTACATAATCATAAAAAACAATAGCATCTGCTATTATTTTATAACAATTATTATAAAATAATAGCAGATAATGTAAAAATATCAAATAATAAATCCAGAACCAATATATGTATGCATGTATGTATATATAAAAACTAGCCGTAAATACAAAATATCCCTTCGAGGCCCAAACGGAAGAGAGAAGATCGAAAAAGGGATATACATTTGTACATGTTTATTATTAAGAAAAATGATCAAACAATAGAAGATTTAAAGCGAGAAAAGGAACAGGAATAAAAAGGATCAATATGAGAGGGAATTTATGTATTTATTTATGAAAATTGGGCGTAGAGAAGTCTTACATATACAAATAATGTGTCAAAAAAAGTATGATTCTATGTTTGTATGTAGTTGTTATAAGATAAATTAACAAAATAAATAAAATTAAACAATGGGGATCTTTCACTTCATAGTAAGACAATGTTATCTACATAGTTTTGAAAATTTGATGATTTTTTATGCACATATGTACATATAATTGAAATGATAAATAAACAAAATGATATAAACCTTTTCATTTTAGTTTTCATATGCTTGATGGAAGTCTAATTTACATATATACATCATACAGAAAGTTCTCATTTGAACTTTTGTTGCCAAATTTTTGGGCAAAGTTGCCATTTTTGAACCCACATACATACTACATACAAGTTAGTCTAAATGTACTTTTAACTAATTATTTTATGCATAGCAAATACATTATGCATTTAAAAATAATCAAAATGGGGACTAATTAATGCTCATTCCTCAACATATTAAAAACAAAATGCAAATCAACAAGGGCAAACAAAACTTTCTCATCGTGTGACGGAAAAGTAAATACTTCGAGGCCTGTCTCACACTGTTGTAAATAGGATACAGGAAAATTGTGCCTAATCGGTCGAAATCGAGCACCGTATAACTATCTCGTTCGGTTCTCAAGGAAATGCCACCGGACACACCGTTCCTAGCATCGGGTCATTATTACGTTCTCCGTTTTTGCACGCTCTTGTTCTTGTTATTGCATATTGCACTTCAGTATAAATAAGGCTAACAGCCAAGGGATCGACATCAGTCAACCGCAACAGTCGGTACTTCAAGTCGAGTAGCTAAACTTAAAACACAACACAGACCACGATGTTCAAGTTGGTGGTGTTGTCCGCACTCCTGGCCCTCGCAGTTGCCAAACCATCCCTCCATGGAGCTTACCTGGCTCCAGCCCTTCACTCAGCATACATCGCCCCAGCTGCTGTATCTCACCAATCCAGAGTAGACATCCACCGCAACCACGCTGTCTTGGCTCCATTGGCTTATGGACACCATGCCGCTCTTGCCCATGCTCCACTTGCCGTAGCTCACCATGCTCCTCTCGCTCTGGCTCATCATACTCCAGCTGTCGTCCTCGGTGCCCACGGTGTACCATTGGAAACCGCTGATGTCGTAGCAGCTAAAGCACTTCATTTCCAGGCTCACGCTCTGGCCAATCATCATTATCTCCACAAGAGATCTTTGTTGGCTTCCCCTCTCGCTTACACCACTATCGCTGTTGGTCCTTCTGCCGTGTCTCATCAATCTCGCGTTGATGTACACTCATCTCCTTTGGTACATGCTTATGCTGCTCCAGTGGTTTCTCATTATGCTGCTGCTCCCCTCCTCTCTCATTATGCTGCTCCTTACCATGGTGTTTTGGGACACCGTACTTATGGAGTCCACGCATGGTAATTTTCAAAAACAACTGTGAATTTTCAACAGAGAAACGGATTGAAAGCTTATCGCGTATGCGATGAACTTTTCGGTTTTGGACTCGACGACTGATTGTAATTTTTTTTGGATTTTTTTTATATAAATAATTAAAGAAGAAAGAATGTAAATAATCGAATAAAACTTTTTAAACACGATATTGTTGTTTTCTTCATTGTTATTTTATTGTTTCTTCAATTTCAGAATATGATTGTGAATCAGTATAGCAAAAAAAAAACAGAACCAATAATCAATTTTATTAATATAATATTTTATATAATAATTATTTACTTGAAACTTTTCATAAATTCTAATTCTGACATAGCAAATTTCAATAATAATACAATTAACAAATTTTTCTTTTATTTCCTTTTATTCCCAAATAGCTTTATTTAAAATATGATCTAAAGTTTCGTGTTCTTTAACTATTAAGAATACGTATATACTTCTATAAAAGACAATATATATACATACGTATGTACATATATGCATACATAAAATTAAATTTAAAATATCAGTAAATTTCTTACATTATTTAAAAATGAATTAAAACATTATAACGACAGCATTTTTTAAATATAAATTTCCTAATACTATTAAATATAATACATTGCAAATATGTATTTAATATGGCAGACCAGAAAAGCTTAAAATTAATTTGCTAAATCTCTACATATGTATGTATATTTTAATCAAAAAAATACATGTACATACATACATATATTTTAATACCTATCTAAATTTCTAAAGTCTATACATATGCATGTACAAACATATGTTTAGTTATTTGTCTTATTTTCTGTTATTTGTGCTTTTTCTGTATAATTTCATAATTTAATAGAAAAAACAGAATTCTGTTGTGTACTCACTTGACTTATAAAAGCTGTCACATTAGTAAAAGTAAAGCAAATACAAGTTCGTATGATACATACATACATATATATGTATGTGTGTGGGCTTGTTATTGGACCAACAGCAATGACAATCACTTTTAATCGATATGAATTATTGTAATTTGTCGGGTGGAATAAATATTAAAAAAACAACAACATCACATCGTTGATCTATATCCAATAACGATGTAAATTTAGATAAAAAAAACATCAATAGCCATGCGAAAAAAAATACGTGGGCAAATCCGGTTGAGTGTGGCATTGATACAATATGTCTCCATGTTATCCTTCACAGCATATCCTTCTTCTCGTTACGAATATTGGCAATAATTAATTCGACTTGTTATTTTAGGCAAGCCGTATTTTTAAATAATTGTATATTTTTAAATTTGGAATATAATTATAAAAACATTCAAATCGAATATTTTTTTGGGAGTTTATAAAGTGAAGTGTATGTAGGTATTCCGCCATCTAGCGTGATTGTGATACAAACTTACGCATGTACATACATAGATGCATTTTAAATGCCAATTTGTTACAAAACTTTGCGTTTAAATATAGATTGTATCTGAATGCTTAAAATTACATTAAAAATTATGCAAGTTTTTTCGTGAAAGTGTATAAAATTTCGTTTGAAACGCAATCGTACATACAAGCGCTTACGCACGACCGCATACACAACTACATCTGTGTGCATCGTTTGTAATAATAATGTATGCGCATAATTTATTTATTATGGAATACGCGTTTAAGGTCGCATGCAAATTTTCCTCCACGGTAAATTTTGACCAATGAAAATAGGTGGACAATGAATGATAGAAAAAAATCTCGTATAAATTTTCATCTCGATTTATTTAAATATTTTGCATGTTCGGATTTTATGTCTTTTTTTTTGGTTTTCAGTAAAAAAAGTCTTTTGTAGTTTATAAATTACCATTGTTCGACGACGGGAGCGGCAACGAGTCCAGCTGAGTTGACGATTCCGTGGGTGGAATAAGAGGAAAGACCAATGGGGGAAGCAAGACGAGCGGCTACTACTTGGGAAGCGATGGGGGCGGCAATTGGGGCACCATAAGCTTCGACAGCTGGGGCAGCTACGATAGCTGAGGATACAGCTGGGCCAGAAACGACAGCTCTGGAATCATGGACAACAGTGCTAGACTGGCTGGAGATGGAGGTTGGTACAGATCCGACAACAGCTGAGGAAACAACTGGAGCAGAGTAAGCTTGGACGGCTGGAGCAGAGTAAGCTTGGACGGCTGGAGCAGAGTAAGCTTGAACGGCTACTGGAGCAGAGTAAGCTTGGATGGCTGGGGCAGCGAGTACTTGAGCAGAATAAGCTTGGACTGCTGGTGCAGAGTAAGCTTGAATGGCTGGAGCAGCGAGTACTTGACCAGAATAAGCTTGGACTGCTGGTGCAGAGTAAGCTTGAAGGGCTGGAGCAGCGAGTACTTGACCAGAATAAGCTTGGACTGCTGGAGCAGAGTAAGCTTGAATGGCTGGAGCAGCGAGTACTTGAGCAGAGTAAGCTTGGACAGCTGGAGCAGCAACTACGGCTCTAGCGTCATGTACAACAGAGCTGGATTGGCTGGAGATGGATGTTGGTACTGATCCGACGACAGCTGAGGAAACCAAAGGAGCCGAGATGACTGAGCGAGCTCCCAAGTAAGCTACAGATGGGCCGGAGTAAGCCAAAGGTGCGATGACACCGCTCGGAGCAGCTACCGAGACAGCCAAAAGGGCAGACAACACCACCTAAAATCAAAACATAATTAGAAGATCACCTAAATTTAGCAATCGGAAGTGTATGATGCGATGTACTGACCAGTTTGAACATTTTGGTCTGTATTGTTTATTGTCTGACTGGGTAAGTCACTACAATAATGTCTCTGAGAAGACTGATGTCACGGTTATCCTCCGCACTGCTTAAATACCCGGTCGACTCTCGTCCAGTTGGTCTTTCCGGCAATCGGAATACGCCGCTACGTTATGACGACATATCATAGCAAAATTTCTGACTTTTTTTTTGCAAGTCGATGGCAAAAAAAAATTCGCCAGGTCGCCCGGTTGCGTTTTCCTTCTTTTTATTCGCGTTTTGGTTCGCCTACGCCCCTGCGTCAATAACCTTGCCCCGTTGGACGGCTCTGCATTATCGGTTGACATTTAAAGCTTAAGCAGGATTCGGTTTGATATGTTTCCCTTAAGTAGGCGATTCCAAAACTTTCAATATTCTGATTTGGATTTTATAAATATGTATTCAAATAACTTTAGACTTGCATATGTAAAATTACACATAAAATATTTGATTATGGTCAGAGTAGATTAATCATCTTACAATCACTTTATTTTATATGTTGCCTTGAATTGCATATGTCAACTTCATACGTCAAAAGACTTTTTATTAATATTGAACTTGAAAGTACAAAATTCATAAACAGTCATGTTCGAAAAAAATTTCCTGCCGATTGGAGGCGAATTATCATAATCTCATTAAATTGTATTAAAGATATGTATGTTTTATTGACTTTTTTCAATCTCTCAATCTCTCAACAAACTCAAAAATAAAAATTGTTGAATAATCAAATATTTTTATATATGTTTAAGCTTGCAAAGTTGCAAAATATCTGAATATTTATATTCATATATAATATATGAATGTACGTATAAGTACTTACATATACAAGTATAATATACTAAGGAAAATTTTTCCAATTTTCTCAAAGAGAAAAATTCGCTTAATGAATTTGCATCAAATTTTTTAACGTATTTTTAAATACTCCGAAGTACTTTTAACGTTATAAATATTCAAGCAATAATAAAATATAAGCAAACAAATTTGCAAAATTAAATACATCTATATATATCAGCGTGGACAAACTCAAAAATAAAAATTGTTGAATAATCAAATATTTAAACTTAAATATTAAAGTTGCAAAATTTCTGAATATTTATAATCATACATATGTATATATGAACATATAAGTATGTACTTACATATACAAGTATAATATAAAGATGAAAATTTGTCCATTTTACTCAAAGAGAAAAATTGCATTAATGAATTTGCATAAAATTTGTGTACGTATTTTTAAATACACCAAAGTACTTTTAACGTCAATTGAAATAAAATTAAAATAAATATGACAATGTTAATTTTTCATACATTCCTTCCAACCTTAATTGTAATAATTCCAATTTATTAACTAAATGATAAAATGGTTTAATTATATACGGATTATAATATATGTATGTGTATACAAAGTCGAGTACTTAAGCTGATTTAAAATATTATATAATAATAATTTAAACTGATAAATTTTCATCTTAATACCCTCATATTTAGATTTAAGGCACATATGTACATGCTGAATCGTACTGCACGAAATGCCAAGGTAGACTCCAGCTGGTATGGACGTAAATCGTGTTATTGTAAATTTATTTTGACAAGTTTTTCCTGCATTTCTTTAAATATGAGAATCACCGTTATCGATCATATCAAATCTATTTCAATACATGGATAAAATATCACCGAAAACACTCCAGGGAGTGATGAAAAACGCGTGACGCGTACCACTTTGTGTGTGTCTACGCCCTTATTTTTTTTAATCTATACCACGAAGGCCTAATAAGTAGCCTCAGTGTGCTTTCCTGGTCAGAAACATTGTACATTTGATACAAGTATTATACAAAGTAAATACATATCAATTAAAACCCACAGAGACATCTATGGTCAAATTTTTAAATTTGCAGCACTTTTAAACAATTCAGTGTAATTCAGAAAATACATATCAATTAACATTCACAGATACATTAATGGTCAGATTTGTAAATTTTCAGCATTTTATACAATTCAGCGAAATTCGAAATTGCTGAAAATTCGAGATTTGCCAGAAAATGGGTAAGGTCGCCAATTTGATGGAACCGTTTCAATGAAAATCAGATAAATTCACAAACTCTGATAGGAAAAGATTGACCTGGAGTCACAAATCCAAGGTCTGGCCAACAGAAACCAGTGGGATTTGAACCCGTGACCAATTATTTAAAGCATTATATGCTTAACACTAGTCTATTCTGCTGGTTATTGAAATTGACATGTACATATACTTACGTTCTATATAGTTTAAAAAGCTCACATATATTTTTGAGATTTTAAAACACGTACATACATACATATGTATATAAAATATAGACTGATATTGTTATTTCCTCTCATAAGAATAGACAGAATAAAGTTTTTAAAAACTGTTTTTGTTTTATAAAAAAAAAGTTTTTTAAAAACATGCCTCTTCTATAATTTGTATATAAAATTATTATTTTGAATAAAAATACCAATAATTTTATTTTACTACCGCCATCTATGTTTAAAACTAAAAACTGGATAAACGTCAGGCACTTTTCAGAAATTCAAATTTCAAACGCGTCTAAAACGAATTTTTTTTCTCCATCGTAATGACGGAGCATAAATTTACTTATACTGATGACCAAAATGAGCAATATGGCAAAGTATGAAAACGATCGGATAAGTGGCAAATTTTTTCCTGAATTGTAATTGTAAGTGAAGCTAAAAGGAGGTATGTAAAAATGGTTGTTTCAATACCTAAAAAATATTTTTATGGAAAAAAATTCACATTTCAACAATTAAATTTTATCATCTTTGCAATCTCAATAGACACCTTGAATAATATTTCATATAAAACACATTCATTGACCGTCAAAAATAAATTAAGATTGTGAAAGATTAGTCAGATTTTTAAATAGCATATTATTTGTAGATTTAAAAGAAAAATTTATTCACATTGCATATGTTACTGACAAAATTTGAATACAGAAATATTCCAAAAATAATACTATTTTGACAATCAAATTCACAATGGCCATTCTTTGTGTTTTCCAATGCGTACAAAACATGTCACTATACGTACGACAAATGAATATACGCAGACAAATTAAAATTTCTATAGCTCGTAATTTAAATTTGTCGCAAGTTCGAAGTCCAATTGCGACCGACAGAATGTTTCGCATGCTCGATATTTGCTATATTGAAAAAATCATACGCCAAATTAGGTTTGGAAATGACTGATTTAAACCTTCAAACAGCATGCCATTGGCGCATGATACGAATACACACATCGTGTATAAGATTATATTATATACTACGTATCGACTTTGTCCGAAGACAAACCTGTCCTAGGAGCTTTTCCGCATATCAGTTATATTTATGTATTTCGGACCTCAAACGTACACCAGTAATTTACACGCCTAAATTATTGTCGATAAACTCAAAAATAGCAGTGTGAAATTGCGGCAATTTAAATTTGCATTAGGCAGCGTCGGAGATTTGCATTCGCATAGAGAGCTTTTCAAGCACGAAAATCAAACGAATTCGCTAATGTTATATACGAAATATATACACCCAAAGGTGCAGATTTTATTGTATTAATAAAATATATATTTAAAGTTTTTTTTGCATTTTTATCATAAAAGAGATAAGCGTATATGTACATATATGTAACCTTCAGATTCCATTTGATCTAATTTCGTCATACTATAATTTAATTCAGTCCGCGTTTTAAATAGTTTCCACGTATAGATCGTTTTATTAATAGAAAAATTCATTCGACAGCTATTTTGATATTTAAATTATATTAGTATTAGGGCGACCATATTTCCCAGGATACAAAGCGTGACGCCCCGTAAAAAAATTCTCCCCCCCCCTGCATAAAAAATGTATTGCGCATCCAAAAAAAATATAATTTCATTATTAATTATTGAATTAATACAAATCATTAATATTGCAAATCTATTATGATTTTTTTCAGAATATAAAATTTTTCTACATATATGTACAAGGAAAATAGAAAGAAGATATTAACGCAACATTTAGTGTTCATGCGCTGCAGGTTGATTTTTTTTGTTCTGAAATATGTAAAATTAACAAATAAAATGATCCAAAATGATATTCTCGGTTTCTATTAATTGCAAAAATTATGTGCAGCTGAAAATTTTGATTTCTTCTTTTTTTAAGTAATATAAATATTACCAGAACGTACATTTCTTTAAAAGAAGGAAATGAAACTTTGTAGATAAATAGTTAAATATAATATTATATTGTATATTACAGTTATTTAAAAATAATTATGATGAAAAAGATAGCATCAAGTGCATCTTTTTCAGATAGCATCTTTCTTTAATTTTATAATAGTTTTTAATTTTCATGCTATTTTTTATGAATATATTGTATGTAAATCAATATTAATATAATAGTATTTGTGTTTGGGAAACAATTTAATTTGGAAAAACAAGTAAAAAAAATATGGAAATAAAAACATTATCGTGAAAATAAAATAAATATTCTGTCCATCAGTGAAACAATTTTACAAATATGATAGTGTTCACCCCGTCATTTTTGCAAAGCACGTAAAAAACGGGACTGTCCCAGTCAAATCGGGACCTATGGTCACCCTAATTAATATATATATATATATATATATATATATATATATATATATATATATATATATATATATATATATATATATATATATACACCAGCAGTCACATAAAACGGAACGCTTGTGAATTTTACGACTTCGAGGCCATTAAAGGATTATCCCTTTATGTGTAGGGTTTTTAACGACCAAATATTCTAAATATGATTGTTTTCTAAGATTTGAGTTCAGTTTAGTGTGGGTTTTCGAGGAGAAAGCATCAAATTCGAATTTTAACACGTCAACATGAAAAAACGAGCTCAGTTATCATTGCAGAAGAGTGTAAAAATCGCAACATGGGCGAGTTCAGGATTTTCCTTTCGGTCAATTTCCAAGAAAATGGGATGTTCTATATCGACTGTTTCGAGAATACTGGAAAAAAAAGAGAATCTGGAAGTTTTGATCGTAAGAAGGGGACCGGACCGAAAAGATGCACATCGGAGACGCAAGACCGTGTAATAACCAGATTATCTTTACAGCAGCGATTCAAAACTGCTGTAGAAATAAGAACAGATGTATCTTCACAATTTTCCATGGAAATCAGCGACTCAACAGTAAGAAGGCGGCTCAGAGAAGCTGGACTGTACGGTCGGAAAGCTGCAAAAAAAACACTACTAACCAAGAGAATGAAAAACAATCGATTGGAATGGGCGAAAGCACATGAAAATTGGAGTCCATCAGATTGGCAACGAGTGATACTTTCCGACGAATCAAAGTTTAACCTCTATAGTCCTGATGGTTTTCCGTATGTCCGAAGGAAAGTTGGCGAAAGGTAAAGTGAAAATTGTACCCTTAAAACTGTTAAGTATCCTCCAAGTCAAATGTTCTGGGGATGCTTTTCGTACCATAACATTGGACAATTGGAGTTTCTACAAGGTGCCATCGATGGAAAAAAATATAAAAAAATTTTAGAAGAAAGCTTTGTCCCATCGATGGAAAACCACCTTTCATATTCCGATGATATAATTTTTCAAGATGACTCTGCCCCTTGTCATCGAGCTAAATTGGTGAGTATTCATTTTATTTGATAGCATTGAATATAAATTATAAAATTTCAATCAAAAAACTGAATTTTTTATTTTACTTTTTTTTAGGTTCGGGACTATTTACAAGAAATGGGTGTAAAGACACTACCATGGCCTGGCAATAGTCCCGATTTAAATCCAATCGAAAATTTATGGATGTGTATCAAGTACAGGATAAGTAAGAACAATGTTACTACTCTTAAATCGTTGAAAGAAATAATAGAAAAGATATGGTACGAAGACCTCCCAATCGAAAATTTAAAAACTTTAGTAGATTCTATGGCAAACCGAATAAAAAAAGTTATAAAATCGAAAGGAGCCGATACAAAATATTAATTTCTTTTTTATAAGCTGTAAATAATAATATGTGACTGTAATAAAATTAAAAATGTATATGTATAGTGCTATTTTCATTTCAAATTTCATTTAACCGTGAAGTCAACGCACGGTCGTAAAATCTACCCTCCATTAAATTTCTCCCCAACTCATTTTTATCACCTTTTTTTTTCACGTTTGGTGTTACACGAATGCACTATGGTACAACCTATCATTTAAATGACTTTCGGTTTTGGTTTTATATAAGATTACCGAAATTTCACGCAAAAACATGTTTCGCTTAAGCGTTCCGTTTTATGTGACTGCTGCGTATATATATAAAATAAAATAAAATAAATATTAAGTGATTCTTTTTTTACATTTCAACACAATGATAAAATTTTGCTCAAATTCAAATGTATATTTTTTCCCAAATTCTATATTTATTTCAAAACCTGGACTCAATAGATATATTAATTGCCAAAATACATGCGATATAAAAATTTTCGACCTTAAAAATATTTTTCGCAGTACTTTATTAATATAATAATGTTAAATTAAATTCCGTTTATATTACCCACCACTGCACATCAACAGTTCGGCACAACACGACACGGAAAATACTACTTCTATTCACTATACAGCACTGACTGTTTTCGGCACGTTCATACTTGTTTTGGACAAGCGCAAGGTAAAATCGGTTTACATATACATTTCAGAGCATGACGATACGGCGCAATATCGCTTGTGTCGTATCGTTGTCAATATTGTCACGACAGTTTTATTTATTTTTTATACGACAGTATAAATGGACCTTAATACGTAAATGTTAAATAACGTACATAGTTACAAGTTGAATTTTGTATTGATAATAATAAAGAATATATAAAAATAGAATACGTACATTTAAATGTCAATTTCTCATATGACTGATTTTCCCGTTATTTTTTTCAGCAGTTTTCAAACACAATACAGCCTTTGAATAAGATAAATATAAATAACTTTTACAATGGAATCACGTGAATGAATTCACTCGTAATTTGTCGTCAACAATATTTCTGTGTATATTGAAAGCTTTCGATAAAATACAATGAAAGTGCGTAGTGTGAGACTCGAAGTACCTACAAAGTACACGTACATACACATTAGGAAGACACATTATGAAATTAACGACCTCGTGCCCCTTATTTTGGGAATTTTACTTTGTTGCGTGACAAAAGAAAAACAAATAAGATGAAAATCACGGGAAGGTCGCAAAGTAAACAACAAATATATATATGTACATATATCGAGATATTTCTCAACGCGCCCACTTCATCATATTCGACTTGGAAAAATCGATTTTTCCAGCCACCTTTCGACACGTACGAACCCTGCACTTTTTCCGCAAACATCGCAACCTCGACGCTTCTCAAACGTTTCAACAACGTCTCTCTTTCACTCTTTCGGTTATGAACGATGAGACGTGAAATTTTCCCACCGTTTTGTTTCGATTGTTCGACGAAATCGAAACGTTACGCATAACGCGCGTGACGTCCCGTCAAGTACTATTTAAACTTTTCTTAGGTGCTGTGACAGATTAGTCTTCTCGTCTCCTATTAACGCACAAGTTACCTGTTTGTTTTAGCACTTCTGAGCCGACATGTACAAGCTGGTCAGTATTCTATTATAATATCAAACACGCACTCTGTACTCAAATTTTCCCGCTCAATGAATGGACAAATTGTACCACTTTTACGCTCAATTTGCTCACATTGCTCATCTTTGAACGGAAGATATTAAATTTTAAGCGAGTCTCTGAGAATCGTTTAAGGTTTCCTTGAAAATGAGAACGGTTTCCATTGACGTTAAATTGAGGAAAATTTTTAACTTTTCACACGACTTGCCTATGTACATACGTAGGCGAACATTCATCACTTTTGAACGAGTTTTTCATTTTCTCACACAATACAATTGTACATATAATACTATATTTTTACAATGCAGTTCGTGTAAAAAGGAAAGCTCTAGCTTTCACAGAATACTCTAGTATTCTGTGAATATTTCATTTCAAGTTATATCAAAGAATCGTGTATGAAAAAATAGCATTTTTCCCTTATAGCTGCATTGCAAGTATGTATTTCTATTTTAACATATTCCATTTTACCGGTTTACGTTATATGCGTATGTATATACAATCTAAAATAGGAAGCGAAATGATATTCGTTTAGATATACATACATACATACGTACGAAAATGACCGTTGACATTTTTCTAGGAAAAAAAAACGTGTTTTATCGTTCGGTGCAGACTATTAACCATTCAAAATGTGCATTCGGAATGATCCGGATTCTTTCAACTAACTTTTTGCATTTCAACTTACAATGTGCAGAAATGATAACTAATTTGCTTACTTCAAAAGGTGAACATAAGTGCAGTTGTTTTATAATGAAACATATAAAAGCCTAATAATAAAAAGGTGTATATTCAGTGAAAAATCGCACTCTTTAAGTGTGCGTAGTATCTAGTATCTAGAGTCTAAGTATCTAGAATCATATTAACGGAAAATAAGACACCGATTGTAACTAACAATTTAATTTCAACATATTTCAAACGTCTTTCAAATCTTTTCCACTCTGGCTTCACATAAACTCATAATTTTATAAAAAAAAACTATATACCTAACTATGCGTAATATAGGGTCTCCTGTAATGTCTTCACTATCATTCGTTTGCCATTTGCTTTAGGAAGACATTTATGTATGTATGTATGTTAAACTCTCATGCTGTCCCTTACACCCCATCTCGACCAATAGCATTTCGAACTATAGTGTTTTTTTGTCTGTACGAAATGCTATTGGTTGAGAGGCGGTTTAAGGGACAGCAAGTGAGTGTCTTCATACAGAGGACCAATTATAGTCTCGTTGTTCTTTTCGTGCAAATTAAAGCTACAGCTAAGATGAAGGCCCTTCAAATTACTCTTTAAACTGTTTAGCTGTGTAGTATTTACGTCTTATGTATATGTACCTTATTACCTATGATTTGTCACTATATGTATATGATTATATGTACAGATATACTTTTGCATTATTATCTATCGTTAGAACTTATGTAAATGCAATTTTTATGCCATTTTTATGTATATACATATGTAGGTATAATATCCTCACGTATCTCATAAAAAAACGTCGTATTATAATATTATATGATTGCATAATTTCATGTCCGATTTTCATACGTTGCGGTAAACTTTTTGTCGCAGTAAGCGTGTACGAACTTGATTAATTAATTAAAAAATCTGATTAATTAATTATAAAATTTATATGATGCTCCGATGATGCCATTTCGGGCTGTCCCTGAGCGACGCCTATGATATAACTTGTACATGTATAGGTTTGAAATTATATTCAAATAGTGGTGAAATAGTGGGTAGGATGGTTTGCCAATTTGATGAGTAATCGTCTTGGTGAATAGCATTAACCCAACTATCGAGCTACATATTCTACTCCTAATACTTGATACTTAATACGAAATAAATTATGTAGAAACAGTTTCAAATCAAAAATTTCTTCCTACAATGTCGTTGCTTTAAAATTAACCATTATTCCAGGTGATCCTGTTTTTGTTCGCTAAGACTGCTTTTGGTGCTCCTAGTCATGGTTCAGAAGAGCATGGACACCTTTCTGACGGTTTATACACTGCCCTATTTGCAGCACCATATTATAACATAGCAGCGGACAAAGTCGACTTCTTTGGATCAGCCACACCTATCATCTATACATTCGCTGAAATGGCACCAGCTCACGGAGAACACCACGGAGAACACCACGACGAACACCATGGAGAACATCACGGAGAACATCACGGAGAACATCATGGAGAACATCACGGGGAACACCATGGAGAGCACCACGGAGAACACCATTCTGAACACGGACACGAAGAACACCACGGAGTCGAAGCTAAGCACTCAGAGCACTCAGCTACCATTACCCATCACCCGGCAGCTGTTTCGCACCAGAGCATGACTATCGTTCACGATCACAGAGTAGTTCCTATTCACAAGCACGCTGAACATGCTGAACATGGACATGGGCATGATGAACACTCTGAGCACGGCCATGCTCACGCTGAACACGGACATGAACAGGGACATGAACATGGACATGAACATGGACATGAACACGGACATGAACACTCCGAACATGGACACGCCCACGCTGAACACGGACATGAACATGCTGAACATGGACACGCCGACGCTGAGCACGGGCATGAACACGCTGAACATGGTCACTCTGAACATGCTCGTTCTGCAAGCCAAGAATATATCATCCCATTTGAGCATATTGTGTCTCCATATTCCTCAGCTGTTGAATTCCAAACTGTTCCGCTTTTACAGCAAACCTTGCCTTTGGCTCCAACTATTCCAGTAGCAACTGCCGTGGCTGGTAATGCCTATTCCCCTTACCCCATAACGTGCTATCCCGGTGGAATTATTGGATCCGACGTTAGCCCATGCTCTCTATACAGAGCTTTTGCTTAATAGAGACTATGCAAAACTAAAACCAAAGTTTAAAGTAATACAAGAACTTCCGGTTTTACCGAGTGCGTTGAAAATGTGTGAAGTTCTAATCCTAACCGAAACGATCCTAGCAAAAATTCAATGATTTACTGTCGCTCCTTATTTCGATCAAACTAGTCTTATCCTAATATAGATGCAATCAATTAACCATGTTATATTTTATTTTTTAATAAATTATCATGCGTATATATGAATATTATTTTTATTATTAATTTTAAAATCACTCGTTAGAAGCATAACACCACAAAGTATAAAACAAAACAAATACATTCCTAAGATAAAACCAGCACCAAGTTGAACGCTGAAGCCCCATTGAACTTTTTAGTATAAAATAATTGCCTAAAAGTAAGTATTAACCACCAACAGTATGCTACTAATAAGTATATGTATATACATATATCAAAGGAACACAAAAAATATATTTTTACCTTATGAGAAATGGGACTTTCTCTAATAGAAAATTGAACTTTATCTTAAATTCTATTTCATTATACCTTTAAAATAATATTTAATTTGATACGTAATTCATTGATAAATTAATCGAAGCTAATTTCCAATCTGTATAAAAAACATGCACCAAGTGAAAAAAAATCGCCGTTTTGTACATTTGTTCTGATAAAAGAACGTTAAAGATCTACATTTACATAACAATTGTGGTCATCGTCTACACCGACGACCATTTTCCCAAGGTCCATCCTGACAGTTTCCGGTTGAAATCTGCATAGCCTAACGAATTCACGTACGTGCGTGTCTCAAGATCTAAATATTACAATTTGAATACGTTCACTGTGCATACAAAAGAGCCAGTATTACGTAATAATTAACATTAACGGATGTACTCGAAATAGCTTCACATTTAAAAATGACACAATTTAGGAGGAGTTGGAATGTCCAAAATAAAAGACTGCATACGTTTGTATCATTTTATTGAAAATCGGTGGTTTTTTTCGCCATCGTACATACATATGTACATACACACATAGCACATGATTAATGTATGGCGATGTATGTAGGTGCCGCTAAGATTTTGTGATTGACGATTGGTACCAGGGTTTTGGTACCGTGGATTACGGTACTGGAGTGGCTGGAGATGGATGCTGGTACGGAGGCGATCAGAGGTGCGTGTACCACGGCTGGATGTTGAAGAATGGCCGCATGTTGAAGAATGGCTGGATGGTGGAGTACAGCTGGATGGTGGATGATAGCTGGATGTGCTTCGTAAGCGATTGGAATAATTCCAGCGCTGGGTGCTGCAGACGCCAAAGCGCACAAAGCCAACAAAGCCAACTGAAAATTAGTTTTAAAATATATTATTTGATATGTAATAAAAATTAAATGTGAAAACAATACTGATATATGTATGGACATATCGTATATAGTTATTATACATATGTATGTATCTACTAATATACATAAGTACCCGATAGAATTTAATTTCAATATCATAACTACCAAGTACGATTTGTGGAAAAAAAATCGACCATTATATACCTAAGCCGGAGCAAAAAACGTGAATTTTGGATTTTCATCAATGGGTATAGTGGAAAACTGGTGTTGTATTACATAAAAAAAATAATCGGTTTTTAACAATGTCCTGTGTCTCCAACCAATCGATTTATCTCGACGAAAATTTCGATAAAGTTGTTTTTTTTTTCATATATGTATCTCTTTTCTAGAATTGTTTCTATTTTAAAGTATTTAAAAAAAATAAACGGTTTACAGTTATCTTATTCAGTTTAAATTGGTCTTTTATGATTAGTTTTGGCTGATAAATGAGAATTCAAAACACCGTTTTGCCCGAAAGTCCCCGAAAGAAGCGCTTTTTTTTAGAAAATCATCGTTTTTTTGTATCCCGTGATAAAAAAAATCATTTTGATTATTTTAAAAATAAAAATTGTTGAGTGCTCCCTTGGGTATATATAATACTTAATCTGAATACCAAAAATTGCGAAAAATACGAATTTTATGCAATATGTAGAAGACAAAATGACCGTAAATCGTGACATTTTCATGACAAAATATTGTTTAAAATCGATGTTTTGTTTATTATTTAACGTTTCCTTGATACAACGATAGTTTTCCACTAGGCCCATCGATGAAAATCCAAAATTTCGGTTTCTCACTCCAGTCTATTTATTATACTGGATACGTGTTATTTTTTTTCCAAGTAAACTCCCTTTTTGCAAATCTTCTAGTATTAGAATAATCAAAAAAAGTATTTTATATTATAGATCAATTTAAGGATAAAAAGCATTCAGTTTAAATGTCATAAACGAATGTCACATGATATGCAACAATTTATCATAAAAAAACGAATTAAATTAACCTTTTGAGTGTGACAAAAAATCAATTATAATAATTATCACGCACTGGTCATGGGTGGATAAAAATAGCATTTACAATTTCTTAAGAGAGTGCTTTTATCTCAAGGTAAATACACTCACATGCACAAACTGGTTATAGAGAACATTGCACTCGCTGCACATTAACGATCATCTTTGTTTTAAAATAAGAAACGAGAATAGTCATAGTTCAACAGTGAATCTCGGGAATTAAATGTCAAAATGGTGAAAGATATAATTAAAAAAATATGTTTTTATATTTACCAAAGTATTCATTTTTCCTAAAGAGCCTATGTCTGACCTGTGTAGTCACTACAAACTGCTTCTTCACTGAATGATTCTGAAATGATGATCACCTGTCCTTATATACGCATCTTCTACTTGCATAGAACCTGTATTCAGTGTAGCAAGTGCACTCGGAAAGTCGGAACCTTCATTTAAAATTCAAAATTACTCTGTAATCAATACTCGTAGATCAAACTTACGAGCTTTCGTTTCAAATTTGAATTTTTTCACCATAAATCCTTCAAGCTTCAGCTTTCAATTATTTCATTTTATTGCGTTTAAACTGAAACAATCGAATTTGGCGGGCGCCATTTTGTGGACCCGACACGAAGCGTTTTGATTGGTGGATTCGTGTTTTAGGTAGCATATGATTGGTCAATTATTTTGTTGATGAATTTAAATTCGAATTAACAATTTTTAGACTTAAAACACATATTTTTTTATTTTAACATAATAAAAATAAAACGATTTATTTAAGTGGAATTAATATATTATGAAAATACCAAAAAGTCAAATTTATTTCTTCATTGTGTTGTTTGTGCTTTTCTTCAAATTTTAAAAGTGTTTTCAACTTAATATTAAAAATATATCCATATCTATGTATGTAATTACAAAAAAATAGTTTTAAATTAATAGACACAACTAGTAATATATTATAATAGAATCACCACAACGGATATATTGAACTATAATTGGCTTAAAAATGTTGTTATAATCCATAATGCATAAAAGCAATTGATTGAATATTATTAAGATTAATATTATTCTGACATAACAACAAACGACTGGCAATTTGCTAATTAACATGTGTTGAAATGTCAGCACATATTAACCTTGTTAAGGACTATGACATTTCAACACAAGATTTAAACTCAAATTTTGAATTTCAAACACGTTTATTGATCAAGGCTTTCATCCAATACATTCTTTTACACTGAGATCGTATCAATTCTTCGGATACAGGATCTGAAATTAAATGTTGAACGTTATAATATGTCAATTTTATTTAATAAAGGTTTTAATATGCACTTACCAAATTAGCGTGAGGGTAGGTATAGGTTGCAGGAAGTGCATGATATGCCAACGGAACTGCATATGCAGCTATGTGGACAGCTGGAACTGTATCGGCAGGGGTCTGATATGATAAAGGTGCAAGAAATTTATGTGATAGAAGCACTTGAGGTGCAGCAGTCGACAACGCCAACAAAGTCATCAAAGTCATCTGAAAATTCAAGACAAACAAACAATAAATGAAATCTTAAAATTGATATTACAAGTTAATTGAGGATGACTGTACCAGTTTCAACATGGTGAAAGCTCTTCGAAAGTTACACACGACGTAAATGCAGTTCGTTTCTAATAAGCGCATCCTCTTCTTTCGTCCTTTTTATAGCAAAGGAGGATGCATCGATCGGCTATTGAGAACTGGTCTTAGACAAAGCTTTGACTCTCAACTTTTCTCTTGATCTTATTAATAATATTAAAATATAAATTTAAATGCGTAATAAATATTAAATATCCTCGTCACGCACGTCACGTTCATATTCCAATAAGTAAATATCAAGTTTAATTAAAACGATCCGCATAAATCAAATGAGACTATCTTGAAATAACACACTGGTTATTGAAGAAAATTTTTATGAATTTATTTTAAATATATGTACATACTCTTAATTGGGTCATAGATATAGATTTACGAGCATACATATTTATACACATTTCTTAAATATCGATAGAATTTTTTACTTTAATATTTAGAAAATTAAATAATAGAATACTGTGTACTTGTAATTATATGTACGTTTGAAGAAATGTTTCTATGAAATATAGACTTAAAATTATTTGCAAGGAAAAGCGATTGAATAAAAGTAATTTTCCGACTGAATAAGCATCGAATGAAGAACTGAAAATTTAATTTCACCTTGTCGTCTTTTTCTTATTATTTTTTTTGTTATTATAAATTACAGGCAATATATGAATGTAGATCACAAAAAAATATTTTATCAATTTGAGTTGATTTTACACCCCAATTAAACAGTTAAGCCGGTCGGTTCTTCGGCACATTAGATACCACTGTTTAACCACAAGCAAGACATAGATATCGTAAACTATGTACATACATATGTAAGTAAGGAAAAACCTTTGTGGATTTGTGGTAAGACCTGTTCCTCTAGTAGCGGCATAGGTTTTGCTCTTGTTTCTACTCTCAGTGCTAGAAGGTTACGTTTGTACATTGGCCGACGCTGCCAGGATATAAATAACACCCACCCATGGTACTTTGTTGAGCTGAGATCCTATACCCTTTGAAGTTTAAATTGTATGACTGTTACTTTGCTATGCACTTTAGGATTCAAATTGAACAGGACGTGTGCAACTTTTCTGTGGGAGATTCCAGCAAAGCAATTGATGCCAATTGGATATGGAAATTTTACTGTAATTCAGTATCGTCGAGTGAAAGAAGATTTTCGTACAATGGTTTGGTTTTGAATTGGCTTATATCTATTTATTTATACTCGTAATTTGCATATGTACATACATAATAAATAATTAACTTCATACCGGTACGTCACTGAAATACATCCACATATTCGATTTATTAATTTTGAAAGCTAATGATATTCAGCTTCTCTTAAAGTTTAATTTTATCATTGATTTACTATTTATTATTGTACATACATATATTTATATACATTTTTTGTTGTTGTTGAGATGTATTGCGGATATATGTATGTATTAATATTGAATGTTATTTTTATTTTGTTAATCAACAAGAAGTTTTACATGTTAAACGCCTAAATTTGAAGATGAATACAACTTAACATTATTTTTAAATATTCTTATGACCTTTTTGCCAATTAATTAAAATATTTCTTAAAAAAATTCATAGAAGCTTTGTATATCTGTATAGATAAAGTGTTATATCTATGAAATTCGTTTAATTATTTTAAATTTTCTATTTTAGAGAACTGATTATATTCAATCAATATTTTTTTAGAAGGTTTTTCTTAGTAACACAAAGATAAGTGTTCTCTTACTAAAACTATTCCGAAACATTGCCATTTTGCGAGGTTTTTATGAGTTTGCATGTACTTACATATGTACAGTCAAAATTACAGACTTAGATACATATGTACATATGTATGTACGTAAAAGTTCAAAGCTACGTAAATATTTATACAAACACAATAATAAAAAGAAAACGTTACATTGTCTATTACACACTAATTTAAGGTTTGAAAGGAACATTATTTTTTATGAAGTTTCAGACGAAAAAAAAAACTGCAAATGTTAGTTTGACTTAATTAAGCCAGTCAGCATATCCCCAACAGCCTTCAAACAACTGTTCGAGTGCATAAAAATACATAGATAGCATGTATAGGTACATAAACCTACAAACATATTATATATTAGCGTAGATTTGTTCGTACACATATTCTTACAAGCTATTAATAGTTATCTCTCGAAAATTCAAGCTTATAAATATAACATTTGGAATTTGCTGATATTATAAAATGCTACCCACTCTCTGTCTATGATACTATGTAAACATTATTGCTTATTGATGTTTGTAATTGACCAACAAAGCGTATTGGGGTTCATCTATATCTTCTTCATGTTATATATATATTATATGTACATATGTGTATATATGTATATAAAATAGATATTAATCGAAGTAGATTCGATCAAATTATGTACAATACAATATACATATGTGCTTACTTACAAATAAAAATATGCAGGGTCTCAGATTCTAATAGAAAATACCCACCTAAATTATGTAATACACGATTATAAGTGACGTTTCGAATTCATGGATAAATGGCAGGCAACTTTTGAGAGGTCCGAGACATTTAAAAATCAGGCAATCTGTCATTGTTTAGTTAGATCATACTTTCGTGCAGGTTTAAACTTCACGGTCGATCACTTTTTGCATCGAGTCGACCTCAATTTTTACGACCAAAAATAATTTCATGTGATTTATCGTCGGATAGGAGCGCGAGATCGCACACTTCCCGCCAGCTTTTCCCGTCATCTTTTTCGGAAAACGTGCGATTTTCCCAAGGTGCCTCTTCGCGAATTTCATCAAGAATGTACTTGAGAGTTCACACGTGAAGTTCGAGTGCTACCTTGGCCACTTCGTGCCAACATCAGACAGCTAATGCCTCCGATCAAGGCTGAACCTGATATAATGGAGCACGTACCTAATACGATCGCAATAACGTATCGAACTTATTATGTGTCTCCTTTGCTTTTTACTTTTATGCATTGTGCAGAATTTCACACTGAATTTGTCGGGCTTTTGTATATGTATATACATACACATATAATGATATTGTGTTCGAGAAATGTTAAGTGTTGGATTTGAAGCTTGACACCGTATACACTTGTCACCGTATACAGACGTATTATCAGAACTGGATAATACGTGAGCGCTTTTGTTATGTCATGTCAATTGTTGACTACATGATTGACAAAGAAATTTAATATATCATGGAGATATTTGTATAATAGGTTTAAATTGCGTCGGTTTATTGATTATTCTAATTGTGTTATTAAATTATAATATAATTGATCAATTTTGAATTGCTTTGCAGGTGATATATTATTTTTGTGATCAGTGTCTATCAGACTTTTATACATAATATATAAATACTGATGAAATCAAAATGTCGATATTATTTTCTGAACATAAACTTGTACGATTCAAGCTACATTATCGATGTTTTTTTACCATTATAAATTAATAATATAAAAGAAAATTTATAATGCAATCACCAATTTTAATTATAATCAAATTAATAATGTAATCATGAAATTTAATAATGCAATCGTTGACAGCTATATATTATTGCAACATTATATTTAATGTTTTGCTAAATATTTCTCGAAATAAAAAAAAGTGGATTTACACCAATTTAAAATATCGTTGGCTCATATTAGGAATTAGTTATATCGAAATTGTCTAGAATTTTCCTTGTAATAAAATTTTATACATATTTATTTTAATTTATATCTTGATTGTACTAGTCAATGAAGCGTATTGTTTTCCGAAAAAATATACCTAATGTATTTGTTTATTTTTTTTTTTTTAAATTTGGACCATTTTGGCATTACAGGTAAAATCTTATGCGCCACTAACATAATATGCGAACATTTTACTGTATATTAACAATATTACGAACCTAAAGTTCAAGGAAGTATACCTATGTACATTTGTATGTAGGCATATAAATACCCTTGAGAATTCGAGTTTTGGAGGTATGAACTACGGCCGTAGATCGATCGATTCTCAGATATTCAAATTGACGGAAGTCTTAGACGAAGATTCGATATTTTTCATATACATAGACCAACCTACATGCGTATGATGAAACAGTCTAATCAGTTTCACCATTTAATGCATGCGTATAAATACTGACAAAAATCCGAGAAACGGTATCAGTTAGCCTGTCTAGGTTTTCTAGTGAACTTGTCCCGAAGTTTCAAAAAAACAACACAGACCACGATGTTCAAGTTGGTGGTGTTGTGCGCTGTCGTCGCCGTGGCTTCTGCCAAGCCATCCCTGTTGGCTTCCAACCTCTTGGCTCCAGGATTAATCTCATCTCCCTGGGCTCTCAGTGCTGCTCCAGGATTATTGTCATCTCCTTTGGCCCTCAGTGCTGCCCCAGGCATCGTCCAGATTGGATCTCCACTTGCTTTGTCCAGCATCAATGCCGCTCCTTTGGCTCTGTCCAGCATCAACGCTGCTCCTCTGGCTCTTTCTAACATCAACGCCGCTCCTTTGGCTTTGTCCGGCTTGAACACTCCTTTGGCTTTGTCCGGCTTGAACTCTCCTTTGGCTTTGTCCGGCTTGAATTCTCCTTTGGCTTTGTCAAACTTGAACGTTGCTCCTTTGGCTGTATCCAGCATCGCTGCTCCTGCTTTGTTGAACGCTGAACCAGCTCTCATCCCCGGATCCCCTGCTGGAGTTGTGAACGTCAACGGAAAGCTCGTAGACACCGCTGATGTAGTCATTGCCAGAAATAACCACCTCGTCGCCAAATCCTTGGCCGCTCACGGAATCCAGAAGAGATCTATTGCCGCTCCCATCGCTCTATCATCTCCTCTTGCCCTTTCCAACATCGCTGCTCCAGCTCCCCTTGCCCTTTCAGGCTCCATCCTCTCATCTCCACTTTTGTATTCTTCCCTCATTCCCCGTCAAAGCCTCGTTTCTCCACTTCTCTCCTCCCAAATTTTGTCTTCTTCCCTCATTGCTCCTCAAAGCCTCGCTTCCCCACTTCTCTCCTCTCAACTTTTGTCTCCATTGGCTGCCCGCACCATCATCTCGCCAATCCAACCCATCGGTATCCACGCTTTGTAAATATAATATAATAATTAAATAAATGATAAAACGACTATCTGCACAATCTTATGTATGTAATGTAAATATATATATATGTATATGTATTATAAAGCAAATTTGCTATTTTTTATGAGTTCAAGTGGAATAACTGATACTTTTTGGAAATCAGTTTTTTTCACAAAAATATTGTGAAATAGGCTAATTATAAATGAATTTTTTAATAAATATTTTTTGAAATATAAATTTGTAAAAAAATTATTTCCCCATAATAATTGAGATTGAAGCTTTAGCAAAATCATGAATTGAAATTATGAAAAGGAGTCAAAAATTCAATAATCATATAAAAAAATAAAAACAATCAAAATCAAATAAAATATATTTCTTTTGGGTACCATTTATCGGCACGGCAAATAAAAATAATGCCCTCTCTAAAATAGCTCACACGACAGATTCGATTTTCGCCCGGAAAATCAATCGTCAAATGATTTGATAAAATTTGACAAAAATAAATATCGATGATCTAAAATGAATAGCGCAACCCCTAACTTAACCTGACCTAACCTAACCCTTAAATAAATAAGTGTTGGCTGCTAATATACTATGTGTTTGTATGGATATTACGACGTGTGGACAATGAGGAGAGTGCAAATGGACAGGAGCATCAAAAACTCGTCAGCTGTCAAAAACTGACTCGGAGCGTCAACTGTCAAAAATTATAATTTCACTGATAGGGGCCAGTGAAAATGTAATTGGATATGATTTCACTGTATTATACCCAGTGAAAATGTAACTGGTTATGATTTCACTGAAACGTCAAATTTTATTTTTGCTACTGGCAACCCGTTTGACATTTAATTTGCCATTAAATGTTAATGTGACATTAAATGTCGTTTGGACATTTTCCGTGTAATTTATTTTACAGCCGTGCCAAAAATACTATCCCATTTCTTATTATTATTTTTTGTTTTTGTAGTAGTTTATAATATGTATTAAGCTACTATGTATACATACATATGTACATATGTACAATACCAATGTATGTATGTTAAATATGTGCATCTATCCAATGTATGCATTTGTTAAAAATAAAGCAACTTTAAAAGATCCTTGGAGCATCCACGATTCTGTATCAAATAAATTACACTAAACGTAGAGTGACCATACATCCCGTTTTAGCCGGGACAGTCCCGTTTTTATGTGCTTTGAGTTCATCCCGTCGTTTTCGTAAAATTGATTTGATTTGTCCCGTTTTGTCCATGCATTTCAAAATCAATTTGTTTCACAAAAACAAATATTATTATTTAAATATAGATTTACTAGCTGTATTACCCGGCTTCGCTCAGTGTTTATAATATAAACCGCTTAAACATGACTAAGCTAATTTAATTAAAAAAAAAAAAAAATTTAAAAATTTAAAAAAAAAATTAAAAAAAAAAAATTAAAAAAAAATAAAAAAAAAATAAAAAAAAAATCAAAAAAAAAATTAAAAAAAAATTAAAAAAATCAAAAAAAAAAAAAATCATTTTTTTTTTGCCTTCTGGGGCTTCGCCCTCGGCACCCCCCTGAGCCTTTGCCTTCTAGGGCTTCGCCCCTCCACGCCCCATGAGCAATTGCCGTTTAGGGCTTCGCCCCCATGATCAGTTGCCTTTTAGGGCTTCGCCCCTCCGCGCCCCCATGATTCAAAGCCGTCTAGGGCTTCGCCCCCCTTAGTTAATGCCTTTTAGGACTTCGCCCCCCGCGCCCCCAAGATAAATTGCCGTTTAGGGCTTCGCCCTCCTTAGCTAATGCCTTTTAGGGCTTCGCCCCTCCGCACCCTCATGATTAAATGCCGTCTAGGGCTTCGCCCCCATGATCAGTTGCCGATAAGGGCTTCGCCCCTCCACGTCCCCATGGTTAAATGCCGTCTAGGGCTTCGCCCCCATGATCAGTTGCCTTTTAGGGCTTCGCCCCTCCGCGCCCCCATTATTAAATGCCGTTTAGGGCTTCGCCCCCCTTAGTTAATGCCTTTTAGGGCTTCGCCCCTCCGCGCCCCCATTATTAAATGCCATTTAGGGCTTCGCCCCCCTTAACTAATGCCTTTTGGGGCTTCGCCCCTCCGCACCCTCATGATTAAATGCCGCCTAGGGCTTCGCCCCCCTTAGTTAATGCCTATTAGGGCTTCGCCCCTTCGCGCCCCCATGATTAAATGCCGTCAAGGGCTTCGCCCCCATGATCAGTTGCCGTTTAGGGCTTCGCCTCATAAGGCTGCGCCCCATGGGGCTTCGCCCCATGAGGCTGCGCCCCCTTCGGGGCCCCATGGGGCTGCGCCCCCTTCGGGGCCCCATGCGGCTAAACTCCATAAGGCGGCGCCCCATAAGGCGGCGCCCCATAAGGTGGCGCCCCATATGGCGGCGCCCCATAAGACAGCGCTCCATAAGGCTGCGCCCCATAAGGCGGCGCCCCATAAGGCGGCGCCCCATAAGGCTGCGCCCCTAAGGCTGTGCCCCATAAGGCTGCGCCCCATAAGACAGCGCCCCATAAGGCTGCGCCCCATAAGGCGGCGCCCCATAAGGCAGCGCCCCATAAGGCGGCGCCCCCTTCGGGGCCCCATGAGGCTGCGCCCCCTTTGGGGCCCCATGGGGCTGCGCCCCATGAGGCTGCGCCCCCTTCGGGGCCCCATGCGGCTAAGCTCCATAAGGCGGCGCCCCATAGGACTGCGCCCCATAAGACAGCGTCCCATAAGGCTGCGCCCCATAAGACTGCGCCCCATAAGGTTGCGCCCCATAAGGCTGCGGCCGATAAGGCTGTGCCCCATAAAGCTGCGCCCCCTTTTGAGCCCCATGGGGCTGCGCCCCATGAGGCTGCGCCCCCTTCGGGGCCCCACGGGGCTGCGCCCCTTGTGGCGCCCCTGGCGGGGCCCCATGAAGCTACTCGCCTTGCGCCCCCGCGGGGGTGAATCCATTGAAACGAAAAAAAAAATCGGCGCCCATGGATCGAAAAAAAAAAAATCGAATCACGTGTTCGATGACGTCACCGATCTACGGACGATGACGACCAAGGATATTTACATACAAAGTCTCTTTCCAAATTATAGATTAGATATACAGTTACATTTAAATATTGTTATTTTCATCGTAATTATTTTTTGTCGTAAATTTGTCATTTATTTATTTTTTAATTTTGACCGTTTCAAAAAAAAATTTTTAATTGAATCGGACTAAAAATTTTTTACATGTAATAGAAATTGTAAATTTTATACTCCAATTTTTTTTCCTAAACTAGATACTAGAGTACTTTTACTCTAGAGCAGTGGTTCCCAACCTGTGGTACGCGGTTGATGGTTGTTGGTACGCGAAAAAAATCAGTAATTGCAGACATGCAAGAATGAATGATTTTTAATCATAAATAGAAATATTTTTTATATAATTAATAAACATTATCTTAATTAATCATAGTCAACGTCAATATGTACAGTTGATGATCGAAAATCCGGCAATTGATACCGTTTTATAAAAGATAAATATAGAAATAGATTGAATGCAGCTGCAGACTTAAGGGAATATCTCGCATCATTTGACGGCCTGAAAATCAGACTGGTACAAGGGGCAAAAAGATGAAAGGGAGATAATCAAATACATATTTGTATATATTTTTGAGGATTTTTATTATAAAATTGCTAAAATAAATCTCGACATAGTGCCTACATAATAAAATACTTCTGACATGAAAAGTGTTAAATACAATAATTATTTATCTCACAAAATTAAAAATAAAATCACTTATACCACTATGACTCGCAAAAATCTAAAAATATAAACCCTGTGGTTCATAATAATTATAGATTTTTGGGAACAAGTTTAATTATTTATATCAGGTATACATAGAGTCGAGAATAATTTCTTCATCTGTGTCCACCACCGGTGCATCAGTTTGTCTTCGTGGACGATCTCTGGGGCGGAATATCAGATGCTGAAGTCGTTGCTTGATTTTCGTCATACTCTAGCGACTTGTAAAAGTTATGGTGTATTACAGGGATGTAATCTAAAAGAGTCATCAAGCCCTTTATTTTCTCTTTTTTTATTTTAATTTGGCTGTCCCTTAGTTGAGGAAGACTCTCAGGTGTGTTGCCTCTCTTGGTATCCATATTTATGTTTCTAAATTGTATGGATGTGTCCAAAGATTCTTTGAAAAACATATTTTTTGGCTGCCGTTTTATGAATCTCATCCATCTAATCTTGAGCCAATTGACTTTTTTCTTTACTGTGTCAATTTTTATATTAATTATTACTTTTGCTATCGGATCTGTTGATACGAAATCTTCTTGTTGCATTTTGTGCACACAAAATTTCTTTCGAGTTTCTTGAACTATTTTCATCCAATCTCCGGGTACGTAAACATATTGAATTTTTTTATTTTTCTTCTCTATGTGAGAAAAGTTGGAATCATTCTCTAGATAGCTATGTCCAGATACCATAAACTTATGATCTAAAATATAAATATTTGTGTTTGCAATTACGTACATCCATAGCCGGGAGATGATTTGATTGCAGTTCTGACCGCCACAACTGTCACTGTATGCGATCAAATGCTTGCAGTCATTTGGTACAACGCTTGTAATATATTTACAATCATGTATACCGAGATCGTAAGTCCAGAATTGTCTTTTATAATAAATCAAATTGGTTTGCAAAAAAGGAGTTAGTAGTGTTTTTTCTAAATCAAATGTTATCATGTGAACATTTTCATTTTCACTATCCAATTTTTTTTTTGCAGAATGTGTTCGACTTCAGAAAGATGATCATCTTTTTGTTGTTTTATTACTGCTTTTTTTTCCAAATCGTTTTCAATTTTATAAATATTTTCCAATCTATCGCATGTGTTGCATGTTTTGCTTCGAAGTTTGTAAAATGATAAATTAAAATTTGTGTTAAATTATCTTCGTTAAATTTGTTCTTTAACAGTTTGTCCACCGTCAGATGTAATTTTATCTTTATACAGAGAGTACATTTTTGTTACTGATAACTCTGGTGACAAATATTTTTTCTGTGTGGTGCACTTTCACGTGAATAGTGACTCTGAAACCTAGGAAAACTGTTAATATGTGCTCTTTCCAAAAGCTTATCTTCTGTAATTTTATTTCCTGGTGCATGCTTGCCACGGTTGTCAGATATAAAAGTACGGGTGTCAGTGAAGAAGCTGCATATGTGAACCTCCTGTTAGAAATTGTTAGTTTTCAAAAAAAAGTCTTTGCACACCCTTTTAGAATTTATGTAAATTTCTGTACTTTTCTTTTTCTTATCAATCGAACGTTTTGGCCTTTTTATTTGCACGGCATAGCGAATAAAATTTGTTTGGGCTTCCCAGTTACCTAATTTCCAAAACTAGCTATGTAAAAAAAAAAACTCGCTATGTAAAAGTTTACGTTCATCTTCAGTAAACAAGTCACACTGGTATCGACATTTGTGGGTTTTGCCTTGAACTGTAATCCCCTTCGAAGACACATACTCCATTCCTGAGTTGCGCTTTTGTTTCCTTATGTTTTTTTTTTCAGTTTAGAGGGTCTCTCTTTCTCTTGCGTGATCGGATTGGAACATCAGAAGGAATTTCTTCATTGTCATTTTCAGTTGCTGTCACCACATTGATTAAAGAAGTCTGCAAATCCAGGGCTCCACTACACTGCACGAAACATCTGTTGCAGAAACAGACAAATTACGGTCATCTGGTACCCTTGTTATAAGTGATATCTGGTACCCATGTTATAAGTATAAGTGATATCTCGAATAAAATCCCCAAAAGGTAATTCATAAATTTTTGCGCATAATTAAATTCGTATAAAATTAGCATATAAATTTTAAATAAAATTAGAAAAATAATTAAAAAAATAAAATTAGAATATAATATAAATATTCATTTAAAAAAAATTAAGCTAAAAAAAACACCTTTGCTATTTTGATATTTTTGACAGTTTGAAGTATTGCAAACAAACTTCATACAAAATTGTATGAATGAGAGGCTATGTCATGTTTATGATTATATTTATATTTTGATATTTTATCGTCACTATCACTCGTAAAAATATTAAAATCCATTGATAATGTCACCCCTGTAGACTATCGACTGCCCTTTTCGACACTTGTATCAGTATGGTTCATACAACATTTGTTAGCTTCATATAACGTCACTTGACACATTCGCTCATAAATGGCGTTATTATCAATAATTCACTTCGATCTCTTTGGCACAATAAGAAATATATAAAATGCTATTATTTTAGCACTTAAACCAGCTTTTTTTTAAATGTCACTTGTACCAGTCTGGTTTTCAGACCGTCATTTGAACCAAATTTTAAAAAACGTTCCTCGAAACAAGCACAAGAATCTCATTAAATTTATTTTGTAAGGAAATTTACTTAATACAAGAAAATATATTATATATATGTACTTTGTAATTTTGTGTTTTTATGAAAACAATTTATCTAAAATAGAAGTATGACGAAATAATAGATAAATATATTAAACTTTGAGCATATTATAATTGTGACTGCAAATAACATTTTTTCCACAAAATTTCTTAACAAAACAGATCCATTACGTCTTTACATTCCATACTGTACGGCTGTACACCCGAAACCTTAATTTTGTTGCCGTTCCTTTCTTCGATATATATATTGAGTGAATGTATATATTGAGTGAATTAATATATTGAGTAAATGTATATATTGAGTGAATGCGACAATATATATCAATATACATATACATATATTGAGTGAATGCGACAGTTGCGCTTTGACCAGATAATACGTATTTTAAATCGACAAAATCAAGGTTTCGTATTCTCCAATTTTCTCCTCCGAAACTGGACTAATTTTTAAAAAATATTCATCATCAGTATGAGAAACGTTAAATAAGCACGCTGGACTCTTTTCGTGGGTGTAAAAAAGAGGCGATTTTATAGATGTTTGGCGGCTCCAAACTCCTATAAAAAATAACTAATAAAAATAAAACCACAGATGCATGCCAATGGTGGATATCAATAGCATATTAAAAAATAATTTCTCTAGTGCCATAATTGAGGAAGGGAAGTGTAATACGTTTGTGTGGACAAGGCGCTGGTGTCCAGCCCTCTTAATAAGGTCAAAAATGTTTTGACAACGATTCTGTCCACACCCCTGAACATATCAAGGTGAAGATTTATATTTGTATACTTTATGTACATACTAACTTACTTATTAACTTCATTATTAATTATAATCGCATATGGACGATGATTCGGCATGTAATGAACCGACCATCATCAGTAATTCTTAGACATTAACAATTCAGTTTATTTATTGGTACAATATAAAAGCAGACATGGTTTAAAGTTTGTAATTACAAATTAAAACTTAGTAAGAATATACAGTTATTTACCATAATTGAAGATTATAATCTTCAATGAGTCCATAGACCAAGTTGAAGATTTAATAGTACTAATTTTTTTAAGTATTATAATACTTCAACAAAATAAAAAGGAAACTTTAGAAATAATTTATTAATTTATTCAATGAAAGTCATTGAAGAAGATCAATTTCAAATTGAATATTTTCAAGCTATTTTTAATCTCATAAATGTCAGTTTGAAAGTCAACTATGTATGTACATAATAATAATATTTGAAATCAATTTATTTGAACGAAATAAAACTATAATGCTACAATATTTCTACAAAACGGGTGCTGAATATGATCAACGTTTAGCATCTGTCGTTAATTAGAATAATGCATTAGTTATGATATCAGGTGTCACCTTGGAATCAAAAGTCCTTTCCCACACAGTGAACCCACAAAGGATACTTACGCCAGTCATCTATACGAAAAGATATTTATTTAAATACAATAAAATATATTATTTAAATTGCGCAATATCGGTCAATTGAATATTTTATTATATTGCAAAAAAGGCTATATTTATGTAAAACAAGTATCCTTGGTATTATATAATACGATTATAATTTCTGCGATAGATTATACCGATCACAAGAAAATTCCAAGTGCAATTCAACGCGAGCTTTACAGATTAAATCCACGTTCGATTTGACAAAGAACTTGATCTGTACTATTGAATAATTAATGATACAAAAGTGTGACGGTCACTTCTCTCTATAGCAAGTACGGTAAATACGACTAACAATATGATGAAATATTTGCAACAATTTCACCACTTTTTTTATGGCTAAAAAACGCGTTCGATTTTTTTCATCAAATCTCTTTTGACTATAAATAGCAAGAATGATTATCGAAATGGTATCAGTCAGCCGTTTTCGGTTTTCTAGTAAACTTGTGTCAAGTACCAAAACAACACAGACCACTATGTTCAAGTTGGTGGTGTTGTTCGCTGTAGTGGCAGTAGCTTCTGCCAAACCCAATCTCCTGGCTTCCGGTTTGGTTGCTCCGGGACTCGTCGGAGGATGGGGTGCCCCATTGGCCGTATCTCGTCAATCCCGCATTGACGTAGTCTCATCTCCAGTAGTATCTCAAATCGCTCCTTGGGGTCTCTCCTCCTCCGTTGTCTCCTCTCCAGTCGTCTCTGCCTACTCTGCTGTCCCAGCATGGAACTCAGGACTCGTCGGAGGATTGAACGCATGGAACGGTTTGGCCACCCCTGTCGTCTCCAGCATTGGTGAACCAGCTCTGATCCCCGGATCACCAGCTGGAGTAGTCAAGGTCACCGGAAAACTCGTTGATACCGCTGATGTAGTGATTGCCAGAAACAACCACCTCGTCGCCAGGAATCTTGCCGCTCACGGAATCCAGAAGAGATCCGTCATCTCTCCTCTCGCTTATTCCAGCGTAGTATCTCCAATCGCTCCTTGGGGTCTCTCTTCCTCTGTTGTCTCCTCTCCAGTCGTATCTGCCTACTCTGCTGTCCCAGCATGGAACTCAGGACTCGTCGGAGGATTGAACGCATGGAACTCAGGACTCATCGGAGGATTGAACGCATGGAACGGTTTGGCCAGCCCTGTCGTCTCCAGCATTGGTGAACCAGCTCTGATTCCCGGATCTCCAGCTGGAGTAGTCAAGACCACCGGAAAACTCGTTGACACCGCGGATGTAGTGATTGCCAGAAACAACCACCTCGTCGCCAAGTCCTTGGCCGTTCACGGAATCCAGAAAAGATCCGTCATCTCTCCTCTCGCTTATTCCAGCGTAGCTTCTCCAATCGCTCCTTGGGGTCTCTCTTCCTCTGTTGTCTCCTCTCCAGTCGTATCTGCCTACTCTGCTGTCCCAGCATGGAACTCAGGACTCGTTGGAGGATTGAACGCATGGAACTCAGGACTCATCGGAGGATTGAACGCATGGAACGGTTTGGCTAGCCCTGTCGTCTCCAGCATTGGTGAACCAGCTCTGATCCCCGGATCTCCAGCTGGAGTAGTCAAGACCACCGGAAAGCTCGTCGACACCGCTGATGTAGTGATTGCCAGAAACAACCACCTCGTCGCCAAGTCCTTGGCCGTTCACGGAATCCAGAAGAGATCCGCCATCTCTCCCCTCGCTTATTCCAGCGTAGTATCTCCAATCGCTCCTTTGGGACTCGCCAGCCCACTCATCTCTAGCCCACTCATCTCCAGCCCAATCCTCTCCAGACAAATCATCTCTGGACCAGTCGTATCTCCCTGGGCTGCTCGCTCCATTGTATCTCCAATCTCCCCAATCGGAGTCCATGGAATCCGTGCCTGGTAATTTTGGAGAAGTTGTTATCAACTGATTAATACTAAATGGAATAAATTTTAAACATATGCTAAAAGGACTGCGAATTGACACATTTTCAATTGAATTGACTGATGCGTTTTTGGATCAGTTTTTTTCATTAAAATATGTATATAATGAAATAGGCTTCAAAATTGTGAAATAAATACTTCTATACAATTAAATATCTTCTTTCAATTATTTTACTTTACATAATATTATCAATTTTGTTTTTTTCGTGTTCCACAGGATAGTAATCAATTAAATCATGTTGATAAGCCAAATTAACATACAAAAAAGTGTAGGTAAAGCTACCAAAAGTCGAGGATATCACAAAAAAGGAGCTTATATAAATCTCAGATTATTAAAAAAAACTATTAATATATTGTATAATAATAACCTAAGCATTAAGTTTTGTTAGATCTTGTGATCTGAGCACTGTTCAGTGTACAGTTCAGTGTAGATTAGTAAAAATAATCGTAAGTGAAACGTAAAGAAGGTATGTAAAAAAAGATCACACTTTGTTGGAATTAATTTTTATAAAATAAATTGAACGACCAAAAAGATAAACAATCTGAATGAACAGAAAGACAAAAAAAATCATTTTTACGAATGTACATATGTATGTATGTGAAATGAAATTTTTTTTGTCCGTTATAACAATTCTTTCTTAATAAGAATATAATATTAATTATTTATTTACAATACTTAACATGCAGCTATTAAGGTTTATTAATAATGAAAACTTCTAATAAATTTTAAATACTATTTTTTCCTGAAAGCCAAAGGCTAAGACCATAAATAAAATAAAAATTCATATCCACTTACATATGTTCATCGGTGATGATTAGATAATGTTTTAATCACAATTAGGCATAGAACAACAATTCTGACTATTATACACTGAATTATAAGGAGCAAAAGTCTACATGAGTATGCAGTATTATTGGTCGCATATATTTAATACCCGCTTAATTATATTTAAGTACTATTAAACTAAACAATTGAATAAATAAAGGGTGAAAGTCAATACGTAGTCGCTAGAAAACGAAAAGAACGTGCATCGAATCTATTACATACATTTCTGAATAGCTCACGTTCAATCAGGGAATGGATAAAAATAAATGTCCAAATAACATGAGTAAAACGAAAATGCGAAAGTATCCCGAAATAACTCAGTTTGTCATTGTTTCGAAAGGAGTTTCATTATTATTATGTATGTGTAATAAAATTATTTTTACCACGACCCACTTTTTCATACCCTTTATCATAATATTACATGTCCATTAGATAAATATATTTAACAGTTTAGAGTATAATATTATATTATAAAAGCAATAGAGAGATAAAAATTTGACTTTCAGTGTCTGAAGGTGTTTTTCTGTATCACCCTTTTGACTTTGATATACATACATACGCAAGTATGTACATATTCTTAAATTTGTACATATTCACTATGTAGGTATTATATTTAAATAAATGTAAATTTTAATAAGGATTCTCTAGTTTAAAATTTGAACAGGTACATTTGGTGCTATGAATAACATATGTATATACATACATACACGACACGAAATATATGTATGTGTACATATGTATAATATTGTCCTTTTTATTTGTAGAAATATTACTGTGTAACTTTATAATGAATTTCAAGTAAATTCAAATGAATTTGTATTGTAATAAAATTACTATCCATAAGAACGCGTTTGAATTTTTATTTTATTTCAACCCATATACATAATTGAATATATTCTGTATCAGCATATATTTCTATCAGCATATGCTTCTGTAAACACATTTGTATAAAATCATCACTGATGCATTTGGTATGCTTGGTACATACATATGTATGTATGTATAGTAATGTATGATATATTTATATATGTATATATATATATATATATATATATATATATATATATATATATATATATATATATATTGGGATATATATATATACATATATATATATATATATATATATATATATATATATATATATATATATATATACATATATATATATATATATATATATATATATATATATATATATATATATATATATATATACATATATATATATATATATATATATATATATATATATATATATATATATATATATATATATATATATATATATATATATATATATATATATATATATATATAACATATATATATATATATATATATATATATATATACATAAGTGAAATCTAATGGGTTTTATCCCGGAAAAACATACAAATCAATATAATACATTTGTAGAAAATAAAGAGAGCTTCTTTATTTGTAATGTCATCAAAAGTATTTTACCTTAAAAAAAATAAGCCAATAAACCGACAAAATAACAAAAACATGAAATTTGAATATAAACATATATGTACATATTTACATACAATATAATGATATAATATATCAAATAAATTACAAATTTTCTTATATAAAAATGATTTTTCATATAATCGATATTTAAAACGTTACAACCAAAATTCCAGATTATTTCGACAACCATTAAAAATTTGATGAAAAGAATAAAATCAATTCATATAAAACAACCTCACACTTTTCATCGCAAGTTTGTATGCAAAAAAGTATGCGTGTAATTATGTCTTAAAATCGCAAATAAAACCAATATTAAGCTCTTCATGAAAAACTTATATATTTATGTATAATATTAGTTTTCCAATGTTTTCCTAGCCTTTAAAAAAAACATTATACATAACACAAGTGTAGCCAAAAGCTTTGTTTCATAGAGCCAGTAAAAGTATAGCAACCACTGGTGAAACTTGATTTTGAAAAAAATTAGAAGCTCAAAAACGTTTAACTCACGGTCACAAATAGTCACCTTATTATGAAAGATTTAGATGATGAAATAATTAGCAAACGTTTCGCGAGCTTCTATGATAAGTACGATTTTTTTATAACTACTCCATCCACTATAAATATCCAAGTAGATGACCCGAATAGTATCAGTCAGCCGTTTTCGGTTTTCTAGTGAACTTGTGTCAAGTGCCAAAACAACACAGACCACGATGTTCAAGTTGGTGGTGTTGTGCGCTGTAGTCGCTGTAGCTTCTGCCAAACCCAATCTCCTGGCTTCCGGTCTGGTTGCTCCAGGATTAGTCGGAGGATTGGGATTGGGAAGTTTGGGAGGCTTGGGAGGATGGGGAGGCTTGGGTGGATGGGGTGGAGTATCAGCTTACTCAGCTCTCCCAGCTGCTGGACTCGTCGGAGGCATTGTCTCATCTCCAATTGTTTCCCCTCTTGAACCATCTTTGGCTCCAGGAGTACCAGCTGTCATCTTGAAAGCTACCGGAAGGCCTTTGGACACCACCGATGTAGTTATCGCCAGAAACAACCACCTCGTCGCCAGGAATCTTGCCGCTCACGGAATCCAGAAGAGATCCGTCATCTCTCCTCTCGCTTATTCCAGCGTAGTATCTCCAATCTCTCCTTGGGGTCTCTCCTCCTCCGTTGTCTCCTCCCCAGTCGTTTCTGCCTACTCTGCTGTCCCAGCATGGAACTCGGGACTCATCGGAGGATTGAACGCATGGAACGGTTTGGCCAGCCCTGTCGTCTCCAGCATTGGTGAACCAGCTCTGATCCCCGGATCTCCAGCTGGAGTAGTCAAGGTCACCGGAAAACTCGTTGATACCGCTGATGTAGTAGTCGCCAGAAACAACCACCTCGTCGCCAAATCCTTGGCCGTTCACGGAATCCAGAAGAGATCCGCCATCTCTCCCCTCGCTTATTCCAGCGTAGTATCTCCAATCGCTCCTTTGGGACTCGCCAGCCCACTCATCTCTAGCCCAATCCTCTCCAGACAAATCATCTCTGGACCAGTCGTATCTCCCTGGGCTGCTCGCTCCATTGTATCTCCAATCTCCCCTATCGGAGTCCATGGAATCCGTGCCTGGTAATTTTCCAACTTATTCGACCCGTCCTATTTCCCCCTATAAGCGCCATTTTGTATATATGATATGTAAAAATGTAAACAAATTATATTATTTCTATATGTAATATATTGACTGACACACTTTCAAGTAGATCGACTGATCTTTTTTTGGATCAGTTTTTTTCATCTTGAATAGCAAAATAAATTTTCTATACATATGAAATATTTTTTTAATTAAACATTTTCCCCAAAACAATAATATTTCAATACCGAATTTAATTTGAACCAAAACTTTACTATCTGTAGAAATTTTTTTCTTCTAAACAAATAATGATTCTTAAAAATTTGTAAGATATAAGTTTGTGTGAAAGCGGTTTGCGTTAATCGATAATAAAAATAGATATATTTTTGTATTGAATTATACTGTACAAAAATCAACAAATTTACAAAAATGATAAGAATGCCCACTTTTTTAAAAACATCGAAAAACTAGAAGGATTTATTCATTATTTGACTTTTAAATGAACACTCATTTATTAAATATACCTAACATTAATTAATTACAGATTCCATTTGGATATTAAGATATATTACATAAATGACTTGTCGGAATCTATGTATCTCGGTAAATCTTATATTTTATGATTCGTCTGATGTTTGAGAGTATTGTTTTTGAAAAGATACCGTAGTGGCTTTTGTCTTTGGAAAAGTGATGGTATTTCCATATCGACAAGCTATCAACGGAATACTATGTGAATCAAAATCCTAAAAAGCCAAATTTACACAACTGAATATCTTGAAGTACTTTTTAAAGTTAAAAACTTAACGAAAAACATATATTCACCTTACACTCCTATCTAATATACATATACCTATAAAAGTATATAAAATGACAACCGAATTTTTAGTCAACCTTAAAATAAGTAAATTATATTTAAATTAAACACTAATATATGTACATATGTACATCCAGATCATGTTGACATTGTAGATTGTATTTTCCAATTAAGAAAAAACATGTGAAAACCATATTTATTTAAACATTACATCAATACTACTGCTGATTTATCAGAATAGTTACATAATATTTGGATATTTTAAATAAAAACTGCCCATATAATAATCTATATATGTATATAAAAATCAATGTTTGTCTGTCTGTCTATCTGTCACGTATGCGTTCCTATACCATTCAACCGATTGCGATGAAACTTACATGAGTTATTGTTTCTGTAAAAAAAAATCGCCCAAAAACGGGAACGGAGAACGGGTCAGTTTGAAAGTCAATTTCATAATAATTAAATATATTTGAATTCAATTCATTTGAACTAAATAAAACTATAATGCTAGAATATTTCTACAAAACGGGTGCTGAATATGATCAACGTTTAGCATCTGTTGTTTAATAGAATAATGCATTAGTTATGATTAGTCACCGGACCCAGAAGGTGCCGCGTATTGTTCAAAGGTTGTAAATGCATTGTTAAAGGTTTGCCGAACCTTTTTTACAAAGGATTTACAACAATGGAACAATGAATAGCACTGTGACTATCCTACCTCTAGTTATGATATCAGGTGACACCTTGGAATCAAAAGTCCTTTCCCACACAGTGAACCCATAAAGGATACTTACACCAATCATCTAGACCAGCGTTTCCTAACCTTTTTTGACTCGCGTACCACTTGGTAGTACATAACGCTAAATTGTAACACCATATAAAAATTATTGTATTTCATGAAATTTGTTTTTGCAAGTGTAATTATTATTTATAGTATTTGCATGGTAAGGAATGTGAAGACTGGTAGATCTGTTTTTGTAAAAAAATTTATGGAAAAAAAAATTTTTGCGGAGTCACAATTATAATATGCTCAAAGTTTAATATATTTATCTACTATCTTGTCATACTTCTATTATTGATAGTAAAATATTATTGATTGTTTTAATACAATTACAAAGTACATATAATATGTTTTCTTTTCATTAAATCTCCTTACAAAATAAAAATGAGAGATTTACCCTTAAGTCTGGAGCTGGATTCAACCAATTTCTATATTTGTCTTATTAAAATATATGAAGAGAAAGCTCTCTCAACCAGTTCAGTGCTAGTAAACGGCGACAGAAATTTAAGCGCTATGTCATAAAGCTGTTCATATTCTTCACTAATACCTAGCCAAAAATTAATAACCTTATTTATTTCGAATTCAGTTTTTAAATGCTATAATTTGAAAGTTCAATCAAGTTCTCTTTTTCCTTGGTAGCTGTCCGAAAATGTTCATTATCAAAGGGGTTTGAAATGAAAATTGTTTGCTTCTTAAGATTTGGGGAAGCACTGCGTAAAAGACGATTTCAGCCCTATTAAATATTCAATTATTTTTTCACGCATATCCCGAGACATATGACTCTTATTTTAAGATAAATAAGATAAATTCAAATACTTCAGTTCGATCATTTTCGATACATAAATTCCAAAAATCTAATTTTCTAATTATATGTACTTTCAATTTTATCTGCAACATTAAAGATTATTATCGAACTATTCTCATGTGTCAAATTCAAGTTATTTATTTATTGGAGCGTGAACGCGAAACAACCACCTCGTCGCCAAGTCTTTGGCCGCCCACGGAATCCAGAAGAGATCCGACCCCTGTCGTCTCCAGCGTTGGTGAACCAGCTCTGATCCCCGGATCTCCAGCTGGAGTAGTCAAGACCCCCGGAAAGCTCGTCAACACCGCTGATGTAGTTATTGCCAGAAACAACCACCTCGTCGCCAAGTCCATGGCCGTTCACGGAATCCAGAAGAGATCCTCCATCTCTCCCCTCGCTTACTCCAGCGTAGTATCTCCAATCTCTCCTTTGGGACTCGCCAGCCCACTCATCTCTAGCCCACTCATCTCTAGCCCAGTCATCTCTAGCCCACTCATCTCCAGCCCAATCCTCTCCAGACAAATCATCTCTGGACCAGTCGTATCTCCCTGGGCTGCTCGCTCCATTGTATCTCCAATCTCCTCAATCGGAGTCTATGGAATCCTTGCCTGATAATTTTGGAGAAGTTGTTATCAACTGATTAATATTAAATGGTATAAATTTTATACATATGCTAAAAGGACTGCGAATTGACACATCTTGAATTGAATTGACTGATGCGTTTTTGGATCAGTTTTTTTCATTAAAATATGTATATAATGAAATAGGCTTCAAAATTGTGAAATAAATACTTATATACAATTAAATATCTTCTTTAAATTATTTTACTTTACATAATAATATCAATTTTGTTTTTGTCATCTTCCACAGGATAGTAATCAATTAAATCATGTTGATAAGCCAAATTAACATACAAGAAAGTGTAGGTAAAGCTACCAAAATTCGAGGATATCACCAAAATGAGCTTATATCTCAGATTATTAAAAAAAAACTATTAATATATTGTATAATAATAACCTAAGCATTAAGTTTTGTTAGATATTGTGATCTGAGCACTGTTCAGTGTACAGTTCAGTGTAGATTAGTAAAATAAGATCACACTTTGTTGGAATTAATTTGAACCTTAAAAAAAATAAACAATCTGAATGAACAGAAAGACAAAAAAAATAATTTTTACAAATGTATGTATGTCAAATATTTTTTTTTGTCCGTTAGAAAAATTCTTTCTTAGTAAGAATATAAAATTAATTATTTATATACAATACTTAACATGGAGCTATCAAGGTTTATTAATAATGAAAACTTCTAATAAATTTTAAATACTATTTTTTCCTGAAAGCCAAAGGCTAAGACCATAAATAAAATAAAAATTCATATCCACTTACATATGTTCATCGGTGATGATTAGATAATGTTTTAATCACAATTAGGCATAGAACAATAATTCTGACTACTACACACTGAATTATAAGGAGCAAAAGTATACACGAGTATGCAATGCTGTTGGTTACATATATTTACTAGTATACCTACTAAACGATTGAATAAATAAAGGGTTAAAGTTAATACGTAGTCGCTTTAGAAAACAAAAATAACGTGTATCGAATCTATTACATTTCTGAATAGCTCAGAAATTTTCAATTCAATCAAGGAATGGATAAAAATAAATGTCCAAATAACATGAGTAAAACGAAAATGCGAAAGTATCCCGAAATAACTCAGTTTGTCATTGTTTCGAAAGGAGTTTCATTATTATTATGTATGTGTAATAAAATTATTTTTACCACGACCCACTTTTTCATCCCCTTTATCATAATATAACATGTCCATTAGATAAATATATTTAACAGTTTGGAGTATAATATTATATTATAAAAGCAATAGAGATAAAAATTTGGCTTTCAGTGTCTGAAGGTGCTTTACTTTATCACCCAAAAAAAGTTCAATATTTCAAATGTATAAGAAAAAAAGTTCAATTGCATGTTTTCATATTTCAAATACGTTCTATTGCATTTTACAAACTCTCCCGATGTTTCACGCAAAAAATACTCCCATATTGGCGTACTAATTTTGAGAGGTTGGATACATTCTTTAAATTTTCGGTTCCCATCCATAAATTTCTAAGATTAAATAAGACACATCTGAAAATGTTATTAAATAGAGTAAAAACCATCGCATTGATTCATTGATTCGTTTTTTACAAATAGTTTGTACCCTCTCGTAATTATTCATCGAAACAATCCACCTAATATTAAAAAAAATTACATTTATTTTATGTAAAAAATTCGGATGTGACCAACCTACGACTTTATCTATGTATTTGAGGAATATAAGAAGGATAAAAAACAAAATTCGATAATCGAACATATGTATGTATGCATGTACATACTCGTTCATACATACCGGCTATGAGCATTTTTAATACAAGTTGAGCGCAAATGTAGGAAAACTTAATTTAAATTTAAATTAAACTTAAATTAAAATTTGAAAAAAAATTACGGTGTATTGATAAAAATTTCAGTAATCAATACTAAGTTTCAGTTCGATAGGACGAACAGAGTTCAAAATATCCCCAGAATACACTGACTCATACTAAACATACAGACACTCACACAGAAACACAGACACACATACATTTTTTCTAGATCACGAAAATGTGATCAGTGGTCGATTCTGAGTTCGAATTAGTTAAAATATGCTTCAAATATCATTGCGGTTGAACAAAATATCTGCGACACAATACAGGCCGTTCATACCATTTCGTGGAAACGGCAAGCCGGTGTCGAAACGGGTGGCAAATAAATGGACTATGACTTTCATTGCTCATTTCACCATTGTTCATTATATAATGAACAATGGTGCGTAATATATAATAACCAGTAGAGTGGTCTAGTGGTGAATGTTGAATTATCTCGTACTTGATGTTACGAGTTTGATTCCCGCTAAGTCTCGCTATTGGCCAGACCTTGATTTGTCAAGGTCGATCGTTTCTTATCAGAATTTGCCAATTTTTCTGATTTTCATTGAAACGATTCCTGTAAAATTGGGGTTTCCTTCCCAATTTTCTGTTGCGAACCTTTAATTATTGTTATATCTTAGGTTTCGCCATATTGCTCACCATATATGTCTCTGTGGTTGTTTATCGAATATAAAATTCGTATTGTTACATGAAAGTTATTCATCGCTATTTATCGTATTAATACGATATTTGTAATATCTGACGATAGATGTCAGATATTGTTTAGATTTTCATGTATCTATGTAATAATTATGTGGACCAGGAAGGCGCATTTGGGGTTTACCTGTTAAGCCTTCCTGGTATATTTGTATATATGTATGTAAAAATAAATAAATAAATAATGTTGTTTTATGTTTTTTTTCCATATTATTCTTGTAAAAATAATATTTTTAAAGAAATTTCTGCCAGCACCATAATCCCAGTATTCAGACTAGTTTCAGCACCGGGATTCACGGTACCAGAAAACTCCGGGATCCCGGGATTGGAAGCCTTAATTTCGACAGCCATTAAAAATTTGATGAAAAGAATAAAATCAATTCATATAAAACAACCTCACACTTTTCATCGCAATTAGTAAAAAAAAATCGCAAATAAAACCAATACTAAGCTCTTCGTGAAAAAATTATATTGGTTTTATTTGCGATTATATTGGTTTTATTTGCGTATAATATTAGTTTTCCAATGTTTTCCTAGGCTTAAAAGAAACATTATACATAACACAAGTTTTAGCCAAAAGCTTTGTTTCATAGAGCCAGTAAAAGTAGAGCAGCTACTGGTAAAACTTGCTATTGAAAAAATTTAGAAGCTCAAAAACGTGTAACTCACGGTCACAAATAGCCACTGTACTATGAAAGATTTAGATGATGAAATAATTTGCAAAAGTTTCGCGAGGTTTTATGATAAGTACGATTTTTTTATAACTACTCCATCCACTATAAATATCCAAGTAGATGACCCGAATAGTATCAGTCAGCCGTTTTCGGTTTTCTAGTGAACTTGTGTCAAGTGCCAAAACAACACAGACCACGATGTTCAAGTTGGTGGTGTTGTGCGCTGTAGTCGCTGTAACTTCTGCCAAACCCAATCTCCTGGCTTCCGGTCTGGTTGCTCCAGGATTAGTCGGAGGATTGGGATTGGGGGGCTTGGGAGGCTTGGGAGGATGGGGTGGAGTATCAGCTTACTCAGCTCTCCCAGCAGCTGGACTCATCGGAGGAATTGTCTCATCTCCAATTGTTGCCCCTCTTGAACCATCTTTGGCTCCAGGAGTACCAGCTGTCATCTTGAAAGCTACCGGAAGGCCTTTGGACACCACCGATGTAGTTATCGCCAGAAACAACCACCTCGTCGCCAGAAATCTTGCCGCTCACGGAATCCAGAAGAGATCCGTCATCTCTCCTCTCGCTTATTCCAGCGTAGTATCTCCAATCGCTCCTTGGGGTCTCTCCTCCTCCGTTGTCTCCTCCCCAGTCGTTTCTGCCTACTCTGCTGTCCCAGCATGGAACTCAGGACTCATCGGAGGATTGAACGCATGGAACGGTTTGGCCAGCCCTGTCGTCTCCAGCATTGGTGAACCAGCTCTGATCCCCGGATCTCCAGCTGGAGTAGTCAAGGTCACCGGAAAACTCGTTGATACCGCTGATGTAGTAGTCGCCAGAAACAACCACCTCGTCGCCAAATCCTTGGCCGTTCATGGAATCCAGAAGAGATCCGCCATCTCTCCCCTCGCTTATTCCAGCGTAGTATCTCCAATCGCTCCTTTGGGACTCGCCAGCCCACTCATCTCTAGCCCAATCCTCTCCAGACAAATCATCTCTGGACCAGTCGTATCTCCCTGGGCTGCTCGCTCCATTGTATCTCCAATCTCCCCTATCGGAGTCCATGGAATCCGTGCCTGGTAATTTTCCAACTTATTCGACCCGTCCTATTTCCCCCTATAAGCGCCATTTTGTATATATGATATGTAAAAATGTAAACAAATTATATTATTTCTATATGTAATATATTGACTGACACACTTTCAAGTAGATCGACTGATCTTTTTTTGGATCAGTTTTTTTCATCTTGAATAGCAAAATAAATTTTCTATACATATGAAATATTTTTTTTAATTAAACATTTTCCCCAAAACAATAATATTTCAATACCGAATTTAATATGAAGAAAACTTTACTTTATGTAGAAATTTTTTTCTTCTAAACAAATAATGATTCTTAAAAGTTTGTAAGAAATAAGTTTATGTAAAAACAGTTTGCGTTAATCGATAATAAAAATAGATATATTTTTGTATTGAATTATACTGTAAAAAAATTAACATAATAATAATTATTGTATGTATGTACAAATATATATACATATTTGTATATACATATACATACATATATGCATACATAATCACGAATAGAAATATTTAATTTATTTAAATTAAAAATAGATCCAAAATTTACTAAAAATTTGAATAATTTATTCACTACACGACTGAACCATTCGATCTATATAACATGATATCATAATGGAAATGGATTATTTTGTACTTTTCGAGTGTCCGATTTGTGTTCAAGGCTAACGTTATATTTTTTTCGATTTTTATTAGTGACATTTAGACGAGTTTAAAAATGCGTGCAGAAACTTAACCGTAACAAATGACAAACACGCGGAAATTTGAAGTCGATTTGATCGACGTAACATGATATACTTATGTACATACACACATACATATGTGTATATATAATATGATATAACGCAATTTAGTGTTGAAATTAAATAACATGGATATTCATAACCGTATTATTCAATTACATACGATTATTTTATTTCTAATACATACATACATACATATGAATGTATTATTATAATTATTTAAAAGATCTTCAATGAATGTAAAATGTATATGATATTTAATCGAATAACTCTTTTTTTGCATTGTGACAGCAAAAATGATAAGAATGCCCACTTTTTTAAATACATCGAAAAACTATAGGGATTTATTCATTATTTGACTTTTAAATGAACACTTATTTATTAAATATGTATACCTAACTTTAATTAATTATCAGATTCATCTTGGATATTAAGATATATAACATAAATGACTTGTCGGAATCTATCTCGGTAAAACATGTATTTTATGTTACGTCTGATGTTTGAGAGTATTGTTTTTGAAAAGATAGCATAGTGGTTTTTGTCTTTGGAAAAGTGATGGTATTTCCATATCGACAAGCTATCAACGGAATACTATGTGAATCAAAACCCTAAAAAGCCAAATTTAAATTTGTAATCTTGAGCACAACTGAATATCTTGAAGTACACTTTAAAGTAAAAAGCTTAACGAAAAAAAATTATTCAACTATAACGAGCTCGCTTTAATTGGGTTCAACTTGGCCCAACCTTTACAAACCTGTTTACAAAAACATGTCACCCTTTGTTTAAAACATTTTATTAAAAATTTATTTTTCCTACATTCCTATCTAATATACATATACCTACATATAAGTGTATAAAATGACAACTGAATTTTTAGTCAACTATTAAAATATATAAATTGTATTTCAATGAAACACTAATATATGTACATATGTACTATAGAAATCTAGATCATGTTGACATTGTAGATTGTATTTTTTAGTTAAGAAAAAACATGTGAAAACCATATTTAGTTAAACATTACATCAATACTACTGCTGATTTATCAGAATAGTTACATAACATTTGGATATTTTAAATAAAAACTGCCCATATAATAATCTATATATGTATGTATATAAAATCAATGTTTGTCTCTCTGTCTATCTGTCACATATGCGTTCCTATACCATTCAACCGATTACGATGAAACTTACATGAGTTATTGTGTGCATTTCCGTGATAGTTTCTGAAAAAAAATCGCCCAAAAACGGGAACGGGGAACAGGAACGGGAACGGAAATTGCATGCGTTATTGTGACATTGCAACACATGCGGGGATCAGCTAGTTTAATTAATAAATTAGTCGATGACTTGAACACACTTGGGTACCTGCTTCAAGCTCTATTAGTTTATGACACAAAGAAATCCAAGATCAAAAACAGAACCTGAACTACGTACATAGTCGTTTTAACCGGGTATAAATTAACCCAACCTTTACAAACAAGTTTATAAAACAAGTTTCACTTCTCTAGAAAAAAATATTATCAAGTGCTAAAATTTCCCTTTGCTGTTTTACCCTTATTTGAGAAAACAAGTACACATTGCTAAAAACGTCAAGTATGAAAAACCATATGACTGCAATCTTTCAGTATAGTTTTATTTTATACATAGTACTTTCTCAACCGTTTTTTCTTTTCCATTGCTAATTTTCCTTTTGGTAGATCGGAAAATATCGTAATTTTCATTGGAATTTCTCCGCGTATTTTTAGCAACTGCTAATAAAAATAACAATACACCATCTGTCACTTCAATAGATCTACATAAAACGAGTTGTTTATTCCACACGCACGCACATAATTACAATCAGATTTTTTTGTAACTTTTATACATCCTACCCAAACGAGTTACGCCTCAAATCAAGAGTCTCAATCTAGAGCAAAAAATATTCGCTCACACCGCAAAACAACCATACATATATCTTTCATTGTGATAGGTCACACTTGTGCGAGAGAGGAGTTTGGAAATAACAAACTCGATGGCATTGAATGTGGTACACAATAATAATCAAATGCACTTAATACAATCAAATCGATCGAGTATAAATAACCGAGCTGACCGATGTCCATTATCAGTCGACCGAATTCGGTTTTCTAGTGAACTTGTATCCAAGTCCTAACAAACACACAGACCACGATGTTCAAGTTGGTGGTGTTGTTCGCTGCTCTCGCCGTGGCTTCGGCCAAACCAGGACTCCTGGCTTCCGGCTACTTGGCTCCATCTGCCTACTATGGAGGAGTATCTGCTTACTCTGCCCCATTGGTATCCGCCTATGGAGCTCACCCAGTAGTATCCAGCTACGCTGCTGCCCCAGTCGTATCTGCCTACTCTCACTCTCCCTTGGCTTATGCTGCCCCAGCTTATGCTGCTTCAGCTTATGCTGCTCCAGCTTTCGCTTATGGTGAGCCCGCTCTCTACCCAGGATCCCCTGCTGGAGTAGTCAAAGCTACTGGAAAACTCGTAGACACCGCTGATGTCGTCGTAGCCAGAAACAACCACTACGTTGCCAAGACCCTCAACGCTCATGGAATCCACAAGAGGTCCGCCATCGCTCCTTTGGCTTACTCCAACGTGTACTCCTCTCCTTTGGTGTCTGCTTACTCCAGGCCTTTGGCTTACTCTGCATACTCCGCTCCTTTGGTCTCCGCATACTCCACCTCCGTTGTCAACCCCGGATATGGAATCGTACCCTCTCATGCCGCCTACGGTGTCCATGGAGTCCATGGTGTCCATGTTTTGTAAGCGATTTCACGGCAAAGAGCTCTCCTTTCTTCCCTACTTGTTACCCCCCACATCAAACCTTTTGGATATATAAAAGCAAGTTCAAGTAGAATAGGCTGATCACATTTTGTATGATTGTTTTTTCCACAGAAATATACAGAAACGTATTTAATTTTTGTAATAAAATGTCTATATATAAAACTTATACTGTCGTTTTCTTAAAACATGAATATGTCTACCCCTTTACACATACAAATTACATACACAATACATATACATATTATCAACACAACTCACACACACTTTTATTAACCCTATTGTAAATTAACAATAAAGATTTTTTTCATTTAATTAATCTATTCAACCGAATAATATACAGATGTACATATGTTACATATTTATTTATTTATTTTATTAATAAAATTAATACACAAAAAATGAATAAAAAATAAAAATAACAAATAACAAATTAATAACCAATGTGACCTGACAGGTTGCCCCAATGCGTCACATCAGTGCTTCTATTAACACCAGTTCTACAATTAAGCAAGAACAGTAAAAAATTTGCAATCATTCGTATAATTCAAATAGACTCATGTTGAATCTCACATTTATTTTCTATTTAATTACATCACACAAAAAAAACAATAACAACAATAAAGGACGAAGAAACAAAAACAAGAACAGTAACAAATTAGAAATCATTCGTCTCATTCAAATAGACTCGTGTTGAATCTAATGTAACTGACCATTTCATTAACATGACAATCAAACAACTCCAAATGTTCATCTATCACTCCGTGAATTCCAGGCTTGATACGTTGATAAATTTTCAGCTTGATACGTTACGTGATAGGGGTGTGGACAGAATAGTGGCCACAACATTTTTCACCTTTCTAAGAGGAAAAAAATCCCACTTCCGGTTTATTATATTTAGTATTTTTTTTATTTTCATCAAATTGATACAAGAATAATAATTGAATTTTTTCGAGAAGAGCACGTATCTTTATGAGGTCGAAAAAAACAGTGGAAGAAAAATCGAACAAGAGTGAACTTTCACTTCCGGATGACGGATGCTTACCAAATTTTATACATAACTTGGTATTAAGCTTAAACTTTTAGATATGAAATTTCAGTTCAATTAACTAAAAGGTTTCTGAGAAAAACGTACAAAACCTAGATTCTATAGAGTAAAAGTACTACTTCCGGTTCAGGTAAAAATATTCAAAAAATATTTGGTTATAAAAATTATAATGTCTGTAAAAGAATTCCAGTTCGATTCAATTAGTAGTTTGGGAGATAATTGAATTCAAAAACTTAAAACAAAGAGGACATTTCGTTACCATTTACGGTTAACTTTAAAATTTACGTCGTATCGATAAGAAATTTAGTAACCGATACTAATTTTCAGTTCGATAGGACTAACGGTGTTCAAAAAATCTCCAAAATGCACAGACACACACACACACACACATTTTTTCTAGGTCATGAAAACGTGATTAGTAAAGCCCGGACCCTGAGGGAGCTGTTTATTGTTCAAATGTTGTAAATGCATTGTGAAAGGTTTACAAGGATTTACAACAATTTAACAATAAACGGCACGCTTCCGGTCCTACCGGGACCAACAAAAAAGTCATTTTTTACCAAAAAAAATGCGTCTGCAGCGTCTGGAATGGGCCGAAAGATATGACAATTGGATGCTAAGTGATTGGCAGAAGGTGATCTTCTCGGATGAGAGTAAATTCAATTTATTCGGGTCCGATGAAATGCAGTATGTGAGACGCAGAACTGAAGAACTCAACCTTTTTCGGACAGTGGCCCCCTTTTGCGTTTAATATGTTTCTGTGCCTCCCCCATATTTTTTCAAAAAAAGAAGTACATACTCACTATTTTTCAGTGCTAATCCAAAAAATATATTTATTCAGTTAAAATCTTACTTGTGCATTCATATTATTTTGCAGATCCATCAGACTTTCTTGCAATTCAATATCAATATCAATTGCATTCACACTAAATGGATCAATCACCGAATCTGGAATATTTAGATTTATAATATCATTACATCTAACTTGCATATCATCATGAAGCTTCTTCAAATATTCAATATATGTATTTACATATATGTAAAGATCGTCATATTGTATTTCATTGAAAATGGTAGCCAATGATGGATATTGTGTTAACTCACGTCGTCAAATATTAATTTTGAAAAGATTGGCTTTCCAAGAAAACCAATAATTATATTTTTACACGTTATGAGATTACAACATTTTCCTTGTAATTGGTTGTTTTACAGATTCAATTTCTCAAACATATCTGATAAATAAAATATATCACATTTTGCACAAACCATCTCTTCCCCAAATTGGTGTCACTCACAAAGGATAATACTGTACCAAAGTATATCAACACGGTTAAGACAATTACCCTTAGATACAAAAAACCTCTGTGTGTAATAGAAGGCGTTTAAAATCCTCCTCGTTTTCCTCACATATTTGTCGAAAAAGGTAGTCTTCAAGTGGGCTTGATTTAATGAATTTTATTGTTTTCATTATAATAAGAGACCCATGTAAAAGCATTCCCAACCTTACGAGTATTTAAAAAATATTTGACACATATTTTTCAGATATGCGATAAATTCACGATATTTACCAACCATTGGTTGCACAAGCTAGTTTATTTTCTGAGATGCAAACGTAAAGTCAGTTTAATGACAAATAAAACATTTATGCTCTTCTTTCAATATTATGTAAATATAAAACTTTGATAATTTTATTCTGACAGTACCTCCCCTAGAACTCGCTATGCCTCCCCAAAAGTAGAATTTTGGTTTGTGCCTCCCTTGAAAGGGGCTCGGCCTCCCAAGGGGGCCATATCGACCCAGGTTGAGAAATGCTGTCCTAGGTAATATTTTAAATTTTAATCAGATGAATGATTTCTAATTTGTTACTGTTCTTGTATTTGTTTCTTTTTTCTTTATTCTTCTTATTTTTTTGTGTGATGTATTTAAATAAATAATAGTGAGATTCAAGCGCCTGGAATTCACGTAACACCACGGTGTGGTAGATGAACATTTAGAGTTGTTTGATTGTCATATTAATGAAATGGTCAGTTTCATGAGATTCAACACGAGTCTATTTGAATGAGACGAATGATTTCTAATTTGTTACTGTTCTTGTTTTTGTTTCTTTTCCCTTTATTCTTGAGATATAGATAATAGAAAATAAATGTGAGATTCAACATGAGTCTATTTGAATTATATGAATGACTGCTAATTTTTTACTGTTCTTGTTTAATTTTAAGACTAGTGTGACGCATTGGGGCAACCCATTAGGTCACATTGGTCATTAATTTGCTATTTTCATTGTTATTGTTTATTCATTTTTTACGAATTAATTTTAATAATAAAATAAATAAATAAATATATGTACATCTGTATATTATTCGGTTGAATAGATTAATAAAATGAAAAAAATCTTCATTGTTAATTTACAATAGCATTAATAAAAGTGTGTGTGAGTTGTGTTGATAATATACTGTGAATGTAATTTGTATGTACATACATATGTTGTTATTTGAAAAGGGGGAGACATATTCAAGTATCAAGAAAACGACAATATAAGTTTTATATATAGACATTTTATTACAAAAATTAAATACGTTTCTGTATATTTCTGTGGAAAAAACAATCATACAAAATGTGATCAGCCTATTCTACTTGAACTTGCTTTTATATATCCAAACGGTTTGATGTGGGGGGTAACAAGTAGGGAAGAAAGGAGAGCTCTTTGCCGTGAAATCGCTTACAAAACATGGACACCATGGACTCCATGGACACCATAGGCGGCATGAGAGGGTACGATTCCATATCCGGGGTTAACAACGGAGGTGGAGTATGCGGAGACCAAAGGAGCGGAGTATGCAGAGTAAGCCAAAGGCCTGGAGTAAGCAGACACCAAAGGAGAGGAGTACACGTTGGAGTAAGCCAAAGGAGCGATGGCGGACCTCTTGTGGATTCCATGAGCGTTGAGGGTCTTGGCAACGTAGTGGTTGTTTCTGGCTACGACGACATCAGCGGTGTCTACGAGCTTTCCAGTAGCTTTGACTACTCCAGCAGGGGATCCTGGGTAGAGAGCGGGCTCACCATAAGCGAAAGCTGGAGCAGCATAAGCTGAAGCAGCATAAGCTGGGGCAGCATAAGCCAAGGGAGAGTGAGAGTAGGCAGATACGACTGGGGCAGCAGCGTAGCTGGATACTACTGGGTGAGCTCCATAGGCAGATACCAATGGGGCAGAGTAAGCAGATACTCCTCCATAGTAGGCAGATGGAGCCAAGTAGCCGGAAGCCAGGAGTCCTGGTTTGGCCGAAGCCACGGCGAGAGCAGCGAACAACACCACCAACTTGAACATCGTGGTCTGTGTGTTTGTTAGGACTTGGATACAAGTTCACTAGAAAACCGAATTCGGTCGACTGATAATGGACATCGGTCAGCTCGGTTATTTATACTCGATCGATTTGATTGTATTATGTTCATTTGATTATTATTGTGTACCACATTCAATGCCATCGAGTTTGTTGTTTCCAAACTCCTCTCTCGCACAAGTGTGATCTATTACAATGAAAGATATATGTATGGTTGTTTTGCGGTGTGAGCGAATATTTTTTGCTGTAAATTGAGACTTTTGATTTGAGGCGTAACTTGTTTGGATAGGATATATAAAAGTTTGAAAAAAATCTGACTGTAATTATGTATGTGTATGTGGAATAAACAACCCGATTTATGTATATCTGCTTAAGTGACAGGTGGTGTATTGTTATTTTTATTAGCTGTTGCTAAAAATACGCGGAGAAATTCCAATGAAAATTACGATATTTTCCGATCTACCAAAATGAAAATTAACAATGGAAAACAAGAAACGGTCGAGAAAGTACTATGTATAAAATAAAACTATACTGAAAGATTGCAGTCATATGGTTTTTCATACTTGACGTTTTTAGCAGCGTGTGCTTGTTTTCTCAAATAAGGGTAGAAGTACCAAATGAAATTTTACTACCTTATAATACTTTTTTCTAGAGCAGTTAAACTTGTTTTATAAACTAGTTTGTAAAGGTTGAGTTAATTTGTACCCGGTTAAAACGACTATGTACGTACGTAGTTCAGGTTGTTTTTGATCTTGGGTTTCTTTGTGTCATAAACTATTAGAACTTGTAGCAGGTATCGTAGCAGGTATCCAAGTGTGTTCAAGTATTCGACTAATTTATTAATTAAATTATGAGCAATTTTTATTAAAAATAACCAAATATTATACAGTTATACAGACATATGTTCCTTAAACTCGGTCATACGTCAAATCCGTCGTTAGTGTTTTTTTTTTTTCGGTAGTTTTACTTACTTTTATTAATACAATAATTCAAATAAATACATATTTAAATTGAAAAAAAATAAACATCTACATCAGCGGTTCCCAACATTTTTTGACTCGCGTACTATTTTGACTCACGCACCACTTGGTAGTACATAGCGCTAAATTGTACCACCATATAAAAATGATTGTATTTCATGAAATTTGTTTTTGCGATTGTAATTATTATATATAGTATTTGTATGCTATGGAATGTGAAGACAGTATACACGCAATATGTCGATCTGTTTTGGTAAGAAATTTTGTGGGAAAAATAGTTATTTGCGGAATCACAATTATAATATGTTCAAAGTTTAATATATTTATTTACTATTTTGTCATGCTTCTATTGTTGATAAATGGTTTTAATAAAAACCGTTTATCGCTAATAAGCTCTATCTCAGAAAGCTGTTCATATTCGTCACTAATACCTAGCCAAAAATTAATAACCTTATTTATTTCGAATTCAGTTTTTAAATGCTATAATTTGAAAGTTAAATCAAGTTCTTCTTTTCATCGGTGTTCATTATCAAATGGGATTGAAATCCAATTGTTTGCTTCTTAAGGTTTGGGGAAGCACTGCGTAAAAGACGATTTCATCCCTATTAAATCTTGCCTTATCGGGATATATGTACGTGAAAAATTTGTTTTTCACGTATATCCCGAGACATACTATTCATGTTTTCAGATAAGAAATTATGTAAAGTTTCAAATACTTCAGTTTGATCATTTTCGATTCATAGATTCAAAAAAAATATATATATTTTATTTTATTTTATTTTATTTTATTGTTACAAACCAATGGGCACTCGCCATTACAGATTTGCTCCAATGCGACGGGTGTACGTTAACGAAATACAGAATACATAAACAATCAGAAATCAGAAATACAGTAATTCATACATATACAATCAGAATATATAGCATATAACAATTAATCAGAAATAATAATCATAGAGACATCTATGGATTATTTTTAGATTTTTTTTGTATACAATTTTTATACATATAATAAATACGAAATTATAGAGATGTCTATAGAGATATCTATAGATTTCAGATTACTGTGTATAATTATTACAAATTATACACAGGCAGATTTTGTGACAACAGGATTAGATCTAATACCAATTTTCAGGAACAGTTTCAGCAATGATCAGATAAAATTGGCAAACTCTGATAGAGAAACGATCGATTTGGAGTCACAAAACCCCCAAATCTAACCAGCAGTGGCGAGGACACGAACCTTTGACCTCAGTGGTGCTAAATATATACGCTACCACTAAGCCAAACTGCTGGCTAAATAAATATGTATATAACATATATATATATATATATATATATATATATATATATATATATATATATATATATATATATATATATATACACTTAAAACGTACATGCTATCTCTTTCACCACCTCTCGACCAATAGCATTTCGTATAGACAACAATAGAAAATTGCATGTACGAAATGCTATTGGTCGAGATGGATGGAATAATTAAAATTTAAAGAAAAATAACTACATAGATTATTTAGCTTAGATTTTAAACTGAATGTTATTCATACCGTTATCAAAGAATATATCCTAAGTCCTATATTTATTACATTTTGGAAAGATATATGTAACTAGCGCCACCATAGACCTACGATAAAAGTTTTATCTCATGAAATATTAGTTTTTTTTTATATGCCTAATTTTTCTTTAAAGAAATAATTTCAATAACGAATTCGTAACAAGACAGGTGACAAATAGCACCTGCTCTATATTTGATATTTGTAAATATAATATTACATTGTAATCACCCTGTTTTATTCATAAGTTCTGAAGCGTGTTGAAGGTCGCCTGCTGCTGATTGTTAAGTAAATGGTCTCCAATGTTCCGATTAAGGATATCAGTGGATCAAAATAACCACGCGTGCTATGAATCACCAAATCAATTTGCATAAAAAAAATGAAATGTGCATGTTGTGGAGGTGTAAATGTATAACTGTAATTGAAAAAAACTGACATTTATTGCCGACGAATCAATCATTCATGCAAACATTTGAATTGAGTGTTTTATTTGTATGAATTCGACGCAAAAGATTTGTGGGTGTACTTTGCATTTTTAAATAGTTTTAGTAAGAGGATAGTTGATAATTATTTCTAAGAAATAATAATTATTTATGTATAGTACTTATGTGCAATATAATTAGTATGTACATACATGTGTATAGTAAAAGTTGATTATCAAAAAAAAACACATACATACGGACATTCCAAATCAACTGCTATTAATTTATTATATACCAAAGTTAGGTTTTTTTTATAATCAAATTAAATGGATCTCATATGTTCCCTTGAATTAGAATGTTTTTAGTCTACTTTCAATCACTATTTCTTAGACCCATTAATATTCCTTACATAAACTTTTGATTGGCTTCATCCTATCATACTTCTAGATAGGAGTATTATTTTCCAACAAAACCTCTCACCTTCTATTGTAATAAATTCCAGTGTTATCCCATATTATTTATTTCACATATGTATTAATTTATAGTTTTGGATATACGTTATTTCATTAAGTAATGGAAAAAATTGTAAATAATTTTAAATGAACGTCATGTTATGAAATATAAAATACAACTGTGTATTGACATTGAAGCAGTAAAACTTTTAATAGATTTATCCACTGGATTTACAACTATGCAAATTACTTTACGAGCTTGAATGAACTGCAAAATTTTTCATTTTTATTTAACTGGGTGGAAATTTATTATTTTATTGCAAACATATTTTTGTTTCATTATATGTTCTTTGTATATAAAGTGTGCTTTGTAATTGAATATAGGAATTGTATAAAAGGAAAGGTTTAATAAAAAATATATTTAATTTGTCATATAAATTATTTATTTATATCAAATTTCGTTGAAGCCTATTTCACATGCTTTCATAAAATGTGAAAAAAACCGATTTCCAAAAAGTATCAGTCGTTTCCACTTGAACTTGTGTCAGTCGTTGCGATGCGTCTCGTTTGCAGCTCTCGTTATCAATATTATTCGATTAATAATATATAAATACAAAATTTATAAAAAAAATACATCATATATAAAATTAATCAGGCTTATTGGTTTTGTTGTCTCGGGTTTTGTCGATTTTTATTACTTAATAGGGGTGGACGCTGTAGGCCTTGATGGGGGCTACGACGGAGTGGGACAAGATTGGGGCAGAGTAGGCGGACAACACTGGAGAAGAGTAGGCGGATACTACTGGAGTGGAGTAAGCGGATACTAATGGAGCAGAGTAAGCGGATATTACTGGAGAAGAGTAGGCAGATACTACTGGAGAAGAGTAGGCAGCTACCAATGGAGATGAATGGACATCAACGCGAGATTGATGGGAGACAGCGCTGGGAGCAACCACGGCGGAGTAAGCCAAAGGAGCGATGACGGATCTCTTGTGGATTCCATGAGCGTTGAGGGACTTGGCGACGAGGTGGTTGTTTCTGGCGATGACTACATCAGCGGTATCGACGAGCTTTCCAGTAGCTTTGACTACTCCAGCAGGGGATCCTGGGTAGAGAGCGGGCTCACCATAAGCGAAAGCTGGAGCAGCATAAGCTGGGGCAGCATAAGCCAAGGGAGAGTGAGAGTAGGCAGATACAACTGGGGCAGCAGCGTAGGTGGATACTACTGGAGCGGCGTATGAAGATACAACTGGGGCAGCAGCGTAGGTGGATACTACTGGAGCAGAGTAGGCAGCTACGACTGGAGATGAATGGAAGTCGACGCGAGATTGGTGGGAGACAGCGCTGGGGCCAACCAATGCGGAGTAAGCCAAAGGAGCAATGACGGATCTCTTGTGGATTCCATGAGCGTTGAGGGACTTGGCGACGAGGTGGTTGTTTCTGGCGATGACTACATCAGCGGTATCGACGAGCTTTCCAGTGGCTTTGACTACTCCAGCAGGGGATCCTGGGTAGAGAGCGGGCTCACCATAAGCGATAGATTGAGCAGCATAAGCTGGGGCAGCATAAGCCAAGGGAGAGTTAGAGTAGGCAGATACGACTGGGGCAGCAGCGTAGCTGGATACTACTGGAGCGGCGTATGCAGATACAACTGGGGCAGCAGCGTAGCTGGATACTACTGGAGTAGCAACTTGAGATGAGATGACATCAACGCGAGATTGGTGAGAGACGGCAGCTGGGGCGGCTACTACGGCTGGAGCAGAGTAGGCTTGGATAGCTGGGGCGGCTACTAGGGCTGGAGCAGAGTAGGCTTGGATAGCTGGGGCAGCTACTTCTACGGCTTGTACGGCTGGGGCAGCATACGCAGAGACGACTGGAGATGAGACGACATCGACGCGAGATTGGTGAGAGACGGCAGCTGGGGCAGCGTAGGTCTGGATGGCTGGAGCAGCATAAGCCTGGAGAGCTGGAGCAGCATAAGCCTGGAGAGCTGGAGCAGCATAAGCCTGGAGAGCTGGAGCAGCAGCGGCGTAGACGAGGGGAGATGAGTTTACATCTACTCTGGATTGATGGGAGACAGCTGAGGGTCCAGCCAAGTAGGTCTGGACAGCTGGCGCCACTACTGCGGAGTGGATAAGGGATGGTTTAGCCGAAGCTACAGCTAAGACGGCGCACAACACCACCAACTTGAACATCGTGGTCTGTGTTGTTTCGGCGACTTGACACAAGTTCACTAGAAAACCGAGAACGGCTGACTGATGATGCTCGTCGCCACCACATGGTTATTTATACTCGGACCGGTGGAACGTTTTCGCGGAAAAAAAATAAGCGAATGCGTTCGCGCACTGCTCCGAAATTTCATTGGTGTTTATGCTAATAGTCATTAGTTCTAGTTTAAGCAGAGACGAGATACGTTTCGGCGTGGCTTTTAAAAAGTGACCGACCTTGCGACCGAGCAATGCCTGCACAATGTAATCGAAAGGGATACGTAGAGTGGCGTGGTCGAACGGTGATGCTGCGGTGACCATGTGTGCCGAATTTCAAGGGATCCCTACCCAATACACACATACATACGTGCGATTGCACTCACTCAAAAAGAAGGAAATTGAACGGCCTAGAAAGTCAACTCTCAAATACATAGATCATATTTGTTATTTTTTTTTTCAAATTTAATTATTGCTATGCTACATACATACATACATACATAGAGGTCTTTGACGCACTTCTCTAATAATTTATTATATTATACATACATATTCTATCATACGACTATGATAGTTGAAATTACATATATGTATATCAAAACAGCTATGCTATGCATATATGTATAATACATACATGTGTATGTATGTATTATGTTTTTTTTTTTTACCCTTTTCAGAAACTGACGCATTCTCTGATTATTAAAATCAAGTTTATGTCACATTTTTTTAATGTTATATGTAAATGTAGAAAGGTAGAATCTCGGCTGTTACATAAATATAATATCGTATTAGGGTGATCCTATTTAGCGAAATTTAGTCTTTTTTGGTGAAAAATTATTGTTAATTTTTAAATAATAATCAAACAATTTAATTTTATCGCAATTTGAAATTTTTAGTTATAATAATAATTTTTATTCCAGATGACAGGGAAAAAAGTGCAATCCCTATTAACAATATATATATGTAGATAACACAAATGATAAAAAAATATAATAATAAATAATTTAAATAATCGATTAACAAATCGATTGACAAATAATATATGTATGGCGGTTCGTGTAGCAGCTTCATCCATCAAATATACAGTGACAAATGGAAATGAGTAGTCGTGTCAGCAAGGATTTTATTTCATGATACAGAGATACGATAGCGCAGGGAGGCCGCTCTAAAGCTGACAATGTTCTCATCCTGAGAATCTCACGTTCCGGTAAGTAAAAAAAAGTGATTTTTTGATGCTTTTAAGCTGTTCAACGGATTGGGCAAATTTTTTAATAATTCTGATGAATTTCATGGTCTAGTTTTAATTTTTTTTAAATTAAAAAAAATCACATATTTTTTTCACACAACCATAAAACTTTAAAAAATTCTCATCTTTCTGGATTTATTAAAAAAAACCTAATCGATTTCCAAATATATTTTTACATTGGATGCGTCACAGGACTGCTTCGCAAACTTCATCAGTGACACGAATATATTTGAAGTTTTCATCACATCTGTAATAAATCCAATATTATTTTGGTGTATATGTATATGTACATTTGCATATCATAACATCTGCTTTATAAATATATGTAAATGTTCGTTTAAATATCCACTATGCAAATCTAAATTTCTCAATTTAATATCAGCATATTTGGTATATGTTACAGTTGAGTGAATCTTCCAATTGTAATATGTATATTTTGATTAGTTGGAATATATTCCATCTGACCTGGTACCTGATATATGTATCTAGTTGAAGTGTATTTTTAGTTGTAATATATTTTGACTAGTTGGAATATATTCCGTCTAACCCACGTAAGTTGATTCATATGGTGAATTAGATTCCAATTGGTCAAAATACATTACAACTGAAAATACAGTTCAACTATAAGTTGGTACCACGTTAGATGGACAAGTTAGGTTTTCGTGAAAACGTCACTGGGCTAGTAAATTGAGTTGAAAAATCACATTTTTGTTTTGAACACATTCTTAGAGTAATCAAATAATACCGCACTCATTACCTTTATTCGTAATATCTAGCAAATATTAACGAATCATTGAATTCTAAAGCATTCGTAAAAACATCAGAGCTGTCAACATTCAGCTGCTATATTACACATTGTTAAAAGTGTATTTGCGCATGTGGAGATATAATTGATATAATATAAATGGCCTAAAACACCAGATGGAATATACATATGTATAATATATTATAACTAAAAATACACTTCGACTATAACAAATATATATAGCCAGTAGTTTGGCTTAGTGGTAGCGTATATATTTAGCACCACTAGGGTCAAAGGTTCGAGTCCTCGCCACTGCTGGTTAGATTTGGGGGTTTTGTGACTCCAAATCAATCGTTTCTCTATCAGAGTTTGCCAATTTTATCTGATCATTGCTGAAACGGTTCCTGAAAATTGGTTTTAAATCTAATCCTGTTGTCACAAAATCTGCCTGTGTATAATTTGTAATAATTATACACAGTAATCTGAAATCTATAGATATCTCTATAGACATCTCTATAATTTCGTATTTATTATATGTATAAAAATTGTATACAAAAAAAAAAATCTAAAAATAATCCATAGATGTCTCTATGATTATTATTTCTGATTAATTGTTATATGGTATATATTCTGCTTGTATATGTATAAATTACTGTATTTCTGATTTCTGATTGTTTATGTATTCTGTATTTCGTTAACGTACACCCGTCGCATTTGAGCAAATCTGTAATGGCGAGTGTGTATTGATTTGTAACAATAAAAAAATAAAAAATATATATATGTATGTACTATCTCCTGTTCCATGAGTTAAAGTTTGAGATCATGTACATACATACATAGTCCCCATAAATATGTATGTATCTACGTAATTTGCATTTCTCTTCACAAGAAACTTTTAACAATTTAAAAAAAGATATAAAATAAGATCTTCGATTTTATCTGATCATGACTACTTCTAACACAACAAAACGTTCTATAAATTCATACCCATACAAAATATGGTCACCCTACTTAGATGTACTGTACGACACGATTTCGAAGCGCCCTTGATTTCAAGTTGAACTCTCCACCGAAAATCTCCAATCAACCATACGTACTCGCAAAAATCCATAGTAGCCGTGCGGAAGTCCAGCTTCGATTTTTCCCATGACAAGGACCGTCAAATATTACAAACTATATAAATAATATTATATTTCTTTGCGAATTTCCTACCCACGCATCCTTGCGGCTGTCCGCTCGCATTTCCTCCACGAACCGAACAAAAAAGATCGATCCGAAGGCTAGATAGTTTATATGTATGTATGGTTTCAGATGGACAATGGCAGGACCGAACAAGGCTCGTACCCCATGAAAGTCACTGGTCAAACGGGTAGTTGACATTTAAACTGAATGCACCAGAACTGACGCGTCCTGTGCACATTTCAGAGCGAGGACGTGCACTTTTGCTGCTCTCACCATTGCATTGGACCTCTGAGATAGATCCCTCACTACAATCAAAAGTCGATTAATACTAACCAATATACAATTACAGTTCGCCTTGTCTTAGATACAATTTAAAACAATCAAGCCAATGAATGAGACCTGTGTAGTTTTGCACCATTTTTCTAAGAGATCTTTTTGCTTCCACTTCTTAATACATATATGTATGTATATGCCTCCTTATTTAAATGATTTAATTGCTCATAGCCATCTTAATGATCTGATGAGAAATAGTTTTTGTTTGACAGAAAGAGTATAGTATTGTAACATGGGAACATTTGAGACAGTATCCACTGTCAACTAAGTGCATTCGTGGGTGAACAATAGAAACCCCGGATTAGGCTAACGGGACTATGCTGGGCAACTTGTCCTTTATAAGGAGGCACACACGGTAGATCGAGTATTCTGGAGTGAGCGGTGATGTCGTGTGGACCTCCTGAATCGTTGAATAAATGTTTGGAAGCAACTATCATTTGGATCCTGAACCCACAACTATACAACAATATAAATTTTTTTTTTATTTAAAATCAAAAATAAGAATCGAATTCAAATATGCAATGACGCATTATACTATTTATTGCTTGAATATTTAAGGAGTTGGTTTAGAGTCATATTAATTAATTGAAAAATCTTATCTAAATACATACTACATAATATGTAGTAAATATGAGCCGTTATATTTGAAAGCGGCACAAGTCTAAGTTTCTTCATTTCGAGAAATATTTCGCAAAACATTAAATATATAATTTTGCGTTTAACAATATTTAAAAATACTGATGGCCTGTAAGCCGTTTATTCTGCTTTTCCGAAATTCTAGACATATCGAATTAAAAGAAGTGATACCAATTTGTGAATTAAGCCAAACAGAAATAGTGCTTTTGGAACTGAAAATTGGACTTTCAAATATAACGGCTCATATATAAATGATTTTATAATAGATTTTATGTATATAAGATATGGCATTATGTCTTCACTCAGATTTAATCAAAATTGCTCTCCCACACAAGTTATTTTCTCATGTTGTTTGCTGAATATATTATAAATCAATACACCATGAACTTGATCTTGACTTTTTATTACACCGCTCGTTTTTTTAGCATTATACAAATATATATCATTAACTAATCCGTTCTTTTTAATGTATGCATCGTACGTTAATTAATAGTTATTTAATGAATCCATCACTTATTACATAAATGGTATCAAGTAATTATTAGATTATTTAACTGTTTATATACGTGTAATTTTAAATGTCAGTGAATGTGTTTCTTTTATTTTACAATTCAATACCATCTGACTAATCGGGATCAAACTTTGCATACATTTGTATATTTGTATGCGACTTTTGTTCGGTTGAAAATGCGCTGCGGAAGGTCGTGTGATTTTATATTAGAATGATACTTAAATAACTCTTGTTTTTTTAAAGAAATGAAAATAGAATGGCAAATCTAAAATACCAATTAAATCATTGAGATGAAAAATAGTCTGCATAATATTAAGAAAATGTATTAGTACTTACAATTTGTAGATTCAAATTTAAAAAAATGCAAGATTGTGTAATAATGGATGGAATTTATAACTGTATAGATACAAATAAAAAAAAAACGATTTTAATTAAATTTTTCTTTAAATTGTTTATAATACATATGAAGCAGAAATCTTGTTCCAATCTGTATCAATTACTTTATGTTTTAGAAAGTATATACATACATGAAATTAAATACCTATTTTAAATTTAAGACTTGACCGGAAATAACTAGTAACATATTCGTTAAAATATCAATGAAATACATATGTATAATCATCCCTACAATATAATAAATTAATACCTTGATGCGGTTACTTCTACATACATATACATATTGTATTTTATTGGTAATCACTGGCCGTTTGTTTTATTTAAAATAGCGCTTTTTGAACAGTGAGAAACGGCGTTTTAACGGATACTTTACGTTCAAGATAAAATAAATATAGACAGGACGAGTTTTCAGCATTGATCTGACGTCAGCAGGATACAAGAAGTCGTTTTTGATTAATGCGAACATGTCTTGGAAAACTTGCTCTATCAGTATATCTAATTTAAATATTCCCCAACAACTAAACATATACATAAATACATACGTGTCGATAAAATGATCGATGAATCAATACATCCATTTTCATAAATCGATTATCCAAATATACTATAAGTATAGATAATTTTTTGAATATTATATGATAATAAACACAACCGCATAGCGAGCTATCATTCAATTAAATCCCTTTGATCGTGAGCGCGCTTATGTACAATTATATAATTCACCGGCTTCAAACTGCGTATGCATACAATGAGATCTTTAGGTGAATTTTTAATAGAATAATAATCCACCGAGTGAATATCAAGTGACTTCTCAGTGCATGCATACAGCATATCAATTGACACAGCCTTAGCTCGAACATATCTAATTTTCATAGCAACAAGCGTGGGGTGATGAATTTTAATGCTCGATTTTCGACCGTAACTTTGTTTCAAAATTGGAACGCTAGCCATGAAAAAGAGGACTTTGCGACACTAAGGACACTTCCTAGAAATCGTGTGAATCGACAACTAGAATGAAACGTTCGAAATAAGCCATTATTCGAACGTAAGATTGCAACCGTACATAGACATGCGGAAAACGGAGCGGCTCAATTAAAGACACTTCAATGACGTCATAACCGTTAGATCAAGATCAAACTTAACCAAATCATTGACAAGAGTAATAAGGTTTAACGCAATTAAAATCATAAAAAAACCTTAATTATAGAAAATAAAGCTCAATTTCTAATACATATTTCATATTAGTAGCATGAACAGATTTTGCACTTTTTATTTGAATACCTGTAAATATTTGAAAAAAGCTAAAAATGAATTCTTAATTATAATAACTTTTTTCATTAGTTTTAAAATTAATATTATAAAAAAAATTATTCAAAATTAAATATAAATCCAGTTTAATTTTGTTGATACACACACACATCCATACACATATTGACGTTATTAATAATGCGTAACCGTTCATTTTATTTTAATTGCATCTAGTTAAATATATTACAGATAACCTTTTAATAATATTTTTAGAATTAAATCTGATATTATGCTTCCTGATTAAGTCCAACGATTTGTTTATAACAGGTTATTTAACATTTAAAGGCGTATGCAATGAAATAAGATAAAGAGTACCTTCGCCGATACGTATCACCTTAAAGTCGATGTCAAATGACACATTGATTATGAAACTTGTGTAAAATACTTGGGTAACATCTGAAAAGCATTTCAGCGTGAAAGCAAACAGTCATCATTATAAGTAGCAAAACAATTACGTCGAGCATTCGAGGTCGACACGAAAGTGATACTGTAACATTGTGACGAATATTCAACAATGAATTTGTCCGTTCGAATGACGGAAATCGACTGTTTTAAATGTGTTTGGAAATTTTGCACATAAATATGTTTTAAAGTATTTTAAAATGCTGCATTTTTAAACAATGTAGAAGGCCTTCGCAAAAGTCATATGTTATTAAATATAATTGAGGCGTACGATATCGTCAGCCAGATGTTGGCGATTCAGATCTCGTTGTAAATTCTACCTGTGTTTCATTATAATAATTAAAATATTTTCTCAAGATCAAGAGTAATACGCAAGCACATATAGGCTTTTGAAAGTTTGAATTTTAAATCTTAAAATCAAGGCAAAAAGAAAACTGTCCTTTTTTGCGCGACATACTGGTTTTTTGTTATGATTATTATTAATAACCTTCAGATTATTAACTTTTAACATTCAATCTACATAATATAATTGACCAATATAATATTATAGGCCAATCATTCATTTTTATTGGCCAATCAAAATCGAAGCATCGTTACGTTCGTCCAATGTGTGCATTATTGTGTCATCTTTACGAACTAATCAAGATTTAGTAATTAATTTTATATACATATTTACACTCATATATTATATAGTCAAGACATGTTGTCTTATGATTATTGAGATTTTACGATATAATTTTAATTATCAAAAGACATAAAAGCAAATTTCACGATCCAAAATGCATAAGTAATATTGCGTCAAATTGATTCATAAGCCTTCCATTTGTGCAACTATTGACAGTTGCCTGAAACATTTAAACTGATATAATACTATGTTAGTTAAAAAAGTACGCTTTTTTAAGTATAATTTTCTATGCATGTACATATATTTAAGAAATACAACATAAATCACAATCTCTGTTACTTGATATTGAAACCATTATAATTCTTACAAATTGTTCATTTTGAACAATCGTAGTTCATTGTTTAACCAATGTATTGTAGATTTGATAACCTGTCAATAAAATACTCGTTTAACAAGTTGGTCACCGATTGTATTGAACTTCCTGCATTAAATGTGAATGAAGGCAATTATGAATGTAGTGAGACAGATCATAAGTCTGAATTATCTACAAAGATGTGATTTTTGATAATAAAAAATGATCAATCACACCCTTCCAATGATCAATTGATATAAATGTTAATTAAAACTGGTGTATGTATGTTCTTTTTACATTTGAATTCTTTGTATTGATTTTTAAATGATAAACCTAGAATAGCCCATCTATAAATAATGTCGGTTTAAAATATTTGAACAATGTATAATACATATCAAGTGTCAAGAAAGGAACAAGTTTACAAACGAAATTGTCACAAGTAAAGGTAGGAAGAAAAGAATAACTCTAAAAGGCATTTTTAAACATAAAAATATGTATATGTATATAAAAGGATACTATCATTTAAATTGCATATAAAATTTATTGAAATTGCTCAGTCTGTTTTAACAATTTTGATTGAATTACATTATAATATTTAATAAATATACATATCATTTACATGGCACAAAGTCGAAAGTCAATATCAAACTTCTCAAAGATTGTTCAGATTACCAATGCTGGACATAAGAAGCTGGAGCCACAATACCAGTATGGATTGGAGCTATGTAAGGAGCAGAATATGTAGAAATAACAGGCTTGGGATATGTGCCGACAACTGGGGTAATTGCTGAGTAGGCCAGAGGGGTGTATATGTCTCTCTTTTGGATTCCGTGGTAGGTGATAACCTTAGGGTGGTAGTTGGTATCCAGAGGTATTCCAGCTGCTCCGATTAAGGTAGTCGACGGATGGTAAGGATATCCAACAGATGCCACTGGAACTATTCCTGCAGTGTATGGAAGGATGACTGCAGGTTTGGCAGCAGCCAGAGCCAACAAAGTTGCAAGTACAGCGAGTTTGAACATCTTGAGGTATTCGAGAAGTGGTCCTTAAAACTGAATTCGAATGTCTGATATCCCTGTTTGAAACATCCCATTATTTATACTGATGTTGCTGTCAAAAAAGTGCATAGCGACAGTACAGCTTAATGTAACCTTCTGCAACTTTGGGATTTGGTCGAACTAATTTTTTTTAGATCGCCTGGTTTGATTAGGAACATGCTTTGTTTAAATATCATCTATTTATAAATGATGATTTACATTGAGAACATACTGTAATTATGAATGAATCGCAACTTGTTCTAATTGCACAGGCGTGCTGGATACTCAAAATGTTCCAATTATGCAAAGTTTCACTCAAAGAGCGAAAAAAGCTGTAATTTTTAAATTGTTCCAAATAAATAACTACCCAGTTAATAACCTTTGGCTTCACAAAATTTATTCGGAAAAAAAATAATACTATTGTATTGTAGAATATTCTACCAAGTTGATATTAAATTAGATACATTTCGTTATATGTATTGTATTAATTAAATAAAATAAAATAATATTATTCCATAAATTAGTACATTAATCCTCTTAGTTAGTTTTATTAATCATATTTCATTAAATTAAATATGTAAATGAACATTCAGTTTGATAATAAAGGTCAACTATTCTATATATTTTAATCTATTATTCATTATCCAAATATCATCGGTAAAATATAACTATTAAAAAATATCAATATAACAACTATTTCAGATCTAAAAAAATGTATGGAGCTTCCAATTCAAAAATATATATAAAAAAATCATGAAGTGTTTCACGGTTTAATTTTAAAGAATATGTTAAGTTATACATAATAAACAGAACATTACAAATTCTCAATCCTTTATTTAATCATATTTGACAAAGACAGACGAGTACATATAACATATAATAAAAAACAAACTCAAATTACAGTAGATCGATTAATATAAATCTCATATTATCAAAACGAGCGAAAAAAACAATACCGCCAGAAGGTGACATTATTCGGATGCACTTTTTGGACAAAACCTAATCAGGTATAAATATCACAAATCTGCAACCAGGGAGTATCAGTCAGCCATATTCGGTTCCCTCAAACACTAACCCAAAATGCTAAAATTCGTGGCTTTGTTCTCCGTTTTGGCCGTGGCTTCAGCCAATCCCCAGCAAGCCTATATTACAGCCTATCGTGTAGACATCCCAGCAACAGGACCAGTGCTTGATACTTACCCAGCCTCTGTACCAGTGGTTGCTATTCATCCAGCTGTTCATCCAGTTGTTCTTCCAGCTGTTCATCCAGCTGTTCATCCAGCTATTCATCCAGCTATTCATCCAGCTGTTAATCCAGCTGTTCATCCAGAACTGTCTCTTCCCCCTCAACATCCAGCCACTCTCCTAGGAGCAACCGGAGTCCCACTGAACACTCCCGAAGTAGCTGCTGCCAAATCTCTCCACTACACGGCCAAGAATCTAGCCTATCATGGAATCCATTACTGATCACTCCAATAATTATGTAGGTGTACACAGATGCTCAGAGAAAATGCTTTGAATTGTTCTAATAATTTATATAAACATCTTCAAATTGACTTCCAACTGTGTGCCATGTAAATGTATAAATAGATTTGTATTTATGGTATGGCATGGTATTTTATAAACTGTAAAGTCTGTCTGCATATATTAAATAAAATCATTTGCATATTTATTTGTGTTATTTTTAATGTACATATTTATATTTTTACATAATCTATTGATTTTTATTTTAATAGACATATACCATAGTGTCTTCACAGGTTACCCAATATGACACTGTGGCCAGATAATACATAAATAATACATATTTTATATAAACATACATACATATAAATATATATAAAAACACATTTAATTTTATTTAACAAACATTCACGTGTTACCCAAAAAATTAAAGGAATTAATATGATGTCTATGTATATCTAAAAAGCGTCACTAAGTGACTATTGTCTGTTTGTCAAACATACTTAAAACAATAAACTGTTTATCGACCGTTCATTTTTATCTACATACATATGTATATAGTACACCATTATCACTAAATTGTCTGTCTATTTATTGTCAAAAAATGGGTATTTGAATCGTTGTCTTATATTAATTGATAAATACAAATTTTCTTCAATTTTAATATTTTTCAGATACATATGTAACACATGTATGTATGTAGATATATTACATATATAATTTTCTTACATTTCCAAATACAATTATCAATTATACCAGTATCAAAATTCACTTGAATATTTCCAATTCAAGTGAATTTTGACATCTAAAAATTTAATAGACGATACAACTAAATGAATCAAAGCAAAATGTCACTTCATTGCATAGATGGGAAATTAATCATTCACTGAAATGTTACTTATAACAACATCGTTTTGGTTTAGTCGTTTTTCCGCAATTTCCCTTTGTGAATTTTTGCCAGACGTTCGTCATCCCCCTTTTCCCAGTTTGGTGGCGACATTTCGACGCCTTTGTTGGCACATCAAATCGTAAATACATAACAATAATTAACTGGCAAGTTCATCGCTCTGGGGTCCAACGGACTCCACAGAGCTTTTTTGCAATCAGATTCAGTTCCTAAACATTCATCATTTTGTTTATTTTGAATTCTATTATATAGACTGGAACGTTATCCATTCAAAAGCAGTGAATAGATCGTATGTTGTTCAGAAACTATTTCAATATTTCATTACAAATGTGAAAGACTCGACGGTTGCGAACTGTAGTACGTACATAGCACATGAATTAGTGACAAGATACTATGAATTAAGTTTAAATCGCACCTTTGTTATCTTAAACACCCGTAAAGCAAATAAATTATGTGATCTGAGATACGCCCGTATCTATATGTATATACATATTGTCGGGTTTTAAAAGGCCCACGCACCTTATTGTGACCTTTGCGAATTTTTGAAAGTAGTTCCTCATAATTTATAGACTCGTTTATACATCGATAATGTGGTCTTGTAAATTATAAAATACAATACAATTAGAATTTAGTACAAGATTTATTATTATTGAATAAATTAGCATAAAATAAATTTGAGACATCTACACTCCAATAGTAAAAGTATTTTTTTAATTTGATTCGCATACTTGATGTGCTATTTTATTTATCAAACATGGATGTCAGAATCACCACGCCAAAGTGAAAATTAACAAATAATAAATAATAAAGATAAAATTATTTTATTTTCAAATTAAACATGAATAGTTTTCAAAATAAAAAGATTTAGAGATTATTTTCAATGATATTTATTAATAATGGTAAATTTATTTTTTTTCTATTCCGCTAGGGGAATTTACGGTCAATTGACTGTATGAAAGTAAAAACACATTCAAAGCTATTTATTTTTATTACAAATACTAAATTATATTAACTATTTTATGAATATATTTTTATTTAAATTAAATAAATAAAACTTTTATTTTTCACCGCTAGAGAATTTTCTTTGGTGCTATGGAGAAAACTGATATTTTCATTAAAAGTATCTAAATTGATCGATAGAGTGCATTATTGGTGTGCTAACGGTAGCACGACAACTCAGCGCACGTCAACTTAGTGCCGACCTTTCGGCGACGACAATTCAGCGCACCAACATTTCAGCGGACAGACTATTCAGCGCACCGACAATTCAGCGCAAAATCAATTTTTTCAAAATTTTTTAAATAAATTTATTCGCATTTTATGAAATTATTATGTACATATGGCCGACAATTTCAATAGAGTTATAATTTTCGAAAACGCATATAAAACTTATTGAAAAAAATGATTTTGCGCTGAATAGTCCGAAAGGTCGGCGGTAAGTTGACGTGCGCTGATTTGTCGTGCTACCGTATGAAAGTTAAAACACATTCAAAGCTATTTATTTTTATTACTAATACTAAATTATATGAATATATTTTTATTTAAATTTAATTAAAAAAGCTTTCATTTTTCGCCGCAAGAGAATTTTCTTTTGTGCTATGTATGATGAAAACTGATATTTTCATTAAAAGTGTCTAAATTGGTCGATAGAGTGCATTATTGATGCGCTTACATATATAAATTGAAATAATTAATTAAAAAATAAATAAAAACCTTCAAAGTTATTCTTTAACATATACATATGAATTTACTTGAATGTAATTAAAAAATAAAACAATTAGTATCATTAATTTTCTCTTTAATGAATCAAGATTCATTAAATATTCAGGAAACCATCTAACAAACAACCGTTAAATTTATACAAGGATAGTGCATTACGGCATACATTTTCACTTTCGTCCGAGGACAAGAAGTCATAGCATTGTCATCTACCTGTTTTCACAAATGATCATCATTGCACAACACCTTCTATCTACAAACCGACAATTGCATGCTAATGTGTCGACATTCGAACGAGAGAACAATTGCGGTTTCAAAGCATCACCGACTAGAGAAATTGCATATTTGTATCGCACATAGCAAAATTTACACGGAACCATTGTCAAAAGTCTCAACAAATGTCATTTACTTTCCACGAACATTAATAACCATCGGACAATGGATTAAACGTATTGATTTTTTTTTGTCGCCTGAAAGTCCACATTGCACAATTCTTATGGACTTTCTGGTTCATTGTTTGCGAACGGCCATCGTGTTTTCCCCGGTGCTAAAAAATCATTGCGAAAGTTATGAAGACCTTCACCTACATGACGGCTAAGTAGACACAGAGTTACATCAATATGCATCCGAAATGATTAATCAACAAACCTCAAATATAAAAAAAATATTTATAATACAATAGAATTATAATAGTATATATTGACCTTTGTCGAGGTAAATGGTGCCAAATTGATACGTAAAATCTTCTAAGAAATTTGAAATATGGAGTACTTCATGTGGAAAATCCATATCCATTGTCTTAACCTTAACACCGATTTAAAACTATCACAATGTCAAGTGAAATTCTGCCATTTTTTTAATGGCGAAATTAAAAATGTTTCATTGTCTCAAATTAACGACTAAATTTCTCTCCAATTTGTGTGTGTAACTAACAATAAGATGTTGGGTGAGAGGTGTTTTTGACTCATTCGTGTCACACATGGGTCTTCCGATCTGAAAAAAAGCATTATGCTACTGCTGTTCGGTAACGCGTGGGTGCATTTCGCTATTACGAGTTCGTAAAGCGAATACAGGACCGTACTTACCATTGGAAAAATTTCCAATCTGAACCTTAAACCGGTATGAAAAGGGCACATCAAGATAATCTAAATAATTAATATATGTATGTACATAGGAAACTTTCGCCGATGATTTACTAAGAAAATTCGTAACTTTCACACATCATCATACGATAGAATATCGAACATAATCATATAATTATTATTATTATTTAATAAATCATACTTTAAATAATTAAATATTCAATACACACTTTTTACCTATAGGTCTCAATTTTGGAAAGTGCTCAAAAATATGATAATCATGATCTGTGGTACTTTTTACACTACTATGTATTTAAAATTGAAAGTGTGTATAATACCTCACTTTCAGCACAGCATATTATACATCAATATAAAAGTCATGACTCTTTGACATATATAATAATATTACAAAAAAAGTACTTATACTTCCTTTAAAGTCATTGAAAGATTATAGTAGAAATATGAATAGAAAAAATCGACCTTATTCAGAAAGGTGGCAAATACTCTAATATATGTCAAAAATTGTCTGGTGAAGCCGGTGAAAACTGGTTAACTGGCTTTTTATTTGTAAAAAAACTGAAAACCGGCTTTTTTCGGCGGTTTTTTGGAATCTCCAGGCGTGAACAAAGACCCAAGGCACACAATTATACATATGTATAGATACAAGGCGCACACTTTGTATCTCTTTATATCCTAACTTGTATGCAAATTTGTATTTAAGTTCATTGACATATCGATAGTGTCAACCAGTCTCTGACAGCTCTGTACAAATTCAAGTATAGTGACAGCCCTGATACAATAATAAGACAAGTCAAACCAATCGATGCAACAGTTATGTCACAAGTTTGCACACGTATGAGTAATAATGGCTATTGAAAGCTCATTCAGCAATAATTCCACGGCATGCAAGAAGAATACAAAACGTACATTACCGACGCGCATCGAATCACAATCAACAATTGTATTATACAAATAATGCGTAATGTATTATACTTCCTGTGCAATATTGGTTTACTCCAATTGAACGGATTCGCCATTTCGGATCACGTTCAATTAATATTATACGTATGAAGTGCAAGACGGGTTACGCAAAACGGTAACGGTGACGCGAATTTACGTAATTATTGTCATTTTTTGTTGTTATATTAAGAATTTAATTCAATGCTAACGATCCGGAACTGGTGAAAAAAACCGCAAACAAGATCCGTCTCCGGGAGAAAGTGACGATCGTCTCTTTCACACTTTAGCCGTCGCTTATGCGGCTGTTTTGCTCTGGCAACAGCATTTGCATGAGACTCAGTGTTACATGACTTTAACTGCCAATTATATATACATATCATCATTGGTTTTTATTGATTTCGCAGCGATTGGCCGAAGAGACTTTCAATATACCTTACGTAAAAAAATAGTTGTAAAAAGTGCGCGTAATCAAAATATAGATCGATTTGCGTCTTAATTAGCTCTTCTCAAGTGGTGGTTTGAAAAAATTATAAGCTTTCATTTATGCGATGATTATCATTAAAATATCTCAAAGGCAATCTTCATGTACAAATTTATGTGTTTATTTAATACTTGGTTGGCTTAAATTTCTATTACATGTGTATGTATAGGTAGTGACGAGTTCAAAATTAATTCTAAGAAAAAGTTATACATATGTACATATATTATTCATTTAAATTCATATTAAAAATCCTACAGAGTGAGTCATCGATGACCTGATTTTTTTATACCAATTGTGGTTAATTTATTTATATATTTTTTACATATACATATACCAGGAAGGTCTTACAGGTAACCCCAATGCGCCTTCCTAGCCAATTACAAACATTGCAGCATTTTTTTTATTATAAAGCCCCTGAATTACGAGACACTGAAAAACTCACAAATTAACGAGACATCTATGAATTGTATATAAATTTTATTGTACATTAATCAATCTCAAATAGTGGTGACATAGTAGGTAGGAAGGATATTTTAGCCAATTTTACCGGGAACCGTTTCAACAATGAAATCAGAGAAAATTGGAAAACTTTGATAGGAAACGATAGACCTGGAGTTACAAATATCCAAGTCTGGCCAACAGCACTACAGATATACTCAAAAAAAATATTTTCAATCGAGTTCAGCTCATGGGATCGAACCCGGTGCCTCTCTACGCTAAGCAGAAGCTTAACGACCGATCTATGCTGTTGGCTAATAAATTAAATTTTACGTTATTTATTGAATTGGTAGAGCTATTTCATACCAGTAGAGAGAACGTGGGTTCAAGTCCCGGTCATATACGGTGCTGACTAGATTTTGTGATTACATATTAAAAAAAAAATACTCTCCTATTAGAATTTTCTGATTTTTCTAACTTAATTGTTGTGACAAATCCAATAAATTGGTATCCTCCCCCCTCAGTTTCTCACGAATTCGAGTTATTAGTATCTCGAAATCTTATAAATGCTACCTACATAATGTATTTCTCACAAATTTTCCGTGTATCAACAAATTTGTAGACTGTCTGTAGATGTCTCTATTGTATTATATGTATGTATTATTATGTTCGAAAAATTGTTAGTTCTCATTTACAAAAATAGTCTAGCCATATGTGTCATCTTAGGTTAATTGTTGTCACATATGATGTAAAAAAATATATATAGTATGATTTTATATACCAAAAGAGAAGTATATTCCTGTCCTTTTATTAATACTAGTTATTGTTTCATTCAGCACTACCAAAGAAAATCTCGAATTATGTATGTCTAAGCATTTTATTACAAAATTTGGACAAACATTTGTATAAAATTTCATAACAGCCAGACAGTTTAATGAAAACCTATGTTAAATTTCTAAAAAAAAATCTTTATATCTATTGGTTCTTCTTTTTCTTTCCAACGTCTTGATCAGATTCCTTCAAGAGAACATACATACATATCTTCGGTTGCCTTTCACATGAGCTCATCTATTTATTTTCATCTACCATTACTGTGAAAGGAATCTTCTACTTTAAATTTCTGAGAATATTCCAAAACCAAAGATAAAAATCTAACAGATCAATTTCTTTGAATTTTTCTATGTATATTTTAGCTTATATTTCATAAAACCACAAAGCTTCGGCTTTGATACGGTTAAACTTTGCTCTTTCTATAACCGAGTAAGTAAATAGGGATCTCAAACAAATTCTTCTATTTTTTTTGTCCAAAAAGTATCTGACGTAAGCTTTGGTTTTGAATAAGTACATAAATATTTTCACATACAAATATTACACGCATGAAAAGTTTAGTACGAGGCCTGTAATCGCTCGTCATATACAATGAAAGTTTTGAAAGTACCTAATAATTTGAACAAAAGTAAAAAGAACATATTCCAACGTTACTACTCCACCATGACATACAATTTTACTGCCTTCCATGTAGTGAATTTTTTTGCAGTGAATTCTTTCTAATATCTACATGGTTTTCCATTGCTTTGTGAAAGAGCTTGAAAGTAAAATATACACAATGAATTGACAAAAAAAAATTCTCAGCCCAAATATCATATAATAATTGTCTCATCATCATCATCCCTTTCCCTCGAGATACAATGTAAAATGAAATAAAAATCATATAAAAATTTAATCTACCTGAATATGTATGTATACATATTAATCTAGCATAAAAATAACCATTTTTCCAAATTCAAAACTAGGACATATTTCTTAATACTTTTAATTTCTTAATTTTAAACGAAGATTAAAGAATCATGAACGCACATTTATGAAAAAATTAACTCATTTTCTTGAATGCTTTTATAAAACTCTACACAAATTATGTATACTAAGTTATAAGCAAACATTTTAAGGTTTCAAATATTTGTCATTCAATTTCGTTTTATCACTGGACTACATATATGTATATTGTTCATCAAGGTACAGAAATCCTTCGGCTGGTACATTAGTTCCTGATAAATGTAAACAAAATTTGACTAATTTGCCAATATTTTTGTAGGAGACATCATTTTCACCGAAGAATTTGCATATTTATCCATCTTTTTGATAAAAAATTCTATCACATAAAAAAGTGTACTTGTTTTATTTCAAAACTTACCAGGACAGATACCCAAAAAACCATTACTGACCTGGTAAAATCAGTACTAATGGTCATGTTAATGTAGTAGCTTATAATTATGCGAATAGTTCATTGTATTTGTAATGAAACCTGAACTGCATTCACTGAATGAATTTACTACAATGTTTAGGCGATTACAGTTTAGGATTTTCCCAAGTGTAATAGCAACGTATATTACACAATTTCTGTAATCAGTATTGCGTGTTTGACCAATATGATTCGCCGTCATAAATAATTGTGCAGTGAGTCGACATCGACGATGTCCTAAATATTGTCGGAAAATCCGACTTGTATTATGCAAAGACGAAAGTGGGTCGTCAAACAGCTAGCACCGTCTCAGAAGCTCGCCTCTGTTCTGAATTATTATGCGTAGAAAAAAAACAAAAGTAGAAAAACGTGTGAAGAATCGTTGAGAGGCATTATCTGTCGGTTGCAATACGCAGGAAAATCCCCTGTGTCATCGAACTCGTTGCGTTCATCCAAGACGAGATCTTGACCGGTCAGCAGGTTTGATGACGATTATGCAATGGACGTAATAATAAACATCGGTTGTTTAGGTTGATGTAGTTTTAAGTAGGCCCGCCGTATTCATAATCTTCGGATTGAAATCTGTATTCATGGAGTCGTTTGGGATTTGGTGCAAGGTTGTCTGAATGCACTTTTCACACGTTGTACTAAAAATGCTGAATTATAAAGGACTTGTGTCTGTTTGGGTAATTAATTCGTTTGAAATTGTACCGTAATGAGAAGTTTTGTCATGAGTGTGCTTTTATTTAAAGATTTATATTTCAAAATATTTAAAAATATGTCTATATTTAATTTTTAAATATATTTTTATTTAGACCATAGTGACCTTACGGTTGACTCAAACAACAACTATAGCCGAAAATATGATAGCAAAAATCAATAAAATAATACAAATCAAAAATTAAAATAAATTCAACAGATTTTAAATCTTATTGTTTTACTTTTTTTACTATTTAGTGTTTTATATGATAAATTCGGGTCGAAATTCAAAAATTCTATCCATTTTTTTTCTTTAGTGAATGTCAACATTTTTTTATTAACAATTTTAAAAGGATTTCGTTAACTTTTTTATCACCTAGTATTATTTATTTGCATTAAAGCTTTTGAGATGTGGGTCTATAGGCGTATGCTGAAGATTCCGTGGACCAAAAAGATATCAAACGAAGCTGTCCTCGGCATGATGGGGAGAGGCAGGGAACTTGTTTCTGTCATCAAGTGGAGAAAGATGGAGTACCTCGGACACAAAATTCGTATTCCAAAATACGAATTTCTCCGTTTGATAACCATGCGGAAAATAGAAGGAAAAAAATGGATTGGCAGGAAAAAGTTATCTTGGCTTCGAAACATGCGCATGTGGACCGATATGAGCGCCGAAGAGCTGTTCCGAGCCGCTGAAGACCGATGCGGATATATTCAAATAATCGACGAGGTGGTCGCCAACGTCCGGATGCGGACAAGGCATTAGAAAGAATTATTTATTTATTTATTTTATTCTAAACAGACCATTGTGGCATAACAGGAATTCCTAAAGCACAATGGTCAAAAAATATAACACAAAAAAAAACAAAATAACAATTAAACATAAATTAATACATAACGAAAATAATGTACTCAACAATTATACATAAAAAAATACATTTGAACATAAACATAAATACATCCATACATAAACATAAAAAATTGAATTTAATAATAACAGATAAAGTAAAAATATCAAATAAAAAATATAGCATAAGGAATGCCTTGCACCTACAGCCAGTTCCAATTATTATGTAAGATACAACTACAAATACAAAACATCCCTCTAAGGCCCAAATGGAAGAGAGTTAATCAAAATTTCACTCATAAATCACAATCAATCATGAAAACAATGATGAGCGCAGACTACCAGATAAATGGGTTAGAGTAATTTCCGACAATATACGCTCACTAAGGTGGAAAATATCACATTCAGTCTTGGCAGCAACGATTTCATTAAGAAGTCGAATAGCTCTTGGAATAGGAGCCATTCGAAAAAGAACTGTGCGGGCAGAAGGTACAGCCATCAAATGATGATGTCTACCACGCACATAGTGATTAGGGACATAAAGTCCCAACTGCTCCAGCAACAACGGGCATATATATATATATATATATATATATATATATATATATATATATATATATATATATATATATATATATATATATATATATATATATATATATATATATATATATATATATATATATATATATGTATATGTATACATATGTCACAATGAAATTATATTTCAAGTGAAAATATATTTTCACTGACGTTTCAGTAAAATCATAACCAGTTACATTTTCACGGTTGGTTTTATTCATTTAAGATTAGATTGTTAGGGTTGGTATTATGTAAGGGTTAGGATAGGTAAGGTTAAGTAAGGGTTGGCCCTATTCATTTAAGATTGGGTTGTTAGGGTTAAATTTATAGAGTTAAACGTTGTAAATTCATTGTTTGATACATTTTCACTACTTGAATTGGTGAACATATATTTGCACTTGAAATATGCTTTCACTGTAACATATACATATGTATAAGTATAATAAAGTACTAGTTTTTTAAAATGTTACCTTAATTCATATGATTTTAAACAGTGAAAGTAGCTAAAGCTCCAATCGATAAAAGTTATTAAGTTTTTTCACATATTTTTCTTTCGATTTTTTGATTCATGTTTTACCGTTATGTTCGATGTATTTCTCATCTCAATACATTCATTAAGATCTTGTTCTTGTTGTTTTATTTTTAGATTTCAGTTAAAAGTATGAAGCTTAATTTAAAGGCACGATAAAAATGAGAAAAAATGGACTCACTGTGGTAAACCTTTACGTGCCTAAACATTAGATACATAAATGGATCGGGGAAGCTGTGGTGTGCGGCTTGTCCTTTATACGGAGGTACACACGAAAGATCAGATTATTCTGGGGTGAGCGGTGGTTCCATGTGGATGTCCCGAATCTTTATAATAATAATAATAATAATAATAGCTTTTATTCCAGACGATGAGGAGAATAGTGCAATCCCCAACGCCCATATAAATAATATATAGATAATAAAAAAAAAAGTATTGAAAAATAGTAAACAAAAAATAAATAAATAAATACATATATAAATATTACTGATAATAAATAATAATAATAAATAATAATAATAATAATAAATAATAATAATTATAATTATAATAAATAAATAATAATAAATAAGTCTAATAATAATTAATAATAATAAATAATAATAATTTTATGTCTATTCAAGGCGGTCGGTGTAGCAGTTCCATCCATCGAACATACAATGAAGAATGCAAATGAGAAGATGCAGCAGCAAGAAGACAATTAGGCGATAAAAATATACGAAGACGTAGAGAGGCCGCTCTCATCCTGAGAATGGCTTCAAAATGAGGCACATGCCCTTCTACAAACATTTGCGACGCGCTACAGCTCCTAGGTAACCCGAAAAGAGCACGGTAACAGTTGTTGTATTGTACTTTTATCTTCCTCATCGTCTCCCGCTTGTATCTGGTCCATAATTCACCAGTATAGAGGCTAGTACAAAAGGACATAAATAATTGTCTCTTAACCTCTACACTGGAGTGGAAAAATCGTCTAGCCAGCATATTTGCCCTTACATAAATGGCTCTTCTTTGTCTTTCGATGTCACGGTCATCAGATAGATCCTCCGTCAGCAAGTGTCCCAGATACTTGACTTCCCTAACAGTTTCAAGATTACGCCCATCTAAAATAATGTTGGGGACGAAATGAGGACCTCGACCGTATCGGAAAATCAATACCATGGATTTACTCGTATTATACCGCATATTATGTTCTGCAGCATAACTCGAGCAAACTTCCAGGAGGCGATTCAGAGCTGACGGAGAAGGCGCCAAGATCACCATGTCATCCGCATAGCTGATGTGGTTACTGCATATTCCTCCTATGTGGCAACCAACTCCAGTCTGTCGAAGGCGATGTGAAAGTTCATCCATGTAAAGGTTGAATAAGCCAGGAGACATTGACCCACCCTGTCTAACCCCGCACTTCAAAGAAGCGGGATCAGAGTATGAATTCCCCCAGCGTACATGGCTGAACTGATACCGGTGCCAGGATGCTAAAAACCTCACGATTTGACTTGGAGCTCCCCTTTTTAACAGTTTGGACCAAAGTAGATCATGATCCACTCGATCGAAGGCACAGCATTTATATACATAAATGCTGTGAAGCGACTTTGGTCTTTTATTAAGATCCTGAATCCACCCCTATGCAACATTATTATACTCGCATTAAATGGAAATTTCTTCCTATTCTATTACTAGTCCATTTAAAAAAAATTCAAGTATCCCATAAGCAGTAGTGTAGTCGGACCAGACTACAGCCACCCTGTTACTTATTTTTGAGCCAGGTCGCCACTCTGGCACTTTGATTGATATGAAAATTGTTTTTCGAGTACAATTAAAAAATATTTTGGGTAATATGTCATATGAAATTTTGTATACCAAATCTTGTGATCAGATTCTAGTTCTTACATTTGGTGACCCCAACCGAATAGTAATCTGAGCATAGTCAAAACTTAAAAAACGTTTTGATGAAATTCATAGGCTTTTTTTTTATCTAAAACCACCGAAAACTTCGAAAGAAAACATTTTTTGAACTATTAACCCTACACACTTGAGGGGTTCCCGGAAAAATGCACTAAATTGCACTGAACAGTGGCGCAGTTCCGGCAAGTCCTAAAAAGAACTTACGCAATAGAATTCCACAAAAAAAGGTTAACATCCGCATATAACAAATACCCCTTGACGCTTTTTTGTGGAATTCTATTACGTTAGTTCCCCTTCAGCATCTTTGAAAGTGCGAGTGCATATTTCCGGTCACCCGCTTGAGGATAGATAAAATAAGGGAACTCAGCTTAAATAGACAGTCATCTCTAAATTCACATGCTGAAATTCGATTTTTTTACATATACATACATGCATATGTATAGCATTGCTAAAAGGAAATGTTGCTGTTGACACATAAACACGGGTTTGCAAAATCAAAGATGTCGAGAGGATGCAGTTTGGATGTTTTTATAAAATATTAAAAACATCATAATTTAAACAAGAATATTTTTAATTAGCATTTGATTTTTTTATAAATATTTGAACTACAAATATTAGGATACATATTTTTTAAGTAACGAAAAAAGGTCGTAAAAAAAAACACCGCGCTGGTTATTTTTTTTATTTGGCACTAAACCACTGCCCATAAGGCTCAGTCCATCCCTGCTCCCAAATCCAAACTCCATTTCCGATTTATTAAATGGCAACGAATGACAAATGTCGATCAAAGAAGCGCAATGACGCACTGCAGAAACAAAAGCAGAAAGTTTCGATGACCTAAGCTGGGCGATTGCATGAAAGTGAAAGGTCACGCGGATCGATCCAGCGCTTCTCCAACCGTGTAAAAAAAAGCAACGGAAGCACGAACCGTCTATTTTTAGCATCGGCGATCACGGTTCTCGGAACTTAATAAGCACATCGTGAAATTTTCGGGAAATTTCAATTGCCACACACCGTTCGCACCGGTTTGAAGGTATCGAACCCGGCTCTCGTAGTACTTACATATTTGTAGTAAACGGTCGAGCATGCAACTGAAGCCAACGAAACGTGTCCACACGCAACTTCTGGATTTACCCAGACGGATCTATAATAAAATGCTAGGTTGTTGCGCAAATCGGTAGTCTACCGACCGTTGGATAGCTCGAAAATGGTGAAAGTGTCGTTAGTTAGATCACATCAACGATGCGAGCTCTCGCGTAGAATGAGTGTGTTTTGATTATGGAGCAAGGTCAAGATTAGTCGAGTCTTTGTTGATTTATTTTTATTTTACATACATATTTTCACATACATATATACAAATATACCAGGAAGGCTTAACAGGTAAGTCCCAAATGCGCCTTCCTGGTCCATATAATTATTACATAGATACATGTAAATCTAAATATCTGACATATATGGTCAGTATACATATGTATATTACAAACATGGTATTAATACGATGAATAACTTTCATGTAACAATACGAATTTTATATTCGATAAACAACCACAGAGACATCTATGGTGAGCAATATGGCGAAACCTAAGATATAACAATAACTTAAGGTTCGCAACAGAAAATTGGGAAGGAAACGCCAATTTTACAGGAATCGTTTCAAGAAAATCAGAAAAATTGGCAAATTCTGATAAGAAACGATCGACCAAGACAAATCAAGATCTGGCCAACAGCGAGACTTAGCGGGGATTCGAACTCGTAACATCAAGTACGAAATAATTCAACATTCACCACTAGACCACGCTGCTGGTTAATGTCTTAATAATGCTTGATGTCTGTCTGAAGTCTAATTTTCTTTTTCAATTGTGACAATTTTGTAAGAAGTAGTCTTACTTATATGATCATAAGGCGAAACTTCGCCTTATTTACTTAGATCTATATCTATGTACATATAAGCAGTGGTGTAGTGCTAAATAAAAAAAGTACCATGGTGTTTAATTTTTACGACCCCCCCCCCCCCCCCGCTTTTTTTGTTACTTAAAAAATATGTATCCTAATATTGGTAGTACAAATATTTATAAAAAAATCAAATGCTAATTAACATGAAAAGTCAATCAAAATGGTCAGTTAGTAAGTTATTATTTTTTTCACTATAATAATATATAGTTCTGATGATTCGATTTCGGCATCATTCAAAGTGTCTATAATTTTTTCAATGGGCTGATTTAAAAAAAAAGGTCTGCACTCAAATGGGTATTTGAGTGAGGATACGTATTTGTAGTCACCAAATGTTAAAACGAGTACGTTTGGTATACAAACTTTTATATGAAATATAAGCAAAAATATTTTTTAATTGTACTCGAAAAATATTTTTTATATCAAAGTACCAGGGAGGCTACCTGACCCGACTACACCACTGCATGTAAGTAAAGATAGATATTAGCATTGTCTGCAATAAAAAAATGATATATAAACCTGAGATTATATCTAGCATATACATACTTACATTGATGGATAGAGCAAGAAAGATGCTTTGTAACAATAATAGTAAGTTGGCCTGGTGATTTACAGTCAGTCCTTATTATAGAAAAACTATTCGAAAATTTATTTACAGAAAATTTATTTACAGAGACTTACATAAAATGTATAACCCGTGATGACTAAATTACATTTCGTTTCAGTTTTGCATTGCATTTTGGGCAAGAAATACAATATTGTTCGTGCGTATAGCGGTAGAATTTGACTTTTATTTTTTGTTAGTTTTGAGTTCGTGTTTCGTATTTTGAAATATTTACATCAATGAAATTCGTAAGTTGTTGATATTATTAATTTGTTTATGGAATACGTATATATTTTATATTAATGGAAATTTGTATTTTTCAGATGATGAAAGTAATTATATGTATTTTATTATTTTGATCGTTTAAAAAGGTTGAGTTTGTTTGTTTAGCTATGATTTTTTTTATGTCATGTTTATTTATTTGTCTTTTCTTTATTTAAGTATTTTTAATTGTAAAATTTCATGTACTTTTTTCCTTTTGTCCTTTCTTAATCTTTTTAGCACACTCGTCGCTTTTGGAGCAATCTGTTAGACGAGTGTGCTTGATTAATTGATAATGTACAATAAAATAAAATTATCAACGTCATTTTATGGACAGTAAAACTCACAGTAATATTATTAAAGACCTTGCATTGAATTATATTGTAATAATAGTATAAAGTTTAATAATAAATAATTTTTAAAAAATAAAGAAATTATTTTACGTCTTTACAATGTAACAACACATGCGACTGCATATCGACTATAATTCTAGTGATTATATCAAAGCAATAGAAATTAAATAAAATTCCTATACACTCAGGCCTCTTTTTATACGTATGTTGATGCGTTCCACGGGATACCGCATAAAAAACTTAACTTACGTATAAAACGTAGAGATGTGTTCCAAAAATTATAAAATAAAGTAGGGATGCTTTTCATTGTGCTGGTTAATAAAGTTACCGGATTTCTGTTAGTTACCGGATTACTGGTTAATAAATACCGGATTCCCCACGTAGCGTATGTAAACAACTAATACAACGGTGTAACATTATGGTAATAACCAGAGGTAAGCGTTGGCTGGGTGCTTTTCAAATAACAATAGACTGCTCTATTAGTATTTAAAGCAAGAGAGCAAAAAAGCATGGTTTTTCTAAGAAATTGACAATAGTGAATCATTATTTGCACAAAAAGCATCTTTCGAACGCTGATCTTTAGTAATAACGTCCGAAATTATTGTTCAGAATTTTTATACATTATAAACCGCTTAAAAAGAGACCTGAGTGTATGTATAAACATACATATATACGTAAAGTCTTCATTTATTCATGATTGAGGAACGTGATTGTGAATATTATTGATTGTAACAAATCCGATCAGATTTTTGACCTACGGACTTACCTTCGGTACTACCATTTATACAAAATAGACTACCGGTATTACCGACATATAATAATTTCAATTTTATGTTGAATTGTTTTTAATTAAGAAGAAAACGTTGCATTAAACGTTTGTATGGATTAATCGAAAAATGAATCAGCACTTAACAACATTTTTGACCCGCTATTCAAAGGAGTGGCTAAGTATATCATAAATATAAAAAAAATCAAAGGTGAAGTATCTTATTTATAACTGACTGCTAACAATGAAAAGCCATCGTCACCTTCGATCACATCGATTTTTTTGGAAACCTATTTTTTTTTAATTTGACAATTATTTGTATCCATAATATTTAAAAACTAAAAACATCCTTTCCACATAAAAATTCTTCAAAGCAAGGAGCATGCAATAATTTATTTACCTTTTCGATGATAGGTAATTCAAATGGTGTAGAAGAACTCAACATATTATTTTGATTAAAATAATTAACGATTAACCGAGAATTAATCTACAGTTACTATTTTATTGATAATTAATTAAATTTTATTAAACTAATAGCTTAAATAAATCTATACCGGTAAATATCGGTACTACCAGTAGTATGGCATTTATTTTCGGTAGTACCGGTAGTGATAAATTTTTGAACTTTTATAATCTTTAAACAGGTTTTATCCCTCTTACTCCTCCCACGCTTCTAACCAATTCAGACTCACCTATGTATTGTTAAATTTACAATATAATTCAAGCATTTATTTCATTTTCAACAGACGGTATGTACTATATTATCTAAATTTCACCTAAAATTTAACCAGTGATTCACAAATTCTTCATAAAATAAAATGCATTGTTACTATTCATATTTACACTACGCTGACATTGAATGTGTATTAACACTACAAAGCCTTTAACATACCTATACAAAAATCCAACTTCATTCATGATCTCCAATTTCCCCATGAGAACATTACGCAAAATCAATACACTACAAACGTGACATCACGAGGCAACTTATGAATGAAATCAACATCACAAAATCACATCATCATCCCCTCCCACCCACACACGAAAAATCATTTTCGAACGGAAGTAGGCCTTGCGACATGCGAGCTTTTGTCCAGATCCTCCTCGCGAACGCGGTATATAACATTGGCGAGGCTTTGACGACAGCATCATTCTTCACAGTCCTGTCGCAAAGACAACAACAACAACAGACACAGGGTGGGGAGAAAGTGAGGGGTGTGTGGTATTCAGTGGTGGGAAACTGCAGACATATAAAGTCGGATGAGAGCCGGCTGCTGACCAGTATCTGACGGAGTGCATCGAGCGATCTCGCTACCGTTTTTGTGTTGTGGACTTTTTTATTCAATTATTTTTTGAATCATCGAGAGTGCATTGATCTTTCGCAACTTTCATTGGAGTGTGCATCGGAGATAGTGGTTAGTGCAGTTTTATCATTATTATTATTTTTGGACGCGTCCGTGAAAAGCTCGATCATTTTCTAGGTGGTTCTTTTCCATCCAATTTTTTAATCATCCCGGTTTTCTTTTGTTTGCTAAGATTTGATTCAATGATTTAAAAGCTAGCTGTGTTCTCACTTTGAAAATTTCATTGATGAATTTCAAATTTGAGAATTTTAAACTAAAACAAATCAAAAGTACTAGTATAAATCAAAATATCCACACTTTTTAATTAACACACTATATTTTTGACCGAATAGTTTAATTTGCATGCTATACAATTTTAATTTAAATAAAAAAAATAAGTTTCAGTTTGAATTGTACTAAATAAAATCTCAATAAATTTTCCATAGCTTTTAAATGATATAAAAAATGGATAAAGTGAAAAGCTTACTATTAATTAAAGTTTAATGAATATCGGGCAAGAACTTATGCAATCATCTAATTTGTTTCTTTAAATAAAAATATATTTAATTATGCTTTGAATCGAATGTTAGCAAAATATTCATATTGATATATTTATGATTGGTTTTATATAAAAACAAATATAAAGGGCTACATTAATATTTCAATGATTTTAGTTTATTACAAAACAAATATTCGAATTACTTATAATTTGAATTAATTGACTACTCAAAATTTTCCAATTTATTCATTGTGCAGTCTTCGTTCTGATTACATACAAATAGCCAACAATTGTACAACAAAATTCAGAAAATTTCATATTAATTGTGTAAATATTTCGTATATTTTTGTGTGATGGAAAATTGCGAACAAATGAAACACTCAATTTCGATTATTTTTAAATTTCATAATAAAAAACAAATACATATATCGGATTTCAAACAATGTAATTTTGTAATTAATATTATGTCATACAAACAGATGTATTGTATAAAACAATTACATATATAAAGAAACAATAATCTTTAAAGGGAATCAATGCTCCAAAGCATCATTAATCACTTTTCTGACTACTATACATATGTTTATGTATCAAATTATAATGAAACTTCAATCAATCTTACGCTCAAACTAACAAATCTGACTTCTTAGTATATATGTATGTACATATGTATTGTATATAACTTGTTACAATCTTACGTCGATCGTCGTAACGTCATATTATTACATAACATAAAATCGAATCGTCAAGTTTGAATTCATTTGAATGCGTTGGTAAATAATTCAGTACAAAAGAAATGCATTCTGTGGTCCATGGCGATGATTTTATTTTCCACGTACCGGCCATGGTCACGGCGAAACTTTCACTTCTCGACAGAACCATCTGCTCTGCTCTCGCGTTTACAAGTATACATGTACCAGACTTGCTTGTCTCTTGCACAACCCAGCAGCTAATTCACACCCAACAAAAGGCACGAGACAAATCATACGCACAATGGATGCAATTTGACGACTCGTGAACGCGCGTTTAGTGTGTGTGTGTGGTGCAATGTAAACATTGACTGGAAATGACCCAACAGATTCTGCTAAATTATTATTAAATCCTGTTCGAAATCTTAGTAATCTACATAAAATCACCTATATATGTATATTTTTGCCATTGAACTTATAATTACTTTTAAAACTACTTTGCACTATCGTACAGAAATACTTTCTGCGTCTACGCAGAAAAATTGCATACAAATGTTATTATTCCGAATTCATCGAATCATTTTATATCAATACTGGAAATCAAAATTTTTAAAATTTTGGGCATCCCTCAACTTTCTCTATTTTTTTACTGCTATTTTTGTCAATCAAGAAAGTAACCTAGTTAATCGCAGACCAGGAACTTTATACATTGATGATTCTCATAAAAGTTTCGAATTTTAAAGATTCTCTCTAGCCTTTTAGTTGACATTTTATCATGTGATATACATTTCGTTTAGTAAAAGATGTGCATTTTATAAAAAAAAATCTGAACTCAAAATCATTTTGATTTAGTATTTAAAATAATGCCTGTTTCTTTTGATTAATTAATCGTAATGCCATCAAATTATACATATGAAATCAAAAACTATAACTAATCTAAATTCGTTCCGTGTAAATAAGTATAATCTAATTACCAATTTTAATCATGAGTAATTGCTTTCTTTCTGTACTCGTATATACCATATGTTGCTCGCCGTGTGATTTCTTTCCCAATCGAAATCATCTCCATGGGAATTTTCAAACAATCGTCGGTTAATTTCACTATGAGTTTTCACGTATTTTCACCTGTTGAATTGTTTTAGTTTCGTCGTAGTTGTTTTATTTGTACGAGTGCGAAAATTCAACGCCTATTTGACACGCCAAACTTTCTTCGGACGAATGCGAAATCTTCTCCGCGAAATGACAATGGACTGGGTTGGATTTAAAACAATACCATTGTTTCGCTGTAAAAGAGCAAATGGTGAAAATGGTCAACAACTAAAGCATCATTGCGATAAAAGCAATTGAATTCATTCAAAGCTATCTACGAACGCTTGCAAGTTTCTACGCGAGATATCTATGCCTCATAGAAATATCTCAAAAGTATCAAAAAAACGCCGCTTTCACAATTTACATAAATCGAATAATAATCTATGGAGTCATATGAATTTTTATCAATTTCATAAACGTCATTAAAACTTTTCCTTTTATTATAAAAAAAATATATGTGACATTGCCTACGCATACTTTGCACAATCATCCATAGAAACATTCAAATTTCATACACCTACACATTTTTGCGTAGAACTTCTATACAATGTAAATTTTGTAACGATTCTCCTTTTTACACAACTGTTGATATGTATACATAACAAATTAGTTTAAATGATATTGCAACCGGTCATATTTTGCATCGTTCGATTTTATTTCGCTACATGCTAATTTAATATAAAATATTTCATCAGATATTTAAAATAGGTAATACATTCACGACTTTATACTGTCATTTAAAATTAAATCGAATTGCTTTATATTACATAATCCTAACATTTTTTATTGTAAATTATAACTTTTATGAAATTTTAAAGGCTAATCTTAATTTGTGGCGAACGATCTCTCTTACAACTAATTAAAAACATGAATTATGATCTGATTGTCACATTTACATATATGAATCAATACAGTTTTTTTTTTCTTCCAATAAAATAACCACAATTTACAACTGAATAATAATTTTATTACTTTTGCAATCAAAATTCAAATGAAAAGTACAAAACACACTTTCCATGTAATAAAAACGAAAGTAAAGCAATCATCATTCGTTCAAAGTCATACTTTATGAGAACGAAAGGGAATATATATGTAAGTACATTCCATTAAATTTGAAATCATGAAAAAAAGCGCTTTGATGCAATTGAATCATCATCATCATCATCATCCGACCACGATCAGGATTCGGCTGCTCTATATACATATACGGTACTTCTGATTCTACCAAAGTTTCAAACTTTCACAAATTGAAATCAATCATACGAACATTTAAAATCTCTCACATATAATATAATATAGTGGTACAATTTCTAAAGATTCCTATAAGTTTCATATTCACCTCCTGAAATAACATTTAAATTTCATAGACTTTGAATGTGACTCATTAGAATCCAAAATTGATTTCACTAAGTTAGTACCTGTATTCGACCTTCATTTTTTTTTTCCAGTTGAACTCTTCCTTTTTTTTATACAATTGAGCTTAAATATATAGATATCAACACTCTTCCATGTACTTCTATTCTTCCATTATACTATGTACATATAACTCCTCCCCCAAAAATATTTAAATTTTAATTAAGAATCATCTTAAATTTTCACGAAGTTTGTTTGTTATTGGAAATCGACCGTCCTTAGTCACATCGGATCGTCATCGAATTTCACTCGACAAATCTTGCAAATTAGCGTTGTGCAAACAGCGATCTTGCCATATTGGCGCGAAAGTGAAATTGGCGGCAACCTACGCGCCCAAAAAAGTCCTGCCCACATCGAATCAATTGCAAAAGATACGTCCGCAAAAAGGATACTAGATTACACCCGATTAGCGTGGGTGTGATATAATGACAATTGGGCATCGCCGGATCGAACCGATTCGAATCGTTACGCCAACCGGTTACGGTGTTCGCAAAAAGAGAGCACACGAACTTCAGGCACCAACCAGTACGTGACTTTCCTAATAAGCGCTCGTACAACTTTTACTTTCATTGTTTACCGGCCGGATATTCATGAGAGTCAACAACCGTTGCATAACTTATTCTCTTGTAAAATTTCAGATTCGACATGAAGTCCACGTTGGGCATTGTCTGCCTAGTCTTGGCGCTAGCTACGATAGCATGCGCTGAAGAAAATAAGGGGTGGTCCTGGGGAGGAAGCAGCAGCAGCAGTAGCGACATCAACAGCAGCCCCAAAGATCCCATCGAACCCACAGCTGAAGATTACGAAGCAGCTGAAACCTCATACGAACCGGTTAACGCAACATCAGTCGACAATGTAGTAGATACAATCCTCGTTTCTAACCGTCAAGGTAGAAATGTTGAAGGATTGGACGAAATCTACCAAGATCCCAATGTTAAACAAGCTCTGGATTCTGGGGATGATACCCAAGCTAGGAACGTCATAAAAGATCGCTTGTGCCGCCTTGGATTGATGCAGGTATTATAAGCATGTCAGTTGGCTTAGCTTGCTCAATTTTTGTTTACTTTTTTATACTAATACTTCCATTATTACAGTGCGAAGATGAATCTGTAGATCCTAAGCGTTCCTACGTAGCACCTGAAGATTTGATCTATGCTCAACCCGTCGACATTAAACCAGTAGGTCGTCCGATTGCTTCGATTCCCGTCCGTGGCCCATCCAGAGCTTATGGACCTCCCAAGCCTATCTCTCTGAATAATGGACCTCCACGTAAAGTTGGCTATGGAGGACCTCCGTACAGGCCAGGATTTTCTGGGCCTCCTTCAAAATACGGCCCTCCAATTCCAGGTCCCTATCCAGGCCCCTATCCAGGTCCAGGAGGATTCTCTTCCAGTTCTCTCAATAGCTTTTCATCATCATACGAAGGATCTTCAGGTCCGTCATACTTGTCAAAACCTCCAGGTCCAATCTACGACGGCCTGGTTGAAGCTGAAATCCCATATGAATTCGAACGTCCCATCAAGCCTGGTTTTAATAAGGAAGTCAAAATAGGCTCAGCTAGTAGTTTGAGCGAGATTGCAGCAGTTCAACAGCATGTTCACCATCACTATCACCATGGTGATGATAAGAAACAAACTCTGATCGTAAACAATCCTGTACCTGTCGGAGCTGAAACCCACCATCACTCTACCTCGCTAACTTCTGGATTTGGTTCAGCCAACAGCGGATTTGGTGGAGCTAGTAGTGGTTTGAACGGTGCTAGTAGTGGATTCAACGGTGCCAGCAGTGGATTCAATGGAGGTAGTAGTGGATTCAACGGAGGTAGCAGTGGATTCAATGGAGGTAGTAGTGGATTCAACGGAGGCAGCAGTGGATTCAGTGGAGGTAGCAGTGGATTCAGTGGAGTAAACAGCGGATTTGGTGGAGTAAACAGTGGTGGATTCAATCCGGTTAATTCTGGCTTCGGATCATCAGGTGGACTTTACAGCAGTGTAAAACCTGTCTATGAAAACTCAGGTCCTGGATATTCGGGTGGAGTATACAAAGGGTCATCTCAAAATCAAGCTGGAGTATACAATGTAGGCTACGCTTCAGGCTCCAGTTATGCTCCTGCATCTGCAGCTTCTAATTCCTTCGGAGCATATTCCACCAACAGCCAATTTTATAAAAAAGAGCTGAACACGTCTCCAGTCAACAATAACTTGCTGGGTTCTGGAACATATTCGTCTTCAAGTCAATATGGTGGTCAGTATGGATACAACGGACAAGAGAGCGGACGTGCTGAAAATTACGATTGCGTATGCGTACCTTATGACCAATGTCCCAGCCAAGACATTGTTGGAAGGAGAGACGATCTGTTCCTACCAATCGATCCGAGAAACTTGGGAAAAGATATCGAAGCTATAACCGATGATAAGGTGGTGATTACAGACGGCAACGGCACAATGTCTGTGGTAAGAGTGGCCAAGAGCGCAAAACTTGAAAATGCAACGATCTCCGACAGTAACGAAAGTACCAAAAAGATAAGCAAGAGAGAAGCAAATGACAAAACAAGCGATTCCGTCAATAAGGCAAATATTGCACCGGTAAGCGATTTGAAATCTTTTGCTTTAAACAATTTTTTCCCTACGCTTTTTTTAAATTTCAATAGTTTAGAAGCTAATTGTTTTACTTCCGGTTACGGGCCATTTAATACTGCTAATCATGCATAAATGTGGATCATAGAAAGTCTATCCAATAATGCTCCATCGACTGGGCAATTATTATTGTTCAATATATCATTAACAAATCATTTAAAAAAGCGCTTTAGGGCAATTGAACTCTTAAAAACATGTACATACATAAAAATTGACTGTTTCTGTACTAACTTTTTCTTATAAATCTATCTCTAAATCCTCTTACATCAAAACGTTACTACTGACCTTTCTTACCCTTTAAACTAGTGGTGATCAGGAAAGAGTCTCAGAATGCTAAATTTTGGGATTATAACTATTCTGCATTCTGAAACTATTCTTAGGCTAACACTGAGCTTTGCTGAGCAGTGATAACCCAAAAGTTTCAGTATATGAAATTCAAAGTAATAACCAATCGTTCAGGTAGGTTTTATAATAAACAATGATGAGCCAAGTTTTTATTTATAACCAGACGAATGTACTAAAAAAGTTCTATTCCCAAATTTTGGCATTCTGGTACAATTTCCTATCCTCAGACCTATTCCTGACCACCGCTATTTTAAACGCTACGTTCGGAATATGATTAATAGTTTTGTTTTTGTTCTCAAACTAAAATGTGAAAAATTGTGACCATACAGTTTAAATGATTAACACCGTGGTGGACGACGATCGAAACAAAAAATTGTTAAGTACATTTTAAGATATTATAGAAATTCCTTGAAATTCATGTGATTCGAAATTTCTTCAGCGCCAATCCGGCTCTGATGACGACGATCCTCGAGGCCTTTTGGGTAAAAAGATCCAGCCCACCTTCGGTGTCTCGTTTGGACTTCCTCACTCTTCTCACTCCGGCTACGGCGGCTACCCCATCAATCCCTACGGTCCAAACCCCTTAGTCAACCCTTACGGATCCTCGATAGGCGGTGGTGGTCTCAATCTGGGTCTCATAAATGTCGATCCCTTAGTTTCAGTGCAAGTGACCAAGAACGACTACGGCGAAAAAGTCATAAAACCTCTGGTCAACTTGCACGTGACACCCAACGACCAACTAGTGCACAAAGTGGGCTCGTTCTTTAACCACAAAAAACAATTGCTATTTAACAAACCATTCTTTGGTGGGCATGGAGGCTTTGGAGGACAAGGAGGCTTTGGAGGACAAGGAGGCTTCGGAGGACATGGAGGTTTTGGAGGTGGGTATGGAGGTGGACATCCTCCTCCAGGATATGTACACAACCATTACCACTACGGGCCAATAAGACCTCCACGTCCTCACCAACCGCATTACGGACCACCTCAACATCACGGTCCTCCACCATTCCACGGTGGATACGCCTATCCTGGAGTTTACAGAGAAAACGACTACGACGAAGACGGTCCTACAGGTCCAACAGGTCCTACAGGTCCTTACATAAACGACGCTGATGATATCAATCCTTACACCCACTCTGGTGGCTTTTACGGTCGTTCCGTAACAGATAACAACAATCAAAACTATGCTCAAAATTATAACTCCTACAATAGAATCCAAAGTGACCAAGCCCAAGCTCCAATCCAATCCGACGAAGGTGGTCGTAATGTTAAATTCCCTAATAGCCGCCGTAGGCGTGACACTTCTGAATCCGTCACGGAGGCAAGAAATAAAGCCGAAAAGGTAAACCGCATGCAATAAATAAATTAAGCAAAAATCAGCAGGCATATGGTTCATCGGTACATTCGTTTGAATTTGTATTATAGATAAATGCACGCATGACTTATCTGCCTGTACTAAAAAATATGCAAAAAGAAAATGCTGCACATAGTTTTATCATGCTCTCTATATCTTTCTATTCCTTTACAATTATTAACACATTACTTAAATTCACTTAACTGTATGTAGCTTTAAACGGTGCGAAATTTTCATAATCTGCATATAATTTCAGCGTCAAGCGTTCTATCAGCCTCAGCAACAGTGTGGGCCTCGTCAAGTTTGCTGCAAAAGACCATACAGACCCCAACAAGTAGCAGTATCCAACAGAGGACAATGCGGTGTGCGTCACTCCCAAGGAATTAACGGAAGGATAAAGAATCCAGTATACGTCGATGGTGACAGTGAATTCGGAGAATATCCTTGGCAAGCAGCCATATTGAAAAAAGATCCTAAGGAATCCGTATACGTATGTGGAGGCACTTTGATCGACCATCTTCACATCGTTACAGCAGCCCATTGTGTAAAGACGTGAGTGTTTCAAATACATCATCTCTTATCCTCTTTCATATTCCTATACTTTGATCCATTGCTATCTAGCACGATCAAACTGGTCAAATTGCATTTCTGATGCTACGATCCGGTCTTCTTTATTAATCTGAAACCATTTGGTCTGCTATCAAAGGAAGCAGAGTACTATTCATCAAATGAACTGCCTATCTTAATCTAGACTAGCCAAGGGCTATCACTCTCTTCCAAAAAGAAGTTGTATAGTTGCATGGTTGTTTCTTATCCTACTATATATTAAATAACTATTTATTTCAGATATACTGGCTTTGATCTGAGAGTACGCTTGGGAGAATGGGACGTAAACCACGACGTGGAATTTTATCCATATATTGAAAGGGACGTCGTATCCGTACACGTGCATCCTCAATACTACGCTGGAACTTTGGACAACGATCTAGCCATCCTCAAATTGGACCACCCCGTCGAATGGACCAAGTATCCTCACATCAGCCCAGCTTGTCTACCTGATAAATTCACAGATTACACCGGATCTCGATGCTGGACTACCGGCTGGGGCAAGGATGCTTTCGGAGACTTCGGAAAATACCAGAACATCTTGAAAGAAGTTGACGTACCTGTCATCGGACACCAACAGTGCGAAGCTCAACTGAAACAGACTAGGCTGGGATATCAATACCAATTGAACCCTGGATTCGTCTGCGCCGGTGGTGAAGAAGGCAAGGATGCTTGCAAAGGAGATGGTGGTGGACCAATGGTGTGTGAACGTGGAGGAAGCTGGCAATTAGTAGGAGTCGTATCCTGGGGTATTGGTTGCGGTCAAGTTAATGTGCCTGGAGTGTACGTGAAAGTAGCACACTATTTGGATTGGATAGCTCAAATTACCGGCAGGTATTAGAGCTCATCCCGATGTGATATATGTAAAAGCTTTACACTTACATACGTTGAAACAGTTGAAATCATCGAATCGACTGATTATTTTATTTTATGATATGTCTAGTTGTTAATGTGTAATATTTATTAATGTTCGAAGTGCTGTATTCACTTTAATCATCGTTTTGGACTGTCGCTTTGATATATGTAACTATCATTAGACGACTAGTCTGAAAATAAGTGTAAAATGCGTTAGCATGTCTTATTTATATAACAAAAATGCAATAAATTAATTTAATGTTTTTACAAATTAACATGCCTTTAATTTATATATAAACTGACCCAAATTTTGAATGGAAGATTTAAGCGAATATTATGAGACAGCATAAGGATGTCGTAAAAGTATTGCCTAATAGTTGAGTATATAAAAAAATGAAAGTGGTTGTGCAAGAGGAAGCTGTGCAGAGAAAGGCAGTTGGTTCCGAGTATTACTCACAACTTTAAATGCATGTGTATGTTAAACATTTATGACCTCATTACAATGTTATGAAACTTTCAGAAGCCAAATCAATTTTAAACAAAGATTTTAGAACTGAGTAAGTAAATAGCTCTGATTCTTCTAAATTACATACATACATACATACATATGTACATATATGTATATATGTACAAACATATATGGCCCGAAAATTTTTGCTTCCTTCAAATTTTCCTATCTTAGTCCAGTTGCCATCAGTGGCGTAACTACTATGACGTGGGGTATGCGGTGTATGCGATACCTTAGAGTCAGAAGGATCTCCAAATATTAACATATAATTAAAATAAATAAAAAAATATGAGAAAATCAATTCACCATAATTGAAAACAGGTAGAAGTATGTATAAAAAAATTCTACTTGCTCTGCGAACTTGCAATATTAGCATGAAGAATAATTGAAAGTCTTAATTAATATTTACTTACATAGCTGATAGTTAAAAGTCCTTAAGCAAGATCTTATTCTAATATCCAATCAGATCCCTCCCTACATAATCCTTCATTATTTCACATTAATTCCTGTTCTACCAACTATTCCTGTTATTCCTTTTTACATATGTAGGAAACTAGCATGACTTGTGCTATTACGAATCAAATCCAGTGATCTCATCGTCGATCCTGTACAAACATGCATAACTCAAGGGCAACGTCCCCTTCGACCGTTCCAGAAGAATGAGTTTATCGCTCGATCGTAAAACGAACGAAACCCAACAGTGATGTCATCAGGATACCGTAACACGTGTCTTAAAAAGACATTTACTCGTGGCACACGACCGCATTCTTAAACGAACGACGTCCTCGCGCTGACCCCACAGCTATAAAGCACGCGCCTCGAAAATAGGTCAACACGTGTCCCCAACACACGTGTCCTGGAAACGAAGACAAAGCATCTGCACGCGGTACGCTTCAAGCCAGAACGTATATAAAGCGACGCACCAGCTCTCAACACCAGAGTGAACCTCTGGAGTTTAACCAGCTCACTTCTCCGAAGCTCAACCTATTCGTACATACAATAACCATTGTAACAATTGAACAAAAATAAACGATCCTCTTACAAACTACACAACATGTGTTTCGTTAGGCCGGGATGCGGTCAACATACCTTCCCTGCCTTACACATACATATGAACATAGATCTTGTTCTTCTCTTACCAATATTCCGCCTCATATTGATCCATATTATTGTTCCTTTCCTAGCTTAAAATTTCAATTATTTGGTCATCATTCCCAATGTCACATATACTCCATATCTACCACTATTTAATACTTTTCTTTTGTTTATGTTTTATTTTTAAAAACTTTTTTGGTATCAATGTTATATTATGCATGTTGTGATGCTGCTTGTTTCTATAAATAAATACACAAAATAAGTTCAAGACTGGCAGTTTTTGAATTTTGATTGTCCTTGTAAGTCATTATATCATTTATTTTCTGCGACAACTTTCTGCTTTATTTTTTATAGATCTTATTTGTATTGATGTTCTCTGAAATAGTTCACTTTACATTGGCATGTGCTTTTTTATTTTATTATTTTTTTCAATTTCCATGGTTATCGCTGTTGAAGTAAGCTGATGCTTTCATATCGAAAAAACCTTAAATTTGTGCTTTTCTAGATCTAGTGATTGAGTCTACATATACGTTAGAATTTATTTTTTTTATTATTCGGTGATTTCTTTATCAAGTTTTTAGTAAACCGACTAAGCGAAATTTCAAGAAATTTGTAAGTAATCCGTCTGGAATGATCTCTGAGGATCCCCACTGCATAGCATGTCGATGCATGGACGCTAAAAAAGAGAAAGGAACATACTATTAGATGCCTTCGAAATGTGGTGTTGGAAGCTGATTCCATGGATCTCAAGATGCACGAACATCTCCCTCAAAGAACTGGCAATTTCAGAGACTCTCCACAACATGTAGAGTAAAATGTATTCTTTCCTATTTTATTTATATTACCAGGAAGGATGTGGAGAGTCTAGAGACGCTGGTAGTTACCGGAATACTAGTCTTTAATTTAGTCTCCCATAAGATAGTCTCACCAAATTAAAACATTGTTTCAACTTGGCACATGATTTAAGAGTGGAGACGAATCGTCCACCGGATCCTAGATGATAGAAATGACCACGGCTTTCAGCATTCAGCACACGATAAAGAAGAATGTAAGCATTTTAGCTTAAAGAATAATATCAACGCAACTAGTTTTAGTAAATAATGATAGTTTTTGATTTAATTTTAAAACCAACCACGGGAGATTGGATGTGTTAGCCTTTTATCAACGTATTCTGTATGTCTTATTACTTTTATGGCGCTTTTTCAGTATTATTGCTTTGGGTCCATCATAACATCAAAGTATACTATCAAAGTTATTGCATTACCGTAATGGCATTTGTAAATAAGCTATATATATATATATATATATATATATGTCCACTTGGATCATAGAATAAAAACATCCTACTCGTGAAGTAGCAAAGGCGATTTTACATATTGCATATTATTTATTAGTTTCTGCTCAGGACGAACCAGGACAGAAATTCCCGGGAATGCACAGAAATTTTAATGTTCCGTGCCCGGAGAATTCTCGATGCCCAGGAAAATAATTCAATCAAACCGTTTTTTTAAATGTTATAATAAAGGTGAATGTACATATATCCTACAATGAAACAATTATGAAGCGAGTGTTCCCTTCTTGTATTGACGATTCCATATTGGAAGAAACACTTTTATTAGATTCTCATGATGAGACAATTATGTTTTACGATGAATGAAGAATTGAATTAACTGAAAGTTTTTTCCATTGTTGAAAATATTTTTGAAAAACCTACAAATAGGCTTTCAGATTCTCATGTAAATATTTTGGTATTCTTGAAGCTATTTCAAATAAATTTAATTATATAATTCCATTTTATCCTGGTAAATGATATATTGTAAACTTTTCTTTAATATTATGTAAATAAATTAATTTTATAGATAAAAAATAAATTAAATTGAAAAAAAAAATTATATCATATGTCCCGGGATCCTAAAAAAGCTACGTTCCGTATCAGAATTGAAATAGTTCAGGAAATAAATAAGCCTTATTCTATGTGTACTGGATAAATATCTATAGGTATACTAACTTAAAAATATTTTGATGTATATTTTTACATCCCGTTAATCATCTCCTATGAAACCAATGTTGAATAGTAAAAACTAAAAAAAAAGTGTATAATTATTTATTGACTATGCTTATAATAACTACGATTTATAAATGCTTTCGAATTTAACATATTTATTCATTTAGTGGTAATCCTTCGAAATATTTTTTACTGCTTGGCTTGTGAATATCGATGGGAAGCACTTCAGTATTCGTCGTATCTGTCTTGTATCTGTTCACTCTGGATCGATTCAAATTTAATCTCAGTTTTAGGTCAGGTGGCTGAAATTATCAAAAAATATAAGTTAAAACATGGAACACAACAATTCTACAATTAATTGAGTATTTTAATATGTATGTATATACCGGGAGTCCTTTTTGTGCATGGTCTAGTAAAATTATTTCTTTAAGCAACGGTGGGAATTCAATAAAAGCTGGGATAGTCTTATCCGGTAAGACTTGAGTTATTGTAGTATATTTTTCTTCCTCGTCTTTTGGTATCAGTTGATAGTCAGCCTTATACGAGCTACTCTCTATTTGAAACAATCCAGGATCTTTCCTACCTCGGAAAACTTTCTCCACCCATACGTGAACCTTGCGGAAGTTCTGAAAAACCAGATTCGTATTCATTTCACATGTTGAACAACGAGATCGTGTTACGAAACGAAAATTACCTGAGGAACATCTATTCCTGATTGTTTAATGTAGATTATATCGTTGGGTCTTGCTTCAACCTTAACAATTTTCATGTAGCTCAGTTCGGGGTAACGCTGGTACACAGAACGAATTATGATACGGCCCACGCCATAATCTTTGAGATTGCCAACGATCTCCCATAACGTCTTTCCCTTAAAATAATTGGTTCTTCCAACATATTTGAATACTGACATATTGACTGAAATATTAAAAAAATCAAATTTTACATTATCATCAATGATTTTATATGCATATACACATTTATGATCAAGTTTATCGTTGAACCAAGCCAACAATTAGAATAAAATCAACACCTACCGAACGTCAAGTGACAGTACCGCGCACATAACCTAAAAACCCTCGCGTATAGTCTAAAGAACAAAAATTACATCCTTATACAATTTCATAAAATAGTAAAATGCATAAAAATATAAAATTTGCTACGATAACTACAATTAATTTCTAAATTATTTCTTCACCACCTACATCAGAGGAGTTGCAGGAAGATCTTTTTTTCCTCTTAGATTTTATCTCTCACCTCTTTTTCCAATTAGAATATGGAACCATTTTGAGGCAGCTGCTGAATGATTTCCTAAGGCTACAAATTGTTTTGAAAGTTTTCACAACGCCTTAAGCTCATTATTTCATTGTAGTCACCCAAATATTTGAAAAATATTAGGTGGATTAAGATGAGATATAGCTTGCCAGCGATCAGAGAGACCAAGAAAAAATTCAGACTCCGGTGTATGTATAAACTGGGTGACCGTGAAAAAGTCGAAAATATTCGTTTATCATGCATACATATGAAAAACGGTTAGTATATGTATATATATCAGTGGCGTGCGGTAAAACTATCTCTCCCCCCGTCGTACATCCTCAATTAATTTGCGTGAGCAGGATACAACAGGAACAAGAGGAACAGGCTTTTCCTCCCGTATCCGGCGCGCGCACATTAAACAAGGCTGTGTGACAAAAAGAGAGATAATTTCACCGCATGCCACTGATATATATTATATATACATAGTACCGTTTACCATGCACCCTTTTTTTTTTGATCTTTCGACTTAAGATCTTTCGATTTTCGATCTTTGCCTTCCGATATTTGCTTTTTCGACCTTTTCACTTTCGGTCCCGTGAGGTAGGCCCGTATACATTACGTACCCATTCTGTTTTTTACAAGTTTTTTTTCTCATTAAATATTCGTAAGACAATTTCATTTATGTTTTCAATTCAACCTTTCAACCAAGCGCAAGTTTGGTTTTTTACATAAAAATTCGCTTTAATTTAAATATTATAAAATAGTAATCGGGCCCGTTTGTGGGCCGGGCTCTGGTTTTTATAGTACGGCTAGCGTTGTGAGCGTAAATTGTCGGAAATTACTCTAACCCATTTATCTGGTAGTCTGCGCTCATCATTGTTTTCATGATTGATTGTGATTTATGAGTGAAATTTTGATTAACTCTCTTCCATTTGGGCCTTATAGGGATGTTTTGTATTTGTAGTTGTTTCTAACATATTTATTGGAACTGGCTGTAGGTGCAAGGCATTCCTTATGCTATATTTTTTATTTGATATTTTTACTTAATCTGTTATTATTAAATGCTATTTTTTATGTTTATGTATTGATGTATTTATGTTTATGTTCAAATGTATTTTTTTTATATGTATAATTGATGAGTATATTATTTTCGTTATGTATTAATTTATGTTTAATTGTTATTTTGTTTTTTTTGTGTTATATTTTTTTGACCATTGTGGCGCTTTAGGAATTCCTGTTAGGCCACAATGGTCTGTTTAGAATAAATAAATAAATAAAATCTTACACAGACACACACACACACGCAGACAGACAGAATAGCGTCATTATATATGTACATATAAGGAATTTAGATAGAGATAATAATAAGCAAGAATACAATCTAGTAAATAAGGAAATTAAGAAGAGAATAGTCAGGGATGTCAGGGATTTTAACAGCAAGCTAATAGAAAATACCATTAAGAATAACCGTAGCCTGAAAAAGTGCAAACAGGATCTTTTCTTAGGCAAAAACCAAATGATCGCAATCAGATCAGAGAGCGGAGTAATAATTAGGAATAGAGAAGAAATCATAGACAGAGTTTACACGTTCTATGCAAAACTATACGAGAACGACAACGGCCAATTCCCCACTCTGGAATCGACACACGGCCAAAGGGTTCCTGCAGTATTGCCTAGCGAAGTAGAGGCCGCGCTAAAAACTGCAAAGAATGGTAAAACCCCAGGGGAAGATAATATTCCCATCGACTTACTAAAATGTGGCGGCCCCCCCCTAATTAATATCTTAGCTAGGCTTTTCAGCAAATGCATCCAGAACCAAGCTATACCAGAAGGATGGAATAACGCAACTATCATTTTAATACACAAAAAAGGCGACAAAAGCGATATCAAGAACTACCGACCCATTAGTCTACTTTCAGCGGTCTACAAGCTCTTCACGAAGGTTATTACAGAAAGGCTGAAGAATATCCTCGACGAGAACCAACCTATAGAGCAGGCAGGGTTTAGGGCAAATTTCAGCACAATGGACCACCTCCAAGTAGTTGGCGAACTAATCGAGCGCGCCAACGAATATCAACGGCCACTGTGCCTAGGTTTCGTCGATTATGAGAAAGCCTTCGATACAGTTAGTCATAATGCAGTACTTAACGCTCTAAAAACACAGGGAGTGCCGGAACCCTATGTGGGACTGTTAGCTACAATATATAAGAATGCCACAGCTTCAGTTAAAATTTTTTCAGGTACAGATAGATTTAGCATAGGAAAAGGAGTAAGACAAGGAGATACAATCTCGCCCAAGTTATTCAATGCGGTGCTTGAGGGAGTTTTCAGGAAATTGGATTGGGATACAGCCGGAGTAAGCATCAATGGTCGCTTTTTGAGTCACCTTCGGTTCGCAGACGATATAGTTTTAGTAGCTCGTGATTCAGCTGACCTACTTATCAGACTAACACAGCTGGACAGGGAAAGTAGAAAAGTAGGATTAAAAATTAACGTAGATAAGACTAAACTAATGTTCAATAGTTATTGCATGCCTGATAGCATCCCCTTAGATGATAAACCAGTAGAAGTAGTAAATAATTATTTATATTTAGGTCAAATAATTGACATGTCTGGTAGTAAAAATGAAGAGATAAAGAGACGTATGAAATTGGGGTGGAGTGCATTTGGACGGATGAATGCTGTTTTTAAATCAAAAATGCCACTCTGCCTGAAGAAAAGGATCTTTGATCAATGCGTTTTGCCAGTGATGACGTATGGATGTGAAACTTGGACACTGAACGCCAAGATGCAAAATAAAATCCAATGCACTCAAAGAAGTATGGAACGCTGTATGCTTGGCATAACGAGGAAAGACAGGAAGCGGAACACGTGGGTGAGAAATATGACAAGGGTAGTGGACATAGTGGATAGAGTGAAGAGATTGAAATGGCAATGGGCGGGTCACGTAGCTAGGAGGATGGACGAAAGGTGGACAAAAGAAGTGCTTGAATGGTACCCGAGAGAAGGCAAAAGAGTAAAAGGAAGACCGCAAGGAAGATGGGTGAACGAAATTAGGAAAATGTGCGGAATGAGATGGATGAGTGTTGCGCAAAACAGAGACGAGTGGAAGCGTGTTGGAGAGGCCTTCATCCAGCAGTGGATGGCGAATGGCTGTAAATGATGATGATGATGATTAGAGGTAGGATAGTCACAGTGCTATCCATTGTTCCATTGTTGTAAATCCTTTGTAAAAAAGGTTCGGCAAACCTTTAACAATGCATTTACAACCTTTGAACAATACATGGCCCCCTCGGGCTCCGGTGACTATATATGATGCCTGTACAGGTCGCCCTGAAGTAAAAAAAGGTATGACCCCTTAGTAATCAAGTGGCAGCAGTTGTACAGGAATATCAAAATCAAGAAGATAAATCAAGATTTTTCACCGAATGGCCAATATGGTGTGATTATATATACATATTAAAATATTATGGTTTAAAATAACTTTGTAGGATTAAGAAAAATGCAAAAGTGTATTTTCGGAAAAAACTCAAGGTGGGAACAGTACATTCTTTATCGTGTTTTATTAATTTTGGTTGATAAATTTTTTATTCTACGTAAATGTATTTAATAATATTTTTTGCCCGTTATGTCTGTTTTTCAATGTTTTTTTTTTTAATTTTATTCTAGTGATTATATACATATATTATATAATTATTTTATATTTCATTAACTTATTTTCGACATATTGAGATATGACAAAAATAAATGTTTTATTTTTAACTTGTTCTGATTGTCATTGTTCTGTTTCGTCAATTTTGTGATTGAACATGTTCTGTTTGATCCAGTTAATAAAAATTAGATAGTATATTTTAGCTCTATTACATATGATTCTCAGTTTGTTCACCGTGAAAATACAGAAATTTTATTATCTGAATAAAAATTACTTTGATTTCGAATGCTTTTATAATCATAGACGGGAAGCATTTTGAAAATGAATGAGATATATATTTTATGCCCACATCTTCGTTTTAGTTTTCGGAATTCGATTTCCTTTATTCACCTTGAATTAGTATAAATCATATCTGGAAGCCTCATATCTGTATGTACATATAAGCAGGGCTTTTTTTTGCAATGTATCGCACTGGAATGGCCAGAGAAATTTTATTAACATTTCTCTGGTTCCGGCACCTTTTTTTTTACTTTTTTACCCACTTTAACTCTCTCAACTTTCTCCAAATCCTCTAAATTAATATATTCTTAATTTAATATTTGATCATGATTAATTAATTAATGTAATAATCTCCATCAAACTAGTTACCAACATTCTAAAAAGCATAGTACTCTATATTTGTCATTTCCATTGACTTCTGCACTGCTGTCTTCTATTAGATGGGTGGTTTTCTATCTTTAAAATTACTTCTTTGCTATTTGTTGTTATTTTGTGCTAACAATATTATTAATGAGTGTTTGAAAGCAAGAAAAAATCTATATACAGGCTTGTCTGGATAACTGAACAAAATGTTTCCCTGGATAATGCTTAGAATTCATCATTGCAAGGTAATTAGAGTAATTTAACATAATTTTGACTAAAAAGCAAGAAACAACTTTTGACTACAATCTTCAGTCTTTAGAATGAAATAATAATAATTTTATTTCTATAAAAATAAATAATAATTTTTCTCATAGATAATTACCTACGTATATTACTTAATCTTATTCGTTTTGTAAAGAGGGGTGGAAATAGGATAGGAAAGTGTTTCAAATGAAAAGATATGTTTAAATTATTTAAGTCCAAACGTTTTATTTCATAGTGAAATATTATACTTTACATTATAAGTTATTACATTAAATAAGTTTAAATCTAAACGTATTCAATTATTTTGCTATCTACGAAATTAAATACTATTTACATTCTTATGGATCGTTCAACCGGAACAGTCTAACACAACTTCCTCAGGAAGCCAACTCAATTTGAGCATTATTTACTTTTTTTTGTCGAAGAATCTGCACATGTGATTTCTTTTTTTTATGTTTCGTTTTACATTTTTTTTTTCACGTTTATTTATTTTTTTTAATTAGAACATTTACATCGAATTGCAGTCTTAAATAATTCCTTTCGTGTTAGTATCGCATTATTATGTATATTAAATGTAATATTTGACATTTATTTTGACAATGAAAAATAATAAATAAATAAAAGCAGGAACATGTTGAAAAGTTAACTATTACGATTTATATATGGAAGTTCTTTTTTTCCAGTTTTGGATTTTAAATTTGACTATTATTTATTTAATAATATAAACCATTATTTAAAATAATTGATTCTGAAATCTTACAACAATTGTTCTAAAATGATATTCACTTTAGTGTTTCTTTTTTTTTTTATTTAATTTTATTTAAACCCTTTGACGGCAATTGCATTTTTAAAATATATAATATATACGCTTTCAGATTAACAATTATTTTTTTTAAATAGAAGATTTACCTAGCTATGTGTATCGTTTTTCAATAATTATCTTAGCATTAACTATTTAGAAGTGATTTATCACTAATACAATACATTGACATAGGTCCAAACTCCATCGGTAAGACCGCTGAATAACAGTTGAACTTATAATTACGTTAATAGTCTATTTTTTTTAATATATGTACGTCGACAATTTACGCATATATATAAATCATCAACATTGTTACTAAGCATTGCCCTTTATTTATTTTATTGTATCGCTTCGTTCTACTCGAATAAATAATTGATACTAATCATTTTTTATTTTTCAAATTTCAAAGGAAAAAGTTATTATTGCAAAATTCTATTAACACGAATCAAATTACCAATACAAAAATACGAAATAATAAATATTCTACTCCGGTATTTATACAACTTTCGACTACCGTTTCATTTGGACAGAATAAAAATAGCTAAAAATAAGATACAGGAAAAATCTATCAGTCTTCACAACACTTAAATATTACAATTAGATACAAAAAAAAATTATAACTTACATTACAAATAAGAAACTAATAAACGACAGAACGCAATACAAATTCGAAATTTGCAAAATAATTTTGGAAAGAACAAAAAACAAATTAAAAAGTGAATTTTTTCCAAATTTCTGCACTTATCGATAAAAAGTTTCCATTTATAATATATTACACAAGCAAATAATAGTTTCTCACTTGTGCAAATACTACAATGTGCACTAAAATTAAACATTGTACTATATAATCAATCTATAATATAAAATACTTTGAAATAAATGCACAGGAAATTTAGTTTTCATTAATTTAAATGCACCGAGATTTCCCTCATTTGAACAGGTCTGAAATAATACAAATTTATACTACGTCGCTATTCCTCAATAACACAGGTATGCGACGAGTCGACAAATCACCAAAAAAAAAAAAAAAACACAAATCCAAAACATATTACATTATCATACACATTATTCAACACTGCTCAAATTCACAAATCAACTTTTTAAGTCACTATCCATCAAGTGAAAATTCAAGGGAACTCAAAAAAGGAATGCTTATTTTTTTTAAAAAAAATCTCGGTTAAACAACGTTGATAAAAAGCTATGCAAAAAATATTTGCTTCAATTTTAACATAAAGTGTATATTTTTCTGTGCATACAATGCAATATTTACTCACTAATTCAATATTATCACTCACATTCGTATGATTTTTTTATCGATTGCCAATTCGAAAAACTACCTCCGACTGCCAAACAAAAACAATTAAGCTAATTAATTAAATAAATAAATATTCATCTGGCAAGACTTTAGGAATAAACGTGTCAAGGAGGGTAGTCAATCCTTTGTGGCAATCGCAGATATAAATTAGTTAATTAAATATTACATAACCATTTTTTTTAATAACGTCACCTTTCAGAGGAGATTAGGGGGTTCGAGGCAACACAATTTTCAATATTATAATAATAATGTACATAATTATACGCAGTGTTTATTATAACCTACGAATAGAACATTTACATGTGTAAACACACACACAAAATTTATTCTACTATTGGTAAATAATAATAATTAAAAACGAAAGATCGACTTATAAAATAAAAATTAAAAAGTTCAGATTGGTAATCTTTCAACCGTAAATGAACACATTCAGTGTTGTTTATATTTTATCATTGTATAAAATATCGGTCAGTATTGGATATGCGGCGGGATCGAAAGGACATTGCGAAGTTTGATTGGGATTTGAGCCGTTCGAAGTTCACAATGTGCTTTTAAATCCGCAGCTATTAGAGCGAGGCAAAATTCAACGAAAATATATGTACTAGAGAAAAGAACACAAATGACAATTTAGCATCTACTTATGTCTACGAAACTCATACAATAGCTATTACGAATTTTTTCTAAGAGCAGGACGAAACCGCTAATGGTAAATTTATTTTATAATAATAATAATCAAATTAATAATAATGATAGTATTAATGATAATAATATAATTAAAACTATTGCGTAATTAACCGGTGTATCTGTTTGACATTAAAAAATACTTAGAATATCAAAGCAGATCACATTATTTTATTAGCTCGCCACTCATCCGCTGAGTGGGTTCAGAATTAAAGGAACATTTTTATAGAGGCAGTTTGTAAAACTGTCAACAGTTCAGTATCACAATAAAAATAATCATCGTTCATGACCTTTCTTTCTATTTTTTTTAATTTTTTTCATTTTAATCAATATATACATACACGCAATTTGATGATTTAACAGCTTGGCTGTTTGCAACTATCATTGAATGGATATTTTCATTTGTAAACATCAGCCCAGCGTAGCGCAATCAATAAATGATTTCGAAAAAAAGTTACTTGGTAAATTCAACTATGCATGTACCATTACAAAACACTGTTTACAAAATGTTACAAACTCCCTTTTATGCATTTCATTTCTTTTTTTTTTTTTTTGAATTTTTGTTTAAATTTTTGGCTAAAATATTGTATGTAATTCTCGATCGTAAACAAGTATATATATTTACAATCTTACGTCGACATTTATATATATATTTTATATATTATAAAGCGGTCCCTTATTGATTTACCACACAATCATTATTATGATGTTTTGCTGCTGTTTGTTGTTGTTGTTGTCATTATAAAGCATATATGAAATCTTCATATTAAGCGGTGCCCGGCCGACAGTTTCTACAGGGCAATATAGTGTCGTCTGATCTCCGAGCGATCGGTTGCGGTCGAGCGAAGCCGGCGTATTCGCCGTGGACGAACCCTCCTGACGGCCGAAGCCTGCGTTGCAAATATTGCCTGACTTTCTTATGGAATGGACAAGCCTGCTCACAAAGTCCCCAGTGTTGAGCAGACATCAGGGATGGCATTGGAAGTTATGTGTTTTGGGGGTATGTGGACAGACGAACGTCCTCTATTGCTTTACACCAATCCAGGGCGAACGAGTCCGGATCTTCCAAATAGTATGTTCGGTTGGGCTGCAAATGAAAACAATACCGTTAACATTCGTAAAAATCGAATATTTTACATGATTCTTCAAAAAAGATATGTACCGTATGTACGAAGAATATTCTGAAACTTTTTGGCTCCACCCGCAACTTCTCCGACCATGGAATTTCACCTTTGACGACCATGTTGGCCGGGTCGACGTAGTAGAGCCGAGGTCCTGTCGTCAGCAGAAGCATTCGTCTCCGAGCGAAGAGACCTTTCCGTTTGTCGACGAGGCCGTACTTCAAAATGAGATTCCCTTCGACGAAGCGATGCCACTTGTTGTTCTCGCGTTGTTTTTCAATCTCTCGTTTGAACTCTTCGGTAGACATGTTTAAAATGCCTGCAACAGGTAAGAACAACCACAATTAAAAACTGGTTACACAGCTTCAATATCTATGTAAATAAATAGTAGATGAAAAGTTTTATTTTTAGCATTGAGTGTATCAAGTTGGATATTAAATAGAACCCACCCAATATTACTTCAGGATTCATCGAACGGCCCCGGTGGATTAGATTTCAGCTACTTTTGCCTGAGTAACCTTACTATTTTATTGATACGGTAGATACTGAAGTAGGCGCAGAGGATCGATCATCTGCGTTGAATATTTGATTGGTGTTTCGAGGAAAAGTGGTGGATTTTTTTTTTTTGTACTGTTTTTAAGGGGGAAAGAGGTAGCACATGTGAACAAGTGAAGCATATTTGGGGCAACGTGGAATGGTAAGTGGAGCACTGGAGCAAATTGAAGAATAACAACAACGCGGCTCGACTAGCTGGGAAGGGAACCGCGTTTCATTCATCGTCAGCAGCGAAATGGTGGTCGAGGCCGCCGCCGGGAAAGTCGGTCAGCGAAATGGTTACGTGAGAGAAGCCGCCATTGCTGCTTGCTGCTGCAGAAGTAGAGGTGGCACAGTACACATTTCTGAGCACCATAATAACACAGACGCAATGCAGCATCGGATATAATGCGTCATCATCAGACAAACACCGCCACCGCTGCAACGACTTCAACCTCAAAAGCGAGTTGCGTAATTGTAATAATGCAATTGCATTGTGCTTTGGAGATGGCGAAAGTTCGCAGTGCGAACGATAAATGTGTCAACTATTGCATATGGATAGAACACCGTAAGATAAGAAAAATGTCTCGGCAAGAGCGAAAGTTTTAGCACTATCACACCAAAATGCCGATAAAACCAAGAGGTGGGTGGCAATTTTGAAGGCCACAAGAACGTGAAGATCTCTTATGCTAAATTTGGTTAGCATTTAAGCCTTTTTGCATCTATATAATTTGGATTTTGGTATTATGACTGCACTTTCCGGAACGACCCAGGACAGAAATTCCCGGGAAATCACGGAATTTAGTATGTTCCGTATCCCGGGAATTCTTATCTCGAATCCCGGAAAAAAATATTTCAATCAAAACGTTATTTAAATGGTTTAATAGAGGCAAATATCCTACGATGAAACTATTATGAAGTGATTGTATCCTTCCTCTATTGACGATTCCACAATGGAAGAAACATTTTTAGATTCTGATGAAGAGATGACACAAATGTGTATGACGGATAAAGAATTACATAAATAAGGAGTTATCAAAGACAAAAATACAAAATAATTTCAATAAAAATAGCCTTGACTTTAAAAAAGAAATGAAATATATTTAAACAGATAATTTAAAAAATATATTTTCGTCCATTTTAATTCTAAAAACAACTTGGACCGAAACTGAGTTTTTCCATTGCTGGAAATATTTGTGCCAAATCTAAAGGTATTCGGATTCTCATTTAAATATTTTAGTATTCTTGAGAAGCCATTTCAAATTAATTAATTTTATAATTGCATTTATTCCAGTTAGCAGATATAGTTAGCTTTTATTAATAAAAAAATAATTAAATTGGAAAAAATATATAAGAGTTCCGTGACGTGTCCGGGGAATTGAAAAAGTCCGGGAAATAAGAAACCCTAAGTACCGTTTAATGTTGCGCAGAAATTCTAAGAAATTTCGATTTTGCTTTTTCAGATTTGTATTATTTGGGTGCCTTCCAAAATCAGATCACCGCCACCTTTAGGCGTGACTATCATAACAGGAAGTGGCAGTAATTAGACGATGACGAGCCATCGTCTGCACTCACTCATTGACCCCTCTTGTTCGAGAGTTGTATAAATGTCGAGAGGCTGCCGACTGCATTCTTGTGTAAAAATACCAGCAACGGATAAATAGGAGAAGGAGGAGGAGGCGCGCGATTATGCGCGAGAAACAAAGAAGAAAAAAGTGATTTGTTTCGCGAAAACGACAAAATCGGCGACGAAGGTCGCCGCCCGTCCAGCCACCGGAGAACGAATGTATAAGTATGAGCATGTGTTTGTGCGTCGCGAATAAAAACGTCGCGTCTGAACCGGATCTGAACAACGGCGGAGGAGGAGGTGGTGGTGGAGGCAAGCAGGCAGGTAGGTGGTGATGACGTGCGTCCTCCGGAGGCGACTTTCCACAGCTCGGAGACTCGTGGAAAGTCATGACCGCAGTCGGATTTTGCAAAAGCAAAGATTGCGCAACCGAAACTGCCTGCCTACATAGCGAGCGCAGCTGTCCAAGAGGCCACCGAGCGCAATGTTTCGAAAGTGTCGAGATTGGAGCAAGGCCGTGCTGGCTGTGGACCTCTTCTGGTTTTTCGTTCGGAGAAAGAGATTCGCCGCGCTGTCTGGCCGAAGCACTTTCCTTTTGCGAGCCGCCGAAAACTGGGACATGCCGAGTTGGCTCGGCTCTCGCGGTTGCTCGGCTGGGTCACGAGCCCGGAAGTCGGATAGATTCCTTTCCAAACCAACGAAAGTGATCGCGAATGCTATCGGTCGAGTAATAAGGACACGTGCAAGTGAGCGAATAACTGGAATTTCCTTCGCGGGCCGCTGATGCATCACATCCTACCAGCTGAACGGATGTGAATGATATGTATGTATGTGTACACCGTCGAGTGGAACAACAGCCGCCACTCAATTCGATCATAAACATCGAACGGATATGGATAAGTCGAGCACGACGCCGTCGTCGACATCGAAAACAAGATTTCAGACAAGTCAAGGACGATCAAGGAAATCCAAAACGTGTCATTTTGAATTATATGTGTGTACGCGTACGTTCGCCTAAATCACCAACTATCTATGTAAAACGACAAAAGGACACAAAAATGTCTAGACCAGTGATGGTTAACCATTTTTGAGATGTGAGTCAAATTTCGTTGATTATTTTTTTTAGAATTAGCCCATGGGTCAGTAAGGGCGAAGACATACAGCGATGAACGGCACACCGTGTGCATGGCTCCTCGCTGTGGGTGGTTTCCTACATTTCTTCAAATATGGGATACACCGTTATCGATGACTGTCAAAAGCAAGGATGTGTGTTTTCGCCGTTAAGTCAATGGTCATTTAAAAGGGGGGGAGGGGGTAAAAAGAATACTAATAAATTTGGAAATCTTAAGTTTGTTAACAGAAAAGTTTAAAAGTTGATCCTTCAAAAAGGTTTACGTTTTCTTTTTATTTTACTATACTTTTCCAAGTGAAGAGCAAACACTGAAGATCAACGTCAAAAAATTATAATAAGACCTCTTGCGTTTATGAAGTTGATGACTTTTATTACAACTGGCATTACATTGGAAAATGTTTTAAAATCTTGCTTCGAGATGTAACTAGAACTAGCTGATGATGATATTATACAATGAAATTCAATCAGAGAATGTCTAATAGCGTGCTTAAGCTGTTGAATAAAACCAATATTTTTCCCACCATTTTGGGAGCATCGTCTGTTGTTACAGAAACAATTTTCGGTTGATATCCGTTTCTTTAAATATGTATATATCATTAAACTCTTTAAAATTGTCAAGACCAGTACACTTCCTTTTCAACGTTATTAGTATTTTTTTAAATTTTCAACGAGTCAACACGTAGGTCATTCAAAAAGCCTTGTTGGGTGTCTGACCCACAAGTCATAGGTTCGCCATCACTGGTGGCTAGTATAATAGACACAACCTTCTATGGGTATTTATAGCAATATTGATTGCGTGCGATGCATACAAGTATTGATAGCATCAATGCTAAGGAAACATTCGATTCAAAGCACTAAACATCGACTCTAAAGGCAACATCGAATGATTGAAACAATGAGAAGAAATCTAAAAAGGAACACGAGTGGGTGAGAATCATGAATAAACGGACTATTACAGAAATAGGCAAGAAAAATGATGAGATTTTTTATCAGTGGGTGTTATTTTTTGGTAAATAGTGGAAGGCAGATGAAATTTCCATCTAACCAATGAAAATACAGATGAAAAAATATTTGCTCATCGTTGTTTGTATATATAAGTGGGAGACGCGCCATCGTAGCAGCCCAGAGAGCAGCAGCTATTGGGTCAAGTGTAATGGGTCGATGTCGGCCGATTGTGTAACGATCATAAATACGACAGACACATTGCAAACACAAGCGAAAAAGAAGTCTCAGGAAGCGACGACGGGTCTTCCTGTTGCCACTCAGAAAGTGTGGTCACAATAACGAGATACCAAGCAGAGTTCATTCCTATTCCTACGTGTCAGTGTATAAGAACCGACCTTGACATTATCAACAACATTCATTTTCAATCGACGAAAACAACACACAGTTTAATTTTATGTTAGGAGGGAAAAAATTTATAGAAATAAAAAAAACGAGGCGAAAAAAAAGCGTCTAGATTTAGTCGACGACGACGTCGGTAAACGAACGTGTACAAACAAATACAATATTAATTAAATAATCAACCGCAAACGTATTGAGCAAATAAAGATTGCGTACGGCCAAATGTGTTTCGTCTGGCATATAAATGCCGCTGTTGCTAACAGGGGAGGCCCCCGCAGTGCGAAAGAAAGAACAAACGTCGATTTTTAATCAAAAAAGCAGATAATTGCATCAAAATATTGACTCCGCGAAACGGTTCAGCAAGTTCACGTTGGAGACGGACGGCACGACCAACGTCACGCAAGAACAAAGACGGGTCGCAGATGGCCATAAGTCATCGGCCGTGTCAGGTCCTGGTTACACAAGTGGGCCTCTAATGAAAAACAAAAACAATTCGATAAGCACACCGACACCGGGGTCTGATGTATTGAGTACAGTCAGTCTGGCGTGTGCGAATCGAGAGGAAAAACCCAGCCAGTGGGTGAGAAAAGCCAAGATGAAAGCGCAAATCTCTTTCCGCTAAAGATGATAATCGGATTCTCACAAACAGAAAATAGGAGTGACGCAGTAAATTTCGGCAGGGAATTGAAATGAAGCTGCGAGAGCCATAAAAACACGGGGCGTATCGAGCGATAAGGCAAGAACATCGCGAAAAATAATGAGATATCGGCGCGAAACGACACGAGAATGCTCCAGATAAGGCAGAGACGTGGAACAAAATGTCTACCGTAACGGTAGACATTTTGTTCTTCATTCGAAATCTACAATACTCACTGATCAAGTAAATTCTGATCAGTTCCTAGTGTTGGGTGACGTCAGGTCCTGACCTGGGTTATGAATAAGGATCTTATGCTTGATAGCCAGATGTGTCGGGCAAGTTCACACAGGCGACCATTGAGATGTGAAAAATAATGATCGGATTTTGATAGCTCGAACATTTTTTTTACAGTTGTTGCCTAACCTACCGCAAGAATTGCTGCAACTTGTGTAGAGCAGCTGCAAGACGCCGCCACTAATGCATGCACACAAGGTATGTCACGCCGCGGTTATATTACAAACATCCACTATTCTAATGAGGATATAAAAAATAACTAGTCGTAAATGTCATTTACAAAACACAAAGAGGCACGGCCAACAATGGGAGAACACAAGAGGTGTACAATTATATCGCACGGAGATGCATTTCAAAAATGCGTAGCCGAGAGCTGGCTTCGCCCGGCAACAGGCACTATTTTGTGTATTACTATTTCGATTGTTTGCACAGAATTGAAAATTTATATATTCTCTCCCGTTTGTGTATGTGTTCATCTCGGTGTTCAGAATTCGTCTGCTAGACGAAACGTGGGCGTGCGTAGCGCCGTTGGCATTCATCGGCATCGCCGACTTGGCACACTCAATGTTTGTTATTAGGTAAGGATGGTATGGATTTCGTCTGATCTGGGGTGAATTCGATGATCCATTTTCAAGGTCAAACGCATATCAACAAGACTCACCGGCGGGGATTGGTGAAACGGGTGCGGTGTCGGCCAGGTCGAGCTCCAGCAACCGCGACAGTTGGACGTCTCCGAGACCTGGTTCTAAATGGTCTGGAACGCGGTACTGACTCCTGAACGACTCCTCGGCCGCTTTTCCAGGCAAGTACGGGTAGATTGGCGGCGGTCTCTGTTCCCTGATGGTGTCCCAGTTGACGCCTCGGAAGAATGGGTGGTTTCTGATACTGTCGTAGGTGGGTCCCTTGTCCATCGCGCCGAGCCTCTTAGTAGGATCCAACACCAACAACTTCTGGACTAGGTCTCTCGCTTGGCTGTCGAAGCCTTCTGGGAATTTGAAGTCTAGGTTTATGATCTTTTGGAATATGACGTATTCACTGTTGCTTCTGAACGGGGGTAAGGCGGATATCATTTGGTAGATGATGCAGCCGAGCGCCCACAGGTCCGACGCCCGCGACACACATTTGTCCGTAAGTAGTTCAGGGCTGACGTACTGGGCTGTGCCCACGAAGCTCATCCGTCGTTGGCGCAGCCTGTCCTCGCCGCCGTCATTTTCGTCTGGTATCCTGTTGTCTCCTTCTAGAGGTGGCGGTCGGAGGATCTTCGCCGACCCGAAGTCAGTCACAAGAATGTGCATGTTTTCATCCAGGAGGATATTCTCGGGTTTGAGGTCTCTGTGGATGATGCCTCGCTGCTGCAACTGCTCCAGGGCGAGCACTAGCTCGGCGGCGTAGAAGCGTGTGCACTCCAGATCAAACGATCCCACTTTGTTTATGTGAGGGTTTAGTTCACCATTTTTCGCGTACGACAACACGAAATATAGTCTTTCGGAGTCTTGGAACGTGCAGAACAACTTCACGAAACCGTGGGAGCAGTCGAACAGCATGTTGAGGATCTCCTTCTCGCGCTTGATGTACTCGCTCTTCTTCTCGCGGATGATGTGACTCTTATCGCACACTTTAACTGCAAAACGGAAACGCAACATTACAATCTGAACTTATTTATAAGTTATTCAATAACAGGTGGGATACTTACTGGCATATTCCTTGCCGGAGTGTATGTACTTGGCTAGGTAGACGGTGCTGAAACAGCCTTCGCCGATGACCTTGCCGAAGATGAAGTCTTTGGCTGTTCTTTTCGAGCTGAGGTTGTCCGGATGGGGGGCGTTGAGGGAGGCATGCTCTGCGGCCAAGGACGAGGGCGGAGGCGTCGGGCGGACGGTGGGCGCCACCGGGGGCTGCGCCCCCTCACTGGGGGCACCCCCGACTGCCGCAGCTGGCGACATCGTAGTGGCGTTCGTCTGCACCGTCGTGCCTCTCAAAGGACTCAACGGATGTCCGTTAAGCTGCTGAGTCAAAACAAAAAAAAAACCATTGAATATAATTGACAAAAATAATGAAAACACAACTTCGAAACGCCTGATATGGCAAATTAACGAGCGCTTATTATCTACCAATCGTGTGACGTTACGTCGAAATTTTTCGATTGCTTGAAATTCACTGATAAGGTAACACTCACACTGTTCAGACTGTTCGCGAACGACTAATTGAAGCAGTCTTATAACATGAATGAACCGAGAATTGTAACACGGCGCCAAGTCAAAAGTCACTTTTTGATAAGCGAAATCCATTTTAAGGGACATGTATGTACATATTTTTATGCGACGTAGATTTTTTTTTTAGTATCTAATTAAGCGAGCACTGATTCTCGAGGTTATTGTTTATCAATGCGTGTAATATTGTGCGTCCTTAAGATACGGAACACTCGAGTTACGCAAATTGTATAATACACATTACAACTCGGCGCACTTGATGAAAAATCACGTGAAAAAATATTGCAATTTCCACACATATTTCATAAACGTAGATCGGGTTACGAAAATAGAGTGTGACTTCTACATTCCGACGGGTTTATATTATACACTATCGCGCGCAGTGGCGGTTCGCGCACGCGCAATTATTTTCCGCACGCACGTAGAAGTTAAGAAACGGGTAAAAAAAAATCACATCAATCACTTCGTAGCGACGACGGACGTCCCGACAGTCCGGTGCAGAAATTTCCCCACATGGATGCTGGTCGTCACATACGCGGTCACTTTCAGTTACGTAAAGCGTCTGGGTCGCTTGTGCGTGTGTTTGGTGGGAAAATTTCCGGGAAATTTTCACAGCGGGTCGGTTTCGGACGTTGCGAAAACTAGCGGGCGCGAAATTATATAACGCGGGGTTGGGGGGGAAATTCCGCAGAGGCGGCACGCGCGTGCGTGAGAAAAACACGATCGCGGTGTGTTGTTTTGTGCGATTTATTTTTTTTTGTTTTTTTTTTTTTTTTTGTATTTTTATTTTTTACCTTGACTTTCATGGTAGCGTGCGCGGAGTGCGACTGGTTAGTTGTAGTGAGCGGAGACGCGAGACATGAGCCGTGCGAAGTGGAGGCTGTTCTGTAGATTCAGTGGCGTCCGTGGCGCGCGGCGCTCTACGCGACATTGAACGTCAAACGTCACGCGGCGCTCACTGCGGCGCCCGAGAGCGGCGCGTGGTGGGGAGGACGGCGCAGGCGTCGCCAACTCGCCCAAAGCCAAATATTTCTGCACGCCAAAATATCATCACGCCCCGCTACTTCGCCGCAAATTTCCAGAAAATTCCGACGGAAAACTAAGTCTATTCATGACCAGTGACGGCTCGCGAAAAACCATTTTGAGAGTACTGCATATTCCTTCATACGAAAACAAGTTCGATTGGGGTGCTGCAGAACCACATATAGAGACGAACCGCATTCGTTATCTAGCCGATAAAATTGCTATTATTTTTCGCATAAACTTCTACAGCCATTCACCAATCACTACAGCATCATCCCGCACATTTTTCTAAATCATCATCCCGCACATCCTTCGTAGCATTTACATTATATATATTTTCCATCCGATGTTCCTATGACATTTCGGGCATAAAATGTTCTATTGATGAAATTATATTGGTCGAGAAGCATGTACGTTTTTCGTACAGCGGATCAAATTCCATCTTTCAAAGCACTTCTTTCGTCCATTCTTGTAGCTACCTAGATATCAACTACCCTCATCAACTCAGAAATCAGTTTTTTAAATAAAAATAAACCACTCCATCAGTGTTCAAAGAAAGAGAGAAAAAAGCCATTGTTTTTTAAAGAAATTAACAATAGTGAACTATTTTTCTTGCGAAAAGGCAGGTTATACTTTTTGTTTTGCCGAGCATATAGCATTCCATTAAATCCCCTAGTTTCACATACATGCGTCTTCTAAATGGTTTTCTTCTAGCAAAGTGGCATTTTGGATTTGAAACTTGTTATATATCGTTGGTTAAATAAAGCAAGCAACTAGTCACCCTGGTCATTTATATATAGTGTCTTGAAAACTATTGTTGATTCGAATTCGCAAAGCAAATGTACAAATACTTTCATCTCCAGAAGAAATTCTAAGCCAAGGCTGTAGTTGTACGTTCATACAGGGTTAAAATCATTCTGCTACTTAAAATCATTTATGAAGCATTAACTTATACTGCCTACTACGTATTACAATGTAGTAGAAATTAAGTCCTGGAGCTAAAGTAAAAGTTGAAAGCAAATATTTTTATTTCAAGGATTGGGTCTTGTCGGTTAATGGTACAGATTCTTGACAGGCATTTAGAGTTTGGCACAAAAGCACTAGAATTGACACATTAACTGTCATAAAATTAAATTAAATTTGAAATAATGCGGAAATACCTCACATACCAGAGACAACGTAGCGCAATGTAATGTAATGGATAATTTTTACATACGCAATAATTAAATAAAAAAAAATACCAGCAAAATAATTGAATATACAAGCAACCGTTTCGACCCTGAATGTAGCGGCGATCGTGTTTGTATGGAATTCCCGCTGCGGACAAATTACTCAAAATCGAAAATACCACAACATTGCCGTAAAATTTCTCGAATTCTAAATCTGGAGTGTTGTGGGATAAGCTCAACAAAAACGTTTCAGAATGAAAACGATGACTTTATGCGATTCCGTTATGGACCAAAAACGGTTCTCGCAATGAGGACAGCCGTTTCGCTCGAATTTGCGGAATGCCGTCATAAATGTAAATTCCTGACGCGGTACTAACAAACGAGTGAAATTGACCATTGCTATGTAAATACATATAAATTGGATCAAAAAAAAAACTATTAAAAAAATCTTGGCAAATGAAAAATACCTTCCCTGAGCCATGAGCTTCTGAATTAATTAAAAATAAATATTTCCATTATACCGCAAAACAGAATGAAACGAAAAAAACGGCGAAGTAAAGGTCAACTACCCAATAACAACGCACAAGTGTAGCGTCATTTTAAAAAAACATTTTAATTGAGGAAAAGTGTTACTATAAATAACTTGATGTGTGGACATACACGTAGAAATTATCGATGGGTATCATCCGGTTAAAAAAACGGCATTTCGGCACGAAAACTAATAGATAAGCAGTAGCCGTTAGTAAAAGTGGGACTCGTGACCAAAAGTGAAATGAAAAATTTACGGTTTGAATAACGCCTGCTTCACAAATTTGGTACACATTCATCTTATCAAGAAAATATTTACATATGACCAAAATAATGAAGTTTTGTCCCTGTTTTCATATTCTATCAAAGCACATTTAATTTCACATTCAAATCATGTACCAATTCTAGTACTTATATTAGAAGTGAGTTGTGTTACTTGTCCTGTCCCAAGTTGATCTTGTCCCAACTAGGTTCTGATTCTGAACGTTAAGATTTAATTGGTATCATTTGACTGATCTAAACTTGAGCTGACTATATTTATTCCTACACGGACTACCCGTGGCGACAGATAAGAAGTCCAGGAGTAATTTAAAAGGTGACATACGACGTTATCGGCGAAAGGTTTCCGCGGAATTACCGCGTTATGTAAATGCGGTTCCAATCACGTCACCGGCTGACCGCGATCTACGTACGACTGGGCGTCGTAAAGCGAAGCAAACCGCAAAACTGTTTGCGTCATTCGCAGCAAACACGCAAAAGTGAAACTGCACAAAGGCCGAAAGTGACAAGTGCACTCGATTTCAGAACTTCGCTTATTCCTATCATTCCAATTACTGAAACATTTGGGTAATTTAGCGTGGATTATAAAACCGAGGATGGATGTCACATGCACACACATGTCGCAATTTTGGCAAGCGTTCGCCGAATCCATCATTGCATTCGTAATAGATTAATCAGCGTGCCAGCGAACGAAGTCGATGTCCCAAGGCTCGTATAGAGGTTAACGCATTGACGTCCTAAAATCGACCCAAACAAAACACACAAGCGGTCGAATAAATTAAACGGTGCCTCCGGCGATAAACACAGACTTGCGGCAAATGTTTGGCACGAAGAAGAAGAAGAAGAAACGCTTCTGGGAAAACACGGTCTGCAAATATGAACACGCGGTGCAAAGACGGCAATAAATAACGCCTCAATATTTAAACACTTGCTTCGAGGGGAGAGGGGGAGGGTGTCAGTTTCGGTTTTGATCGTCGGGCAAAATTTGCTTCCAAAAACCGAGAGAAGTCAAACAACGGTAAAGTTCCAATAATTCAAACCTACATATATCTCGCACTTACAGGCGCGAACACTCCCCCACTTCAACAGAATAAACATATTGAAAGAGCCGTGGATCTCCTACGCATGGTAGTAGGTGAGTCAACCAATCTTTGTCACATTTTATTTATATAAAATTATACCAAACTTCTAGGCTTCATTTCATTACAATAAGTGGGAGTAATTACCATTTAGTCCAGTATTTTTGATTTCAAAGTGTATATTGCAGGTGACGGAGATCCGTACGATCACTTCGGCCTTTGATGACGGAGATATGGACATTATTAATGAACAAGCATAGAAAGCTGGCCGGAAAGAACCAACTCCTACTGTGAGGGGGAGACAGGGGGTCTAGGATACTATCCTAATCGGTCAAAGTGTGAGTCGGATAATGTCCGTACTCATCAGCAGACTTAGGCTAAGGGCGGTTTCTTTTGGCATGAAAAATAGTTCACTATTATTAATTTCATAGAAAAACTATGCTTTTTTCTTGCTTGGAACACAAATGAAGCGGTCTATTGTAATTTGAAAAGCATAAATTCAATGCCAATCTCTGAATTAATGAGCGTAGTTGATATCTCCATAGATAGCTTGAAGAATAGACGAAATAAGTGCTCGATTGGTACTAGAGATAATGTAAAAGCCATAAGCACTAATGGAGCAATCAAATGCAAAAATGCTGATGCAAAAGCATCAGCAACTAGCCGCCCTTTACTAATCAGTCACGGTTGTAAAATATGGCCATTCGCAATGCACAATGTCGACCTAGTCTATGCATAATGTCGACCGTTGACATTATGGCTAAATGTGTAGGTACATATCTAAATACATTATGCAGATATTAATTTATAAAAAACCGTAAGTAAATATATGCTTACTTCCAACAATATAACAAATTCGGACTAGACGAATTTTCAAGTCGGACTTTTAAACAGAACCATTACACCAATGAAGTTAGAGGACTTGTGAGAAAAACAGAAAAAATTCCAATTCCGGCCGGGATTTGAACCCACTACCTTTCTATTGGTAAACAACCGTGTGACCTTTATATGTATATTTTGGTTTAATATTATAGCTAGATGTTTTCTTCAGACTGGGATGGTTAGGTTAGTGAAAAAAAATCGACGAAATTGAAAAGTTGGCCGGTCAAAAGTCTGGTAGGCTAAAATCGGTGCGCACTTGCCGAAAATTTTAGCCGCGAATATTTTTGCGGTCTGCGAGGAATGCTAACGGTATCGCGAGACCACAATTCGCGAAGAAAAACCACGCCGGAAATGGCTTGTGTCGTTCGTTGTGTGGGACAAAACGCTTTGCAACTGCTTTACTTACTGTGGCGACTCCAATTTGGGGCTTTCCGCTCGGTGGACCATTCATGCCGGCCGATAAGGTTGTTGCTATTCCGCTACAACGGTTTCCACAGATATGAACGGGAGAGTGGTGTGTATATTTAGAGATAGATGGGAGAGAACATGTGCTCGGAGATGTTCGATGTGACAATGTGGCACAGCGGTTTTAAATTAATTTGCCTACTCGGAGTCGCTTGTCCTACTTTTACTTTTTGTATATATAATAGTAAATTTTTACTTTCTCTAAAACGGAAGAAAGTTATGCGTGTATTGTGCTCGCGCCGAATTATTATTACATTCATCAAGTGTCTTATGAATAAATTTTAAATCAATGGAGAAGTAACAGGTATTATATCATTAGCATCTCTCGTATGTATCATACGATTGTATTCAACGTTGCGATAATTAGGACACATGTTCGTATTCAATACGCACATGTTCAAATGTAGTACCACACATTCATCAAGAGGATTTCTAGTACTGATAAAAAATATACTAACAACTATTGAGGCACAAACAGATAAAGCAGACCCATTGATGGAATGATGCTGTGTGAGTCTAAGAAGTGTAAGCATATCTGTCACACGGTCTATGACGTCCTAACTAACGTATCTTAACCATTACAATCCCACGAGGCCGATTTATCAGCTCCTGTTTTTGAACACACTTTGGCGCTAAATATTTTATTATATGTATAAGTGTATGTTGTAAAGCTGTCTTTACTGCATATCTCGAGATATTTTATTGTATGTACGAAAAAGCAATTTGTTGCGCACTAGCACGCCAGCCTCTTGTAGGATAAACAAAAAAATAGTTTGACCTTCTTTGTACTTCGTATTTACAAATAATTAAATTATTAATTAAAAAATCGTTCAATATTAAAACCAAACAAATATTTTGACAAAATGTTAGTATTCATTCATTTTTATTTATTTGCTTTACAATCGACCATATGTGAATATTACTCATTAGTCATTACACTATACATCATGGAGATGATACCACAAAAAAAAATAATATCGATAGTTGAATATTAAAATAATTAAATATAGATTGCCCTTTTATCGAAAAAATGCCTTGGGATTCTTCGCATGTACCTCTCAAAACAGTTTGGGACTAAAAGGGTTAACATCATTGGGTACAAAAAGAAAGACTGAATACTGGAGTGGAGTCTTGATTGGAATCTACAAGTCGATGATTCGAAAGCACAATTAGTATAGCATGTATGGACCAAAATTTGAGGTTGCCGCAAACATGAGTAGTTTTTTAAATAGCTAGAACAGAAAAGGATTGCTTCCAACTACCTCTAATGAAATTACCATAACTTTTTGGCTCGACTGTATAGGAAGTGCGTACAGTGCATTACAAACCGGAAGTGCATCCGAGGCGTAACGGCACAAGTTTCAAATTCGGCGCGAAGTGTGCTTCTCATACCCATGAATGGGTCTCCGCCAACCAAAGCACACCATGATTCATTGCTTCATTCACACAACAAGCGCATGCCTTTCGGCTTACAATACAACGCAACCAACGATAGAGCGAGAGAGATACAGATACACGTACATACAGCCACAGTCGAACATCACCTCGAGCGGAAATGAAGCATAATTTGATTCTGCAACAGAGAGAGACCAGGTCTCTCCTACACACAATGGCCCGCCGGCGAGGGCACGGCCCCGAACCACTCACACATTCTGCATCGTATCATAAGAAAAAAAAACCAAAACAAAAAAAAATCGCTCAAATTAGACTCCGGTGTGATAAAAGTAGCATTTATCTCTTGTGTATAAAAATTGAGAAGCGTCAATTTGCAACCGTTCGTTCGGCTTGCATAGCCGCAACGCGCTGTATGGGTCTCGAGCATTCGTATTAGATAGGTCGCGGTTGTAGCGCGCCATCGAGATAAGCGAACGAGATACCTCTATCTGCCTCTCTCTTTCTCTTTTATAATAATATTTTATTTTTTTCAAGTGTTGGTACATCCCTGAGAGCGAGCAACATCCGCCGTTTCATTCATGAAGCGCACACATCAAGTAGGAGACGAGACGCATGTGGTCCCACTCTGGGCGTCTGTCGCACGCCACAACTGCCCACAGCGAATGTGCTAAATGTGTACTGGATGACACACGTGCTGTCACGCATCCTTACCAAAGTATAAATAGAGTGAAAAATTGAATATCGTACGTGAAACCGATCGGTGGATGCTCCCATGGATGCTTGTTTTGGTCAGATGCACGAGCGTTACAAGTTTGTCAAGATTATGCAGTGATCAAAACAGATCAAACATCAACAACACGGCGAAATCACACAGGAAAGAACGGCACGTCGTGTGCATGGTTCCCCGCAGTGGGTGGTCTCCTACATTTCTTCAATGTGGGATACACCGTTATCGATCACTGTCATGCAAGGATAAATACAAGGATACAAGGACACTCCAGAAGGTCATTTTGGGGCGGGGCGTGTTGGACGTTCCACGAATATGTGCAAGGCACGGTTCATTTTTTTGCATGTTTAAAAGTATCTAAAAAAACTACGTGCCACGTGCGTTACTGTGTGTTTTCACCCTAACATACATCAACTTCAACAAACCATCTTAATATTCGCAACTCTATTTTGAGATGAATCTATTGAGTTGCCAAGACTACAGCCTCAAACCTCCTACATATTATGATTCTAGACACATTTGATCAAAATGTGTTTTATTTTTAGACTTATTGCAATTCATTTCATAAATTACACACAAAAACAGATCAACATCAAAACATGTTTACTGTATTTGTACTATTATGTATTCTCGAAAATACAGTTCAGCAGCAGCTGGTTCACCTGATACGCCCATGGGTACATTCGTACCAGCGAGAGTCGGTCTCCATTTGTTTATTGTATGGGCGTATCTATGATAATAAGTATACATATTGTGACAATGAGATAAGCAACTGAGATGCTGAGTGATTTGATTGATATGTTATTGACGATGATAATGCCATTGTGCGACATATCGCAACAATCGATGGAAAACCCCAGGACGTGTATAATGTAACTGATATCAGAAAGGAAACAAGAGTAGCTTATATTTAGACTCACAATACTAATCAGGATTTTGTTATCGGTTGGCATTTCATTCATGGGATTACGCACATACGACAGGAATTGCTGAATTTTATCGGCCTCCACTTCCCGTACCACAAGAGACAGAAAAGCCCAAATAAATGTGGCTTCTGTAGATACAGCCGAGGGAAACCGTGGTATTTATTCAATTAGGAAAAAAAAGCGAAATCAATACGTACAGTGTATATATTATAAATAATTAATACAGTGTGTGATAAAAAGCAGCTATCGTACGCACAACAAGCGAGAAAACAAAATATTTGTGTATATTTTACATACAAAAACCACACACACTGACAGGAAGTATTGACCTTTGATGTTTTGACCTTTTAAATAGATAATCTTGGGACGCATGTTTTTCATTCATAGTTAATAAAAGAGCGAACCCGAGGAAAAACCACACTCAAAGGAAAGTGAATTGATGAGACGCGACTGACCCTTGCCTGTCTACATACAAGAAATATAATATATAGGTAGATACATATGCATACAGGATGTTGTCAGTCAAAAAAGGACGATTCAATACCATTTTAAAAATCCAAACCTACGAATTCATAGACACTTGCGGCTATTTCCAATACGGCAAAATGCTTCATATTTTTGGGTTCAAACATACCCAGTACGTTTGATATGATGAAATGGGATGAAAAATATGTCAAAGGTAATATACATATTGGATCAAGTGGAGATCGAACTGAATTACTCAAAGGAAGCAAGATAGAACAAAAGTTCATTGAATTGATAATCAAATGGATGAAATAACAATAGAAGCAAAGGCTTTCATTCATTCGATTCTTACTTGCCATTACAACTACATACATAACGAGTCACAATGTAAACAGTGCAAATATAAAATAAAACTTGATATTGATTTGAGTTTTAAATAAAAATCGTAACGTGTTATTATTACACTTTGATAGTTTTCAATGAACACAATAATAACGTCGTGGACAGCACAACAGCAGTCGAGATCAAAGGTTTAGCATAATTAAATGAGCACGTGCCTATCTTATTATGCTTACATGATAAGCGAATATACAGCAGGAACGCAAGTGCATGCATTTAAAATATTAGCATTTAGCAAATCCGGCACGAGTTCAAACAGACAATGCAATATGCAACGTAGACTTTGATAGACAGGTACATAGATGTTCTGGAAAAACTCCTTCACAGAAGCAAGGTCGACGTTTTCCAGCAAACGTACAATGATAAAGTCGACTTCGACAACAAAATAACAGTCTGTAATTCAAGGTGGTTGTATTTTCAGTCGCAGGCAATAAATACGATTTTGCTCGGCCTTCATAGTTTTCAGCTTACAAAATATAAAACATTGAACGTCCAGTTTAAATACATACAATGTAAATGTATACCCACAAGATATGTACATTGTACAGGACAGCAAAACAGAAAATAGACGATAAGGTGCGTCGTACTGAGCATGGCAACGGTAAAAATAATATGAGTGTTCGTATTTATATAAAAACAGGCAATAACAATGATAATTATTATAACGAAACCGAAGTTGTTTATAGAAATTGAGACAGACGATAATAATAAACATTCAGAAAGAGCGTTCACCGGATATAATGGCGTAATTACCGTCATCCAGGGTTGCCCTATGTGACATAACATTCTAGGATATCTCCATGGGGATCTCCAGAAGAGCCTTGAAACAGTTTACCGGAAGGACGCAGAGCTTATTATAAATATAATAGCCGTGTCATACAATGCTGTGTTCTAATTAAAGTTTATAAATGGAATGGATTTTGTATAAGGGATGAAAAATGTAAAAAATGTTACAAGGCAGAGAGAAAATCAATCGCCGAACATTATTTGAACGCCGTAAAGTGATGAATTTAACAGTTAAAGGTTCATGTTTAAATTCAAATACAGTTATTGGATTATACCAAATACATAGCTCGATCGCTCAGTATTTTGTCATAGTTCGGTAGGCAGAAAAAATATCCGCCTCATTTCAGAAGCAAGTGAAACAATTCTGAGACCAAGTTTGAGACAACCCACAATATTCAACCTCATTCATTCCTTCCTTTCTGTTTTTCATTCCTTCCTTTCTTCGCTAAAAGACAACGAAAACACCTGGGAATCACCATTCCCGAACACTCCACCATGATAGGCGATAAAAAGTTGAAAAGCGAATAACGTTTGAAATCAATCAAGCGAAGCACCGTATAAACCCCACAACCCAGATTCAGCGCAAACTTTTACAGCCGACATTGGCCCTTTCGGAACCGAAACAACACCGGAATCGAAAAGTAAACAATTTTAATTTATCGAAATTGCACACCGGTCGACTGGTTCGATTCGATCCACTCGTGTAGACTCTCCTCGAATGAATCGATCGATCGTAAAAAGACTTTACGACCAACCTTCGGTGAACACGAGCGTAGCGTATCGCTGAAAATTGGCTCGTGCAACAAACCAATCTGAACCAGCAAAATAAGTTAATATGTACGTATCTGCAATTTTGCGGTGAAGAAAGTAACACACAGATAAGCACAATCGACGTGAATTACGGCCCAGCCCTCTCTCGCATATGCATAATACCTATATTACATAACAAATCGTTATTTGGCATTAACGATGGAGTGCACCGAGCCATCCTCAGGTGGTGGAATTGAAAGGTAGAATTATAGCTAAATGTATAGACATCATAAAGAATTGCATCACCATTATCTAAGAAGTCGTTTCACTTTCACGTGAACGTAAATTGAACCGTCAACTGACTGATAAGAGTAGCAGTTCCTTATCAAGGCCCGACATGAGACTATTTTTGCACTTGTTTACACTGTGATGTTCACCAGTCCAATACGAATACCTATTTATAATTAAAAGTGCAGATAACTTTTAAATCACTTAGAGAAAACTTTAATACAAAAAGGTATAAGTCTAATTTCAAGCAAGCTGTAATTGAAAATAACCCGTAAGTATGGTGACTAAAGTTGTAAAGCTATTGGTCATAAAGTAGATTAAAAACCACAATTGAATCAAGTTCCAGAAGTATGTAGATTCAAGTACCAAGTAGCTCACAGGTGGATAAGTTTATCCGCAGAAGTCTCCACAAATTTATCTGCAATGGCTGTTTCTCAAAAACCAACAATTTGTCGGCAGACATGTCCGCTGACAGATAAAGCTCTGTTTACAACACAATACAATCAGTCGGGTCAATTTTGTTTTAATATTCCAAAAGGTGTAATATGTATGTTACACGATTCCAAAATTGTAAAAGATTCTCAGAAAGAAAATCAATGCACCCGTTTTTGGGACTGCTTTAATTTGAATGTAAATAGGCCATTGTATACTTTAACGAAGCAAAGTTGTGAATTGCATAAGTGATGAGTTTCACAATACAATCATCAATGCGAAATAGCAGATGCATTACAAGTCAACAAACAACCAATTTGCTACAAACGGGCAATTGAACGACTCGGAAAACACGCAATAATGAGCAAGTTAGATGGACGCCGAGCTGCAACTAGGCGCCGTGTGCATGAATAATGCATACTACTTACCAACATCCCATTGATCTGCACTGCGAGTGTATGGATATGTAACAAAAACAGCCTTTATATGTAAGATATATGTACACACACAGAGAATGATTGACGTAGATCACCTACGTACCGTAGTGACGCACGTGAACGGTATTATGCTTCTCTACGTAGTCGACCGGTGTAAATCGGTAATTATGTCTATAAAACGTTATCAGAAACCCTGCGCGCGTTCAATTATGCACACACGTCTCGAGTTTGACGTGCTAGTACTACTTCGCGTGCAAGTTTCAGCGGGTTTCACTGCACCGGATGACGGCGAATCTGGTCTGAGGAAGGTCAGGGATGCACAGACGACATGCACCGGTTTTCACGTGTCGTCCTCAAGCGTAGTGTACATGCAGATGGAGATGCTGACATACAACAACAACGTTAAACGTAATAAAGTGGCGACCTTCGTGCGACAATTGCTTTTTATTGCAGTCGTTATCAGTCGCGTTAAAATTGTCGGGACGTCGTTAAAAGCAAAATCACTGTAAGCCTTTTTAGAGTTTAGATTTTTCATTTCAGATAAAAAGGACTCCGGTTTCACCTTGCATGACTGGAGTTTAACTTATGAACTCAGCAATGTGCCCATAACTTGAAATGAGCAGTTTCCATTCGAAGTTCAAAACTCTCATACTGGGTAATACATACAAATTCCATCACGTTGATGGTTTCCGAGGAGCGCTGATGTTCCTACGAAACACTTCTCATACACATGGGCTGTGCGATAAAGATACATACACCATCTTACCAGCTGCCACTGGAAGCAACCACATACATATATAGGTACATAGAACAGTGCAAACGAATTTACCCGATGAAAGCGGACCAAATAACGAGAAGATGCGGGGGAGTGAAAGTGAAAAAAAAGGAAATATGGCAAAAGTCTTCGTACTTAGAAGCCAGCTAGCTACTGAGATTTCTTTGTTGCACACTCTTCAAAGAGACAACTTTCGAGCATCAGGACCTGTCTATGTTATCCTATATCTATCCTAACGGCACGGGCGCGTTCGTGGCCTCCTTGGTGAAAAATCCGCAGGGTTTTTTTTCAACAAATTTAGTATGGGAACAATCATACGTGTGTAAGATTATCTAAAAGAAAACAAGTACCGCGTGCCTCCGCCCTTACAGGTGTTAAAAAAGGAGATACTAGAGTTGGACGCTGAGAATCGAATGAGACAACTTTCAAACACAGTAAAGATTCTTCGATTCAGTTCGTAAAGAGTTAGGTAGTATGTATGATTGGCCGAAGAACTATGAAATCATGCAATTGGGTCAATGATGTCTCACATGCCATCAAGAAGATTGTAATCTAGTCGTTACAATTCGTTGCAACAGTTTTGACACCCTACGGTTCTTCAGTTTTTTTGTACCTTGAATGTCCTTTCTTCACATTTTGTCAGTCCGCTTTCCGAATCACAGCACGTATAGCAAATGTCCAATATCGAAGACAATAGAACTATTGTATATGAAAATATGCTATGTGACAAAACAACAACTTAGTCACTACGGGCACTGTCCGTTGTCGAACATTTCTCGATCTACCTCTACACAAGTAGGTACAGGCGGATCTCAACGGTCGCAAAATTCCAACGGCTTCCTCATTAGCATTCGCGGATCCTCGTCGGATCGACGACCCGGGTCTTCCTGTCCGATTTGTCCGAGCTCTTTTTGCCGCCCATCCTCCGAATTGGGCTGGGAGATTACCGAAACGGGAGATAAAAACGATGCGGCTCCGTGACCCACATAACGGAACAACCAAAATAGAAGTCGTGGACGGTTGTTTACAACGATAGAAAATGTTTATTTATTCACGAAACGCGATGCAACGAACCAACGGCTGGCTGATATGTGGATGTCGTAACGGCTGATTTCGCGGCTGAGGTCGCATACGCCATAAAATAACGCTTCTCCAGCAGCGAACAGTAAACACGTTTAATTATGTATATAAGCGATGGTTTTTTCCTATTGTACACAAACAACAACAAGATGCAGCTAGGAAAGTTTTGGAATTGGAAAGGCACCAAACAAATCCATCATTACTATTTTACAACCGCGCTGCCAACATCCCACGACAGTCGCGCATTGGGCCAAATCATACACTCCGTGTCAAATTTGCGGCCATCCAAAACGGACTATCACCAGTTCTAAAAACTTGCAATGTATTTTCAGTTGCAATATATTCCAACTGCCGTATTAGGTCATTCATATTCGAATATACGTCAACTAGTAAATTGCATCTCTACAAACGTGTAATATAACAGCTGAGTGTTAGCGGTTCTGATGTTATTAAAAATGCTTTAGAATTCAATAATGCGTTCATATTTGCTTCATATTACGAATAAAGGTAATGGGTACCGTATTACGATAACTTAAAAAATGTGACTTTTTAACTCATTAATAACTTAGTATTAATTAACTTTTTAACAATTTATTTTCACGAAAACGTAACCTCTCCCATTCTACCTGGTACCAACTTATAGTTAAAATGTATTTTCAACTACATTTTATAACTAGTCAAAATATATTACAAATAAAAATATAACTATAACGGCAGTTGGTACTAAGCTAGATGGAATATATTCTAACTAGTCAACTAGCAGATACATTTCAACTGTAACATATCCCACTTAGAATGTTTACGTGCACCCTGACCGAATCGGATAGCTCTATTTGTTCCATGTATTTACGCTTCTACTTCGCTAATAAGTTTTTTTATTGGTTTTAAATTTCACAAAGTAGATGGAACAAGCATCCAATTTTGTATACACCTAATAAATATATTGTAGAAGTGTATGTGTCGTAAATATGTGCCCTTTCGCTGTGGCGCTATAAAAACTGGCGCGCTTTCGGGGGGTGGCTATGACCGACCTTCAACCCTGCGGGGTCAATATTTCAAAAGAAAAGACTTTTATGGTCGTTGTTCGCACGTAAAAAAAGTTTGAGAAGCGGACCGCGCAAATCCCCCACTTCCAGGCAATAAATGAAATTAAAGATGACAGCCGAAACTACCCCAGCTCGGCTGGGCGGGCCTACGATTGAAACGCACTGCGGTCTGCCCTAAATCTGGACCCACAGAGACTTGTTTGACAATCTTTGGGTTTTTACGACTCTGGCACTATTTTTTATTATCAGTATGTTGGATTGGAAGTGAGCGAGTGCGCATTCCTCGAGAGCGTCGGCCGCAAACAGGTAGATTAGTACTAAACTGCATTCCTGAGCGTGCCTTCCGCTGCAAATTGCAAACAGGTAAACGCACCCGAAAGAACGCGTTCCTGGAAGACTTCCACTCTGATTCTCACAGACAAAAGAATGCATCAATTCGAATTGATCAAAACAATGATGACTTTGAAATAAGGTAAGAGGTCACCCAATTGGACGAAGTTATTAATACATGCACTCCTCATATGAGAGAATACGACTTGTCATTATTAATTGTACTTTCTATCCTGCATGTAGTAGATGCCTTAGAAGTTTAATACTTCATTACATCTGCGTCATTGCAACACAGCAGAACTGGAGCGACGTCGTTTAAAAACATACTGCACCGTTGCATGAGCAGATGCACAAACAAGATGTTTACCTGCGATTTTAGCGGACAAAAACACCCGCTGCATACAAAAAATTGTTATCGACCTTATAACGAACAATGGAAGCGGCGAAGTAAGCAGGTGGGAGGGAGAAGAAGAAGCATTAACCCAGGTAAGCAGGTGGGAGTACCCGTGGTGCATTTGGGGTATAACGCCTTATCTGCTCACGATTTCACGACACGATAAGATAAGATACACCTTACTAAGGTCTCAACATTACATTGACGTCATGGAAAAACTTTAAAAAGCACAAATAATGCAATTTTGTAGATCCACCACTGAGTGTACCCAACGCGCACTAGCTCAAAAGTGTCGTATGTCGAGTACGACGAAGGTGATTCCAAAACCAAGGCTGCCCCATATATACAGGTGCTAGTCGACTTGAGCGGTCAGAAAAGTGTGTCGAGCTCGCTCGCATTATCAGCGGATAATTGCGTGTACCAATAATAATACAACGCAACAAGCGGGCTTTGAGGATCCAAATCAAAACAAACCTGATATTGGATCTAACGATGCGGCAAGGGCAAACGCGAGAACCGAAAAGAGTTGCGTCACCAGAATAAACTTCCGTGGAGTATTTTACGACGTGTAAAAATGACCCATTTACTCAAATATAGGTCTCTGGGTCAGAAGGGCGGACGCATACACCCAACAGAATCGGAGAGAGGTGCATACAGCACAAAGTCGCATTTGATGAGAGATTAGGAGAGATGACAAATGCGCAATAGAGCATGATCGAGCGGCACGCGACTGACACACATACGCGAGGCTAGACCCAAATAAACAATATCGACTAACGGCGATCGGACATTATTCACAGTGATGCAAAAATAGATTGCAATTACGCGGCGCGCACCATTTCAAAATAATATTTTGAAATGTGAGATGTACCAGCGCAATGCTCCAGGAGTATTTTCGGCGTTTGGAACGATCCCGCCAAGCGTGCGTCTATACAGCTAGGCTGCAGACGTATTGCATCCAATCTATTCTTAGTATACGTCTAACTGGACAATTTTGTTTAAAATTACATACACGTATGATGGTGGGGAGTTTTCGTTCGAACAAACACCCCTTTCGTCTCGGCGATAACCGCAAAAGTTCGAGACGACATTGCAAATTTGGGAAAAGTGGCATTGCTCCGAAAACCGCAAAACGAATTCGAAAACATTTCCGAGAACTTGCGAAACGATCGTCCAACAGAGCGGCGATGGTAAACAGGAAAACGTGGATATACTAACAAGTGAATAACAGCACTAGTGTGTAGAGCTCAAGCGCTCATATACATTCCGATGAACTAATGAAATCATCAATTGAAACATATAAAAAAAACCCCACCGTCATCCTTTCACACGGTATTAAAGAGTCGACACACTATAAAAGAAATCTTGATTCGATCATTATTTCTTAATGTCTACGAAAAGAGTTTTGAAGAATTCCGATGTAATTGACAGGATATAGTGCAGGCAGCATTTAAGTTCGGAATTGAGGTGAAACTTAGCATAAAACTCGAAATGAAGAGGAGGAAGAGAGGAGAGGTCGCCGTGGGTTGTCCAATGCCGCCGCCTCCGGCCGTTGCCCAACGGATTCATTGATAAATTGAACAATGGATACCACGCGGCGGAAGTGCAGACACACACCTCTTCATGGCATCATCATCAACCACCACCACCATCATCAGCAGCATCGTCATCGTCACACCGTGGGCCTTTCTGGCGCGTGGGTCGGTTCACATAACGCGCCGTCACGGGACAACGAGCATCGAAACGCATGCGAACTCCAATGGAAAGTCTCGTCCCACGCGGAAAATTCTCACGGCACTAGGAAAATTCCAAACAGCACCAAACGCCAAAACAAAACAAACAAAAAATCACATACTCCAATATTCACTTTCACGCCGAAAGTTTGCGACAGTCGCAAGTAACTGCGCACATTATTATTACACATTTCAAAGTTATGACACGGATTTTCTGTGTGTGTGAAAACGACACTGACCCATTTTTACCTAGGTGAAACCTGATGTGATTGCAAGCAATGACGTTGTCGTCGGTATCCGTTTGCTTAACTTTTGCACACTCACACACACAACCATACACGTATTATTCAAGTGCTTAAAATTCTCACGGCGAATGCAGTAATCGGCATGTGTAGGACAAAAATATCTTGCACTGCCATTCAAGTCGTGGGATTCGGATGAAATCATAACGGCCATCGTAAACAAGCAAATTCACATTTAGAAATTCAAGGATGTTTCAGAATCAAACACTACTAAGGACGTGGGGGTCTTCCAAGCCTTATTTTTCTATAAATAAATATAACGCATCGAAGAACGCTTTTTGAGAACTACATAGATCCTTAGCATATTATCCTTACAATTAAAATTCACCAAGAAAAACGATTAAGCGTTGTCATTTGCCTTTTAAAAGACTTTCATTTCTACATAATTTAATAGTATCGTGTAAAATGTGTAAAAAAAATTTTGCTGTCAATATTATGAAAAAATATTGAAATACTGCATGTTTCTGTTTTAAAAAAATAATTATGTAACTCTTCATGTGAAAATTCCAAATACTATAAAGAGATGCTTAGCTTGTATATGAAAGACCAGCAAATAATACTATCAAATAAAACAGATGTGTACAAATTCTAAAATGTTTCAATTGAAAATTCTCCTTATTAAGACTTTGAAACACCGAACCAATCCTATATATGTATGTACATACATAGATGTTAGATGTAAAGAAGCAGACATGGAATCTTTTTAGTAACTTTTAGGATATAAAAAACTGGAATTATCAGCATACAACAACTACAAGACATTTACGTTCAAATTTAAAAACAAAGTTAATTTTGGGGTTTAATTAGACTTCGGCATGTCTTGTAAGCGTTGAAATTGGTCACAGTAGATTTTAATTAATGACACGGCAAGATAGCGTGCTTCTAGTTGGCTTGCATGCTCGAGAATTGGCGCGAGAAATATCAGAGAGAGCTTATATTTAAATATAATACATCGAATTTTATCGCGATGGAAAATCTCAGTTCTATAAAAGATCACTGCTGCTGTTGTTGTTGTTGTTTATTATTATTTATTATTTGCAGATGGTTGCGAAACAAATGCACAGATTGCGGTTATGGCAGAAAGTGGTGGCTGGCGCCGCAGACCACCTTCCCACTCGCAAAGCCATATAAAGCCTTACCCAGACCAGATGTTTTGATCCGACCGCGGAGAGAGCGTGAATCATCCCGATGATTAACACCGTGCACATGCATTATTTATCTGTGGATGAGACCCGATGCAGCGTGCGACAATAGCGAAACGCACGATCACCCTGTGAAATTACTGACAATTTAGACCGGTGAATCATCACTTGAACAACTCGACTAACAGCGGCGTTCCTGTGAAATCGAACGCTTGGAATGTAGAGTAGGCGCCAGAAGTTATGGCCGATGACTGTTGTGAAAGCTTCCACGCTGCATAACCGACCATTTCCGCTCCAAATTCGAGCTAAGAATTCGCCCATTCACTATCGACTCGCATATCCTTACAGCAATCTGGTATTTTTCTGAAATGAGCTGCCAGATAGGAATACCGCAACTATTCTATGCACAACAACTAGTGATTGGAAACAAACACGTCAATCAAAATGATGATCATTGCGTGAATGGTCCGATATTTGGTCCATTATTTTGCGTTTTATCCAGTGGCTTGCCGTTTAAAACAGGGGATGTACAAAAAATATATAAAAAAAAATTCTTGAATTAAAATAATCTTGAAATGATGAGTATAATTTTTCATCTTTGTGTAAAAACAGATAAATCCTACTTAGCCTTCCTTTCCTAATAACATCTTGTTTGTCGGCAAAACTTCTGAATGATTTGTCAAACAATCGATCGAGAATGCAACATTCCAATGCCTCGTTATTTGTTTCCGCGCGATCGGCACTGATTTGTTCCGAGTTAATCGTTTTGTGACTTTGCAATTTTTGTGTTCAAGAAGTTCTGTGTTTATATATGTTACTTTATTAACAAAAAAATAGTTCAGAATGTTTGATAGACACGAATTTGAAATGCCGATCCTGGAATCTGAACTTGATTGCTGATATTTTAAAATTTTAGGTAAAACATTTTAAACTAGTGTAGTCCCTCTAGCGACGACAAGGCTGGTAATATCATATTTTGAAATTGAAACTATTTTTACGTGTTGCGAAACGTTGCATCCCCACTCATCTGAGCCGTTAAGCTAGAATAGAACATTGAAAAGGAGTCCTAGGCTCTTCCCATTCTTACCCCATTTTGAGTATAATATTTTAAACCTAGCTTGGTGTTTACGTAAGGAAGTTTCACTTTTGTAGTGTGTAGTGTAAAAAAAAAACAGTTGATTTTTTCTCCTCTAGTTTGATAATTTGCTGCCACAAATTGAAGCAGCAAGTCCACAAACAAACTCCTCATAATACAATATGAACATTCGCCACAGTGCAAAAATTTTTCACACTAATGTATGTGTATGTAAAAATTGTCCAAAAAAAACCCTCGCACGCGAAGACCGCATGATCCAACGGGGCCGTTCGCACACTGTAATAATATTATGATCGCTTTTCGATCACAACAAATGTGACGAATGGCGTTTATCAACGAACCGCACAAAGTTCAAGCGGTTAGTTCTATACTGCGAATATTTATATTGGTGGCTGGCTCCGAGTATAAAAATAGACGCTAAAACTGCCGCTACATTCATAAGCGGCTCACCTGCACAGGTAACGGCTTATGAGCCCCCCCCCCCCCAATCTCCACGTCCCCTCGCCCGTTCCTTCGCAGACGACGTAAGGTTAAGCAAACGTAAACAAAACGCGAAGAGAAAAGGAGGTCAGGTGCAGAATGTTGCGGCACTGGTCGATTAGCCAACACGGCGGCAGTGGTACGTGAGACACGAAAATGCGGCGAAAAGAAAGGAAGACGAGACCGAGAAGAGAGAGGCAACCGTACAGGTATGAAAAAAACCCCGATGTCGCAACGTAACATCAACATCAACAACACAATACATAGGAAGTGAAGGAGACGGAGTAGAGGGAGGAGGTAGGAGTGGAGATGGTGGAGCAGAGTGCGTGTGAAAGTTCAAGCGGTGAATGTCGGAAGATATGCGCAGCAACAGTCAATAATAAAAAAAAAAGTACAAAACTTTCACGAGCATATGAAGGTATGCTTAATTGGGTCAAGCTTCAGACTGATTTTGTCCACACAGGTCTCATAGTTAGTCCGGACTGAGATTTTTATCTGCACAGTTGTTTGATTCCGTAGTTTTGGACCAGGCGTTGCAGAATTTCACCCGAGTACTGTGCAAGTAACCATTTGAGACCTCGATGAAAAGGCATTGAGTGATGCAACAGTGTCGAAAACATCCCAAATCAAAAAGTGCGACGCAATAGCGTCGTAAAACGAACTAAACTTCTATAATAGGCAAGAAAACGAGGTCTCAACAAAGTATGTTATGCTTCAAGGCAATGTCGTCCAGCATGAGCACGAACGAATTTGATTACTGATGCAATTACAATAATATTTTAATAGTTTTTCCTGATTGATTTGGAAATTTCGTTTTATATGTATGTAAATATGTACACAATACTAATGATGATGTGTTTTGAACAGTTTCAATGCCAAACATCGGTTTGTTTGTTTCTTAGTCAATTTCGCGGAATTGTGATGTTGCATCCTTTTCAACGTGGATAATAATACAAGTTACGGAATTGAGTTACCAATGCATCCGAATGCACAACATTCTGATAAAAAGTGCTATAAATAAACGTATTATATTAAAGGTTGGAAAATCACCTGAACGAAGGTCGTTACCACATCAATGCGACACACAAAAACAAAACGGAAAAAATACGGAAATACCAATATGAATGTTCACGCGTAGTAAAAGCTCATCGCATGCGAAAGCAATCAATCAATGAAGAAATCGTTCCAAGGAAAAACAATAAAACGAGCGAGTCAATAATAACGCACACAACATTATATGATTGAGTTTGGATTCTAAGGGTGGGGGCGGAGGGGGTGGACGAGCAAACAACGGACACCAAATTAACCGAGGAAATATTTGCAGATGGGGAAAACGAGTTGTTTTCCACCCGCTTCAGGGAAAACTCGTAACGGACACTGGATCTGACGAACGCACTCGCGTACTCGGAAAGTCACGAACTTACCAAAACATCCAAGTTAATTGCGATATAAAATTTAAATTAAAAACTGCAACTCACAATGTATATGGTACTACGACATAATATCCGTTCGATGGAATGTTCGCCCGATAAATGATCCAGACGATAAAACGTCCGACTGGTTCAAAAACAAATATAAAAAAATTAATAATGTTTAGATATTTGTGACCGTTTAACCGACCGGACGTTTTATGTTCTGGATCTTTTATCGGCCGAATCTTACATACATATATTGTGATACGATATGCAAAGCTTAAACTGCATGCAGCTTCTTTCTATAAAGGTGAGAGCTAGTGTGTAGATAAGAGAAAATAATAGTAATTACTAAGAAGAATAACGATTTATAATTGAATACGTTGTATCATATGAACTACCTGGGCAAAGTTCGTTTACAACATAAACGTTTACAAATGAGGAAAATCCAGATTTTTACAAGTCATGTTTTGAAAAATCTAAATTTTATTAATAAATAAAATCATAAATATTCCAATATAAACAATTTATTTTTAGAACACACACACGCAGGTACCTCCGTCATCACCAAACGAGTTGCGTCAATCTGCACCGAACGGAAGATCATCTTTTTAAAACCGGACTTTGGGTCCCGCAGTTAACCCTATCGATGCCGAAGTACGCCTCAACATATTATATACAAAATAATAAATAGACAAGACTACGTCACGGGAGATGACGTCACGCGGATGGTTTACTGCGCAGTTCGCCATCGGCCGCGAACAATGCGGTAATTTGCGCTAACGAGAGAGGCTTTCGAGGCGAACGGTACACGAATATAGATGTACACAGAATACCTGTGTGAAAGAAATCGAGGCCGCCGCACAAAAATCCGTAGGAATTTCCGAGATTGTATAGTGGGATCGAAGCGTCGTGTCCCGAGTGGAAATCGGGTCCAGAAGTGAGCGATGCGCGGGGATGCACCTTGACACGATTGAGAATGATGTCAAGCGCGCGCTGCAAGCTGCATTCGACTTAATGGCAAATTTGAACTTTGGCGCCAAAATAATGAACATCGAAGTTCATATGCTTCATAATGTGTAAAATTTTCATACGAATGGGTTTGTTGACTAAATTACTAGTTCCTTGAACATGCATATATTATTCAAACCTATCAATGAAACTGCCATGATCTTGTTAATGTTTATACATACATAAGGACAGGAAAAATACCACGCGTCGTCCAAACAACAACTATTTTTAATGACAAGTATGACTAAGGTTGGGTGCTCGATTGCTATTTCCTAGTAAAAAGGGGTTGCCTATTGTCAATTTCTATTTTCAACCTTTTTTTTGCTCTCTAGCTATGTTATTGACAATAGGCAACCCCTTTTTCCTGGGAAATAGCACTCGAGCGCCTATCCTTAGTTATGACCAGAGTTCGGCGCCTCAGTGCACTAAATGGGTCCAATATTGTCAATTTCTATTGTTTAATTCAATATAAATTGACAATAGTGAATCCACTTAACGCACTGAGGCGCCGAACTCTGGTTATGACTATCGTTCTTAGAAAATCTTTATTTTTACTAGTTACTAGGCTTTTCTGTTTCATTTGGCAAACGATAGAGCTAAAATTCCTATAGTTTTCCGACCGCTGACTTTATTGCATCAGCGGTAATTGGAGTATTAGTCACATTGCGATCGCCCAAAAGACGATTCTTGCCATTAAAATCGCGAATACGGAATATTTGCCAGATGTTCCGTTATTTTTATTTTACATATAATATACCAGGAAGGCTCGACAGGAAGACCCCGATGCGCCTTCCTGGACAATTAATTACAAACAATGCAGCATTTTATTATTACATAAATCACTGTATTTCTAATTAATTAATTAACCCATTGAGACATCTACGGATTTAGATTTCGTACAAATTATACACAATAAATACAGAAGATTTGTGACAACAGGAAAGATGATTTTTTATATACATATAATATATAGAGATTTCAGTGACTTTTGGGCGAGCGCTTGGCGACCGCCGAATCACCGAACCGCATTCAGCACTGTTGGTGCGTGTACTGTGTATTGTCATCGCCCTAATCACCATCAGATTCCTAGTTTGAATACATACATACATAGTGGATACGGTGCGACGTTGAAACTTCGGAAACACACCTTTGCTAGAGGTATTCACTAACTCCTCAGTTTTGAAGCTAGAGTTGCGTGCATATTTACCTAGAGTGTGGCCGAGCCAGCCGACCCACTCGTCGCGCGATTGCAGCGAAGACACCCGACAGAGGCCGACAATACAACACCACGGTAGAAAGTGCAACGGGCCGATCGGAATGCGACGGCGTTCTCTCAGATCTTCGGAGAGGAATTTCGCCGCGCTTTTATAACCGTTGGTTCGCTGCAGAAGAGGCGGTCTTCGGAATGCCGTTATGCGGAGGAGCCGGTCGCGGACGGCAGCCGGCGAGGAATGCGGCCCCGGGGCGACGCCCCTCAGCGCCCCCGGGGGCCCAACAACCCCTCCCTCCCTCTCTCTCCCCCTCCTCCAGGTTAATTTCGGCCGTCTAGACTGGACTTGGACGAGTGCGCCCCACGGCCCCCCCCCCGGTCCAGATATTTGGTGCGATGAACTACGACGCGGATGAATGGGCGCGAGGACGGGGCCCTTCACCTTTCTCGCATCAGACGCTACGCACTTTGCACCGTCAATACACATACATACAAAAGCGTACATATGTATATAGTATATCGTCATCGGCGTCATACGCGAGCGCGTCATTCGACAGTTACTCTCGTCCCACGCTCGAATCGATGCGATCCGGACTCACAACAATAACAATGATGGCAGAAAACGAGCGGAAGGCCTCTTCCTAATCCGACTCTTATTAACTTTCGCGTTGCACATGCGTGCGTGCACTATACTGTACTACATACATACTTATATAATCGCAAACGGTTCAGGAATGCAGAATTGACGTTGAAATTGGTGTTTGCATTTCGAAATTAATGTCGTGTAATGTGTATTTTCCGCATAATGTGTCATAAATCAACAAGGCGCTTATGCATTTCGAAAATTTCGCATTTGATAAATGTAAACGTTAATTTCTTGTTATTTAACAATAATGTTAATGAAATACCGACGGGTGACTAATTTTTAACTACGTAATGGCAAGCAATTAAAAAAGCAAAAAGGTTCTGATAAATATTTTGAATATTGATTTATTATGATCAGTCTGGTACTATTATGTATAGCTTTAGTCATAAACGACAATTTAACTATCATTATCATAATAAAAAATGAATCAAATGATGACAGATTCAAACAAATCTGTTACAATGTGTGCTCTGTATTGACTATTCACTATTTACATATATTAAATAAATAAATATTTTAACAGTTTAATAATTAATAAATACTAAACAATGTTTTTAGAGTAATCAAATTACACCGAGCAACAAAAAATCCCGTTTTTTACTTACCGAAGCGAAGACTAATAAAATCTTTACTAAGTTTGATCCATTGAATTCAAATATTACAATAATTTTTGAAACCCTTATAAATGTGGTAAAGTGAAAAATTAGCCAATATTACGTAGAAAATGTATATTTGACTTTTAAAAATCTTAAATAATTAAAAGCAATAAATAATCACAATCAATAGAAAAAACATATGAATATAGATTCCAACACTCACTTTAGGTACAGAAATACTAGATTTTTAATTTAAGACCGCATAAGGCTTTTAAATTTTTTTAAATGAAAGCAAGCCAGCACAAATTATTGTCATATTCGACTTCAGTGGGTCAAACATGGTAAATATTGATTAGTTTTCACTCCGGTAATTTTTTTTTTATGAATAGATTTTAAATTTCTATGCGAAAATCTTTGCACAAAATCACAGCCAAAAAATAAACACATCAACATCATATGACTGGTCGACTAAGCAAAGGTGAATGCAATTATTTTTAAAACATAAACAACATTAGTCGACAAATTTCAGACGGCTTCAATGAACAAACGCGAGAAAATTTCAATTAAAATACAATTTCCTTCAACATCAATCCGGGCGTAAAATTGTCACAATAAATACATTATAATGGAGTGAACATGTAATAAATACTCACAGTGCTGCACATATTGCACTATCTACTACGGCTCGTATTTTCGACACAACACAATCATTTTTTTCAATGAAAATACACACACGCACACATTCACTACGTTTATTTATGCATTTTATAACACAACAAGAGAGAGACTTGTGAAAGAAAACGACAATTGCTTTACTACATATACGATACTACGTACAATATATTGAATGAACGGGTCGTCGTGTGCAATACAACGGGCACATTGAGAAATCCGCACTCGACTGATGTTTACAATCGCAAAAACATGTAGGTAGACGACAACAACAGCGACAATAATTCATTAAAGTCGAGTTATAAATAAAATGCACGTTACATATCGAGCACGAAAAGAATTTTGACATGCAATAACTGGTGACTGGTAGAAAATTTGTTTACGATCCGAAAGCGAAAATAGAAAAAAAGTTCCATTCGTTGAAAATGCGACTTGGACTTTTGGCGCGAAAAATATCTGAGCGCGCGCTCGTTCGTCAGGTCGCAACGATAGCAATCCCGACCATATATCGTTTTTATATACAAATATTAATGTAAAATGTATGAATGTATGTGTGTATGCGGAATTCGCGAATTCAAATCGTGGCCGATTTCGTTCCACTTTCGCGCTCAGGCACGTTTCTAAAAAGTTTGTTTTGATGCGAAAGTGCGCTTACGTAAACAACACGGCGACGCAACAAAACATAAACAAATGAGAAATCACAAATTTTGCACATAATAATATAGCAAAATCAGGGCAAAAGCCAAGATAATACAAGACGGTTGCAATGTACTTTACAATTTTATATAAATATTTCAACATTTATAAGTATTTAAATCGTAAATTTCACCATATTGTACTTTCGTTTGAAACTTTAGTTTTTGTTTTTTTTTTTTGATACTGTTTACATCGCTCACTTGTAAAAATGCGCGTAAACGTTGCGAATCGCATTTCGCGCGTAACATTCTCCCCGTCGTATCTACGAGTGGTTTATATTTTGAAAACATTGCCGCGTGGACATGGCGTAAAAGCGCGTCGTTATTGCCGCGCGTACGTCGAACTCGAGCCGACCAATCACGACGCTCCGTTTGAATATTAGTTAATTAATTTAAAAATACTACGCTCATTTGTTTGGAGGCGTGGAACGGAGGGGGCGTAACGTAAACAAAACAAAAGTGACAGAAGAAACGGGTCGAACCTTTTTGTGGGTTTGCCGCTGCTTGACGGTCTGGCGGCTGGAGTTGAATCCGAGTATCCTGAGAATCCTGTTGGCGGCTGCGAGCAGCGCCTGAGCGCCGCGCGATCGTCTCTTGCCGGTGCTTCTGGCCGGGATCATCGAACTCATGGCAGGGGAAGGAACCCCGCGGCGGGCATTCACACCACCACACTCTTTACGCACTATTTATACTATATATACTGTATATACTGTGTATTGATATTTGAAATCGAATTGAATGATCGAGTATTTGTGTGACACGACACACGCGACTGGCGTTTGGCGTCTGTTTGTTTTGACGGTTGGCGCGGATCGAGCGCACGCACGAACTGTGTGCGGACGCGTCCGAAACGTGTGACGCCGCGATGCCGACTGCCGAACTACACACTGGAGTGGAGAGCCGACTGCCGACTGCCGACACCGGAGGGGTGGGGGTGGGACGCTGCTCGGCGCGGGGAAGCGGGCGCGGGGAAGGGGAGTTGCGGCCCGAGTGGGCGCACGTGGTCCGTTTCAGTGCGCATGCGTGCATCCGACTCCGACATGCCGCGCCGTGCACTGCTAGTATTATCTTTACTCTCGCACACACTCGCACTCCGCGACTAGCCTGTACACCTACACCTACACCAACACCCATGCAGGCACGCCCGTAAACACCACGCCGCGTTATTTACGTTGGCGCGCTGCGGTGGTAGGACGCGCGTGCAAATCGCCGCGAAAGCTCGCCCGTCCCCAGCTTCGACTCTGCGGCCATAAGCGATTCGCTTGTGTGCATCATATGATTTTTTTATTACATTCTTACCACGATGCCGTGACACTCACGGCTTAATTTGTACATTATTATGTATTATGCAATGTCAATTTGAAATTATATTCAATCAGACGGTGATGGCAACTAGAGGGCAGGTAGCCTATTTTGTGAGGTGCCGTTTCAAAAGTTAAATCAGATCAATGAACAATAAATACCGTTTCAAAAATTAAATCAGATGCCAACAACTCTAATGGGAAATGATCGACTGCAAAGTCACAAATCTGACTGGCAGAACCACAGAAATACTTCAAATCAAATGTATGATTCTTTTCAATCGAAGCCTAACTGGGAACTTTCAGCTAACTATAGCTATAATGATACAATATACCCAGTGGTGTAGTCGGGCCAGGTCGCCGCCCTGGTACTTTGATATAAAAATTGTTTTTCGAGTACAATTTAATAATATTTTTACTTATATTTTATATAAAATTTTATATACCAAGTATTGTGAGCAAGCTCTCGTTTTAACATTTGGTGACTACAGCCGTATCCTCACTCAAATGCTCATTTGAGTGCAGAAAAAACAACCAATTGAAAAAATTATAGACACTGAATGCTGCCGAAATCGAATCATCTAACAAAATTTTCAGAACTGTATATTATATTGCAAAAAATAATAAGCCTTATTCAGACCACTTTTGTTGACTTTTCAAGTTAATTAGCATTTGATTTTTTATAAATAGTTTTACTTCCAATATTAGGATCCATATTTTTTAAGTAACGAAAAAAGCGGGGGAGGGGGGGGGGTGTCGTAAAAATTAAACACTGACCTGGTACTTTTTTATTTAGCACTACATCATTGAATATACCTATAATTAAATAGGGTAGCGGAGTCATGGAGTCGGAATTGTAAAAAATTAGCCGACTAAGTCCTTTTTTTTATTATTTTCTTTAATTAATAGTATTATGGTGTGTGTCAACTAGTCTCCAATTTTACTGAAGTAAACACTATTAAATTGAAAATTGATATTCTCTTTATAAAAATCATGAATTTAATTTATATTATGAATAATCATCGCCGAATTGCACTCTTTTGGTGTGTTATGGCCAAAATCGATAGTTTCCTTCGTCTCATATTTTTTTTTAATTAAATTGATTTGTTTGTGTATGAAATTCAAACACTATGAATGTACTTACTTGTTATTTATATCTAGTTAATTACCAATAATTTAATAAATTGGGTCACATGTCGATTTTTTTGATTCCATATATTTATTTATGGTTTGAAAATCGCTATTATTTTATTATTAACAATTACCCTGGAACGAAAGGTCGATCTTACTAAAATCGTTCAAGTTAGAATCAGATTTTGAAGTCGGAGTCGAAATTGAATCGTAAGATAAAGCCGGAATCAGAGTCAGTAAATTTGGAATTCCTGATTTAAGGACTAAACAAAATAAAGGAGGTATGTAAAAAATGACTTTAAAAATGAATTCTTCTTAGCTATATGCATATGTATTTATTTAAAATTAGCATAGCACAGCTCTGTTTAAATTATATGTAAGTACTGTGTATTGAAAAGAAAATTGATGTTTTATATGTAAATGTGTAGTTTGTTCTGATAGAATATGAAAAAAGGAATAAAAGTACAAAAATTACCAAGATATGTAATTTAGGCAAATATAATGAACGTATCACCATTGTGATGTGACATCACACATTACTGATGTGAACTGTTGTAAATTTAGGGTCGAAGACTAGTCGAGGTGTTTGATTTGAAGTTGTCGCATGGGGGAATTTTAACACGACTCGATTTGATTGAAACAGGGTTGTGGAATCGTTACAATAAATCCGAAATATAAAGCTCATCGTTTTGATTTGGATGATGTCGACTTTTTTGTGCCAATCGGGTGCATACGATGTTATATTCACAACAATATTTTAATATTGTTTCTAAAAAGATTTTTGTTTTCATTTCAATGACGTTTAATTATTAACTAATGTAAAAAAAACTAACATGAACAATTTACGTATGATTTAGGTACATAAATGGATGTATAGGATTTATTTTGTTGTTGAACCAAGCTGCAGCTGAAACGCATGTGCGTGTGAAACAAAATGGCGCGAAAACTCGTAGTGTTTCTAAATACGCGATGTTTGTATTCATATGCAAAAAAGTCTAAAACATATTTTTTAGCAAACATGACCTAAATCTGTGTATAATTATTTTCATGTAAAAATAATTGCCGAAATGCATCTGACCTTAGCTGACTTTCATTTTGGGGGGTGATCTCAATATGCAATCAGATTCTAACGGAAATGATGCGGGTGCAAACAAAATGACGGTTAATAACGGCCAGTTTTATGCAATTTTTTTTAGTTATTATACCCATTACATAAACAAATATTAGCGAAGTAAAAATATATATGAGAGATAATGAGAGCATATAATGCAAATTTTATACGGTATAGTGTGAAAACGATAAATTTTGCCTATTTAAGCGTTTAAACAATTAAAATCTGACAAGACGAGTGGGTGGTGGAAAGTCAAATATATACATAAGGCTACTAGCTATTAAACATCGCCGTCTTCAAAAATTTCGCAAACTTATACGTATTTATTACAATTATTTTTCACCATCGAACTAACAAAATCGTTTAAAATTTCCATCGCGCAAAATGGCAAAGTTTCAAAACGATCGGAAAATTGAAGGAATTTCAGGTCAATCGTTTGCGAAGTGAAACATAATAAAAGAGCCTTGTAAAAATGTACTAGTATTACAATATTTTTATTTCTCATAAAAAATATTCTCTCAACTTGAATCTTTTTCTTAGAATTGTGAGTTACAATTCCTTTGCAAACATACTTTGTAAGTACATATTCCGTTCCTGGAAGTCTTGTGAATGCTAAATTCGCAAAAGTTGACATTAACGTTTCATAGAAAACGTTATTACTTGAATGCACTTTTAAAATAAGATGTCAGTCAAATAAAAAAAAATATTGTTTTTGAAAGAGAAAAGCTTTTAAATTTTTGGCGCCCGGTCATAAAACTTCAAATAAATTCTCGTTATTGTTATTCTTGTATTGAGTACAAGCAAATAATGTTTTATTATTATCACTTCTACATACAGCGACAGTGTAATTTTTCAACGAGCTTCTTCTACATACAGTGAAATCAAAAGCAAAAGATACAATATGAACATTTAGATGTAAGTACTAATACTGCGAACTTACTCACCGAATTTTCGAGAAAATGACTTCATAACCGGAGGATTTCCAAAATTTCTACCGAACGCCATGACTCATCCACCATATTGTATCTCCTCTTCGACGTTTGACGGACGCAACCTGTGACCTTTCGGTCATATTTCGCTTTTTATGCCTCATCGTGCTCTATATTGCCGTGTAACGTAGAAAGCATGAAAGCCCAGACCCTCTGTTAACAACTTCCATACCATCCGACCCATGAAAGTGTACTACACGTAACGGCCCACCTTCCGTCTACGCTAAAAAAGGTTCGTTCATAATAAATTTTGCAAAGAAACTTGCGAATATATGAAGAGCCTACTATAGTTATTAGATTTTTTATGTATTATATATGTATACGAGCGCCTAGTAAATTCACAAAAAGCACACCATAAAAGTCGACTGACGATATTGTATCAAGAATACCATACAGACCTTTGGTTGCTGATAAAAAATATTCATCCAATTTTATTTTTTAAAAATTTAAAATGTTTCAACGAAAAAAATATTAGATGATAGATTTAGTTCAGGATGGGAAAAATGAATGTTTTTTGGAGAGGCCACCATTCCTCATTTCGTATGATAGTGATGATTATTAAATCACTTCCAAATTGAGTTATATGTCCTGTTACATATAAAAAAAACGTTATATTAAAGAACCTACGAAATATATGTGTTATAACTAGAGCCCGGAATCTGAAGGGGCTGTTTATTGTTCATGATTGTAAATGCATTGTTAAAGGTTTGCCGAACCTTTTTTTACAAAGGATTTACAACAATTGAACAATAGGCGGCACGTTTCCGGCCCCTTCAGATTCCGACATCTAGTTATAACTAGTAGTCACCGGAGTCTGAGGGGGCCGTGTATTGTTCAAAGGTTGTAAATGCATTGTTAAAGGTTTGCCGAACAATGGATAGCACTGTGACTATCCTACCTCTAGTTATAACCTATAACTTATATAACTTATATAACTTATATAACTTATATAACTTATATAACTTATATAACTTATATAACTTATATAACTTGAAATACGAAAACTTGCCTAATTCATGAATAAATCTAATATAAACCTAGTAAATATGCAAGCCCGTAGCTTTATTTATGAATCGGGCAAATTATTTATCTACCGAATGCGTGAATCGTAACTTTTTCTACATATATATTATGTATGTATGTATATGTATGTGAATATTGTCACAATTTCCGCTTTTAAAATTATATGTAACTTCTAGTATAATAGAATAATTAGATCCATCTTTTTAATTTAGTATTTTTAAGAATTTTTATAGCTATATTAGTTGAAAGTCATATTTTCGTTTCGGTTTTGTTAATAAAATAAATGTGTTCGGTAATATTAACATCAGCGTGGTATGTTAGCAAAGAAAACTAATGGAAACGCATGAAAGTACTCGTATTATAATCAATAATTCATTCAAAAAATATGTACTTTATCAACTGTCATGTTGGCAGTATAAGAATGAACAGATTCGGCAGACATTTGCCTAATGCAAGAATTAACCAACGGGCTTGAATTTTTCATACAATATGTTGCCTATTTCACGTAATAGGCAATTTCACAAATTCGTCGCAACATGAAGTACATAATCTTTCTAGATTATTTTTTTCAATTTTAACCAATGCTGATTCAATGTATATTTTTTGTAATTTTACTATCAAAGTCATCATTCAATTTTACTAAAATGAAAAGGGTTGGAAGTGTTCTAATCTCATTCATAATATATGAATCTAGGTGAAATTAAAAAACATGCAATATTTTATTCATGTATTCAAGAACATGATTCAAGTTGAGCGAACCCTATACATAATAAAAACTTACTAGTATGTAATGCATACTGTATACTAGCATGGTTTAATGACATTGTGTGTTAATTCGCTTTAAGTTTTTGAATAAATATGTAATTGAAAGAGGCGACGCTTATTTGTTTGTATATTTTATGCTGAATAGAAGATTCCCGCCAAACGGGTTCCCGCCAAAATCGATCCCACCAGGGCTTCGGGGGTGGGAGTCACAACACGAGGGGAAGGGGGAGTCTGCGTGCGGAAGGGATGGAAGGGGGAGAGCGTCATGCCCAACATCCCGGACGTAAAGAAATACCTTTATGGCCCACATAGCTGGGCTTACGGCAATACACATACCGTTTTACGATCAAATAGCTGACGACTAATGGGCTCCTCAACATTTTCACTAAGCCTACCCCTTTTTCAACGGGGCCGTAAAATGCGAACGGACCGAAGCATGTGAGAGGAAAAAAATGAGAAAAACATCCGGTCGACTTATCAGATTCGATAAGCTGAAAGGGACTTGGTATTTTTTTAAAAATTGCAACGTGCATTTTCGGTAAAATGTATCGGCATAGATAATCCGCACCCTTTTCAACGGGTGAAACGAAACTTTTATTGTATTTTAAGATATCGGTAATAATTTTTCAAAAAAAAAATACGCAAAAAAATACGCTCATTGATAACGAATAGTGCTCCACGTTTATTCAGCTATCGAAATAAGAATAATTCGCTTATCTTATTTACCATTTATAGTTAGTTTCATTAGAAATGATAAACGTTCTAAAATTTATAAACATGTTTTTCACACTTTTTGATAACTTAATACATATAACAGAATTTTATCAGTCAAGTTTCGATTCAATATTTAATTTTCTTTAAAACTTGCTTAAAAACAGAATTTGAATCGTTTACCGACTTGTTTTGAATGAATAGGGTTTTTCGAAGATATGCTTTTATGTCAATTCATTGTTGTTGCAACCCAAAGGTGTGCACAGGTAAATCAAACACGCCAAACTCTTATCTACAAATTTTGCCCCTTATTTTGCACTAGTGCTAACTTTCATTTTTATGAAAGATGTTTATATAATATGAGCAGATTTTTTTTAAATTAAAAAATATATTTAGAAGTAATTTTAATTAAATATTTACATTAAACTAAGCAGGTGCTTTCACGACAACTTTATTTAAATACTAGTTAAATGGCGCAAAGAAGATATAAAAAAGCATTTTCTCAAAACTGTTCAAAAATCAAAAGCTTTTTTATATAAAATTAAACTGATTTTGCAATTTTGTTATTATACAAATAATACTCAAATATATGTATGTACATATGTAATGAAGAACTCGTTTGCGAAAACTTGCGCTTCTCTTTTGTATGTACATACGTTCGATTTGTATATTATTTATTACAATATTTAATATTGAAATCAATATATCTACTTAACTTTATCTAAATTAAATACCTCTTGTATCGTATTATTACATACAATAAAACAATTCAAATGAGTGCGTTATTCTAAAATTGCCCCCCCCCCCCTGGATCCATCCTTGAACTATACGACAATGCCAGCAGCAATAGCCACCGCCGAAAAAAGTTTCAGCAAATTAAGAACAATCAAAAATTATTTGAGATCTGTAAGCAGTCAATCGCACTTCTGATTTAAAAATTAAGTTATTATCTATTAAAAGTTAACAAATAGTAAATAAATAATATATGTAACATCCGAGTCCAATAATAGATTTTTACGTAAATGAAAAAGATAAATATAAGGAAAACAAATTAAAAAGTAAATAATAAAGGCATGACAAAATATGTAGAACAATGCATAATTAAACTATAGTATTAAAATATTTGGAAAAGGTTATAAAATAGAATATAAGAAGAAATTGAAATTTACAAATATAAAACAAATGAAAAAGGTAAATACAAAATAAACAAATGAAAAGGAAAAGAATGAAAGCTATAATATGATTAAATAGCACATTACATAACTAAACTAAAGTATAAAAATAGAATAGGAGAAGAAATGAATCAATCGGTCAAGATTCTCTTGATGTTAGACCTGAATTGATGTAGGGAAATACCAAATAGATCAACCTCATTCAGCTCTCCGTTAAACATACGATAAACGCGCTGCAGATAAAAATATTTTTGGGAATTAGTATTGAAAGGATCAAGTGCAACGCGTCTAGAGTACCGAACTGGGATTCTGAAATTAACCTTATTCAGTAAATCAGAACAATATATGATTAAGAGCGATATATGATTAAGGATGTCAGTTGTTATATATATATACCAGAACCCAGCGCCGTCGGTGCCTGCGCCTCCGGCGCCTTCGTCCCCGGGAACTTTGAATCGAAAAAAATCGATTTGGCGACAATGAATCGAAAAAAAAAATAGAATGTGTCGTCTACGCACCAACGAACGAAAGTTACATACATATATACAAAGTCTCTTAATAATTTCGGAAGAGACTTAGTTCGTAGAATCCGTGACGTTAAATTTAATAAAAAATAACAAAATATTCAGATAAAATAAAACTATTCAAATAAATAATTTAATAAAATGTTTACTTTAAGATTAGTTTAAGCGGTTTATATTACAAATACCGAGCGAAGCCGGGTAAAACCAGTAGTGAATAATAGAAAGCTTTTAAACATCAAATAAAAAATGAGTATAACAAAACCAAAAACTTGGTTTTAACATTTTTATTTAAAAAAAAATTAATTAATTAATAAAAAAACAAAAGAAGCTTCCAACTTCATGATCCTATGCACGTCAAGTTCACCAACGCCATTTTGTTAACGGGGAGGCTCCGCGCGCCACAGTTGCAGAGGTCAGGGGCAGACGCTGCGGGTCTGGTTTGGGCGGGAAGCCCTCATCCCCTCGCCTCCCCCGCACACCCCTCCGCCCCCGCTGCGCGCGCACACCCCCTGCGCCCCTTCGGACCCCCGCACCCAGCGGATCGATTTTGGCGGGAAGCACGTGTCGCGCGCACGAGGAGACGCCCGCACCGGCACATAACCTCAAAATGTACCACTCACCACTTACATACATACATACATACCTGCCTCTGCTTGGCCACGCGCTGCCTCCCCGGCAAAAAGCTCTTCGGTTGCCGCGAACCCGGCTTCCCAGAATGGCTCAACCTTTTGTGTGCGGTCGGAATTTCTACGACAATAACACTTTACGGTCCCTTTTGCCTATTGCCGCTGTTTTTGGTTCAAATTTGTAAAGAATAAAGATTTCAAGCGCCACTACTTGCATTTACATACATATGTACACACAACTGTATATTTTAACTTTTCAAAATTTTACTCAAATTTTAAATTTTTCATTTAAATTATTTATTTATTTATTTATTCTAAACAGACCATTGTGGCATAACAGGAATTCCTAAAGCGCCACAATGGTCAAAAAATATAACACAAAAAAAAAAAAATACAATTAAACATAAACATAAATACATCCATACATAAACATAAAAAATAGCATTTAATAATAACACATAAAGTAAAAATATCAAATAAAATATAGCATAAGGAATGCCTTGCACCTACAGCCAGTTTCAATAAATATGTAAGAAACAACTACAAATACAAAACATCCCTGTAAGGCCCAAATGGAAGAGAGTTAATCAAAATTTCACTCATAAATCACAATCAATCATGAAAACAATGATGAGCGCAGACTACCAGATAAATGGGTTAGAGTAATTTCCGACAATTTACGCTCACTAAGGTGGAAAATATCACATTCAGTCTCGGCAGCAACGATTTCATTAAGAAGTCGAATAGCTCTTGGAATAGGAACCATTCGAAAAAGGACTGTGCGGGCAGGAGGTACAGCCAATTAATGTAATGTAATTAGTAAATGTATGAGCCGTTACGTTTAAAAGTGGCGGAAGTCCAATTTTCAGTTCCAAAAACACTATTTCTGTCTGATTAAATTCACAAATTGTTACACATATCACTTCTTCTAATTCGATATGTCCAGAATCTTGGAAAAGCAGAATAAACTTATTACAGGCCACCGGTGTTTTTAAATGTTGTTAAAAGCAAAACATTTTTCTCGAAATGAAGAAAAGCGGACTTATGCCACTTTCAAATATAACAACTCATATTTAGAGGTAGGACCGGAAGCGTGCCGTTTATTGTTCAATTGTTGTAAATGCTTTGTAAAAAAGGTTCGGCAAACCTTTAACAATGCATTTACAGCATTTGAACAATAAACGGCCCCCTCAGGGTCCGGGCTTTAGCCTTATAACTAGAGGTAGGATAGTCACAGTGCTATCCATTGTTCGGCAAATCTTTAACAATGCATTTACAACCTTTGAACAATACACGGCCCCCTCAGGGTCCGGGCTTTAGCTTATAACCACTGTTTTTTATATTTGATTATTTACAGTTATTATAATGTTGACAACTATAAAAAAACCGTTGATGTTTTAATGCTTAAGCTACAAATGATTGTATTTTTTATTACAGCATGTATACATATGTTGATAAAAAAATATTCAAATCAATGTCGCAGCATATAATGATAATGAATCAAGTATACAAAAAATGAGTTCAAAAGTGAAAAAGGTTCGGCAAACCTTTAACAATGCATTTACAACATTTGAACAATAAACGGCCCCCTCAGGGTCCGGGCTTTATAGTAATATTGTATGATTTCTTATTATCAAAGGGCGGACCGGAAGCGTGCTTTTTCCAGGAATAAGGGCGTTTTGGGTCTATTTATAAAGCTAGAGTGCAAAAAAAAGGTTCTTCATGAAATTGGACAAAGCTTAGCGAACAATTAACAATGAACGGCACGCTTCCGGTCCAACCTCTACTTATTATATAACAACTCGACCGCCGATCCTTAGTTATAAACTCGTCGGAATTATTGTTGAAGATGATATATGAGTCATATATCTTCAACAATAATTCCGACGAGTTTATAACTAATGATCGGCGGTCGAGTTGCTACCATAAAATAACAATAGATCTTTCCATTGTCCGAGAAAGCAGGAGAGCAAAAAATATGGTTGACAATAGAAATTGACAATAGTGAATCATTTTATTTAGTCGTTGAGCAACTCGACCGCCGATCCTTATCTATAACAAAATTGCAGTGATAGCTTAGTTTGAATATGTACTCTCAAGACGAATAAAATCTTTCCTTTTTAAAAAGCTACTTTTTCATCGCTATTGCGATTTGCTTATCAGATCTATTTGAGTGGAATTAATCTGAGTTGCAACAAATTCCGCGATTTGAAAAACAGAAAGTTTTCACGGATTGTATCGTAGTTCCGGATTTATATATTGACAACGTTCCGGCTCGTGAAATTCACGATATGAAAACTTCAGTTTATGGCAAATTATATAAATTCTACTTTGTAATTTTATGGGATCGTGATTTCTGTAAGAGCAAAGTTTCGTCTGCGGCGCATTTTGTTTTGTAAGATACCTTTTATATATAAATATAGTTAAAACATACATACACACATATACATATGTATATGGACTATTTCGCACATGGCGATCTCGCACACGGCAATCGTCGCGTCGCCGCGAAAATTGCGAATACAGCATATCTGGCACTCGAATTCTTGCTAGTGTGATATTTCGCGTTATGACTAGAGGTAGGATAGTCACAGTGCTATCCATTGTTCGGCAAACCTTTAACAATGCATTTACAACCTTTGAACAATACACGGCCCCCTCAGGCTCCGGTGACTAGTTATGACTCTCGGTGGGTGGAATTTTCAAGTGCAAGATATTCCGTGCTCAAGATTGTTGTGATGTGTGCGCGATCTCCATGTGCGAAATTATCACCAAAATATTCAATTGAAGATTACTATATTTTTCAAAAATATTTTTAGTAACTTTTTGTATTAAAATATACATACGTAGATTATATTTTTATTATTATTAGTATTAATATTATTCTATTTGTACTGATTATAATTAATTCAAAATCCTTGCATTTTCTAGTTTCTTGGGAAGTTAACTATCCAAGACGGCGGATTCCATATATCAGTGAAATCATTTCATTATGAAACTGGAATACTGTAATCCGCCATGTTGGATTCACTTTTCGGAAAATTATATATATGTATATGTACATATGAGAATATTTATTGCTGATGTATAAATATATATATAGCGTAAACATTGAAGAGTACATATCCATAAGAGATAATATTTACTTAATATACATATATACCTCAAACTTCATACACATATTTAATATAATATGTACATAAATAAAGAGATAATGTTTGAACTCGCGTACGCCAATCTAAGCAGAAGGTTAATACATTAAACGTCAAAAGAGGAATTCGCTTTAATTATATACTGGATGTTTTTATATCGCAACGCAAATCACTATCAACAATGTAGCAGGTGCGAGATTGTCGGAATTGCATTTTCATTTTTACACGATTTGCATCAATTTTCAAACAAATTGCACCGACATCAAATTCTGCATTGTATGCAAGTATGTATGTATGTATGTTGCAACCAATTCAAAACAGAAACGAGAATCGTCACGCTATTCAAAATTTACATATTTCGAATGCAATTCAAATGCAGGTATCATCCGCAATACATTACTCGTACATTCGTACATACAGACTCGGGAAATTCGGCGAAAAGTCGGGAACTGAAAGCGATAGCAAAGCGTAAAATTACGACTGCATTCAACTGCGAGGTAGTAGGTAAGCCCAAAAGTGCAGAATCTCGGTCCCATTTACAAGTGTAAACTTGTCATTTTTTTCCATTTAGCGGAAATCCTCCCTCTCTCCCTTTTCCCCGTTGAATGAGACCCTTTCAATGGGCTCGAGAGGGGAACGCCCAGTCGGAGTACAACGCTAGTACGGCGAACGTGGCCGACCTATCCGCCTACCCACCCACCCACCCGCCCACCCGCCCACTGCGCCAATGCATCACCGTCTAAGGGCCGGTGAAAGCGGAATCAAAGGTGGGAGAGAGAAACTTCGAAGCGTGTGCAAATTCGTCTCAAGTATTTATAAGTACCCGACGACCCAGTGAACGGCACTCGACAATGATGGCAATCATCTACCAAGCACAGGATAAACGAGATAGAAACTGGCGAAATGTGACAAATTTTGTTTTTATTGTGTGTGTAATATTAATATCTTATGTCAAATGTCTGCTATGTACATAAATAATATCTGTAACAAGGCTACTGGCTATTGGCAGTGGGTGAGCTGTCACTTTCTCCAAAATTTTCAGATTTTTAAACTTGTATATTACGATTATATTTCACCATCGACTATATTGCTATCGGCGGTCAAACCTCGCAAATTGGCAAAGTTTCAAAGCGATCGGAAGAGTGTAGGAAGTTTGACAGACCAATTGATGAAGTGAAACTAGGTAAAAACTTGTAATAATAAAAATATGGTATGGAGTATGTGACACAACATTCATTCAAGAATATATGTATCGTTTGATTTGATGCAAGTTTTATCAATCAAAAATTGACTTACATACATACTATGACGAGAAGTGAGTTGTTATCAAGTTTTCTATTTAGTACATAGAATATTAGTTGAATCGCCCGGCGCCGTTTTCCGGAACGTTTTCAAGTTCATTCATGAAAATATGGTGTTTTTACCCCCCAATTCCACATCTAGGATATTTTTCTTTTGATGACCAACCAATACTCAACATATTTGAAGAAATATGTACATCTGGCAGTCGCAAAGATAATAAAACATAAAAGACCTAGCTAGTGATAACAAATTGACAAACGGACTAGTTTGTTCATGTTCTAGAAACTATTAGGCATACGTATTCTCAATCGTTTCTCCCATAATTTATGTCGGTCTCCGTGACGAGACAGAATGTTAAATGAAAGAAAACGCAAATATCGGAAGGCAAAGATCGAAAATCGAAAGATCTTAAGTCGAAAGATCAAAAAAAATGGTGCATGGTAAACGGTACATACTCACTTAATTTGCGCGAGCAGGGTACAACAAGAACAAGAGGAACAGGCTTTTTCTCCCGTATTAATGTGCGCGCGCAGAATACGGGAGGAAAAGCCTGTTCCTCTTGTTCCTGTTGTATTCTGCTCGCGCAAATTAAGTGAGTATGTACCGTTTACCATGCACCATTTTTTTTTGATCTTTCGATTTTCGATCTTTGCCTTCCGATATTTGCGTTTTCTGTCATTTAACATTCTGTCTCGTCACGTAGACCCCATTTATGTATGTACATATGTATGCTTAGTAAAATAAAGTAAATATATACATATCTATATTTAATATGAGTGAAATAATGGTGAGTGGTAAAAGTTGTGTTATGAATTGATCATAGATAAAATTTCAATCAAAAAAAGTGGAGTATAATTAAATGAGGAAAAAGAGTATGGTAGTAAAAGTCGTGGAAAAATTGACAATGGTATAAAATCAAATGAACGAAGGGTCGAAGAAACAATGATGGATAATGATGACAATGAGCAATGAAAAAAGTAATTTTGATAAACGAAAGCTCTACGAAAAATAATTAATTAGATAAAAGTTTGATGGAAATGAATTTGACTAAAAAAAGTCTATGAAAAATTAGAAGTTTCATGCAAAAAAAGGTCGTTTAAAAGAATACAATGGAAATAACCTGCACATGAAAATGGCTTATAAAAAATAGTATAACATAAAGTTCGTAAAATATCGCATTCCTCAATACACAATTAAAATCTGTCAAAACGAGTGTGGGGGGGGGGGGGGGGGAAGTCATGCAAACAAGGCAATGGGTGATTCTTAAACGTGTTTATTACGATTATATTTCACCATCGACTTGGCGGACCCAATTGAAATCTATATCGGCGGCCAAACCTCGCAAAATACCAAAGTTTCAAAGCGATTGTAAGAATGTAGGAAGTTTGTCAGGCTAATTGTTGAGGTGAAACTAATAAAAACCTTGTAAAAAGTTGATTCGAAAGCAATTTTATGAAAACAGCTACGACGAAATTTTATGACGAAAAGAAACGAATGAATAAAAATAAGCGAAAGATGTGGAAAAAATGTGGTTGAAAGAAAAATGGAAAAAAGTGAATGCGATTAAAAAATATAATTCCAAAAATCAGTTATCACAAAAGTTACTTGACAGAAAAAGATCGACAGGTATAAAAGCTAAAACTTGGATAGGGTGTTTTTTATCCCCATTTCAAAGTCTTCCCAGAAAAACTCGATTATGATTTTTAGTAAATTATTAAATTGATCCAAATTTCATCAGTGGTTAAAGTCCTCACATTATAGAAACGCAGATAAATAAACAAAAATGAAAAACCCATAAAAAACTCAACTACAAAAGCTCAATATCCAATTATTTCCCGTTTTTTTATGCACACAATACCCATTGCACCAACAAATCACATTAAAAATAAAACTTTAAATTACCACTAATAAGAACTTAATTACCAGGGGAATCCTCGACTCTTGTCCAGGCCGACATAGCATGCGACACGAATATCAATTATTTTATCAGCGCATCGAATCGACCTTGTGCAATCTCTATTTTTCCACATTTACCGGTCAATTTTGCCCGTCATTGTCCCGACAGTCTGCGGACGATCATTACGCGATGATAATAATAATAAACGATAATAGTCGATGCAAATGATCCGGCGAGTCATGAATGAAAATCGTCATGCAGAGGAGCGTGCGACGCGACGTTTTTAAAAATGAATACATGAATATGTTTATAAATAAAACGTTGGTAGAAAAGAAAATAATAAATAAAACACGCCATGACGATTGCGCGATGATCGATCGATAAACAATAACGATTGCGTTTTGCATTCGATGCTCGTCGTTTGCGCATTTCCTTCCTTCCTGTTCTCTGTTTGCGTAATCGAGATGAAAATGGTGTTTGTGTAAAATTTTCAACGTGATGTTATGACGACGTTGGGATATTTTTGTAATTGATTGTCCGCGTGTAATTCACTCAAAGGTCGTCGACCCTAAATAAGTGTGTATGTAATTATAATATACGTATATCCGTGGGTAAATAAAATTGTGTCGGGTAAACTCTGTCATTCGATGCGATCTCGAAGGAAAATGGATTTACATATTTGAATTGATATTATGATTCACTGTCAATAGAATGGCAGATAAAATTAGATCTAATGCGCACTTTGAATTCAAAATATTATTAATATCGATGACATTATTAATATGCATTATGATTAATAACTTATTATTTACGTATGAAGTATATATGTATGTATGTGCATACAGGGAAAGTCATTTGTTGACAAATTTTCAAGATTTTCTTTTTGTAGTATTGTATTTTAGAAAAATTTAAAAGGTTACCTCTTTATTTCTAAATTTGATTCCCGATAAATTTTTGGAGGAATAAAAAGGATTAAAACATTTTTTTTATCTACCGAAATATTCTGAAAAATGAAAATAAATCGACTAAATAAAGAGAATATCCCTGTTTTTGGGCGGAAATCACACAGCGATGAATGTGGCACGTGATTTTTTTTTAGATAGTTTTAAACCTACAAAAAAATGTGAAGTTCGTGGCAAGCATGCATGGCACACGGTGGAACACGTCCCTTCAAAACGACACTTTCGACCTATGTCGTTGAAATTGTATGGTAGTATTTATCCTTGCTTGGCAGTGATCTATACCAAAACGACTCTTTGGATCTTCTTGGTTAAAATTGCTTAAAATTAATATTAATATAAAATTATATGCTTAAAATTATCTAAAATAAACCACGTGACACATTCACCGCTGTGTGATTTCGCTCTTTGTCGCATTTACATATGTACATGACTAGTTATGACGTCACCTAGCCTTGTACGCCTTTTCAGTCCAAATAAGAGGAAATCTAATGTTTTGCAACAAGTTCATCCGCTTAAATTCAATTCACTTAAGCATGAGCTAAGGACATTTCACTTCAAAAAATTATCAAAAGCATCACCGTTTACAGGCTTTCTCCATCTACTGCTGGATGAGGGCTCTCCAACATGCTTCCATTCGTCTCATCCATCCCATCCCACACATTTTTCTAATTTTGTCTACCCATCTTCCTTGCGGCCTTCCTTTCACCCTTTTACATTTTCTCGGGTTCTGTTATAGCACGTCATTAATTTTCCATCTGTCTTCCATTCTTCTAATATGACCCGTCCATTGCCATTTCAATCTCTTCACTCTCTCCACTATATCCACTACTGTTGTCATACTTCTCACCTACGTATTCCGTTTTCGATCTACGCATTATGCCGAGCATACAGCGAATTGGACTTTTTGAAAAAAAAATTGGCGTTTAATATCCAAGTTTTACATCCATACATCATCATTGGCAAAACGCATTGATTGAAGATCTTCGGGCAAAGAGACATTTTTGTTTTATAAACGGCGTACATTTGCCCAAATACACCCAATAGTAATCTTATATGAAAAAAAAAGTTTAGGCCATGAATTCCATGGGTTTCAATAAACCGTCCGAAAGAAAAAGCCGGTTTTCGTTTTTTTTTACAAATTAAAAGCCGGTTGACCGACTTTCACCAGTTTCAAAAAATTAAGATTTTTTTTAAGTTTAAAATTTTTGTATATCAAAAAAACAAATTGTAAATATAAATATTATACTATGCAAAAAAATAATCGCTTATAACTTAAATTGAGTTATAAACTATATGAACTTTCACAAGATCATTATTATATACTTGCTGTTTTACCCGGCTTCGTTCAGTATTTGTAATATAAACAGCTTAAACATGGCGAATCTAATAGTAAATATTCATTTGGATTTTATTAAATTTATTTGAATCCAAAAAATATATATATATCGAATCGTCCTCGCAGATTTGTTTTTCGATTACCCACAAACTTTACATATGTATATACAAAGTCTCTTTCGAAATTATATATTAGATTATTATTAGAAATATTACAAATAATAAAATTTGTTTTATATATCACAGCCGTAAAATGGCAGATCCTGAATACGCACAAATAATTAAATGATTTAAATAAGCTACTATGAGGAATATATTAAAAAAATAATGTCTTACCTATGCTAACATGAATTTGTGTTCGAAAACGTGATGAAAAGCTTGTTGAACCATTGCAATTTTCAGAAACGAATTCATAACATTTTTTCATAATTGTTAGTTTTGAGGGAAAAAAACATTAATTAAAGAAAACCTTAAAAAGCCGGTTGATCGAGCCAAAAGAGCCGGCTTTTCGGTTTCGGCTTAAGCCGGCTTGAAAGTCCTTCCATGAATGAAATTTGAATCATCAAACTCATCCCAAAGAGTCTAATAAGTAAAACAAAAAAATATCATTTTTAAATTTTCACTATAGTATTTTCATTCGTGTCTTGTACAGATCAAATAACGTTTATGATTTGTATTTTGATCGATTTTAGACCACTTATGCTGTTTCTACATTAGGTACATAATTTATCATACAAACTAAAGCTCTTTATGCTTTCCTAAATATATATTATATATAATGACAATTCAAAACAAGTGCGTCTATTATGTGTGTATAATTTTATGACTACAATTAATTGCTACCGATGACTATTACCCTCTCGGTCGAATCCACCAACGCATATCAATAAATTATACTTTTGCTTTAATATAAATGGGTTTATTTTGTAAACTGCTGCGGCCATTACTACCGTCGGCAAACCATGTGAAGCCGAGGGAAGGAGTGAACAATACATACATAGGAGAGGGTGCGAATAAAAACAAAATGGAAAATGAAGACAGACAAACGACAATATAAACTTAGTCACAACGGTCGTTAGTAATTTACGGTCGTCGGGGATGGTTTGGCGAAACTCGCCGCTTATTTCTTTAGGGGTTATTCAAGTCACCCCATAGTCAGAATCCGTCTGGCTTCGTCCCTGTCTGATTCCTCATCCCTCCTCCTCCAGACCCCCAGCCGAAAGCTGGTACACGAACCCAAAACCCAAACCCTTGTCCTCAGCCCTACGCGTCTCGTCAAGTTCAAAGTTACTCGTGGCCTTCAATCGTATAATATTCCATATATACATATGTATATATCTCCCGACCCCCAAAAATGGTGGTAAATTAGATTTAGGGGTGGTACAAAGACTGCACGTGCGTTCTATTGGGTCCTTCCTCTTTTGAATTTGCATAAAAATAGTGTGGCACGAACCTCAACTGGATTTATTCGGTTGTTTTAAAATGGAAGTTGAGGGAAATGTATAATAGTTTTTGTTTAAAAAAATTTCATAAAAATATTATTAAATAAACTAAGTGTGGAAAAAAAGCACCACAGAAACAAACTTTTTCTTAGCGAAAAATGTGTTTAAACTTTCCGCATATATATATTTTTCAACTTGCTTTACGTAAGCACTCTAACTTGATGTTTTCATATTAGAATGTTAATAGACATGAATTTTAAAGTTAAATTTATCTACATAGTTAAATGAAAAGAGACCAATTATGCTTACAAAATATGTAATCAAACTTTACTTGTTGTTCAATGTCTTGAGATAAAATTTTAGCATGTAACTTAATCCTAGTATCTAAATATATTTTCTGAATTGAATTCAAAATATTTTTTTATTTATATCTCCAGTGTTTCCTGTGAAAAAATCTATCATACACTATTTTGTTTTGTTTTTTGACAAATTTTTCTAAGGAATCCGTTTTTCATTCACCTGTAGAATATTCCCCAACGATCTTAATTGAATTCTCTTAATAAAATGGGCTTTTGAAAAAAGAATTAACAAAAACAGTCGGTGATTAATAACCAAACCAAAGGAATAAGGCAGTTGATAGTCTGTTAAAATGAATATATTCTTCTTAAAATGTTCACATTTCACAACAAAATGTCTTTAAGCGTCATTTACCCCGACAAAAGTGTATAAATAAATTTAAAAACTTTAAATAGTGGTAGTTGATCTGAAAATTCATGGGCTGCGTCAAATGTTTTTCTTGAAAAGTACATCAAATTAAAGGAAAATGCCATAGGAAAACATGACACTGAAAAAGAAAGCAAACATTAGATGATGTGATAATGCGTTTATGCAAAGACTGATATCACTCGAATTAACAATTATGACTCAACATTAACAGTGATCGGTATTGAACAACAAAATTGTCATAATTTTCGCACATACAAATATCGCATTCGCATAATTGAAAGGTAACACGATAAAGGTCGCGACTCGATAATGCTCTACTTGGCAACGCTCGTTTGAAATTTGAATCGAACCACCACTAGTTCTTAAACATTTTTTTATTAATTAATATCCAATCTGAAATTTATCTCTGTCGACTCCATAATTGCAAAAACACAAACAATAACAAAAGCAACACTGCAGTATTTATTATTGTTTAATCGCACTATCTTTAGTTCTGTTGAATAATAATCTATGCGAGAGCTTGGGTAAAATAATTATTACTATTATGTACAGACTTGGACTCTGATTCAGAGTTCAAGGAGCTATCTAAGCAGCTTGCTAAAATTTAATAATATTTCAACCGGTCTTACATAATAAGTATCCGCTTTGCCAGAAGCAGGTGTTTTTCTTAGAAAAACGTATCGTTAATTGATACCGCCGAGAGGTGAACAAAAAATAAAACGAAAGACAATATTTAGTGTAAAATGGCAGCTGCAAATTGTCGTGTTTTTCGATTATTGAACCGGTCGAATTTTAAGTGGTTACTTAATATCTCGATAAATATACAATGAGCTGGAAGCAGGGGAAACGCTACATTTTTGGCCCATGTACAAATATTAGCTATTTAGATTTTAAAGCTAAGAAATAAGGACCCTGTGCAGAGAAGTACCAATGATCTTGGCAAATATCAAATAAGCGCCCCTTTATGTCTCTTTTTTAATAGCTAAATGGCAAAAATATAATTATAGAAGTAATTTTATTATGAAAATTATTTATTGTATTAAAATTACGTTATACCTACAAAATTAAACTTTTGAATAAAAATAAAATTGTATAACATAAATTTATAATAAATTCGTGTTACTAATTAACTATTCATACATAAAATTTTAAGTTAAAAAACGCATCTATATATTTTTTTCTCGCTTTTAAATTAGTTAATTTATGTTAAATCAGAAGTGCGATTTCAAATAATTTTTGATTATTTTTAACTAGCTGAAATTTCTTTAGTCCGTGGTTATTGTCACTGTCGTTGTCAGAAATATGCGTATAGATTTTATTTTGTAAATCTTCTTCAATTATTATTACTTGAATTTCATATTGTATTTTTCATCGTAAGAAAGTTTTGCTTCATTCTCTAGCGCCCTTTAGATTTTTGCACCCTTGGCAAATGTCCCGTTGCCAATGCTTTGGTACGGTTCTGACCCTGTGACATCATTAAGATTTTTTTTGTCTTCAATGATGCTTTTACCTTTGAATTCAATTCAATCGAAATTATTTTTATATAAAAATATGTTTAATATCTCCATCTTTGTATTTATGACATTATACATAACAGGATTGATTTCGATTTATTGACTGTTTATCATCTATTATCGGATTTGGCGTTGGACTGTCATTCTATTGTGATCCGTCTCAAAAATATTCAAATTTTTAACATAGTAGAGTTAAAACTTTTATTACAAACAGTATACAATACTAGCTTTCGTACCCGAAAAGTTATTCTAATATGGAAAAGTCATCGATCCACGTTAAAGTACGTTCGGACATTTTTGTTAGTACACGGCAAAGCACTCAGAGCCAGAAGTTGGTTGCTTGTGATTTTGGTCATATTTAGTGCATGTTTGACCGTCACTGTAATAATGTATGGAATGCTCAAGTTTTAATTGGACTCGGATGTCTGTCTGTCTGTCTGACCGTGTTATATTTCGACTGAACACTGACCTACGCATTATCCTCAAGGTGAGGACAAAGACACCGGTTTTTTTTTTTTGCTTTCAAAACGAACAAGCGCCGGGCTAAAGTTTGCCATTTCCTTTTGAATATATAAAAAAAGACAAGAGAATTATCGCATTTTGTATGCAACTCGTCTGGCAAATTAATGCAAATGATAATAAGATTGTCTGCGTTGCAGGTTCAAAGTTGTTTTTTACTTATTCTAGTGTCACGCTGCCAAAAATTTCATCACTTTTAGTGCACCGTCCTGCTAATTGAATAATTAAAGGTCGAACTTTGTAAAGACTATGAGAAAGTGCGAAATTGAAAGTGTAAATATGTACATAATGTATGCTTTCTCTCTATTAACTACGTATTATGATAAACATTCAATAACATGACTTTTGAACCTATTTATGTGTATATATAAATAGACATATTAATTGTATCAAAAATATTATGATATGATATTGGAATTCAAAACATATGTTACTGTTATTATTTTAATAAACGCCTAACTTGCGTTTAAATGTTTCATTTAAATATATTTGTGTAGGCAGTTAAACTAATATACCAAAAGGGTGAGATAAAACAGTCAAAACAAACCAAAGAAAAAAATACACGCTTTTTAGAACCAAATTGATTATTGTAGAATTTTCTGACCGATTGTTTCGTCTATGGGTTTAATTAGAGGCTGTTTCGCATTAAAGTAAAATCGACATTATTTTAACTTTCGCAGTCAGCAGTATAGCTCGGTGGTTGACCTCGATTAAAGAGAATTTATTCCGAGTATTTCTGCAGGCTGCTGGTAAGACTTGGATATTTGTGACTCCAAGTCGATCGTTTCCTATCAGAGTTTTCCAATTTATTTCATTGTTGAAACAGTTCCTCATCAAATTGGCAAAACCATCCTACCTACTATTTATTTGTCACCACTATTTGAATATGATTTGAAAATTTATATATTTACCAGGGGAGTTCCTCAGGGGTAAAGCCTGTAATGGCATTATGGTAAAATATAATAAAAAAAAAACTCTTTTGTGCCATTTCACAAGCACTTTTCATTCAATTTTGGGAGGGCACATATGTACATATATTTAATAAGTATTCATTGTTTTCTTTTAGATTTAAGATTTCAATCCCTATTCAGTCACATTTCAGCATTTTCATACATAAAAATATCACCTTTAAAAAGTATGCCTCTTTAAGATAAAGACACACAGAGAGGTATGCGGTATGTGGTTTTTTTTTAGTAGTTTAGCAAATGCAAAAAAGTCGCTGCTAGGCCAAATCTATAACGTCGCCAAACCTCACCCCCAGAGTGTTTTCGGTGATATTTTACCTTTGCATTGATCGATAGCAGTGACTCCCATATTTTAAGAAATGTAAGAGAAACTTGTCAAAATAATCAGATCCTACGAATTAATAATGACATGAAAATACGCCTCTCACAATTGGAGTCAACATTCACGTCCCGTGCCGCACATTTGTGTGTGCTCTTATACCATAAGATCTCTGTTCTCATTTGAAATATAAATCTTTTTACGCATACAATGCATTTGAAGGTAAACTTTTTTGTAAAAATGCTAACCATTTCAATCTGAAATGCATAACTTGTATCATTTGACAGTGTTTGAACTATCATAGGTAACATAAACCACAAGGTGAAAGAGCCGTAAAGTGTAGTAAACAAACAATTAAATCCGACAAGTGGATAAGAGCGCACGCCAAATAAACGCATGAAATGAAATAAAGTATGTAAGTAAAAAAAAAAGTAGCAACTCATTCTTCAATCAACGTCAGTTGAAAGATAAGACATTCTTCTTTTACGACAGACATTAAATGCCGTTGTGCAAATACCATGTTTTATTTAATAGATTGATGATAAGATAAACGCCTGCGGTTACCCATATAAAGGATTTTACCTTTCAGCTCGTTTTGAATGCGTCAACTGTAACCCGACAGTAGTAAAAATAAATCAGCTATCTTTCGTAGACCGGATGAATGTGTTTTATGAGAGGAACACGTCTAGCCACAATTTTTCAAAATTTGAGATACATACATATTAAGAATATGATATTACATATAAACAGACTTCAATGCTATTCACTTATTATCAAAGTGGAACAATGAGAGCTCGTAATATAATACATGTGTATGTCTGCAGACGGACTCGAGCATTGATAATGTGTAATTGCATTCGCCTGTTTAAAATAAGGGTTTATCTTTACCTGTGAAGGTTCTCTTTGATGCGAATTTGGCGTAATTGGCAGATGTTGTTCGTAGGATAATTAACCTGTTTTTATGATGCCGACACCGGTGTTTCGCGGATAACGTGTTTACAACAACAAAAGGTCTTTGCCTTCAAATAACGAGCTGCGATGAACCTTATTCAACCCACATAAGAATAAAACATGCTTGTTATTATTAAAAAATATGCTCGAGTACAGGCAACTCCAGCCAAACGCTCAGTTTTTTAAGTTGATATATGTATACTTATTTAAGATTTGCATTTTGTAAGCAGGTGTGTATTGCCATAAGCAGAGCTGTCAGAGCGACTCCGACCCCTTTTTGTGTTCAATACCGTGTTGACACGATACGAGTAAGTCCAGACCGAGTTGCTCGGACGAATAACGTCCGAGAGACCAAATTAGCGAACTCGGTCTGGGTGCACTCGTATCATGTCACCCTAGTATAAATCGCATTTATTTCTATATTTGAATCAAAAAGTGAATATTTATTTATTTATTTATTCTTAACAGACCATTGTGGCATAACAGGGATTCCTAAAGCGCCACAATGGTCAAAAAATATAACACAAAAAAAAAAAAAAAAAAAAAAATAACAATTAAACATAAACATAAATACATCCATACATAAACATAAAAAATAGCATTTAATAATAACAGATAAAGTAAAAATATCAAATGAATATGAATATTGAATTACTAACTAAAGTGACTTACTTACAATTACCAATAAATGCATATCTGAGATACAATACTTTTTTTTATATTCGTTTTTTTTCGTGATTAGGTCAAATTTAAAATATGCCTGATATTTGAAAAATCCGTTAAGCCAAGTGCGTATATTTTATTATTTTTATGTAAAAATGAATTCATCATACATATAAAATATTGAATGGAAAAACAAGTTTGATTAAAAATTAAAAATTTGCGGCATTCTGTAATGTAATGGAAATATATTCGAAATCTAGCCAAATGGGGAAATGATGAGAAAAATATTAAATTCTATATTTAAAATTTTTTTAATTGGAGTTGGAGTCATGTATTTTTTAACGACTCCACAATCCTGGCCAGGGCCGACGAGAGAGGAGGGGAGCCAGGGTCCGGACTACTCGAGGGGCCCCGTGTCGGAAATCATACCTGTTATATCATACTTTCTTATTCAATTATTTTAAAAAATAGCAGCCAACATATTGTAGGTATTTTTCTAATAGTTCTGATATGTTTTTCGCATATCTAAAACATCATTTTTTTAGCTTGTCATAGGGCCAGGAATTACATTTTTCCAGGACCCGGGATTCCTGCGGCGGCCCTTGTCCTATCCATAAATAAAAACTTGACATTAATATAGAATATTTAATATTTAGTTTAAATCAATAATATATCCCTTTGCAAAGAATTAGGCCGGTCATTGAATCTAGAGAATCACTGGTGCTAGTGTTAAGTTTAAGTTTCGGATCAGTTTAGACTGTTTTTTTTTTTATTTTCACTGTCAATTATTTCCAGCCGCATGGTCAATTATTTCTAGCCAACATTTTACTCCTCAATCGTATCGATCGGAATCGCACATTACCCGCGACTCACTTGTCTGTCATTGCAATCGTTTAACTTAATTAATTCCTTCATACGATAACTTTTCCAGAATCGCCGCCAATCATGTTAGCTTTTATACAAAACTTCGAATTGAATCTACATACATATATATTTATTTAAGTTTGCACCATTGTGCCCCAATAGTCGAAAATATAACGGAGAAAAAATATACATATAGTAAAAAATACATATTTATACACAATGCATAAAAAAAACAATGGCAACACAAGTTCAAGCAATAATAGAAGTAGTCACAAAATATTAAATATAAGGAGAAAGTTTGGAAATGTCTTGCATCAATATATGTACATATTTTATTTTTATTTTTTTATTTTATTAATTGAAAAATCAACAGACAGGATGTACATAGATATGTATAAAAAAAACAAATAGTAAATAAATAATATATGTAACATCCGAGTCCAATAATAGATTTTTACAAAAATGAAAAAGATAAATATAAGGAAAACAAATTAAAAAGTAAAGAATAAAGGCATGACAAAATATGTAGAACATTGCATAATTAAACTATGGTATTAAAATATTTAGAAAAGGTTATAAAATAGAATATAAGAAGAAATTGAAATTTACAAATATAAAACAAATGAAAAAGGTAAATACAAAATAAACAAATGAAAAGGAAAAGAATGAAAGCTATAATATGATTAAATAGCACATTACATAACTAAACTAAAGTATAAAAATATTGGAAATATTGGAATATATGTACAAGTTTAATTATAAGTGTAATTATATTATATACATATGTAGTATGTACAAGAACCAGCAGTGAATACAAAACATCCCCGTAAGGCCCGAACGGAAGAGAAAAGATCAAAATTCACTCATACATTACATCAAATTATGAAAATAATGATGAGCGCAGGCTACCAGACAAATAGGTTAAAATAATCTCTGATAACCTACGCTCATTGAGGTGGAAAATGGCACAAAGCAACGATTTCATTAAGAAGTCGGAATATAAGCCAACTGATAAAGCACTGTGCGGGCAGGAGGTAAAACCATCAAATGATGATATCTACCACGCACATATTTATGTATATATTTCTTTACATATTTTGCCACAGTTACATTACAGAATAGTCTAACGCGTCATTGTGACCAGACATAATAAGCATATGTAATACAAATACTATATACCTATAAGAATATAGATATATAAGCATAATACAAATACTATATATGTATATAATATAAGAATTAGCGAGACATCTATGTTTTTGCCAGTTTAATGGAGGAACTGCTTCAACAATGAAATCGGATAAATTGGTAAACTCTGATAGGAAATGATCGACTTGGAGTCACAAATATCCAAGTCTGACCAGCAGCATTTAAGATTATACTCAGAATAAATTCGAATATAAAAAGAAATAAAAATTTTGAATAAATTATTTTCAATCGAGGTCAGCTCACGGGATCGAACCCGGCAGGCTCTCGGTGCTTAGTATAAATTCTACCACCAAGCCACGCTGCTGGCTATATGTAACATACATATGTATGTTTACATCGCGTTTTGTTACTTGTATAATAATATTTTTATTAAGATTATGTAAATTGAGTCTCATTTACTCTTGACTGTTTGTCTTCTCCATATTATGGAGACATTTGAAACTATTCATTTGATTGATTTTAGAGATACGTACATACATTTGAAGATACTTAGCGAACGAGTATCATATTTTATCATAGTTGAGTTTATAGAAAATAGATATAATATTACAAACAGATGATCAAGTCAAGCTTCCGACTCGGCATGTTTAAGAAACGTCAACCGAAATTTAAAATATTGAGTTGCATGCAGCTTGCTTCCGAAGAATGTAATTCATCGTTGGGTGCATCGAGCATATTATACATATGTGTATATTCATGTAAACGTCATGGCTATTGTTTGAAATGGTTTGTTGTGCTTTTCCCGCGCCGAGCGAGCACGCGGAGACCACGCCGCTACTACTGTTTACTACGTGCTACTACTACACTCTCCGCTGAGCCAGTGGTAGTACTATGTATAGTACTATAAAAAGTACATTGATACCGGAGAAGTGCCATACTGGGTACCAGACGGCAGGGGTCCCAAATCCACACCAGCCAGACATAATTTAACCCCGAGCCCAATATCCGGCAATGTACGCATTTTTACCCCCAGACACCATTAGCAAGTGCTATATAGCAGTACGCGATGGACTCTATAACAAATCCGCACGGAGAGTGCTAATCAAGTACTAGTCTGGATTTATTATTAAATTTGAATCAGTCTTCAATATAAAATGAGCATTTTCGACTTTGAACCTCTTCCTTGTATGGATTTAATGGTGCTGAAACGCAGACTGATACTTTTTATTGGTGTTTTTTTTTTTTTTTAAGTTTTGCACACGTATAAAAACTTTATCTAAACTCACCCCCTGGAGTGTTTTAATTGATCCATGTATTGAAATAAGCTGGTGAATTGAAGAAATGCGGGATAAATTTGTCGAAATAATAAAATTGTAAAAACTATTAATAACATGAAGATACGCCCATCACAGTTGGAAACAACGAGCACGTTTATGTCGTACAATTCAGTGTGTTCTTATCATTAGTCAACGGAAAAAAAACAGCTCATGTAATATATTAAACAACAAGCTGTGCTTTATAAAATTTAGGACTAAATGGGAAATATATTTTACTTACAAACTGACTAGTAGATTCTGTGAATATCTAATAACTAGAGGTCGGAATCTGAAGGGGCCGGAAACGTGCCGCCTATTGTTCCATTGTTGTAAATCCTTTGTAAAAAAGGTTCGGCAAACCTTTAACAATGCATTTACAATCTTTGAACAATAAACAGCCCCTTCAGATTCCGGTCTCTACTAATAACCATACTTGTGAAAAATCTTGGTGGTTATAAAAAGATTACATAAGCACAATTTGATTTAGATCTTCGACTTTAGAGTGTCTTTAAAGGTAAAAAGAATATTCATGTGTTATGATCATTTACAGGAATTGTAAATAGGTTTCGAGTTTTTTTTTACTATTATGCTACATAATACTTAATGCTAACAAGAAAGATAATGTATAAAATAGATAATGATTACTGGATCAATAGTTATTAGTAGTCTTCGGCGGTGGAGCGTGCTTTTTGAACAAAAAATGGGAGTTTTAGGGCTATTTTCCAGGAAAGAGGGTAAATGACAAAGCTAGAGAGCAAAAAAAAAAGGTTAACTATAAAGATGAACAATGGTGCACAGGGTCGCGCCGAAGCTTAGTTATTAAAAGAGACCTAATATGTACTGTGAAAATAATTTATGATTGATAGAAAGCTAGAAGAGATGGAGAGGAATGATGAGGAATACGAAAAGGAAATAGAAAAGACGAAGAAGAAGATGAATAGGAGAAAAAGAAGAAGACGAAAGAGTGTAAGGGTACAAACAATCAAACAAACAGCGGTCGACGTTATGTATAGATTTTTTAGATGGTTTTGAGAACGTATAAAAAATTATTTGATGTCCAAAAAGTGTTAATGGATTTCCGCTGCGTTTCTTCCTAGCTTATCGAGATATTTTAAGACCATCCTGATAAGGAGGTGACATTGCTGTATTCCGGTGATACCAGTGGCGTAATTAGAAAAATTTGGCCTGCATGCAAATAAATAAATTAACTTGCAAATTTTAAATGTCCTTCTAAACCAATGTATATGTAAATTTGAAAATTCTGCAATCACATATTTTAAAGGCATTTTTTTTTACTTTTTCATGTTAATATTGTAAGTTTGCCAAAGCCAGAATTTTTTTACACATACTTTTGAGTGTTTTCAGTTAGTGTGAATTTTTTTTCCTATATTATTTTATTTATAACTTCATTTTTAAATATAATGTACGTATTAATATTTGGAGATCCTCCCAACTCCAGAGGCTGGCATGCACCGCATATCCCCGTCTCATAGTAGTTACGCAACTGGATGTTTCCCTTTTTTTTGCTAAAAGATGCGGATGAAGATAAATATGATTGATTTCTATTAATTTCCTATTCATGTTTTTATTAGTTAAATGTTGAGTTTGTCATAAAAGTTTGGTTGTGTATAAAACATTGATTAAAGTTTGCTTGAGGTCGTCATCCTTTTTTTAAGTGAATTAAAAAATTAGCTCTCTGAACCTTCTGCCTTCAGTCCGGCATTACTGACCTTTTACATAACGCTTACGTTTATAAACACTTTTAATAATGTCGAAATGTTCCGTTGCTACTTATCGTGTAATCAGAAGGGTGTTCGTCGAATTTCAAGACAGGTCTTACATTTGTAACCGCGTTTTTAAACAAGTTTAGGGACGTCGAAGCAGGTGTTGGATATGCGACTATGTACGGAAAGTTTTCGTGGAGCTAATCAAGTATTCGAAAAGACACAATGGCGATTCTCTTCGTATGTAATAAATTGTTGTGGACAATGAGTGACCTGTCCTGTCACACTTGTTGACCCAACTGTGCCCACAATACCACCACCGTCGGAGAACAATCGCCGTTAAGGTCGTTAGTGTTTTGAGTTTTGTGTTATATGTTTTGTTCGTGTCACGTGAATCGTCAATTTGCAGGAAGTTTTTTTAACCCCCTTCTACCACTCATTATTTGTTTGCACTTCTTGAAGGGCAGTTTCGCATTCACGCCAATGCTACATCGTCATGTCTTCGAAAGTGTGTCAAGTATGTACATATATCTACGTCAACGTTTGTATATCTTTATCTGCGTTTGTATATTTTTGAAGTTTTTAACCAGAATTGTAATGTTTGCACTCCCTACTTAGATAATTTCAGATTATCTAAGAAGTTATCATTTTATTTTATTTTATCTTTAATCTATACCAGGAAGGCCTAACAGGTAACCCCAATGCGCCTTCCTGACCAGAAACACTACATTTGATACAAATATTGTTAGTATTATACAAAGTACATAAACACATATAAATTAATATCCACAGAGATATTTATGGTCAAATTTGTAAATTTGCAGCATTTTATACAATTCAGCGAAATTCGAGATTGCTAAAAACTCAATATTTTGCGAGAAAATGGGTAAGGTTGCCAATTTGTTGGAACCGTTTCAATGAAAATCAGATAAATTGGCAAACTCTGATAGGAAACGATCGACCTGGAGTTACAAATCCAAGGTCTGGCCTTAATGCTTTTAACCCGTGACCACTATGTTCAAAGCATTATATGCTAACCACTGGTATATTCTTTTTGTGTACATATATGGACATACATGTATATAAGTTACATTAAAATTCGACTTGAAGAAGTTTCTGAAAAGGGCATCCTGGACCATTCTGGATTACACATTCTAAGTTTGAGTCTTCCATTTCTGTTTAGTTTGAAAGTTCAAAGGCCTCTACGTTCTGCCCAGCAAAAAACCACTAGTCTATTCTGCTGGTATTTAATAGCGATAACTGGAACTTTCTTTCCATTTCTTTCTAGAATATTCCATCTTTATAATATCCTTTCAGGACTCATGGACCATTTTTCAGTATCAACATCCTACTTCTCAAATACCTCATATTTTCGCTCTTAACCAAGTTTCTTTCAGAAGAATCCTCCACATCTAAAGTGACATATTTTGATCAGAGATTTATTTTTCGGAACTTTTTTCATTCATTGAGCATTATATGCTATATGGAATTTTCTGTTTTTCCATTCTTACATACTTGTACCACAGGTTGAAATTTGAAGTTGAAAGTTCATTCTATACAATCTACTTGTCTTATATATATATCCATAGAAAACTTAATATTTAGAAGATATGAGATTTTTTAGTATTCTAATTCGGAGTGCCCAATATGTACAGAGGTGCACTCCGAGCTCTAATGCAAACCACAGAAGGAATCTGAAAACTTCCAGCAATTAAAACGAATGTATCCTTCTCACACTTACGACCCAACATTAGCGGTTAGTTGCTAATCGGAAACGGACAACGCCATGGTCGAAACCCCATTAGGTACCCACGTTAGCTGGTTACGCCGTTGTGCGCAACTTTGTACCTTCACACAACTCGAAACTTTCTGGCAAAAGCTCACCAGAATTAATACCAAACGGTCCACAAATTGAACTGCCCTGGCTCAGACGTCGGCGTCGGTTGGGGAGAGCCCCCATCGAGCAGACGGAGGGCGGCGCCCCTCTTATTACGCACAGGTCGTTGGCCCCGCGAGTGTGTCTACCTTCTACAGAGAGGAAGGGTATGGGAGCAAGGGGAGAGGGGAAGGGTAGGAAGGGAGGATACCCCCGTGGCCCCCCATCGCACTCCGACCGGGGTCGACCACCCCTGTTGCACCAAATACCCCTCTCCCCATGTCTCTCGGTGTAGTATGGCGAGTTACTCTAGGGGTGATCGTTACGCATCCGCTGGCATGTTGCAGCAGGACAATGTGGATAATATGCGACACGTAATGGATATGTCCTGAATGGAGCTTTTACGATCGAGACGGGTCGTTATCTACCTGTGGAACCTGGCTTGGAACCACTTGACTCCATTGGTGCGTTGGTATGGATAGGTGGGTAGGTGGGTATCTAGTATAGTGGGGCTCGCGTCTAAAATCTTCGACGGAGTTGAAAGTTTGATGACTCCCTAAGTAATAATCTCTTAAGTTTGTTGACGTTGAAAAAGTTTTGGAATCGGTAACCCATATTATGTATGTGCAACGAATTAAGGTCAAGCGAATTCAGTTTGTTTTGAAGGAAAGTTTTGGATATCTAAGAATTATCACACTCGATGCACATATCGATTATTGTTTAATGGATACTTGAAAAGATTTTTGAACATTGGAAGGAGGCAATCTATGTACATATGTAGTTCAAAATTTACTCTATACAAAATTTACTTGCACTGTGATGGATAGCGAGTGACCAGAACTTGTATTTTATATTATTTCTCCAAATATACTGAATGCAAGGACTTCATATTTTATGCATTCCTCATCAAAACCTCTATGATTGTAATTATGTCATTATGAAATAAAAATACTGATCAATATCAACAGAAATAATTATTTTTACGGGAAACCCTTGTACACGTGTCTCACAAATAAGAAAAGAGGGGGAGTTCAGTACGCCGCGCTCAACAGTCAGTGTGAGAACGATATCCGCCTTGGAATGAAAATTATATCCACTTTTTTATACTATTAGACGTTTAATACACGATTAAATGATTTTTATACCTCATTACAATAATTAATCCCGCAGATTTTAACTTAAAACAACCTTTGAATGTTTGGCGTCCAGCACAGTGGTTGGCACTAAGTAAATGTTAAACTTATTAGTAAAACGTATCACTACACCACATTTCGTCTATTTATCTTACTCTCGTTGAATTATTACAATTATTATTTTCGTTAAGTAAACAATCAGCCACTAGTTGCTAATTTTCATTGTGATTTTTTGAAGCCCCAATAATTTTTGCAGTCAACAACAATTCCGTAGATTTAGACCCTGGTTGCTAAGTTGATTCCACACTTTTGAATATATTTGTTTCTAATTTTGTCTCACTTTCTTGAAAACACAACTGCTGTCTGCACTTTTGACCTGAATTCCTTATAATAAAATGGCAAATATCACAGAATATATCAAAATAATGTAATCATTTACACCACATACTAGTGTAGTACTTATATATGTATGTATATACGTGTACAAAGAACAAGTTTTAGAATATATTAATAATATAAAATTGATTATATTTAAGGTGTGACATACCTGAGCATGTTTCATACTAACATAGTTGAATTATTATTTCCGAGTAAACCAAGACAATATTATTACGTATAATATAAACAAACTCAAAATTCGTATTAAAAAATTTTAAGTAGTGCGAATCTTTATAATTTAGCAATAAGTAGGTGTAAGTGAACTGATGTTGAAACAAATAGAAAATATATTCTACGACTGATTTTCGAGAGGCCCGCTGTCCATAAATGTAATGGCATGTGCTATGTGTGGGACTCCTGGCTGTGACTCATGGGACAAGTGTTCGTACGTTTTAATTAAACCAAACTACTGACCATTCTCTATGACTCACACTTACTTAAATGTATTTTACAAAATTTTTCAAAAACTCAACAAATAGCACTTGACGTAATCCAAGTAGTGTTTCCAATGAGTGAACTGTTTGAACGAAGATCCAAATTCAATGTATTGAAGATAACGATGTTTGTCGCCGGAGTTAATGTATTGACTCATTTCTAATCGGTATCTACATAATACTTATGATATTTTAAACATTTGCATTGCAGAACATACATATTTGATTGTATAGGTAGTTTAAAAGACACATCCCTAGAATTGTTACCGTCAATTATACTGATTCTGTGAAGTGTCTTATCGTTATCAATATTGCTTCGAAATATATTAGCAATAAGAATAACAAGATAAAAACACTCCTTGCAGTGTTTCTTATTGTTTATTTTTTCTAAAAATATTTATTGTATTTTTAAAATTTGTTTCTGTCGTTGAAATGTTTTCAACTTCAAAATATACATATATATTTTTCTTTGAAAAGTTTTTTTCGAGTTTGTGTTAACTTTTTAAGGCCTCTTTCTTATGTAAAGCATGTTTACCAGGATTGTGTGCATACATTATTTTTATATTTTGTTTTAATTTTTTAAGATTTCTTTTTATATCAACATACACATGTATTTATAGAAGCTTTTTTTGATACGTGTATAGAACGCTAGCTTGTTTGATCTTTGCTAGGCCAAAACTCGTTTTGAGTGTTTTCGGTGATATATTTTCCTTGTATTGACATAGTTTTGACAGTGATCGATAAAGTTGATTCTCATATTTGAAGATATGTAAGATCGTAAGAACTAACAATGACATAAGACACGCCCATTCACAGCTGAAGTTTACCTAGACTTGCTGTGCCGTACAATTATGTGTGTTCTTTATTCGTACATCGTACCATGTTGCGCAAGGGTGCATATATTCTAAATTGTATATGAACTTTTTATGAAAAGTTGCATGCTCAATGTTGCATTTTTGATAGTGCAATTTAAGGCCACGTTTCACCCACTTGTTTTGCACGAGTACAATATAAATCAGTAATTTGTCAGCGAATATGATCGAATGCAAATTTAATATATAATATACGACGTGTCGGCAATGTATTTTTTGCGTCCAAAATTTACGGTCAATCATAACAGATAATTTGAGTTATCTACACGATCACGAAAACATTCACAACTACTCGCCTATAAATGGCGTGTAATTAAATAATAGCGAGTTTAAATATATTATAAATACGATTTAGAGGCAGGCGTCTCATTTGTAAAAGGGGCCACCCGCCGTATATTATTATGTAATTAAGCAAATTAAGTCATAAATTTAATTTTTTTCCACCCGACCATAAAACAATTTCGAGCGACGATTGGTTTATACAGATCATGTACAACGTAATGAACGAGTTTGGAAATTGTTCGCTTGTAAATCATTTCTGATTTTGAACTTTTTTTTTAAGTGAAAAATGTGAAATATATGCTAAATTTCCGAAAAACAAGACAATGGATATAATTAGAAGATAATATAATTTATGGGATCGAATTTGATTCAAATTTTTACATCATTTTTTTATTCAAATTTTAATAAGCAATTAGTTTGTGTCAAAAAAAAATTCCCTAGTTTTTTTTATATTAAATTAATTAAATATTTTAAAATTACAATCGGTAGTCATCATAATTTATTAGACATATTAAATGAATCTTTTTTTTTGTAATATTCACAATATTTTAATAAGCAATGAAGGTTATTAAAAAGTTGTTCAGACTCATAACCAACTTTCACATACATGTGTATGCATTATCTATTTTAAAATTCAATCAAATTAGTCAAATCAAGTTTTTTTGTATTTACGAAATCAACGGAATTCTTTACGCTGTACTTTATCTATTTAGAGTTTTATTAATATGTACATGTGTAGTATGCCATGCAAGATAATTTGCTATCTTAAAAATAGATTTATATTATTATATCAGCACTACTTCATTTTAAATTGCATAAAATATGAAGTGGTGGTGAATATGATTTGATAGATTTTATAAAGCTTTTTACTGTTCATATATTATGTTCACAATACATCTTTAGTCTATTTTTATGCAGTGATCATTATCTATTTTACACATTAATTAGTGTTTATCGCATAATAGGAAAAAAGGTCGAACATATTGTATATCAACAAATCATTGACAAAGTAGTTTTAATGGTGAGAATAAATAAATTGAAATGGCAATGGGCGGTTCACATAGCTAGAAGAACGGACGATAGATGGACCAAAGAAGTGTTTGAATGGTACCAAATAGAATGAAAAAGGGTACAAGGTAGGTGCATAGCTGTGAATGATGACGATGATATTCATTTTAAGTAAGTACAGGTAATAATAATAATATACAAATACTAAAAATATGAGGAAGATTAAATGACCCATTATATTTTAAAGTGGTGGAAGTCCAATTTTCAGTTCCAAAAGCACTATTTCTGTTTGACTAAATTCACAAATTGTTATCACTTCTTTTAATTCGATATGTTCAGAATCTCGGAAAAGCAGAATAAAAGTATTAGAGGCCATTGGTATTTTGAAATATTGTTAAACGCTCACGGGAACTGAACGAAAGTCTTTCTAACGCAATTACCGCTTGAATTAGTACGTTTTGATAAAAAAAATATTGAGATAGAAAAACAATCTTTATGAACGTGGTGAAATAAAAAACAGACCAAATAAACGCAAAATAGCACGGAGAAAAAATCCGTAAAAAAAAATTCATTTTTGACTTTTAAAATTCGCTAGACAATTAATTATAAGTAAGTACAACAAAAAAATCATTATCAATAGAAAAAAAATCTGACTATTGATTCCAATACTCATTTTGAGCACATCAATACTGGATTTTGAGTTAAATACCGCAAAAGCCAAAAAACTATAAAAATCGCGCATTTTTTTAAACGCTCATATCTCATAAACAATCACTATCCAACAAAAATCATTATCATATTCAAATTCAGTGGGTCAACCTTAGTGAAGATTAGTTAGTCTCAGTGTTATTATTTTATTAAACCGACTAACTGAAAATACATAGCAGAGCTAGATTTAGACCTACATAAGTGATTATGACGAAATTTTTTTGACGCTTTTAAAATTGACATGCATGTGAGAAAAATGCTAATGATGTAATGTTTGCCTTTGGAATTCATCTGTCCAGTCTACTATGTTTAAGTTCAAAATCCACACTGATTTAACACTCCGATTTTTCAACAATTCCCAGTGTTATTTATAGCGAGATCGTTCCGAAGACAGGCGACAATCCACTTTTACCATAATACGGCTACCAAAAGCAACATAAACAATGGGGAACGCATTATTTGTGGGTTTTGGCTGATGGCACCTGGGGCAGTCGTTTGTCGAGCGCACGCGAGGGTAATCCCGATACGTTTTTGAGTAATTTATTTTTGAACAGAGGCGAGTGTGTGTTCCACTTTCGGGTTCCCATGCCTCCGAGATGCCTCTCTGGTGGGAAGTGAAACTGAAGATGGGCCTCGTCTTCCGAGAACGGGAAGCTGGTCCACCATTAGTGCGTGCTTTTTCGTTTTCTCGGTGGCTTGGCATGCCGGGACGCGTACAAAGCGGCTAAAAGCGTTCAACCGACATTTCCTGCTACTTACTTGCTTCATATTATACAATACCAGACTGTAATGCCGAAAACACGAGGAAACTACGTCGTGATTAACACTGAAGTGTGTTCACTTAAAAATAAATTTAATAGAAAAATAAATTGTTTCGAACTGTCGAGTTTCACTTTTGGAATTGTGTACCAAATGGTATATGTATATACTTTCATGGATATAGAATCCACTAAAATCAAACTCTTTGTAATGCTTTATGTACATATATCTTACAGTGAAAGCATATTTAAAGTGAAAATATATTTTCACTAGTGGAATCAGTGAAATTCGAGATGCTGAAAGCTCGAAAATTGCGAGAAATAGGTAAAGGTTGCCAATTTGTTTGGAACCGTTTCAATGAAAATCAGATAAAATGGCAAACTCTGATAGGAAACGATCGACCTGGAATCATAGACCAAGGTCTGGCCAGCAGCAACCAGTGGGACTCGAACCCGTGACCGCTATGTTCGAAAGCATATATGCTAACCACTAGTCCACGCTGCTGGTTAAAGAAACAGTTGCTTAGTTGAGTGGAATGAAATTATAAAATCATGTGACAACACTAGCAATTTGTCGATTGTACCGGTAACAGAAACAAACAACTTATCTGCTAGCAAAAGGCTTTATTATCAACGGTAGGTCAAAATATACAATATCAATATTTCAAATTGTATAAATGCATATTCGAAGTAAGAAATTTAGCGTTGAATTGTATCTAGGAATAAAAACATAGTAAGGAGTATTTACTATTCAGTCAGTGGTTAGAGTGGGTTTTTTTGGTTCTTCTTCCTTTGACACCTCCTTATTCTAAATACGAATATTATGCGTTTGTACAGTTCGAAATGTTTTGATATGCACCCGTTGAAAACACAATACAATCTATCGAGTGATCCTAGTTGTGTTCGCTGCTTTCTTTCAAAGACTCTTGGAATGAGTTTTGCAAACATGATCGTATTTGGTTTACTGTACAATGAAAATATTTATGTACATACATATTTTCTTTTTTAACAAAAGATTGTCAGTAAAGAATTTGAGGTACGTGTTTTGATTTTTAAATGCTTTTTATTATGTTCACAATACATCTTATATATGTATACATATTTTAATAGCTACTGATCTACTGATAATTTTCTATTTTACAATTTTAATTTAATTTTGTTAGTAATCATAGTATTATATTATTTTAATATTAATGTACAGCATAATAGTAAACAGAGCTCAATAACCTATTTACAATTGAGGTACACGTTTGGCTTTGATATTTCTCAAGTAAAATCTTTCACAGCTTATCTACATACATAACTATGAGTCTATGACATACTATGTTGTTTCTAAAGACGTTTTTTTACTATTTACTGGTATGGGTACAGTTTCGAAATCAACTTTATTTGGCGACCGAGTGCTTAAACCGGATTATTATTTTCTCTTTGAATAACAAAGCTATTCAAGTTGGGTCAATTTTATTAGTATTAGGGTAGATCATTTTTTCCAACTATGAAAAAAAGATTCAGCGTTAGAATATCACGTCATAGTCATTGGAACTGAATGAACAATGTTTGTATTTTATAAGTATGGAGTATTGCATAAATAAAATTCGTATTAAATTTGATAATCATTCTTGTTTAATTGAAGAAAACAAGGGAATATTTCAAGCATCAGAAACATATATGTGTATTATATATCTATGATCAGAAATCTAAGAGTTATCTGGTGAGTGACCGTTGAAATAGTGCAATCTTCTTCATTAATCTTCATATTTTTACGAAAAGGTCTTAGCATGCTACATTTTGAGATATCTCAATAGAATTAACTAAAGGAAGAAAAATGCTAGATAACAGCATAAAATTCTATGAAATGCCCAGAAAATTTATAGTATGTTTTTAGCGTGTATAAGATACAAAGAAGTCCTAGTCTATTCATGGCCTGGCGCTTGTTACTCTTCGTAAATCATCTCGACTTGTAGGGATATTGTGCTTGGCAAAATCAATGGAGATTTTAAGCTTTCACAGGCGCCATATTGCTTATTCAACTTTTGAATCTTTGAGGTGTTTCTCGGAATGGTAACTTAGCATTGTTGTTTATGTCTGCAAATTTATTGCATTTCCTTTTCGGCTGCACTTTGTCCGGACAATGTGGTCATTTTCAAATAACATGGGGGCTGCACCGTAATCTAAAGGTATTCTTATCTTTCGATTTTATTCCATTCTCAAAATAAACTAGGTATAAAAGGTTCAGAATGAATGCAGTGGACTTTGGACCACATTTAACCGTTGAATTGCATGCGAAGAAATTTGTTAGCGTCGTATTTACAAACAGTGTTTGTCAACAGCTTTTCGTTTTCTAAATCCAAGCCGTGCTTATAAAACTCCAATCTGTTCCATAATTGAATTCGACATGTGTGTTTGTGGTAATTAATTAATTATTATACGATTATAAGGATCGACGCTGTTTTAATATATTTAAATAGCGCTTTCTACTCGCTGAATAAATAATCGATAAATTCTAATTAGCGGATTTTTCGATAGTGATCGAATCTTGTCACCGACATCGTATATTACTGTTTTCGCATTGATATAATTTACGATGTACCGGTTGCGCAATTATTTTCGAAATCAATAATATATGTCCCAACACCCATAATTCACGTTAGATTAGCGCGAAAAATCTAGAGATAGACTTAATTTATCGAAAATCGTGATACCACATACATACATATTTAGCGCGGAATTAATTATAATCATAAATTTTGATGACAGGACAGAACCTATGGCTATTAGCAGTGTAGCAGTTCAATTTTAATATACATACATACATACGAATAAATAATGTATTTTTATTGTATGTCTACTCAAAAATCTGTCTGAAAGAATGTATTATGAAAATTGAAAATATTAAAGAGTGATTTATGAAAAATTGTAATATCATACATCCGAGAGCAATACCTACTAAAACTAATCAAAACCTTGTAAAAAGCGATACATTTTTTAATATAATATTCATATAAAACTAAAAAGTAATATGTATATGCTTAAGATTATTTTTTTTATTTTCAGAAAAAACGTTATACTGTTGGAAAATGTGGAAAACGTTATACTGTTGGATAATTTGATCAAAATTTCATATTTTAATACATATAATTAAAATGAGCATAACAAAAAAAATCTTTTGTTTTTTTTTCATGAATAAATCTTTTCATTTGTTTATTGAAATGCGCCTGAATTCAATTTTTAATAAAAATTAGCTCTTGTCAATTTTACGAAACATTCATGGATGGAACTGAAACTTTTCAATCCAATCATCTACATATGTACATACATATGTATGTATGTATTTTTAAGTAATATTTAAAAATAAGTCATTTTTAAACATTAAAATGCCATATAGTTTATTACCTATTAAATATCTTAGCAGTATTTCAGTCTTCAGGTATATAAATTAAGATTTACATATATAACTTAATGGAATATTGGAATGAGACAAAACTATATTTTAAAATGACAAGAGTGTAAAACGGTCGATGTCTGCTTTTCGCACAAAAAATGTTTCACTATTGTCAATTTCTTAGAAAAACCATGGTTTCTTGCTTTGAACACTAATGGAGCGGTCTATTGTTATATGAAAAACATCCTTCCAACGTCGATCTTTGCTCATGATATTATGTCAAATAAGTACATATATGTGCATACTAGTCACTTATCACATTTTTGAAAAAAGTGTGCTACATATTCACCAAGTCGTGGATTTTGAAAATAGCGATTTTATCTCATTTTCCAGCACAGTGTTTTTTTTTAAAAAATTCCTGATTTTTTGCCATTTTGTTTATGCACTATAAATCTTTTAAATCTCCTCTCACCTTTAACAAACCGTTAACCGTATTATCAACATCTGACAAATGCAACAATGCGATGCGTGCACCCATCAACAAAAGCGCAAGTGTCCCGACGTCAAAACACACCTGGTGTTTATCGCCAAGAAAACGACGAAGACGTAGAAGCAATCTGAAAGGAAATAACGCAACGAGGGGGATCAAATTCAAATCCACTAACGGCCATTTATTATTCGGATATCCGTTTCATTGTTGAATTCGAAATTGCACCGAGAAGAAGCGGTACTCTCATTTTTTTTCTCTCGTCTGCTTTCTACTCCACGTAGTATAATCGGAGGGGAATCAAAACAGAAAAAAATGGCGATCGTCTACTGCGCAGTTTGCCGTTGAACTTCTCTCACCTCAACCACACGGTTGATAACCCCAACTAGAGCGTGTGTTTACCTTTGCGAGAAAATTGCGCGCGAAAAGTGGCACACGTGCGCATGTCCGTAACAAGATTCCCGCCAAAATTGCATGCATAGATGGATGTGTTTCGTTTCCCAACCGAGCCCCATGGCGTTCGTTGATCTTCTCGGTCCTCGCCCTCGTCAGGATGCCGAGGAAGGAGGTGGCCACTTCTCAAACCGTGGGATCGCTTCCGTTCGAGATGTTTCGACGAAGAAATGACGAGAGGAAGCTCACAAATGTTTCGTCTTCCGCTCAGTTGGCGGCCAAACGTACATATTAAGCTGGAGAGGACGACCGATTATGTTTGTATTGTTGATATGAGTGATCACTGATCACTGATCAGTTACATCGAACCGAGACTGGAACCGGCGGTTGTTAATTAGCAGAAATGCTATTGAAGAAGTAAACATTGTGTGTATTATTATTTCTATGGAAGATGTATCTATTCGCAAGATCGATGATAGCATGTTATGTGCTTTATATGTATATGTTACAGTCGAAGTGTATTTTCAGTTGTAATATGTATGTACATTCCAACTGGCATTTTAGGTCAATTATATTCGAATAAAATTCTAGTAAATTATAGCTCTACAAGCGCAAATATCTACACTTACAACAATGTTACCCAGTTGTTATATAACAGTTGAGTTTAGACAGTTCTGATGTTCTTACGATTGCTTTAGAATCCAATAATGCGGTAACCCTTTGAATGCTGACCAACGCTGATTATGCCAACAAGTCCATGAGCCTGAAATACGCGGATAGGAGTTGTATTTTGAGTATGTAAAAAATAAACAAGAATACTACGTGCTAAGCCTTTCCAGGTAGCATTGAACATGGGTCGTGTAATCCGTGCCAATGTTTATAAAGACTGGTTTACACCGGAATTTCTGAATTTATAACCATAGCAGAACTTCCAGACGGAAATTCCTAACTGCTGAGTGTTTTAGATTGTAGCTTGGCATTTAGATTGTGGGCATTACATTTTAACAACAATGAAGAAGATGGAACTGGTTTTGAAAAAATACATTCATTAATAGACTTCTTTTGTTTATTTTATATTGTTCGAAGATATGTTAGAGAGTGTAAACACACCTTTACAAAATTCGAAATCCTTGGCGGTAGTTATCTAGGGTTTGTTTGGATTAGTTACAATTTTTACATACCTCTTATACAGTTCACATGGTTTTCGTGTAAGTGGTAATATTTTATATCTCTTATTATACCTGATTTCTATTGGATTTCTAAATAATTCCAGTTGGAAATGTTGGCGAAATTTTTAGCGTGGCGGGCTTTCAACATAAAAGACGTCAGCACTTAAAGAGTTAATATGTTCTAAGTATCACGAATTGTGTTCTCTAAGAATGTGTTCAATACAAAAAAAAATGGCTTTCCAACTCAATTTACTAGTCGAGTGACGTTTTCACGAAAACGAGATGTATTTTCAGTTGTAATATATTTTGTCCAGTAAACAGTTTATTTCGCACATTGCGATCGCACACACGAAAATCGCGAGCACGGAATATCTGGCACTCGAATTCTCGTTAGTATGATAGTTCGCGTGTGTAGGTCTCGATAGATGGAATTTCCGGGTACCAGATGTTCCGTGATCGAGATTTTAATGACGTGTGTGAGATCGCTTTGTGCGGAATAATCACTGAACCATTTTGACAAATTGAAATGTAATTCGCCATATGAATCCACTTACATACGTAAGTGGATTAGAAAAAATATATTCCAATTAAGCAAAATATATTACAACGGAAAATACACTTCAACTATAACGTCAGTTGGTACCAGGTTAGATGGAATATATTCCAACTAGTCAAAATATATTACAACTGGAAGATATACTTCAACTTCAACTTGGATGCGGTGCATCCGGTCTAAAATCGCCAGACAAATTGAACGACAGATTAACGGACGGCTGCTTTAAATGCAATTCTCGTCTTCTCGAATGATAGATTGCACATTGCTAAGCAAAAAAGCTTTAAAAAAAAGGCAAGCTTCGATAAGTTCCGAATCTTGCCTTATTAAACTCACCTGAAAGATCCAACTCAATTTTAATAATTACCATTTTAATAATTGCATCTGTGCACATAGAAAGGTTATCCGTCATCTGATGTGCAATCTATCATTCGAGAAAACGAGAATTACGTTTAAAGCTGCCGTTCTGTTAATCTGTCGTTCGTTTGTCTGGCGATTTTAGAGCGGATGCACCAAACCCATCTAACAAACAAAGTTTTCTACTTCCACTTTTCTGTCCTTGGCACATGCAATATTTTTTTTCAAAGACAAATGGAGAATTTTGGTCCTCGCGGAATCAGATATTCATTAATTTGGTACTAATAATTACAATCGATATTATCGTTCCCCTCTTGTTTAAAAAATAATAATTCCTGGTAAAATATAAAGCAATTGCCCAGTTCGGCCTCTAAAGTAACCATTTTTCATTCATGCCCTAATTACGATCCGACCCTTACTGATGATTAAACACAGGAGGGTCGTCGGCGCAATTGCAAATAACAATACATCGTTCCAACACTGTTCAAAGCTAAGCAAAAAAGCTTTAAAAAAAAAAGATTTGTCTACGAAATTAACAATAGCAAAACCCTCTGCTTCGGATCCATATCTGATGTGCGGTATCACAATTGCTATTCAATAGACTTTCTTCAAAACACGTTACTGTCAATTTATAAGCTTTTAGGCAGTACATATATATAATAATTAGGCATCATTTGAATATTAGATAAATCTCAAAATTGTACAGGTATCTTTCCAAATATAGCACAAGATCAATGTACATGTGTGTGGCACGTGCTGAAAATAGACCCAAGAATCTAATCTAAATTCAGCTTATTTATAGACAGAAACTTGTGCAAAGCAGTCAAACAAGCGAAGCAAGAGGTCGTTGACTATTTTTAAATTTGCTTCATACATCGCAGCACGTATAATATAAATCTCATTGAACACATTTCAATGATATGAGATACCCAACGAGGTCTATATACTTCGGTGCTAATTTCGGCCGAATGGGAGGCACCGCGCAGTGTTAAATTAGCCAGAGTTATGTCATACACGTGAGAACGCTGGCCAGATAGATATACTCGTACTCGTAGCTATGTACACAGCCACAGCATGGACACGTAGACATGGGTACATAGACATAGGTGGTAACGAACTTTTTTGAAACGGCTCGACCGGCCTTCACCAGGCGCTTGGGTTGGGTGACCGAGCGGTCAGGATGTGAGGTTTGCGCATGCGCGGTTCGGGTCTGGTCTCCGTGTCCTTGTCGGTGCCTTCACCTTCGCTTCCTCGGGAGGTTCCTCTCCTCCTCTTACTCCTTCTTCTCTTCTAGTCGTCGTTGCGAGCTGGTGGACAAGCGCCTCGTTACGTCACGCATTCGCGCGCAAATTGACGCCAATCATTAGCAGGCAGGCCAGACCAGACGAGCCACTTTTCTGGTTGTAAACAGTGTAGCTCGTAGTTCTATAGATGCATGCCTGTCTGCTAGTGTTTTCTGCATTCCTTTGTAAATTCGTACTGAGGTCGTTTGGTTTCAAGCCTGCTTATGTTAGAGCAGTTAGTTACGTTAATTCAAAGTACTTACTAAATCATCGACATAATTCACTGGGTTGATGTATATACGTATGTATGTATTATATCATAATCAACAACATTGAAATTCTTCTCTAGACGGGCCGCACCGTGCAACTTTGTCGGCCGACTAGTCGCGCGACACGAAAAAATGTATGGAAATGTGTGCGACAAACAAGTTGACGGGTGTGGCATGTCCCATCTACCTGCATGCATTGGTCTGGTCGCCTTCAACCAAGTTGAGCGGTGCGGCCCGGCCCTTTCATTTCTGCCTATCTTGTGCAGCCTTTGTCTGCATATTCAATCGGCCTTTAGGGCGAAATCACACAGCGTGGGATGTGGGAGATGTTTTTTTTTAGATATTTTTAAACATATAGAAAAAATGTGGTGTACATGGTACCGTCTTTTCAAAACAAAACATTCGAGCTATTTCGTTGAAATTATGTACAATTTTGTACAAACGACCCTTTGGACAATTTTCGGCTAAATTTTATCCTTGTTTGATAGTGATCGATAACAGTGTATCGACAAGTTCTTCAAATATGGGATACACCGTTAACGATCACTGTCAAGCAAGGATAAACACTACTATATAATTTCAACGAAGCAGCTCGAATGTTACGTTTTGAAAAGACGATATGCACACGATGTGCCGTTCATCGCTGTGTGTTTTCGCCCTAAAGCTGTACGACAAAAACAAGGAGATTTCTACGGTACGCCACTGGTACATACATATAACACCATTTAAGAACTAATAAAAAATTATGTAGTTAAATTAAAGTTGTGAATATTTTGGATTTTTTTTAAGAATAAGTTTCTTGATGAAAATCTTGACTATTTTTTATATTTATATTTATTTTAAATACATACCAATGGCATGTCGTGACTCTTAGAACAGGGGACTAGGTATAGACTTTTTTTTTAATTTTTAAATTATAATAATTTGGCTTCAAGTATTGAGAATAATCTTTCATTTTTGTACTAACAGGACTATCGCAAGTAGCCTACCTTTCTTCATAACATATCTTCAATACTAAATGTTCTGAATGATTTGTCGGACAATTGACAAATCATTTAGTCGGACAGTCCGTGCAAGCGAACGACGCGGTGGACCATACCATAACATTCCACTACAACAACTACTTCAAGTAGGGCTGTTTCCGGTTTCTAAACTTCGCTAATCAGAGTGCACAATTGATTTGTTGATATTTTTTAAATTTTAGCTTAAAGATTTCAGGGGACTAGCCTAGTCCCTCTGGTCCATTGACGGAACGCCACTGATACATATATACATACATATGTATTACTTATAGTACTTATGTAAGTGTGAACTATAAGTAAATAAATAAAATATAAACTAAGTATCTTAAAAAAGAAAACAAAAATTCTTCCAAAAGACTTTTTTGTGAATATTCACCGTTAAAAAAATATTTTTGCTCTTCGTATTAGTAGCATTTCCTAAATTAAGGTTTATTTAAACTGCAGTTTTATTTAAAAAAAATAGAAGGAAACAGAAGTTGAATTCCTTAACATCTATATAACCTAACAATATAAATGATATTATACAGACGGTGAAAAGGTAAACTGGCATAATATTTACAAGACTAATAGCTTCGCAGAACGGCGACATAATTTACTAACCAAACAAGGAAAATCTCACATGTGAAATATTTCATAGTAGGTATACGCCAGAATGGTGTGAGACTAGTCTGACCCACTAAAATCGTGATCGAGAACATCGATCGAGCGCGGGAAACGGACAGACGAAACGCGGCACTGCACACATAACATCCCAAATTTGTAGACGCGAGACGAGATAGAGGGGCTCGGAGGAAGGGGGCTTTTTGGGATAATTGGTCCGGAGGGGCAGACGGCTAGTGTGAGCGCATCGCAGCCTGTCAAGCTTCGCGTGAGGAGGGGCAGCTGCGCCAGCGCAGGCTATTGCCCCAGAAGCCTCAACGGTCGATTGAGGGAGGAGAGGGGACTCTATCGCAGAAGGAACACCTGTGGTCTTCGTAACCCATCGTCAAAAAATCTTGAAAAATTGCTCTAGGAAAGATTAGCAGGAGCAACCCAGAAGATTTTACAATAGTAGAGGAAATAGGCCCGAGTTTCAAAATTGTTCTAGTTTTTTTTATGTGGGAGATACTGCTAGAGAAACAGTTTCTTGCTAAATTTGCGGATTTGCGGATTTGAATTTTTGAATTTGTATTGAATTTTAAGTTCGTAGATGCTGGAATAATTCGATAAAAATTCAAAAATGGACCTACAATATCTATTCTCCCAGCCATCGTATGCACAATCAGAATGCAACCAGATTACAAAAGTAAAGTTTAAAGTTTAAATTATTTTATTTTTGAATTTTTCTTATGGACTCTATATGGCAGAGAGTAAAAATATATAGCATAATCCTCGTTCTTCTATTACTTGATAGGCATCCGTTTCACCAGTATAACATTATGTGCGAAATATATCACGTATTTAAAAACAGCCACTTCCACTCTTTTTGATATAACGACTGCTTGTACCATTTGGTCTGGTTATCCTACTCTCTCTCGGCAGAAGTTATTGACATTGGTTTTGGGAAATTTTACATAGATCTAATACATAGCTAGCAGAGTAGATCGGTGGTTACCGACAGGTTTCCGGGTTCGATCCCGTGCTAATTTTTAATGCTGCTGGTCAGATTCGGATATTCGTGACTCCAAGTCGATAGTTTCTTACCAGAGTTTGCCAATTTATCTGATTTCAATGTTGAAACTGATCCTCCATCAAATTGGCAAAAATCATCCTACACGCTGTCACAAATATCTGAATTTGATTTATGTACAATATGTAAAAATTTATGTACAAGTCTAAATTCATAGATGTGTCTATGGATTAATTAATTGTTAATTTAGTGCTGTTCAGCCTCTAAAAATACAGCGATTTTTGTAATAAATGTTTGTAATTAATTGTCTAGGAAGGCGCATTGGGGTCTACCTGTTAGGCCTTCCTGGAATATATTTGTAAAAATAAATAAATAAAAGAAATTTTGATTTTATTTGTTTAAAAAACAAAAGAAACCATTCATAAGTTCGATATGAATGTGTACAATATTGTTAGCACTAAAATGACGAAATAGTGAGCAATATAAGGAACGATTCTTTGCATAGCACTTTCTCGAAAATTTCGAAAGACTGTTTTGTTGAGGAAATTTAGAGCACAGTTGAAAATGTTTAACGTAATCGATAGCTTACAAGGAGCAGTATTATGTTTCAATGGTTTGAAACCTCACAAATAGCTGTGAAAGGTGTTCGCGAGCAAAAGGTGCGACCGCCATGGAGTTATTCCCCTGGAGGAGCAGCCCACGCGGACGAGACCCGGTGAATCAGCGTCGAGAGAGCGAGCGCGCGCGCGCTTCTTTGTTTTCGTTTTCCGAAGGCCAAGGTTTAGCGTCCTCCTCCTCCTCTTCGTCTATGTACGACGCAACGGTCGGACGGAAAGTAAAAAATGGACAATAATATTTATAGAACTCGCGTGGCAGCATTGTTGTTATACTATGGGGCCGCCGTCACATCACTTGCTTACAACAACCACGTGGCTTTTGTATGGGGAATAGATAGGCGTCGTACGTCGCACTAGAGCTGGTCGTTGAACCTATACATCTTCGCGGACTGTGAACTGAACCGCTCCTGACATCGTAAACGGATGGGTTTTAAAATAGTTGATCGACACCATAAACTTTAGAATTTGACCTCCGTGTTGATAAACTTGGACTTTTCGAGGTGCACACATTATACATGTAGTTGGGACTTTTTATTATTTTTTTGAAAGGTTCAACAACTACATACATATGTATATTATGAGGCATGGAACTAGTAAACAAAAACATCTCAAAGTGGCATACTCGATTTTAGCGGTACATTTTTAGCATTTTAGCAACTGATTTAGTGCAACATCCACATACATATGTATGTAGATCAGAGTTCAACGATTTAGTTAGTGTTTACCAGTTTACAAATCTGATTATAAATATCTACACTGTGGATTTAATAGTACTGATTAATGATATCAGAGTTTGTTTACATCTACTGATCTAAAATATATATTTTTTTATATCACAGCAGTATCTATCTAATTTTTCTTCATTAGATTGAATTTACTGCTTCGATGGAGGTTACTTATTTATTTATTTTTATTTTATTTATATAATTTTAGCTATTTAGCCAATTTAAAAATACATTCTTATTTACTTAACTCTAAAATTTTATATATGAATATATATGCACTGTTCTTCACAGAGGTGTCTCCTCGCACCTCGATAGAATGCATCCACTGTCCTAGAAGACCTGACGAACTCAGGGAGGGCATTGTACATGAGCACACACCCCTGTGAAAAACACCACCAGCTGTCTTATTTTTCCTTACTCTACCTACAACTAAATTGTTCTTATTTCTAGTATAATAACTATGGATATATCTATTTCTTATTGTATAATCCATAAAATACTTAGGTAATAACTTATGATCTAACTTATAAACATAAGACAATGTACTATGTTTAGAACTAATTATAATACTCATCCATCCCAATTCATCTAACATACTTCTCATACTTTTTAATCTATCCACATTCAAAGTATCTCGCATATCTTTATTTTGTAATTTCTATATTTTCCCTAAATCTTGGCCATTAAACATGTTAAGCACAGTGGCACAAATGCCAAAATGATTACTACATATGCACTCAGTTTGTTACCTGGAGAGAAAATAAATGAAAGAATTTATACATTGAACCCTCCATAGATATATGCAAAGAGAAAAGTCTGCTATTTACATATTTATATGGTTAGAATAGGCGAAAAATCTACTCAATGAATCAGCACCAAGATACAGATAATGTAATGGTACAATTCAGTTCATTGTTAAACGCTTCGTTTTATCTATGTAGTGTTTTAGAAGCGATATCTGATATACGATGTACGTAAAAGTTAGTGCACTTGTAAGATTGTAAATACGTAGATAAAAATAATCGTAATGATAACAATTTGTAGTATATCATATTATCTTTGAGACCTGTTATCTTTGATCAAATTGCATATATTTTCTTATGGGTAGGAAAGAATGTAAATAAACAACGATGTATTATATGAGAAGTATGCAGTTATACATTGTACTTACATAGATAGTGGAAGAATAAACTTATCGTAATCTCTATGAAAGACCGTAGAGGGCTTTGAACTTTCAAAACTAAGCAGACATGGAAGACTCGAACTTAGAATTTGTACTCGAGAATGGTCCAGGATGCCCGTTTCAGAAACTTCTTCAGTCGTTTTGAATTTTACTGTTACATATATGTACACAAGCAGAATAGACCAGTCGTTAGCATATAATGCTTTGAACAGAGTGGTCACGGGTTTAAATCCCACTGGTTTCTGCTGGCCAGACCTTGGATTTGTGACTCCAGGTCGATCGTTTCCTATCAGAGTTTGCCAATGTATCTGATTTTCGTTAAAACGGTTCCAACAAATTGGCAACCTTACAAATTTTCTCGCAAATCTTGAGTTTTCAGCAATCTCGAATTTCGCTGAATTGTATAAAATGAATTGTATAAATCATATATGTCTCTGTGGATATTAATTGGCATGTACTTTGTATAATATAAATAATATTTGTATCAAATGTACAATGTTTCTGGTCAGGAAGGCGCATTTGGGCTACCTGTTAAGCCTTCCTGGTATAAATTAAAAAAAATATAAGATAAAAAAATGTATATAGTTATGTAGTTTATGGCTATAAGTTTACGCAGGATATATTTTCGTCATAAATTGTCTAACTAATACATCATTGCAGTGTACATCTCGGTAGTAATACATCATAGACCCATAACGCCCTATTTCCTGGAAAAAGCACGCTTCCGGTCCTACCTCTAGTGATCATTCTGGGTTGAAATGTTTTAAAAATCAACGGAAATATGAATTACAGTCGCGCTCACATAAAAGTCGAGTCAAGTCGCCTTTTTTACTGTAGAATTACTGATTTCAATAGAAAATTTATGTGATATATTTCTTCTTATCTCGACAGCAGTTTTAAATCGCTGCTGTTAAGATGACCGGGTTATTAGAATATATTGTCTCTCAGATGTATATCTCTTCAGTCCGGTTCCCTTCTTACGAGCAAAAGTTCCAGATTTTTTTTTTCTTCAATATCGTCGACACAGTTGATAGGGAACATCCTATTTGGTTTTAAATTCTCCAAAGTCGCGATTTTGATATTCTCCTCCAATGATAATTGAGTGCGTTTCCTCATGTTGATTTGTTTAAATTAAATTCTGATGCCTTTATCCTCGAAAACTTACACACAAATAAACCCAAATCTGAGAAAATAATCATATTTAAAATATGTGGTCGTTAAAAATCCAACACATAAAAGGATAACATTTTGGTTACTCGAAAGCCGTAAAATCACAAGTGTTCCGTTTTATGTGTAATTCAGCTTCTATAGTTTTAGAGTTTTATGTGTAATCTCATTTTAAATACTCGGTGCTTTGACAGCTCAAAATTTTTTGACAGCTATAAGTTTTATACGATATCCGGTGGGTATACATATATTTGAAGATAGATTTTGACTTTTAGCTCTTAGACTAAAACCGTTCGTGTATGAACAAACTAGTATGTTAATGAACGAACCGGAGTGAACACTTGGATTGTAACATATACACTTTTTTATTCACTTTTCATTTATATTTACTAATTACTCTTATTTTATCATATACATATACATAGTAGATATTTTTCAAATAATATATCATTGCGGAGACAAATCCATCCGTGGGCTCAATTTTGTAATTACTCATATAATTCTACATAGGTTTGTAATATATAATCGATTACGCATATGTATAGCTACTGAGCTTAATTCGGGAGTTGAAGCTTAGCAAGACAGCACATATATTCTCAATTTCCTAAACAAATCAAATTTAAATGCTTCCTTAAGTACGTAAGCGACGAACAAAATCCTCCCAACATACGAAGCTGGGTCGAACTGGCGGAAATAAATCGTCAAAGAGGATTTGATGAGCACAACATGGGTAAAGTCGCACTTCAAGTCCTCGTTACATTTTTAAACACCATCCAAAAACGAAAGGAGAGCAGAGAATTTGGCATTGCACTGATTTTTTAGTCACTTTTTTCTCGCGATAAATCATAACCAACTTTCCAATACATACATGCACTTTTATCAATAAAAAAATTATATAAAATAATTAATAACACATTCAGTAATTATTACCGACAAAAAACAAACAACGGTTGTTCGCATTTAATACCTGTCTGTAATTGCCAACTGAACCTTGGATATAAAGTTGAACCGGTTAAAAATATTTCAATGTCGCATATTCGTCTTACACGTGTTTATATTAAGTATTAGACAATATCGAGATATGTGGCTTAGTGTAAAAAAAAATCGCCTTGGATTAAAGATAAATATGTATACTTTCTCGATCGTATATCGTCAATATCGGTACTCGAAAACTAAATGAATTTCGTTTTGTGCCGCCATAAAAATGGTCCAATATTAGCATATCCTATAACAAAGCAGGTCGTTGAGGTTTAAAATTGATTTATAAACTGTTTATTGTCCTATAAAATTATCGATAGTCCAATATCCGTTCACCGTAACGCCGTGTACGTTTCGCCAAAGCCATAAAACCAAACTTCAAAACCGGAGATCAAAAGCTGCAGATATTATGACCAATGTGAAGTATTTGTTTATCCGAATCGATCAGTGTAAAAGTGGGTGTGGTGCATTACTTTCATCAATTTATGAGTACGAAACGACCCTACTCCAGTTCGTATTCAATGTAATAAAGCTCTGGATGTGCACAGCGTCTTAATCTGCGGTTAAATTCATCAAGATGATTGATGATGGACGTTATTGGCGCCCGTCACTACATCAATTCCAGTTAAGAACAAAACCCTAGTGGAGTGTGTTCCACATGATGCACTTTTAGACGCATTGTTTTTCGAAACAAAGTTCGAACTAATCTACTGGGAATTTACAGTATTGCTGTTCTGACATGGCACTGAAGTATAGTTATGTTAGAACGGCGATTCTCATCTGAAGTTCCTACCAAATTTAAATTAGATATGTAAATTCATCATATTATTTATCAATGGAATCAAATTTAGAATATGCTTATTTCATGCAAAATTTTGCTTGTGGTGAATAGTGCAATATAATATTGCACTGTGATTTTTTTTTATATAATACTACAACATTAATTTCCTTAAACATATCGATAAGATTATATTGTAAGTTTAGAAGAATCTTAAACGACGACTATACGTGACGCAAGTAATGAATCAAATCAGGCTAGGTTGCAAGTAAGACCTAACGAACATTTCCCATTCTTCAAACCCGAAGTTTTTAGTGCCTACATATACATATGTAAATATATGATTCAAGTATTGAACCAGTTTAATTTAGTGTGTAAGCTAAATTTGCAGTGAAAGACCCAAATATGTAATGAAGTATGTACATATGTCCATATATCAGATTAGCACACAGCTATGTACATAAGTTGAGGATGCAGGTGAACTCCTCACAGATTCTAACGACAGTAACCTTTTATCTAATTCTAAAATAAGCAATGGAACAGATTAATTTTTAAGTTTAAGCGTTAATTTTGCTCGATGTATTGGGAAGGAGAACATCTGCATAAGACGGAGCCGCTATAGCGGCTTCCGCAGTGGAAGAGTTAAGTAGCAGGAGTTGTCGCAGTGGTTTCAACTTATATTTAGTATATAATCATTATGTGTAATGATTAAAGTGCGGATAGCGAGCGTGCTTTTTCCAGGAATCGGGCGTTTTGGGTATTTTTACAAAGCTAGAGTGCAAAAAAAAGTTTCGGCGAACCTGTAACAAAGCATGGCCAACAATTAACAATGAACAGCACGCTTCCGTTCCGCTCACTAGTAATTATGGTATTTGGTACAAATATACAAAATTTTGATCGACCTGTATTGGCACATATGATCGGGATTAATATTGTAACTTGGGAACTAGGGATCCCAATCGAATATTCGAATATTCGAGTATTCGAATTATTCGTCTGATTTTTCAGCCATTCGTTATTCGAATATTTCATCAACTATTCGAATATTATTCGTGTATATTTATTTTTTATAAACTAAATAAACAAAATCAACATGAAAAGAGTGATGGCGAAGAAGCCGATGATTATGAAGAAAATTAAATATGTAATGGGGATAATTGTGATAATAAAGGAGGTTTGTAAAAATGAAGATAATGAAGAAGATGAAATGTCTACATGTGAAGAAACGGATTTTTATTTATACGGAAATTTTTGAAGAAAATCACTTTTCGATAGATAATATAATAATCTCTACGAAATTTTAGAAAACATCAGAAAAATAATACGAATATTTAAGAAGTCACCGGTGAAATATACATTTTGACAAGAAATCATAATGAAAAAAGAAAATAAAAAAGAAAGTAAAAACGAGGTGGAATTCAATGGCAACTATGATAAGACGATTCATTCAAATTTATGCTTGGTACATATGTAATTACCTTTTTTTAATTTTCGAATATATTCGAATATTCGAATAGCTCTTGATTTACTATTCGATATTCGAATAGTTGAAGTCGACGAATATTTGGGATCCCTAGTGGGAACACGAGAGAGTATCCGCTGTCTGAGTGTATTCGGAGATGAACAATGAATACCCCCGAATTGGCCTAACGGGACTCAGTAAGTGGCCGCTAGAATTCTCAGAACCCGTGCGAGAGCGTGAGATAGATAATTAAATGGATATGAAAAGTTGTGGTGAGCAACTTGTCCTTTATAAGGAGGTACATATGTACATACGCCATATCAGATTATTCTGGAGCGAGCGCTGGTTACGTGTGGACCTCCTGAATCATTAAATTAATACTGTGAAGCGACCTTTACCTTTCATCCGTATCCTGGACTCATCCCTACGCAACAATATATATAATGGATAAATTAATGTATAGAAACTTTTTTGGTGTCAATATTTTGTAATACTGCATATTTCTATTTTTAATAAATAAACTAACTGAAGCCGGCAAGCGTTGCAATTCCCATTCCCGTTCTTGTTCCTGTTCCATTTTATGTATAGGTATAGATATATTTGTTGACGTGGGCCATCCGCTCTGTGTTTGTGGTACAGCCCTGAATGGTCAGTACATTCAAGTGCAAGGTAGGCGTGGCGCGATTATTGTCACTCTCGCGGCGTGATGCGTTGAAGGCGGGATAGCTTAACTTTCGCGTCAGTAAAATCGTAATCACCAATATTATTATTAAGAGGTTTTTCCCAGTTTGTTTTCACAGTAATCTTCCCGTGCATGCATACAACAAATCCTTAAAATTCCATCGTAATCGATTTAGTGGTTTAGGAGCCTATTCGAGACACACACACACACACACACACACACACACACACACACACACACACATTCAATTTTATAAATATACATATGTATATATTATAGATAAATATATACTCTATCACTTACGTCGTGTACGACCTATAGTAATACTAACAAAACACTGACTCACACTGATGCAGTCTTAAAGAAACAATACGATAGAATTGGACACAATTTCCGATCATTATTAGGTTACGTGACGTTGTTCACGAACCACCATACCACCCCCATGTATGGATAAGCGACAACACGGCGACAATGACGAGTTCACATGTGATTGAAAACACGACAAAAAGGGCGTAGACCTCTCAGGTGTATCATATAGTCATTAACCTGGACGAGGTAATTCTAGGAATTTTTACGGCAAATTTTTCACTAGGTGTGTCCAGATTCCAGAGCCCGCATACAATGTATATCTACATACGTACGTACATTGTAACCACACGTTCAGATTAGACTTTGTAGCTTGGGTGTTATCTGGTGTCAGACGACGACTTGGATGCACCCTTGGTCGGATCAAAGCAAGACCTCGATAATTCGACAGGTCGCCTTCGTTTGAGAACGTGTACGTCGTCGCATTCTTCTCACTGTTTCTTTTCAACGGTTTTTTTGAATGCCTGATTTGGATTAGAAATCGTGTAGGATGTGACTGTATGTGTCTGGGTTCATGTGGGTAAAATTTCAATTAATTATTATAATTTTCTCCTATCAAATCTAATAGGATGCAAGTCAGAAAATACGGTTAGTATTTGTCTGATGTATCTAGATATTTACATTTTTAATAGATCTACCCCTGAAAAGTCGACATATTTCAGTAAGGGACGGATTGGAATCAAACGAATATGTATTTGAATAATAGATATATCAATTAATATTGGCAAGGATATTTTATTTCAATTAATATTGGTAAGGATTGGAAGGAGAATCTAGAAGTTTATTTCTCATCTCGATTAAGCTACTTAATAAATGTTTACAGTATTAGACAAGATCTGCTAAGGCTTTGACTAAGCTTTCGGACGACCATTGGTAACTCTATGTACATATGAGCCGTTATATTTGAAAGTGGCATACAAAGTCTCTTTCTTAAGGTGGGTTTGCTACAAATGGTTGCGATGTAAAGGTTTAAAGGTTTGGGTGGGAGCATCGAAAACAAATCAAAGTGTATATGATGATGACATCGATATCGATGAATATTGTTTTTTTTCGATTGAAATAAATTTAATAAAAAAACAAACGAATGTTTACTATTAGATTGTTTTGCCATGAAGCTGTTTATATTACAAATGCCGAGCGAAACTGGGCAAAACCACTAGTGGTTTATAATTTAAACTTGTCGATCTACATATGTATATTTTCATACATACTTTGTAGTACAAGGTATTAAAGTAATCTTGCGATATTCACATATTATATATAATTACTGAATTTTTTTATCCAGAAAAGGTGCGAATATCTGAAAGCTCAGTCTTGTAAGTATTATTAAATGCGGCGGTAAAGTCGGTAAATCATAGTAATTGATGTTACTTTGTATGTACACGGTCTACATGCATAAATACATATGAATATGTAAAGTCAGGGTAATACGACGTGATTGATAACGGCGGCCGCACGTATAAAAAGATCATCGATTTATCCGACTGTAATTTACGGTTTTACGGTTATAAATTATGCTGGAGAGCGGTAGTAATTTACCCAAAATAAAATTATATACAAAAGGCAAAATAAAAATGTACGGTTTCACTTGTTAACCTGCTTTAAATGTAATTATTAGAATTACCACTTGTTCAAGATTGGTTATATTATTGTAAAAGTTCTATTAATGAAATTGTGTTTGCAATGTATTAGACTTAATGATAACATTTCTGTTTAAAGTATCTGTTTAAGTTTAATTTATTTAGCTCTGTTTGTGATTTTGGTGCTGTCTGATTTATTCTATAAATCGGCATTTTTCAACTATTTAAGTTAAATATTTACTTTATGTATGTACGTAGTAACAATAGATGAAGTTTTGTGATCATGCGAAAATTCTAGCTCGAGATTTTGACTGATTCGAACTCAGAATCGATCACTGGTCACGTTTTCATGATCTAGAAAAAATATTTGTGTGTCTGTATGTCTGTGTATTTTGGGAGATTTTTTGAACACAGTTAGTCCTATCGAACTGAAACTTCGTATTGGTTACCGAAGTTCTTATCGATACGATATAGTTTTTTTCAATTTTTTTTTGTGTCCCCCCTCCTTTCCACAATAGTTGCTCGAGAGAAAAATAAATGAAAAAGAAAGTATGTATATATAAAAAAAATTACATCTTTAAATTTCAAATATATTTCTTTTGAACTGTGTATTTATATATGTACAGGGCCGCCGAGAGGAATCCCGGGCCCTGGAAAAATAGTTCCGGGCCCTATGACAAACTAAAAAAAATAGATCTTATAGTTGTATTTTTATTAGAAAAAATATTAGAAAAATACCTATACCTTGGTTGTTATTTTTAAAAATAATTGAATAAGAAAGTATGATATAATAGGTACGATTTCACATGGACACAAATAATGCGTGGATCGAAAAATAATAAAAATTTAGCATTAAATAAATATATGTATTTGTATCTATGTAGAATAATATAAAATATCAATATCAATCCAGATACGGGGCCCCTCGAGTAGTCCGGGCCGTGGAACTTTACCCCAGCTTCCCCCCCCCTCTCGTCGGCCCTGTATATGTATGTACTTTATAATGCATATATCCTTTTTTAAATACAAAATGTGTAATAAAAGTTTACTTTATTCGGTGTGGTCTTTGTGCTTGATTTCATTAATGTCTGGTTGCAATGTTATCACTTATCAGTGACAAACGAAGATTTATTGACAATACCAAGACGGCTATAGGTACCTTACTTATACTATCAATATTATTGACGAGATCTTACATATATTGACTGCAAAAGGTGGCGATATTGATTATAGTATTAAGCAGAGTAAGAAATAAATGCGTCAATATTATTTACATCAATAATATTGATCTACACGATCTAGGTGACTTTTGAAAGCTCAACTAGAGAAATCCAGATTCAACGAGAATATAAACTTGTCCTTTGTCAGAGTTGTAGAAGTGTATCTAATCACCATTTTATTGCTTATACAGAAATGATCTTTATTTGGTTTAAATATACATATTTATTTTTTTATTCCGACTGTGGCTCCTCTGAAATTTACTTTTCCTCACCAAAATTTGATTTTTGACTTGAACCTTCCATGAAACGTTCTAGTGCTCACATATAAGTTGAGAAACGTTGCTTTGGTGCATGTATGTATGTATTCATTCATACATTCATATTTTATTACTATTACTGTAAATATTTTTTTATACTTATTTTAGTTGGAAGTTTGAAAAGAACAAGAGGAAGAGGAAAATTCTTGATACGTATACTGATTAGTTTTTCAATATATATGTAAGCCATTCCTTGTTAAGGTCTTAAATTCTCAATTTTTTCCTAATTTTGACCTTGGTTTCAGCGAGAGAAAATTCCGACCCAGTGAAAAATTTTATTTAGTGAATTTTAGAGATTAAAAATAAAATATAATTGTGTACCTGTATCTGACTGTTTACGGTGAATTTTGTCTTTCATGTCAAGTCTGTACACCATTTTATTATTTAAAAAAAAATTGCTTTCAGTGAACGTGAACGCTTTCAACGTTGATTTATAATGCATAAAATTAATCTATTAATACATAATAAATATCCATGTTCGTATTTAAATATTAATTTTAATTAGCGATAAAGACTTAGATTGCGATCATATGACTTTTGCAGTAATTTATAGTACCTAATAACTAACGTCTGAAATTTAAATATTATATGTATATTCAACCAATCATATATTCAAGCTTTAATCCACTTTTTGTGCAATTAATCATTGTAAAAATATGCAAATTGCAAAAACATGCACAATCTCCGATCACACATACATACGTTCAAAAGGCGTGGCGTCAGTGATATTACGCACACGAGTCGAAAATGTATCGAGAATGCGTTTTTAAGCAATTTTTTCTGTATAATACGTGCTGATTTGACAATGTTTAAAACTCCGACAACAGGTTCAAATTCCGTCTAGGAATTACTCATCAAAAATGTTGTTTGTTTTTTTCCAGTTTTTATCTAAATTAGCATGTTTTCAAATTTCACATATGTACATACATATGTATGCATGAACATGTTTCTGTCATCAATTCATCATTCAAAATGAGCTGAAAGTAATTAGGGAGGGGCATCGCAAATGCCGCAATGTGATTGGCCAACAAGATTGGCGTCGACCAATCGTTGAATTGTGGTCCATTTATGCGTGCCCAAGTATTTTTAAAAGCTTTTATTTTAGTTTCAGGATGTGCTATTTTCTGGATATTGGCATTGAAAAAATTGTGTCGTTTCGGCGCGTGCGCAGTCGACGGATGCAACGGAAACCGCTGCAACACGAGCCAAGCCGACAAACAATGCAAAAACAATGCAAGAAATGCAACCGAGTGCACCACTATCGGTTTCAGTCGTCGACCACAAACGGTACTAATTGACGTACATTGTTGTTTATTTTTTAAGGTATTTTTAGATTGCGTTGTACCGTATACTTTCTCGTTGATTGTATCGTGTATAATGAATAAGGTTTAGATATATGTACTTTGAAAAGTGCACTTACGTATGTAGATATGGCCTGTTATTATGCATACGTATGAAGGTAGATACATATAAAATTATATGTAGATATATGTACGTACGATGTTTGATCCGATTCAGTTCGCTCTAATATATTTTAGAAATTATACGAATTCAATGGCTCTTTAGAAATCAATATACGAAAGGGAAACAATTCAAACCTTACCCTCCCTTTTTGGCTATTTGTCATTTGTTCTCTTTTCACACCCTTCGCTTCCCATATTGTTCATTTTACTTCTAGCATAGTACATATAAAATAGGATTTATTTTATACAGAAAATTTTGTTTGAATTATATGAATTTGTATACCTATTGAAGGATTTGAAAGATTAAATTCAATAAAAACGTGTCTTCTCAAAAAGTCTCTATACAAAAATGAACCATAGTTTTTATTCAAGTTTCTGATGAATTGAAATGTTAACTTATATCATATGTATGTATAGTTTTAGTAAAGAAAATTTACCCAGTATGTAAATATGTCATGATTAGAGGTAGGATAGTCACAGTGCTATCCATTGTTCGGCAAACCTTTAACAATGCATTTACAACCTTTGAACAATACACGGCCCCCTCAGGCTCCGGTGACTAGTCATGATATGTGACGACATTTGAAAAGTTCGACAACTTCCACTTAGCATATCGGAATACGCTAAAGTAAGTGTTTCGTTTCTTTTGCACTTGATTATAAATATATGTATGTACATATATATATTTTTATTAAATTTTTCCATTTTTCCATGGTAAGTTGCCCCATGCAATACCTATGGAATTAAACTCGAATATATATAAATTTATTGTATATTATAAAATTGAAACTACACACATTCAAATCGTGGTAACAAATAATAGGTATTTTTGCCAATTTTTGATGAAGACTCGTTTAAACAACCAATCAGATAAACTGGCAAATTCTGATACGCAATGATCGACTTGGAGTCATAAATTTCCAAGTCTGACCAGCAGTACTACATAAATACTCGGAATACATTATTTTCAATCGAGGCCCTGACCTCGGGAAAAAACTATGATTAAATAGTCTAATCATTAAATTTGATGAATGCGTGTCTTTTTTTTTAACTTACTAAATTTTACCAACTTTTACTTACTTTTTCACTCAACTTTTAAATGTGACCTTATCTATAATTTTAATGCAAATCTTTCAATTGTAAACTGTTGAAACATAATCAATTCTGACTAATTGGGACATATTGAACAAATATGTAACTGAGCTTTCTATTAAATACTCAAAACTTTCATAAACTATATATACATATGTATATGAAAGTATTCAAAAAGCTTCAAGATTTAATGATCATAAACAATTCTTTATTCATTTATATAAAACCTTTCACATTTTATATTCGCTGAGGGTCTCAAATGAGGCCACCATTCCGTCTGATGAGCTTTCCTACTCAAGATCGTAAGGCTATCAAATAAATCATTGCATTTACCTTTTTTATTATAATATGTATGTACATATAAAGTTTAATCTTTTTGCTATTTAGCTAATTTCAACAAAACGTAATAGCTTGATAATAATAGCACTAACGTCATTTTTATTCACCCCATGCATGCACGTGCATTATGATATTTATTTTATTTTTCCATATACCCAACGCTTTATTTCCTCAACGCTGTAGCATTACCTTCCCGGCGATTACCTAAAGCGAGTTAAATTCTATTGTTGCATTATGGGAATTACTCGCGTTTGCCACGAAATGATGACTAATTCATTCAGTCTCCTACCCCCCATACTCCGATCGCGCCCTCCCTTACATTCAAAAGGGACCCAAAACTGGGTACGAAATAAAGCCATTTCGGCGTCGCTTTTAAATCTCGTGCATGGCTCCTTGAGCACACATTTACTAACTCCCTCATCACCCTCATCCCCCCCTTTTCTTCTCCTTCCTTCTGCCCGGTTTGGTCGTAGGTGGGTAGCGAAGCCTATTTTCATATGATTAGCGACATCAAACACACTTACCCCCGGGGCGGACGTATTACGCGCGGATGAAATAGCCGTGGATTATTTTGAATGATGACCCACCATCAAGCGTTCCAGGAACGCGAATAAAATGTGACGGAAACTAATATTTCTCCGACCGTATTATAAATATATGTATATACGTAATGTGAGGAGGGACTGGATGTTTTCGTTTCACGCTCGAGGTGACTCGCGCGCGGCTAGATTCGCCGGGAGATGCACTCGACCAAATAAGTTACACTCGGAGTCCTATACCGTCGCATGCGCACTTTGTAGCGATGCAACAAGGGCCTCATTGTGTTCATCTGCTTACTGGGATGCACTTTCGTCAATTTTTTAACGTGTTTGTCTTGTCGGTTCTTAACGAGATGCGGACACGAGTACCGCGCGAGACTTCCGGCGGATGCGCGCTCCGCGGCGACTCGGGAATTTTAAGGCGATGATGCACTTGATCGCATCCGATGCGATAAAAATATGTGTGTGCAGCGAAAAGTGTGCAAATTGCAGGCGAGTGCATCCGTCCATATTAAAAGTTCGCGTGGAGAGGAAACGGAGTGAAATATGGTAGAAGTTGACAGGCCAACGGAGTTTTTAGCTGAACTACGTGGTAGTATTTTCGTAAAAAATGCAATTAAGTTGACAGTGACTGCACATGCAGCTCGGTTGCTAAGGTCCTATATAAAATTTTATGCAAATTATAAACATACATGTAGAAACAACAAATGGACGACTGGTCAAAGGTTCGCTTGTTCGTTAAAGGAAAAAAATTCTATATGGACACATGCATATGTTCCGTAATGTGTATGAAACGTACCTGAAACAGCACCAACCGACACGATCTATTTACATATATTATACAGCAGTACATGTCACCGAAACGTATCAAGCAGAATTGGTTTTATTTGGCCACTGTGGAAATATTTATACATGAAGTGACGTCAGTGGCGAGTGCACCCGTACTAATGAAAGTATTGTTATATTAACCAGCGGTGCGGACTAGTGGTTAGCATATCATGCTTTCAAGCAGAGTTGTCACGGGTTCTAGTCCCGCTAGAGTCCCGCTGCTGGCCAGATCTTGGCTTGTGACTTTTTCTGATTTTCATTGAAACGATTCCTGTAAAATTGGCATCTCATTTCCTATCTCTCTTGCTAATCTCAGTTATTCATCGTCTTGAGTTTCGCCAATTTGATTATAAGATGCTGCAAAAATTTCTCCATATATGTCACTATGGCTGTATGAATTCGCATTGTATTAAATTCTTATATATGTATATATGTATATATATTGGTTGTATTGTATCTGTATAACTTATAAGTGCACTCGTTGCTTTGGAGCGATCTGTAAAGGCGTGTTCATGTTTTATGAAATAAAATAAAATAAAATGTGCATATGAATATTTATCGAAACGTCGTATTGTGACAATAGAGTACGACGCAAGGAATATTGCACTGTATTGTCGCGCTCCTTAATGTACACGTAAGCCGACTTTGCCTTGGATTCGTCCAACGCAAGAATGAATGTGTCGCAAATGAACGGTGCTGTATAGTATGAATAGAACTAGTCTTTTCCGTGCAGTGCTGTGTGTTGTGTCGAGCAGTTGACAATCACTGCTGGAAAATATTGAAGTAACGGAGTATAAATCTCTACCACATCTAGTATAGGATCGTACATACATACATATATATGTGGTTTCAGTAATTTAAAGGTATTGAATAAGGTATTTTGTAATAGATAAGTATCGGTAAGAAATCGGTTGGTGTGATCTATATATGGAGATCTAATCTCTATTTATAAATAAGTATATAATGTAATGTCTGAAGTAATTGATCATAAATGTAATATATACAGTATATAATGAACCTTTCGTCTAAGTCTAAATGAGTAATTTGAACCAAACCGACATTATAAAATATGAAATCTAATTAAGCATCGTTAGGATTTAGTACAGCGTTCACTGTACGTATATATACTATACTAATTAACGACAAACGAACCATTGCTCGCGCATGTACTTTATTATAATAAATATGAAGTAAGTACTAAAATTAAAGTAGCAACGTTACAGCTCAATTATGTGTTATATCAATAAATTTTATTATCCGAGAAAAATGGCCGAAAGTAGAGATTGTTTTCGTGAGTTTTCCCGATAAACACCCTTCATAAATGGGCATATAAAGAGTTAATGACGCGAAAGCGAACAAAGGTAGTGTAAAAAAAAGTACGAAGGAAAAAATAAAAATAATAAAACGACGAAGCCACCCCCCCCCCCCATCGAACGAGGTGTTTGCGTTCATCATACTAAAATTAAAATTAAGCAAATGTATTCAACAAACAAACCCCACCCCCCCTGTGAATTGTGAATGCGATGGTGAAGATGCGCACGGCGCCTAAGCAGATGCAAATATATGTTGTAATGGGAAATTTATTATTATGGTCATAAAGCGAATTAAACAATGGGTATGAATTTCATAAGGGCCCTTATGTAAATACATTTTTAATGAACGGGTCATTGCATAAAGGGAGAAAGATAGCGATGCGATGTGACCGACACACGACTCGATCGTAAATTTGTATGCTACAAGCTAATCACAAGTGAGTGATATTGCATAAAAGTATGGGTGTTTTTTTAATTATTTATTTATATGACTGTGGGCTTTTGGTGAACGTATGCTCTAAAGATTAGCCGCCATTCATAATTGTTTGGGTTGTTTTTGTTGCGTTAACCACACATGTTAATTCAATGCTTTGATCTTCCATACGATTTCGTTTTGTGTTAATTGTTTAATATTACACACATGGATATATATATTTACACATACATACATAAAAGCAGGGATTTGCTTGTTTTGGGCTTGTGTAGCAATTGGCAGGCTATTTATATAAACTTTTCCCTTCACGAAAAATTTGACCCGCATGCAAAAGTTAAATTGAATATATTTTTTTATATTAAATAAATGAACCGTTTAAATGTCATTAAAAAATTTCTGCAATTACACAATTTAAGGATATTTTCTGAGCTTACTCATGTTTTATAGTCAATATTGCAAGTTCACTAAGTATGAATTGACCGATAGAATTGCTTCTATAGTCTTTTATTCATTTCAATTTGCCAAATGTGAATATTAATGAAAATTTACAAAAAATAAAATAAAAACGTATACATATACGTATTATAATATGTATATACACTTTGAAGAATTCGCTTTTTACACAATTATATTATATTGAAAACGTACTTTGAATGAAAAGTTTAGACCGATTTTCTTAGGTTTATTAATAATTTTATCTCTTTTCTTTAAAATACATAATATTTGAACATTAATCTTTCCAGGGACGCCTCAAACCCAAGGGCTCGCATGTACATACATATGTACCCGCGTCACAGTAATTACGTCACTGTGTCTCATGAAAAAGAAACGAAAATGAAATGAATTAATATTAATTATTAAATGAAAATTAATTAAATTAAATGATTGGTGGGTTTCTTTAACGTATCACGTATAGAACCATGGCGTCACCCCCCCCCACACCGTTTGGGAATCACTGCATTAAAAATTATACATGGTAACTTTGCTGAAAACATATACATCTGCTTGAAAATTTGCAACTAATGTCGGATTTGGTTTTGAACGTGCAGAGTGTGTGGTCAACGAGCGTGCATAGTGCAGAGCGTGTATAATCCGTGTGCATCATTTGGAATGCTTGAATCCTGATCCTATATTCATAAATATGTACATTTTTCACATATTCCACAGTGCAGCTCACTATTGAATATGTTGAAGCAACTATTTAACAGAAAAGTCATGGGTTTGAAACCGGGCTAGAATCGAAATTTATATTCGATTTTCTCGATGAATACGTGTACCACTATCACTGCTGGTAAATTCTGGGTGGGTATTTAATCCAAATCGACCATCTCCTGCTCGAGTTTGTCAACTTATCTTTTTTAATTTTGCATCCCCTGAGATAAATTAGGTGACGCAGATTCGGTTAATCTAAATTTGTTGATTATTGCAAGCATATGTACATATAAGGTCATTATTTGTAATTGATATCTGTATACCTATTAAGATGTCTGCTACCGATATACCGGCAATGGACTTTATGAATTTAGTGTCGATATATTTTTGACGCAATATCGATTTATCTTTGACGCAACACTAACAACTATCTGTAAATCACCAGGCAACCAATTATTATCATTACAAAACGTCATATTTGCACTAATTATATAATTATTCGAGAGATAATCTTAGACTTACGGCGATTTTGAAGGCGGTCGCTAATGTACCCCTCACAAATGGACGCATGTAATATAATCAGTAATCACTAAAGCCCGGGCCCAGAAGGTGCCACGTATTGATCAAATGTTGTAAATGCATTGTTAAAGGTTTTCCGAACCTTTTTTACAAAGGATTTACAACAATGAAACAATGAGCGGCACCTTGGCTATCCTACTTCTAGTAATCACTTAATCAGAGCCGAAAAGAGGGGGGGGGGGGAGCCGGGCAGGCCCAGATCTAAGGGATGGTAAACTGGGCATTTGCCCAGGAACGGCAAAATTGGCGTAAAGAAAAAATAAAATTAATGTAAACAAATAAAAAAAAATTATAAAACACAATCGTGTCGTGTCGCACATTTTCAACGCTCCACAGGTTACTTAGGATGTTAGGCAAACCCTTCAATATATGTTTTTGTCGCCCCTCATTTATAATCATTTAAAAAAAAATTCTAACATAAAATTTTGTAGGTTTTAAAAAAATAAAAATCTTATTTTCTTAAATCTTAAATCATCTACAGCCACTCACTATCCACTGCTGGATGAAGGCCTTTCCAACACGCTTCCACTCGTCTCTTTTTTGCGCAACTCTCATCCATCTCACTCCACCATTTTCCTAATTTCATCTACGCATCTTCCCTGCGGTCTTCCTTATACCCCTTTGCATTCTATTGGGTACCATTCTAGCACTTATTTTGTCCACCTTTCGTCCATTCTTCTAGCCACGTGGCCCGCCCATTGCCATTTCTATCTCTTCTGCCAAGCAATCGACGTTCCATACTTATTTGTGTGCATTGGACTTTGTATATTTGAATAAGGGGCAGCAAAAAAATTTTTGCCCAGGGCGGCAAGAAAGTTAGATCGGGGCCTGGATTTGGTGAAAAGATCCAAGACTAGGACTACTCGAGGGGCCGCGTGTCGGACACCGTGACTGTTAAATCATACTTTCTTAGTCAATTATTTAAAAAAATAGCAACCAACATATATGTGTTTTTCTTATTGATTTTTCTCGTATTAAAAATATATCTTTGTTTTAGGTTTGTCATAATTTTAGTTTGCCCGAATTTTTTTCCCCAGCGCCCGAGATTCCCCTCGGCGGCCCTGAATATAGTTCTACCTCAAAAAGATTTAGTAAGCTTAGCACTGAAATCCTCACACACGGCTATCAAAACACGCAGCTTTCCGCAATAAAACGGTTCGAAAATCCACAAACAATCGAAACGTGCCAAACGCTTAATCTCGATCATCACAATTTTAAAACGACCTACCATCATCGGCGTAACATTCTCCACGAAACCGAATCACCGAAAATCACTCCCATACGGTGGTCCAGCGTAACCTTGATATTGCGGCGTAAAAACGCGCGTAGAAAGCGCATCGTATGCACATGCACTCGTATAGACAGGCGTGTGTGTGTGTGTGTGTATGTATGCGGAGTGCAGCGAGGCGCGGGGTCGGGTTGTTTTGACTAGAGCTCGCTCGTCCACGTGCGCTTGTTTTGGTCCATGCACTCCACGTGCAACACACACCTCCACGTGTGTTTGTTGTGGTTGCGCAACGACCCCTTCTCCTCCAACTTATCCGGTTATCCGGCTTGGTTGTCCGGTTATGGCGGCGAAAGCTCTCACAGAACTTACGCGCCGAGTAGCACGTGCGATGCACGCACCGTGACGCACTCACTTCTCGTATATGATTTTCGAGTATTGTATGCCAGAGCAGCTCAACCACTTTCTTATGGCAACATATCTCACAACATTGGTCAACTTTATTTGGTCTAACCTTACGACGAAAATATCATTCAGTTTCCATTATACTTGTATTAAAAAAGGTCAACGCTTGAACAGTCATACCAATGAACGTAAACTAATTGAGCAACTATGGCGCAGCATAATACATTCTTAAAAACTACATTCATAGATGAATGTTTAATTTATTTTGAATTCTGACATTTCTTTCAATTTTGATGTCCTTGGTAAGTTGAGAATGGCTGATGTTTGGTGTGGGTACTGTCAGTTTGTATGTGGTGTGTAAGTGCATGTGCATGTTACACACCGAAGCGAAGGTGCATCGACTCTCCGTGCAAGCGGGAGAGGTGCATTCCCCCGGTGGGATCGGGTCGGGTACGATGCAGTCGACGAAAAAACCGAAGCGCATTCTTCATCGACGATGAGGGTGACCAAATTTTCAGATGGGATGTGCTTGTTCACCTCTAAAGCTACTTCAAACAATTTTGAATATTTCACGAACTTATTGTTATGAGTTTATGATGAATTTATATAGAGTTGCGAATGTCTCACATGAATTCTTGTCCTTATTTTTGTTAAAAAATAACAAATAATAATAAAAAAAAAACAATCGAGTTTCGTTTTTATATTTAGCTGGTAACCAGCAATTTATCGTAAAATTACATTTACTGGTAAATGGTTAGTAATAATTTCTCCCATTATCGGGTTTTACGGGCTTATACCGGTAAATGATTTTTTAACGTGCATTGGATAACTGTATGTTTCTACTTTTCTTAAAAACACTAACCTGCATATGTGCATATATATTGGATCGTAAAAAATTAGAAATAAAACTCCACTGTAGCCACTTTTATGAATGCATCAGTGATGCTTCAAGGGTTCTGTCAAACTGACGGATAGCAACTAACCGTCAAATTTCATTTAATTTATAAAAGGGTTCCATTTATCGGCCCGGAAAAATAGCCCTATTTCCAGACAAATTAGGTATTATCACGACATAATTTGCAAATGACCATCTCTAAAACATTTCGCCCTGCAAATAAAAAGCGTGCCCCTGTCTAAAATAGCTCGCACGACCCAATCGGGGTCTGCCTGGCAAATCAAATGTCAAATGGGTTGCCAGTAACAAAAATAAAATTTGATAGTGAATTTATTATAAAAAGTAAACATTAATTACAATTTATTAGTTGTAAATTGATGCGATGCGAATAAAAACCGTTGCGAAATTTCATCAAACTGTCAAATGCATCATGTCAAAATCGTTCTCAGAAATTAACTATTAATCACATTTTATATATATATTTTTAATATATATAAAATGTTTATATATAAAATATATATATTATTTTTTTTTTAACAATTTGCTATTTTCCTTATATTTTAATGTAATATAGCAATTTACATTTAAAAAATTATATTTATTGTTTAGTTTTTTACAATAAGCTCACTATCAAATTTTATTTTTGATACTGGCAACCCATTTGACGTTTGATTTGCCGGGTGAGCCCCGATTGGGTCATGCGAGCTATTTTAGAGATGTTAATTTGGCATTAAATGTCGTTTTGACATACATATGTCGTGTAATTTATTTTAGAACCGTGCAAAAAATATTATCCCTTTATAAAATTTGCATATAGGCTGTCATCATTGCACATTTTCTACACATTCGGTCAAGTCCCTGTGTTAGTTAGTTGAAGTTCCCTCACGTGTTTTGCTTTATATGTTATCAGTGTAAAGTAGATTTATTTATTTTATTTTAATATTGTACCAGGAAGCCTAACAGGCTTAATCAAATGCGTCTTCCTAGGTGAGCGTTGCTCAGAGAAAGTAGGTATAACCAGCAGTATAACTCAGTGGTTGCGTTTATGTTAATGCAAGAGATTATTGGGTTCGATCCCGGGCTAATCTTTAATATACTGCTGGTTAGATTTGGATGTTTGTGAGTCCAAGTCGATCGTTTCTTATTTTTATTTTATTTAAATAGGCACACATACAGAATAAAATATAAATAGAAAGTTGTATAATGAGACAAAAAATAATAATAAACATAAATAAAAATATAATATTCCATTTACAGTGAGCACCACATGGTTTCTTATCAGAATTTGGCAATTTTATCTGATCATTGTTGAAATGGTGCCTTAAAAATTGGCAAAAAATTATCCAACCTGCTGTCACAAATCTTCTGTATTATTGTATGTACAATTTGTAAAAAAATATGTACAAGTCTAAAAATCCATAGATGTCTCAATGGATTAATTAATTGTTTATTTCGTGTTCTTCAGCTTCTCGAAATACAGTGATTTATATAATAAAAAATATAGAGTGAAAAAAGAAAAAGTTATAGGCGTTTAAACTATTAAAATCTCACATGGCCAGATAACGGCGAAAAGTAAGAAGAGGCTAAAAAACGCTCGATAAACTTCAGGAATAAATACGAGGAAGTATTTTCAAACGTGTCTAATACGATATTTTTTCACCATCGTAATGGTGGATGACACTTCCACTTATATTTATGACTAAAGAGCGGACCCAGAGCACGCTGTTCATTGTTCACATGTTGTAAATGCATTGTTAAAGGTTTGCCGAACCTTTTTTACAAAGCATTTACAATAATGGAACAATAGACGGCGCGCTTCCGGTCCTACCTTTATTGATGACCAAAATGAGCAAAATGGCAACGTATGAAAACGATCGGATAATAGCCAAAAATTTTCCTTAATAATGATCGTAAGTGAAAGTTGAGGTTAGTAAAAATGCTGCATTGTTTGTAACTAATTGTCCAGGAAGGTGCATTGGGGTCTTCCTGTCAAGCTTTCCTGGTATATATCTATGTAAAATAAAATAAAATATAATTGGATAAGTCTTCATTCAGCTATGTATTGGGAATCAGAGATCCAAGACTACATATGACATCTGCATTGTGACATTTGACTAGGATGCTTCGAGTGGAGCCACGCGACTGGAAGCGCCACGGCGTGTACCGCACGTGGGATGGTTGCCCTAGTCTTCGGCAGCTGCACGCGGCCCGCTGTCAATATGGCGGCTCGTTTTCCCTCCAAAACGGCGGGGCACCAAAAAGGTCGACGGCCGAACCCGCGCATGCGCACCTGCATCGTTGCAACAGACACCCCCTCACCCTCACCCACACCCACCCCTCCATCTACCCTCAACACCCCCTCGTGACACTGCCGCTGCACCAACCCTCCCCTCCCCCCATTCCACAACCCCGAGCCCGTTCATTAACCACTCGCCGAATTAATGTGCCCACTACTCATACTCTTCGTCGCGTTACGATGTTTACGATGTCTACAACCGAACCGTTTGTTATATGTATACGACGCGTCGTTGAATTTTTAATATTTGAATGAGAAACGCGCATTTTTTTTACTTCAATTTTACGTTGTGGTGCAGAAAAAAGGATGAATGAATTGAGAGTGAACCTTTCTAACTATAATATGTATATATGACGAACTACCCAATCAATGAGGCGGGGTTTAATTTTAAGTTTAAGTTTACACTAAAACGAATAAGGGCAAAAACACACAGCACGGAACATGGCACGTGGAAAGTTGACAAGTTATTCTACATTTCTTCAAATATGGGATACACCGTTATCGATCACTGTCAAGCAAGGATAAATACAAGGATACAATTTTACCGAAAACACTCCAGGGGGTCATTTTGGGGCGGGGCGTGCTGGGCGTTTCATGAATATACTCGGGAAACGGTCCGGCGAGAGACCGTAACCAAGTCTCGCCATCCCATATAAGAAAAACTCCATTGTCTTAAACGATTTTCTATGATTGTTGTTGACGACTTGACGGAAACTCGGGAGTTCTCAGTAACAATTGTTTCTATACAAATAAAAAAAACTACTATCTAAAAAAGCCACGTGCCACTTGCATCGCTGTGTGTTTTCGACCTAAGGAATGTGTCGGTGAATATTTGGCATAAGAATTGTTGTTGGAAAGTGCTCCGAAAACACATTAATGGAAAGTATACCAAAAGTGTGGTACGGGACACGTATGTGGACGCCAACGGTGAAAGGGCGTATCTTCATGTCATTATTATTATTTCTTAAAGTTTCTCCTAAACTTCTTTAAATATGGCAATCACTATTATAGAACAATGTTAAACCTATGTCAATAAAGCAAATTATCACCGAAAACTCTCCAGGGATGAGGCGTGCGAAGGGATGCGGCGGTATATATTTGGCGTGCCGGGGTACGTCTGGCGGTTTTTTGCACACACAAAAAACCGCCAGTAATGAAAAACATACATATGCCGCATACCTCTCTGGATGTCTTTACCTTAAGTCATATAAATCAGATGATTATAAACAGAAGATGACTGACTAATTGAATACGTACCGCGAATAAAGTGGTAACTAACATTTTTCGGGGAATACCAAATTAATTTTTTTGTGGAATAACATACTATGTGGTTTCGTCATTCGGCTCCTCTATAAAAATATTCCGTATCTCTTTCGTTTATAATGGCAAGCCAACGTTGCTGTTGGATTTTCGCGTACGCTCAGTGGAATAACGTGGTTTCAAGTGTGAACATGCTAGTGCATCTTTGCTAGTGCTTGTTTGTTTTATATACGAGTTGTGGAATAACGTTGTAACTGCATTCATGGACCACGTTATTCCACATGTTCATAGTATTTTTCATGTTTTTTTTTTTGTTTTGCATACGCTTTGGTAATTTTTGATTTTGAAATAAAGCGTGTGTATGAAAATATATCTTTTCATTCCATACAATTAAGTATTTTTCTTGAATACTACAAAATACAACTTTTGTTGGTTACCACCATATTAACGACACGGATTAAATTAATTATTAATTAAATCGATTACATTTATCGATTTCTACAGAATTGTTAATATATGAATATTTCTACAGTTTGATTTTGTATATGTAAGTAACGGAATACTGCGTGGTAATATTTTGAGCGGCAAACTTCAAAGGAAAGCGGTTAACAAACAAGCAAAGTGACGTGAGTGGTTTTAAGCTATAATTAGTGGCAATGCAGAATGTACAAACAGGCAGTAATACTAATAACACAATCATTATGCATAATTCAAAACAAACGCTAAACGTCAGCCAGATTATTTAATATGTATGTACATACATATATAATATGTATGTACATAATACGTACATATGTAGGACTTTTGTTGCTTTTGAATGACATTTTTGGTCTAAATTGAATTTACTTACGTATTCATACATAATTTAAGCTTCATAAACACTTCAAAGTGTCAAATTGTCAAAGGAAGACATTGTCGAAGGATTTATTTTATTTTATTTTTACACAGATACAATGCGCCTTCCTAGATAATTAATTACAAACATTGTAGCTTTTTTATTACATAAATAAATGTAATAAAATTTCGATTAGTATTTCGAGAGGCTGAAGAGCACGGACTTAACAATTAATTAATTAATGAATTAATCCATAGAGACATCTCTGGATTTAGACTTGTACATACATTTTTACATATTGTACATAAATCAAATTCTGATATTTATGAAATAGCGGGTAGAACGGAATTGCCAATTTGTTAGAGGAACCGTTTCAACAATCAAATCAGATCAATTGGAAAACTCTGATAAGAAGCGATCGTTTTGCATCACAAATATCCAAGTCTGACCAGCAGCATTAAAGATTAGAACGAGATCGAGCCCGGAAACCTCTCGGTGCTAAACACAAACGCAACTACCGAGCCATAGTGCTGGCTATGTATGTATCTTCATATGTACTTTCAGCAAGAGGAATAATAAAAAATATAGAGAGAAAAAGAAAAAGTTAAAATCTGTCATAGCGAGATGGCGGCGAAAAGGGATATATGTATATAGCAGCAGCATATCTCGGTCGTTAAGCTTCTGCTTAGCGTCGAAAGGCGCCGGGTTCGATCCCTGGGTCTCGAATGAAAATGAATTTTTCAGAGTGTGCTGTTGGTTAGACCTGGATTTGTGACTTCAGGTTGATCGTTTCCTATGAGAGTTTGCCAATTTTCTCTGATTTCATTGTTGAAACGGTTCCCGGAAAAAAAATTGGCTAAAAATCCCTCCTATACCATATGTCACCTATAATTTGTTAATTAATGTAAAATAAATAAGTTTGTGTACAGATGTCTCATTGATTTAAGAGTTTTACAGTGTCTCGCAATTCAGTGATTTATATAAAAATGCTGAATTGTAATTTGTAATTGGCCAGGAAGGCGCATTGGTGTTTACCTGTAAGGCCTTCCAGGTATATATGTAAAAATAAAAAAAATAAAAAAAAGTAAGAAAAGGCTAAAACGAACAAACTGGACGAACAATCTGAACGATCAATTCAGACGATAGACGGAGTATTTTCAAACGTGTCTATTACGATTTTTTTTCACCATCGTAATGGCAGACGTCAATTCCACTTATATTGATGACCAAACCGAGCAAAATGGCAAAGTATGAAAACGATCGGATAAGAGCCCAAACTTTTTTTGACTAGTGATCGTAAGAGAAAGTAAGAAGAGGTTTGCAATAATAAAAATTGCTCGATTCCACAAATGTTGATATTTATTGCATGTGTTTGAGAGCACCTTCATACCAAATAGCCTATGACAGAAAAGCAAAGCTTCCATTACACGCTTCTAGCGATTAATTATGCTCGTTATTAAGTAAATTTCCTCGGCGGTGAAAGTGTTAAGGAGTCATGCGACGACGACGACGACGCGAATGGGTTACAGAATCGCAGCTTCCGCGTTCGTCTTCTGCAAATCGTGCTAATTTCGTAGCACACAACTTTCACAACACTCTTCGGACAATACCTTAGTTCCTTAGCGGCACTAAATAACTAAACTCCAGCTTGGCAATTTGCAAGGAACGAACTCGTCACGCGATAGCAGCAACATGAACAATTCGAAATTGATATATAAGAAGATACGAGAAGAACAAAGTGCTAATGTGCGTGACGTGTACCCCCATCGTGCGTGATCATGTGAATTAGAAGCAAATTTCATATATCAATAATACACTGTACGCACCGGACATGTGACGATGAGTAGGTCTATGTCGTTATGACGCTTCCTTTTGGTGGTTCTATTTTAGATTTTGTTCGATTTAAATGTGCATTGCGAGACATGTTGCGGATGATGATGATGGTATGCGGCAATGAACTTAAAGAGGTGCGCTAGCAAAAGGCCTACAGCCGCCGGCTGTAACGAGGAAAGTATGTGCTATGCGTTGCCCAATCTGCCGTGGTGATGATGATGATGATGATGATGATGATGATGCCTGTGGTACATACCGACACCTTGCTCATTCCAGGTGTGCATCGAACAATTGCATAGCAGCTGATGTGTTTTCTATAAATCATGTTAAGTAACCATATTCATTCCGACGTGTACAATTTAAGCACGCAAAATGGTAGTCGAGTTTACGTCAGATGAAAGAATAAAGCAATGAGCATTAAAAAAATGGAGCTTACCTAAATTCTATTAGTGTACTTTTACTTAGGAAAATCTTTTTTTATATTCAATAGTTCAAGAGTGCTAAGAGGTTAGCATATGAGCAATGAGCTGGCTTGAGCATATTGCACGAATGATTCTTGGATTTTCTAAATTTAAAAATAAAAACATATAAGGTAACTCTAAGGACTGAGGTTTAATATTTCATATGCGGTTTAGTATTGTAGACATTAGAGTTGAAGTGTATTTTCCAGTTTTATTAAATTTTGACTAGTTGGAATATATTCCATCTATAACTAATAATAATAAAGAAAACTAATAATAATTTTCGTTGAAACCTATCTTCAAGTACACTTTATATAAAAAAAATAGATATGTTTTCACTGAAAAGTTAATCACATATTTATAAAGTACATCAACATTTCACGGATCGTATTTGTGAATATCTCGACGCCACAGAGCTATCAATTTGTCCCAAGTTGTAGTTGAAGTATATTTTAAGTGGTAATATATTTTGAGTAGTTGGAATATATTCCGTCTAACCCACATAAGTTGATTCATATGGCGAATTACATTCCAACTGGTCAAAATACATTACAACTGAAGATACAGTTCAACTAAAAGTTGGTACCAGGTTAGATGGAGAGGTTAGGTTTTCGTTAAAACGTCACTCGGCTAGTAAATTGAGTTGGAATTCACATTTTTGTTTTGAACACATTCTTAGAGTTATCGTAATACGGTACTCATTACCTTTATTAATATTATCTAGCAAATATTAACGCATTCTTGAATTATAAAGCATTCGTAAAAACATCAGAGCTGTCAAAACTCAACTGTTATATTACAACTGGCGCATATTGTTGAAAGTGTATTTGCACTTGTAGAGATATAATGTACTAGTTGAATTGTAAGAGAATGTACTAGTTGAATTGTATGCGAATATGAATGACTTAAAACGTCAGTTGGAATATATTGCAACTGAAAATACACTTCGACTGTAACATATGCATATGTCATAAGTATAAATTTCGCTCGTTCATGAACATACTAGCTTGTTCGTACACGAACCAATCTAGCCAGTTATATTGTGCACAAAAATAAAATCGACAAGTGAACTAGTTTGTTCATGCACAAAAAATTGGGCATAAGTTTTCTCAGTCGTTTGTCCCATCTTTTTTTTTATGTATGCATACTATTAATTGCAATATTTAGTAGCGGAAACGGGAATTATAATTGTAATGCAGTTTCCATAGGATTTCCCAATTTAAATACTTGGCGTTTTAACATCCTAAAAGTTTTGACAGCTAAAAGTTTGACAGCTAAAAGCCTGATATTTGAAGGTAGCTTTTGAGTGTTAGCACCAAGAATACCAATAATACCAATAAAACCAATATTTCGTGTATGAACAAACTAGTATGTTCATGAACGAACCGGAGTGAATACTTATATAATATTAATACGAACGGATAAGAATACTTATACAACTATAATATTTACATATGTACACTTCTGGATTATATAGTGATAGAGAAGTGAAATAGATTTAAAACTGTGGAGCTTGATGCGATGATCTAAAAGTGCATTTTCATACATATTTATAAATAAATTATCATAAATAAATTTCTGCTGTTTTTCTAAAAATGCTTTATGCATTTTTTTACTAAAGTATGTGAGTGATCGACATACTTTTCGAAAGATGTATACTTTTTGCTCCAACTATGTGTGTATGTATATCTAAAAAAGAATGTATTGTAGTACACACCTGTCAGTCATGATATCTTACTATTTTTAAAACGTTTAGTGATTCGGATAAGATGTAACAATGAGATCAAATGATAGTTTTAAATAAATATATACACACATATGTATGTAAATTTATGTTGGGTATGGTTATTATTCTAAGCCTATAAATAAATGTTTGAAATGAAATTTTACCTATGTACATAGGTCAAATTTTTGAATATATTTCCATTGTTTAGTTAAATATAGGCAGTGAAAAATTTTCATAAGGTAGAATAAAATATTCAAATTATAAGATTGCTTCAAATCGATGAAAAATTCTGTCGAGCCTACTTTACATATTGTACATATCGTTCTAAAAGGTTACATGCATATGAAAACAGTATTATCAAAAGAGCACATGACCCCATTGCAGCTATGAAAATCTGAAAATAAACTGCCATAATTTGTCATATATGTACATAAATTTAAATTGTTGTATAAATTTCAATGAATTTACGGCCAGCACTAATACAACTTTCATTCAGAAGCCCTCGCAGCATTTTCGCAATACGTACTGCATCGATGTAACACAATATTTATGTCAGTGGCAATTCAGATAAATCCAGGCACTCAATGATTGTTCTGCGTTATTACGAGAGAACAATACAGCACAACAATCATTCACTTCCAAGAAAAACACCATACAAAACAAGTCTGAAACTAGCGGAAAATGGGACGAATTGCTCAACCGCTTATTTACTACGTCTTGCGCATCAGAAGACAAAACGTGACTGTCACGTTAACGTAACAACAAAATTCCACCGTAGAAATTTTCCCCTTGCAATAAAGCAAAACAGCACATATAATTAGTATCACACGTCAGCTTCATCTGATGCACTTTTCATTGCATGTGACCGTCACTCGACTGGTCTTTGGCTCGGAGTAATGTAAATATTTTGGTTGTGTACCGGTTGCTATTGATGTGTGTGTGTAATTATTGATTTCGTTCGTTCCAAAAACCCAATTTCGGTCACATGTGTGTCACGTAACAATGCATTTGTCGCGTAGTAGTTCGTCGAAAGTGTTTTGTAATGCTATCCAAGGTTTGTTTGCATGAGATTATCTTATGATAGTGTCGCGTATTTAGCACAAGTAGATCAAGTACGTGATCAGATCATTCTTGAAAATTTCTCATATCCAATAGAAAGTATCATCGCCATCAATTGAAGAATTTAGTTATGTAATTAAGTATGATTATTTTCTTGGGATGAGAGATGTGCCAAAACTTTTCCTTTCCTGGCACTTTTTACTAACATATATATATATATATATATATATATATATATATATATATATATATATATATATATATATATTTTTTTTTTTTTTTTAATCCAACTGTCGTTCATTTAGCCTTCTTCTACATCTTCTTGGATTTCAATTTACTATCAATTTGTCTCCTTAACCTCTTTACTCGTTCGACCATATCTGTTATAATACTTTAGTCATGTTTATCACCCATGTATTTATTTGTCTTTAGATCATATCTTGCTATTCCAAGCATACATCTTTCCATACGTACCTAAGCCCGTTTTATAAAGCATTTTTACTACTAAAATGAGCATACTAGATACATATATATGTAAATACCTCAACTGTCCAATGTTTAGCCTCCCAAATTTAAAAAAAACCCTTATCTAAGAGGTCTCTGACTCCAAAAATATATTTATTACAAAAAAATAATTAGAATAGTCTACCAAATTAATTAATAACTTTTAGTAATCTAAATCGCACAGCATGCATGTGCTCGTGGTTTCTAGATGGGAAGGGCGTTTCTTCGGTTATTGTTATTATTATTATTATTTCGACAAGTTTCTCCTATATTTTTTAGAATATGGGAATCATCGTCATCGATCATTGTTCAACCTATGTTAATATAAGGATAAAATATCCCCAAAATCACCTCAGGGGGTGAGTTTTGAAAAGATCGCGACGGCGCTGACTAAGCATGCTAGCGGTTTTTTGAATGTGCAAAACACATGCTGCGTACGATCCTGTGTGTCTATACCTTAAGCCTCTTTAAAAAATAAACTTGATGATTTTTTTGCATGATTTCCTCTTCTTTATACACCCTTTTTATAAACAGAGATCGGCGGCCAGGTTTTTTTTAGCACAAATAATAATTCACTATTGTCAATTATTGTTACAAAACAAAAGAGCAAAAAAAGGCTGACATTAATGAACCATTTTTTGTAGGTTAAAGCATCCTGGCCGCCGAAGTTTGGTAACAACCATACTAAGGCGGGGAGGATGCTGCTATAAAATAGACCTCTCCATAATTCTAGAAATCAGGAGAGCAAAAAAAAAAAAAATAAGTTGACAATAGTGAACATTGTGTCATAGTGAACATAGTCGAGCAGTAGTGAACATAGTCGAGCATCGTGTCCTCTGGCCTCTATGCAGTTATAACTAGAGGTAGGACCGGAAGCGTGCTTTTTCCAGGAAACAGGGCGTTTTGGGTCTATTTTCCAGGAAACAGGGCAAACTACAAAGCTAGAGAGCATCAAAAAAAGGTCCATCATAAAAATGAACAAAGCACGGCGAACAATGAACAATGAACTGCGCAAAGTTGGTCCGCTCTTTAGTTATAACTAGAGATAGGACCGGAAGCGTGCTTTTTCCAGGAAACAGGACGTTTTGGGTCTATTTTCCGGGAAACAGGGCAAACTACAAAGCTAGAGTGCAAAAAAAAGCTTCATCATAAAAATGAACAAAGCACGGCGAACAATGAACAATGAACTGCGCAAAGTTGGCCTGCTCTTTAGTTATAACTAGAGATAGGACCGGAAGCGTGCTTTTTCCAGGAAACAGGACGTTTTGGGTCAATTTTCCGGGAAACAGGGCAAACTACAAAGCTAGAGTGCAAAAAAAGGTTCATCATAAAAATGAACAATGCACTGCGAACAATGAACAATGAACGGCGCAAACTTGGTCCACTCTTTAGTTATAACCACTGTTTTTTTTATATTTGGTTATTTACAGTTATTATAATGTTGACAATTATAAAAAAACCGTTGATATTTTAATGCTTAAGCTACAAATGATTGTATTTTTTATTACAGCATGTATACATATGTTGATAAAAAAATATTTAAATCAATGTCGCAGCATACTTCGAAGATAATGAATCAAGTATACAAAAAATGAGTTCAAAAGTGAAAAATTCGTTTATTTTCAAATCCCGAGTATTGGACTATTAGCGCACCGATGCAAAATTTGTGCAACGCTGCAGGTATTCGCGTAAACAAAGACCAGTGACGGTTGCGTCAGAACAACGGCTGTTGGTTGCTGGAGCGTCGTCTCGGAAATAACTCGTTTGTCGACGAAGACGATGCCGTCTGGTGTTGTCGGTGTTGAAGAAGAGCAAGAAGAACAAGAAGCTGCGTGCCGCTGAAGGCACGGACATAGGAATGCGGCCGCGGTCGCCGCATTCCAATGAACGCACCGACTAAGTGCACTCCCAATGCACCGGCCCTCTCTCTAGTTGTCCCTTCGTGTTTGGTTGTCCTTATAGCCGAAAGATCGGCAAATCTCATACTAGATATTGTGCATCATTCAATAAAACACATCAGTATTATGTTATATATAGTAAAAATAATCAATATTGAAATATTTACATACATTCAATGTTGACATGTTTGATGTACTGCATGACTTTTCAAATCTTCTTCCATTCCTGCATTCTATGTACATTCATTCGCGCTGCTCTACATATTTTCCTAAGTTCACCTGTCTAACGTTAGCCTGGCTTTCTATGCTTTCTTTTGAATACCATTCGATTTGCCATCCATTCTATCACTCCCACTTTAGTAGGTATATATTTTCATTCTCTTTGTTACGTCCAGCACCTTGGTATTGCTTCAAACCCACACAATCTTCTTTCAATCTTCTTTTTATTTCCAGCATACATCTGCTCATGTTCCCTTGAAAGTATTTGATTACACATATCATCCAAGTTCACATTCATACTTTCATCACTGGTAAAAAGCTCTCTTATTCAAATATTTCAAAACTGCTTTATATTATTTTATTTTAATTCAATCAACCATGTACACTCACTCGTCTTAACAGATTGCTCCAAAGCGACGAGTGTGTTATACAGATTAAGAATTATTAATTATATATACAGGTATTACCCCATATATTTATATTAAACATGAAATCTATGGTCAAACATTATACAATAGTATTGTACATGGCAAATACAAACATCGATCTACATAGACATGTATGTACAAATTTGCAGCATTTATACAAATCAGCGAAATTCGAAAAACTCGAAATTTTGCGAGACAATAGATAAAAGTTGCCAATTTGTAGGAGTCGTTTCTATGAAAATCAGATAATTTGACAAGCTCTGATAGGAAAAGATCGATCTAGAGTCACGTATCCCAGGTCTGGGCAGCGGCAATCGTTGGAATTGAACCCTTGACCACTTTGTTCGAAAGCATTATATGTATGCTAACCACTAGTCTTTGCTGCTGGTTAATTTAAATATTCAAAAGTAATCAATTCTGGACCTACAATAGATCTTTAAAATTATACGTATAATTTTGGTGTTAAATTTTAGAATAATATATGTAAAAACGGACTCGATGTATGTGGGTATGTGCCAGACCGTGGACACACAGCCAATCAGAGTCACGTGGTCGAGGAGACGCGGGGAAGTAAGGCGTGGGGGGGGGGTGGAGCGTCGTGTGACATCAGGCCGAGCGACGACAGACATGTGTGACGTCAGGCCGAGCGACGGGTGACACACAGACACATACATTTATTCATAATTTTGTTCAATGTAAACAAAGAATGGGATTTATGGATTTTATTTTTTAAAGTTTTGTACATTTTTATTTTGTATTATTTTTCATTTGTTACTTTTTTTTTAATTTTATTTTAACATGTTTTCTGCTTTTGCTTTTTTCCTTTATTTTATATATTACTTGTTTTATCTTTATCAAATGAAGGCCATTGTGGCACATTAGGTTCTTCCTGTAATGCCACAATGGTCCAAAACTATGAAATAAATAACTTCGATGTGGGTGAACGGCGCATTAATACGCGCATTCGTCTATAAATTACCTTGCATTATATTTATATATAACATATTACCATATTTTAATTCGTGTATCAATTCCTTTCCGAACCCACCTGTTGAAATCAAAGGGCACAATACTAGTGCTGTATAAAAAAATGGTAACAAATGTAAATAGAAAAAGAAGCACTTGGGTATGCTCGAATAACGTAGCAGATGGTAGGAGAGTGAAGGGCTATGAATGGCATTGAGTAAGAAATTTACCCACATAAATTGAACGAGAAGTGGACGAAGAATATTGCACGCAAAAGAATGTGTAGAAGCAGACAAGTTACAAGTATGATGCAGATAGATGGATTTGACAAATGTAGTGCTAAGAAGCGAATTAGTTTAGCCAAGTAGTGGATGATGCGAGTCTGATAATAATGCTGGCGTTATGGAAATTTAATTTCATGTACATACGTATATAAAAATGTACATATGTGCGGTTTGATCAAGGTAGTGTTGAAAAAATATATGTCACGTTTGACATTCTGTATAGGCGATAAGCTTTTTGGGAAACGACACGTGTGTTCTCGTTATCCCGAAATTGTCACCGAGTGATGTATTCCGCTTAGATAAGGTTTTAAAAACGTGTTTTTATTTTATTTTATTTTACAATGTTGACGAAACATATGAGGATTTTTCAATACATACGTATATCTAAATCTTTTATATATAGAGCTTTGCAAAATGGAATCAAAATTGTTGTGAATTTTATATTATATATGTACATATGCAGACACATACCCATGTACTTATTAAATATGAGTTTCGAAATATTAAATAAAATTTTATTTATCTTTAGTGGAAAATGTTTTTGCCAATACATATCACAGCTTTAGTTTGATGTCCTAAAAGTTTATATAAAAAACGTATTGAACGGAATATTTTATATGTACAATGTATGTATATTCCGTTAGTTACAGACATTACTAACAAACTAACTAGTAGATTCTATGACAGAATCACTAATAACTAGTCACCGGACCCAGAAGGTGCCGCGTATTGTTCAAAGGTTGTAAATGCATTGGAACAATGGATAGCACTGTGACTATCCTACCTCTACTAATAACCATACTAGCACACTTGTGAAGAGTCTCGGTGATTCAAATAAAACGTCTATACCTTTCAGGTTTAAACACAGATTACCTAAACACAATCTGCTTTAGATCGTCGACTTTTGAGAGTCTTTAATTAATATTATTTATTAGATGTATTATGAGCGTTTTTAAGAATTGTAAATATGTTTTTGAGCTCTTTTTCCTATTATGCTGTACATTAACATTAGAATAATATAATACTATGATTACTAACAAAATTAAATTAAAATTGTTAAATAAGGATCAGTATATCAGTAGCTATTAAAATAGATAAAATATGTATTGTGAACATAATTTAGTAATAATAAAAAGCATTTAAAAATCAAATATGTATGTATGATCCGTGTATTATTAAAATGGTCCTCATTTTATCGAAAATTTGTTTTTTCACTTGTTTGTTGATGGCTGTTCGACATTTTTTAATTGATTTTGAACCACTTCCACTCTTCCGATCGCTTTAATATTTTACGAAATAACAAATGTCTCCAATCAATTTAATCAATAAAAATCACATTGGAATCATTTGTCAGATCGACGTGATGACAGCTAGCTATTCAGACGTGCATTTTCACCACCCCTACGCAACATGTTACTTAGTTGAACATTTTTAACCAGAGATTGTCGGACAAGTTGCTTTTGCCCACAAAAAAGGGTTCGCTATTGTCAGTGTGCAATTATTACATGTGCAAAACTATCTAAAAAAAAGTGCCTCTCTGTGTGTCTGCGCCCTTACTTTTATCTCATATAAACTTTATGTTACAAGTTTTTACACTTTCTCCTATACATTTTCAATGATTTGACAATAAGGAAATACCGACAAATCCTTTGGTGAAAATCGCATCGTCTGATATATTAACTACAGACCCTTTAATTGCATATAAGAATCTCATGTTTTATCTAAAATTTGATTGTGTACATTGTATGTACATATTACAGTAGCGAGATATTTTGTATGGAGTTTGCCAGTAGTGAAATGCTTAGGTTTGCAAAATACCGACCGGCTGCCACGTATAAGAGATTAAACTCAAAAATATCACCACGGAAATGAGGCAAAGGACTCTATCTAAAGGGCATTTGAAGATAAAAAATATATAATTTTAACAAAATTTTTGTTTGTTTGACATTTAATGCTCTTCCTGAGAGCATTAGAGGTGTTAGTAACATTGGTGCTTTTTTAAGTGTGTTAATGGACACCTCGGTGGAAGATGACTTAATTATACTCGTATAAGTAAGTTAAATAAAATGCCATGTTTAGAATTATATTATATTATTTTAGGGTTGCTAATTATAGTTTTGTTGATTTTGTTAACTATGTTATATTACAGTTGTTAGTTTTAGTTTTAGTTTAAATTGTTAAATAATTCATTAGCAATTTGCTATTTAATAATACATAAATGAATAAATAAGAAGCTAAAATTAAAGACGCTTGTGAATGGCGACCTTTGTTCTGGGCGCTCTCTCAATTAGGTTTTTACACCCTAATTCTGATAATTGGCAAGGCATAAGTGATATATTGAAAGAACGGGCAATAGGCAGGCATATTTTTAAAAAGGTTTTACCTCTTAAAGAAAATTCAGTTATTTTTTTAAATACAAAAAATATCAGTTTTTTCCTACCTGACAAATTTTTGAAAACTTATTGTGCCTCTAATATTTTTATCTGTTGACACAGATGGTTGTATTTGTTTTTATTTGATGAAATAAACATTAGAAAAACAAAAACAATAATAATTGAATAATATACGACATTTGACTTTTGGCAGTATTAGCAATTAACTGTGAAATTTTGGTGTTTTTACTAAAAATCTTTAAAAATTAAATAAAAAAAAACATAAGACTTTGGAATAAGGTATGCATGTATGTGTGGCTCAAAATGTTCTAAATTATATGAGCTATCAATCTTTTAAGGCTTTGCACTTGGCTTTATAACACCATGTATATAATAAAAATATTGAAATGATATCTGATATAACTACGAATAGTAAGTGTGATAAATGTAAATAAAAAAATTCATTCATAATTTTTATGATTTTTTCTGAATACTCAAAATGAAAATCGCTGTGTAGGTTATTAATATTGGTAAGTTTACTAAATTAAATAAGTCTAATAAAATTTTATCAAATCAAATCAGTCTGGTAATTATCTATTATATTCAAGATATGCGTAGTCCAGCGCAGATTTCTATTGATTCGAATTATTTCATTTTAGACAACAACACTTACATACATAAGTCCAGAGTGATGCTAAAAACAGATGCATACGATTAACATTACGTGCAATAAATGGCATTTACACACAACGACCTCGCATACTTGAAACATTACATACAATGTCGAATGAAAAAAAAAACCCTACGAAACTAAACGGAACAGCGCACTTTGGAAAACTTGGGCATAATCGACAATATGACCCTATTAAACCATTTGTTCCACTTACACTCATTTGCCTCGCGTGTCTTAACTACAATACATAGTAGGTACACAGGTATCGAAGATTGCGCAACTTTGACACGTTTTATATCGAACCGTTTACGAGTCTTACATACTTGCTTTGTTTTTACGAGATTTTACCACCGATTTGTATATATATAGACGTGTACTATTTGGTTTTCGTTTCGGACATAAGTAGGTATGCCTAGTCGTCCGTGGCCGATCGATTTCGTTGAATGAATTTAAATTAATTTCTTACAGATGTTTCGGCTCTATAGGTCAGCGTATTTTGCTATAGTATTTGCAAATTTTTTTGGCCGCCGTCCATGTCCGATTAATGTATAATTCAATAAGCATAATGAGGCGGATATGTGCGTAATGGTTCGATGTAAGAACGTGACTATGGTTTTGTCCCCACGTGTTCGGTATCACGTACGCATAGATTTTTGTTTTCACTAGACAAACTTCGATACGTTAACACGCGCCTGATCCAATGCTCTTCAAACTGTTTGCTTTATTTTTATTTTACCGCAGATAGGTCCAGAGCTGTAGCGAAAGCTCTCGTCTTTCCGTAGATTAAGGTCTAATGCGCCAAAGTGGATGTTTCTCACTATTTATTTAACTAAACCTACATATCTTATCGAAAAAGTTCAAAATTGTATACCTAAATACAAATGTATATATTTGTATTTGAATTGAGTGTTTTATTTAATATAAATTTACAAGGTTCTAAAAAAATATCTTACTATTTTTTAGATTAGTTTGGTTTTCTTTTGTTCGTTTATAATAAATGGGCTCAGGACAAGTTAACTTAAAAGTTATAAGTTTCCCAACGAAAGTTACTATTTAAGTTACTACGAAAGCTATTTATAAAATAGTAAAAAGCTTATAAAAAGCAGTTGTTTCAATTAGACTATGAAGGGTGATTGGAGCAATTAAAAAAAAATACATATTCCAACAGATCTAAAAGCGAGAAAGCAAATAAAAGATTGTAAAAAAATATTTTCAGCGATGTTAAAAATAACAAAATCTATTTGCCCCCGATCGCTAGTTGTAACCAAAGATCGGCGTGAAGGATGCTTTTAAGCACAAAAAATGGTTCAATATTGCCAACCGTTTTTCTGATTTTTAAATGCTTTTTATTATTACGAAATTATGTTCACAATACATCTTATATCTATTTTAATAGCTACTGATCTACTGATCATTTTCTATTTTACAATTTAATTTAATTTTGTTAGTAATCATAGTATTATATTATTCTAATGTTAATCTACAGGATAATATGTAGGAAAAAGAGCTCCAAAACCTATTTACAATCCTTACAAATGCTCATAATACATCTAATACATAATATTAATTAAAGACTCACTAAAGTCGATGACCTAAAGCAGATTGTGTTTAGGTAATCTGTGTTTATACCTGAAGGGTATAGACATTTTGTTGTAATCACCGATACTCTTCACAAGTGTGTTAGTATGGTTATTAGTAGAGGTAGGATAGTCACAGTGCTATCCATTGTTCCATTGTTGTAAATCCTTTGTAAAAAAGTTCGGCAAACCTTAAACAATGCATTTACAACCTTTGAACAACACGCGGCACCTTCTGGGTCCGGTGACTAGTTATAAGTTATAAATGTAAAGCCCGGACCCAGACCGCGCCGTTCATTGTTCAAATGTTGTAAATGCATTGTTAAAGGTTTGCCGAACCTTTTGTACAAAGCATTTACAACAATTGAACAATGAGCGGCGCGCTTCTAATAATAATTACGGCGCGCGTTATAAGTTATAAATTAAGACTAGTTATAACTTATGACTAGTCTTCTGTGTTGGTTGGGTGCTTTTAAAATAACAATAAACCGCTCCACGAGTGTTTAAAGCAAGACAGAAAAAAGCATGTTGACAATGGTGAACCATTTTTATATCAAAAGCATCGACCGGACGTCTAACTGATTATAATTACGTAACATTTGAAGCTGTAAGGGGGTGGTGGGAGCTAGCTGTCATCCCGTCAATCTGACAGATGATTCTGATGAAAATTAAAGATTTACTCATCTTTTGTCACGTCGAAGATTTGCTTATCTCATAATTTGTAGATATGCTCATCATTTGCTTATTTTAATGACAGCTATCCCCCCGTATGTTGGTAAAGTCTCAAAGCAATCGGAAGAGTAGAAGTGGTTTAAAATCATCTCACAAATTTTACATGCAAACAAATGTTTCGTAAAACTAATTAAAGCTTGTAATAAATCTTCAATAACCCACGAAAAGGTATAGAACATAATGAAAACGAAACGAAAGCCTGTAAAAATGTGCAATTTTTACAAATTTTTCAGTCTTTAATTCAAAATCTAGTGTTGCTGTCCCAAAAGTGAGTATGGGAATCAATAGATTGTGATTTTTATTGCTTTAAAATACGTATAATCAATTATCTTAAGATTTTAAAAGTCAAAAGTATACATTTTTTCCCAAAATATTATAAGCTAATTTCGTACATAATAATTTGCAAAAAAATGAAAAAAAAAATAGCACGATCAAGAATAATCTTTTGATTTTGGTTGTCATGATTATTATCCAATTCAACCAATGTTTTATACTAGTTTTCGATTGAGAACTTCAACTGTTGATTTCGAATGTGTTTACTTTAATAAATAAACAATAAATTTTCAATAATTTTCATAATATATGCAACTGTGTATATTATTTTTGAATATTTGGAAATCGGCGGAAATCATTTCCTGTACATTTTCAAAAAGCCATTTTCCTCGTACGGTTATTATTTAATAACGTAACGTTTAATTTAATGTCTATAGTTGTCTGAATAGTCCGATTAATTACATTCCTATACATTTTAATGGAAAATTAATTTAAATTATGAATAATTTCAAATCATTCTTCCAAAAAAATTAATTATTCCACGTACAACACTCAAATTTGCATTTTCACTCAAAGCACTTCGAAGAAAATGACCAGAAATTTAAAAATCGACTTTGAGAACGTCTAACTCTTCATAATATAGTGCATACATTATCAGTACATTAATCTTCCGAAGCTCCGACATTCTCTTGACAATCTCAAAAAATAAAACCAAAAATAGTTTCAAAATAACGACTAGTTAAAAGATTATCGCGCCAGTTGTGTCTGGCACGTCAATTGATAAGTTTGTACGGAGACTTATCACGATTTTCCTCGGTATTATTATTATGTAGATACAAGTCTGTTATCTGCGTGTTTGTCTGGAGATTTGCTCTCTCTCTCACACTTCTCAAAGTCTCGGGTCTCGAATTTCGTGGTTTTAATCTGTTCGCTTTGAAAGCGATAAATTCGTGTATTTATTTGTGAGCGTTTTCGAGATCAATAACCCTCAAACGACTGGAGCGTTGAAAAAGCGCTCTCGAATAGGAATTTAGCCGAACAGAGCTAAACCGATTGTAAACAGAACGGAGAGAACGTTCACTTTTAAACGGTGACAATCGTCACAGATTCGACGAAGATTGTTGGCCTTTTCGTGCGTGATTGCGATTTATGCGCTCATATGGCGACATTCTACGATTTTTACATATCTAAATTTTAATCTCAGGACATAAGGCCTCAGATTACACTACATGGTACTTACATTACACTCTGATAAAATTATTATTAATGATATTTTTTGCATGGATTCTGACGGTTCTGGATACGTTGTATGTGCTAAAATTGTGTACAAACTGGACAGTAGTTTTCTTGATTGAACAATGAAATATCTTTAAAAAATTTGCCAATTTTACTAGAAATATACACATGTATGTAAGAAGAAAGCAAATAAATTCTCCTTGAAAATGAGCTTATTATACTAGCAATAAGATATGGGAAATTAGTTACAAGAAAGATTTAAGTCATCTTGAAAGATTCATGGAAACTTCATGTATTGTTTTTGTTACCGTTTTCATTATCTTGTTTTTGGAAAGTTTTCTGGTTCGAAATTGTTTCAAAATCAATCTATCGGCAAATCAATACCTTATATTATTATAAATAAATAAGTTTTTAAATAGTATGTCACTGTATTATTTTGGTATTAAAAAGTATATCTTCAGTAAAGCATTTAAGATGTCCTTCTTCAAACTGGAAAATTGAAAATTTTATCTATGTAGAAGTACATATAGGGAAAAAAACCAAACCATGACTTTATCTATGTATTTGATGAATATAAGAAGTATAAAAAATAAAATTCGATAATGAAACATATGTATGTATGTATGTACACACAAATTCACACATACCAGCTATGAGAACATTTTCGATAAAAATTGAGGGCAAATGTAGGGAAACTTACACAAGACAAAAGTTCTACTTCTGGCTGTTGGATTTTGTTCAAAATATTTATATTTCTTAACGTATAAATATTATAAACGTAAGGTATCAAGAAGATAGAAATAATTTAAAAAGTAAAAATAAAATAATGAAATATTGTTTAAAAAAATCCACTTCGGGTTTATGAATTCTCAACAAAACTACAATATATCAACGCTATGTTAGTAAACAAAGAATACAAATATAAATTTTCTGCTTCGTTCGTGGTGTGGAAAAAATCGTGTTATCACGACATTTTTAACTTTTCCAAGAGGAGAAAATCCGACTTCCGGTTTATTCAATTTTATGATTTTTTTTTTATTTTCATCACATTGATACAAAGACCATACTTGGATTTTCTCGTGAAGAGCACACATATTTAAAGAATCGAAAAAAATAGTGGAAAAAAATCGAACAAGAGTAAATTGCCACTTCCAGTTGACGGGTCTTCACTAAATTTTATATACATATAACTTGGTAATTAGCTTTAACTTCTTGATATGGAAATTCGATTCAATAAGCTAAATAAAAAAGTTATTACTTGAACCAAAAAAATGCATTTTTGCAATTAAAGCATTTTTAAGTACGTCTTTAATAAGTTTATATATGTACATATATACATAATTTATCAAAATACAATGTGCGGTACTTGTTCTAACATTTGTCACCAAAACGTTGATGGCAGGTAATCATTAAAAATAGATCAAGCAGTTTAACGACAACAATTATCATTAAATTCGCTTTTACGTTCCATCAAAGCCAAAACGTATAATAAAATATGTAATTGATAAAATTTATAGTACAATAATTGCTTAAATTTAGACCACTTCCGCACTCCCACACATATTTAGAAGTTCAAACGCAACAATCCATTCCAACAATAAACACTATACACTTTTGACATTTAATATATATCCAATAATAGCACAATCTCAACGCAAATTTTGTTATTTAGAATGTCCGTTTGACACCAAGCCCAACTTGCTTATTATTTTTTTTATATTTGTTTATTTGTGAAACTGTCGGTAGCTATTATTATGACCGAAGAAAAATTGTATTATTATGCACGTATGATTTAATACTATTAACGCTGATAATTTACATGCACTCGAAAACACAATTAACTCGAAGGTCGAAACTCGGTAAAGGTTATGCACGAGCCGATGCGAAACTGCGCTCTTCCGGATGCTGGTTTTGGACGAGCAGATATTTTGCACAATGGTGAAATGTAATGATGAGAGTTCATCGATCGCGATTCACGTCGGCTTGTCTCCCGAAAATAAATCAACGAAACTCGATCAGGGAACTGACTGACTTTGGTCTGTGCTCGGCAATTGAACTGATTACCTGTCCGTTCGCCCGTGACACTAGATTTCTCCGGACCAACTCGACCGATCGCTCATATTGAAAGTTCAACGAGCCAATACAATTTATGAGCCGAAAAAGACTGGTCGTCGTCGATCAACCGATCAGATTGTGGCCCCGGTCTAAATTTAAACGGAAAGCGTGAAAATTGTCCGTTAGCTCGGGCGGCGCTAACGCCCGTCTTCGATATGTCGTATCGTAAAACCTGGTAATGATTTCAGATTGAAACCAACGGTAATGTAATCTAAATATCACAATCTTTACAGTGCAAGTTGTTTGACTTTGATCTGTCTTTTTGTTGCTGAGAAACAGTCGACTTCGCAAGTGCCCAATAAAGACCCGTAACATAAAGTTTAAAATTTTACTTCAAATGATGAATACTTGTAAAAGATCGACACAAATTCAATGTTTCAACAACTAAAATTCAAAGTATATAATTTATGAAAAAAAATTCGTCATTCATCAACACTGTGATTCTGCTCGATTACGTGATTCGACCTGTAAACAGTGCATATGTTATTGATCGGTTAGGTATGGCCGTTCACCACGGTTGGATTGATTTTGAATCAATATGGATATAGTCATAGTTTTTATTTTGAATATTTTACTAGGCCTAAGTTTAATCTTGACCTATAAATGCTATAAATATATATACATATATATATATATATATATATATATATATATATATATATATATATATATAAATATATATATATATATATATATATATATATATGGAGTTCGGTCTTTCGTGTCATGCGGGGAAGACGTGCTTCTGCGTTCTTCCCGCTATTACTCGCTTAAACCCGGCTATTGCACGAAATTTAATCTAAAAATTTAACCATCTAATCACTTATTTTACTAATTGCATCCTAGTATAATTTAAGTGTAAAAATAAACAGACGATCGGCCGTTAACAGCGTTTTTAATATCAGTGATTGCGAAAAATTTTGTGTTAATTTTGTGTCAGTTACAAAAGCGTATACGAACGAGATACATCTCCCTACCTGAATACAAAAAAAATAAGGGTCCCTGCTCGCCAGTCAAAATTCGGTCCCACAGAAGCAATAAATCTTCCACATAATTGCTTTCAGACAAAAATTTTTAACGAACTTTACTTAATAGAATAATAGCAAACAGAAACGGTGTTTCCCAACTGTCTAATAGTTCTTTTTCATATTTAATTTATATTAAAGTAATTCGTGTAATTTTATATTCTTTACTAAATTTATTATTAAAATATTAAATTGCAAACCGCACTCACATATATAAATCCGTTGTCTCCAAAGAGGCGTCTCACGATAAAGATCTGTAAAAAAGTAGTATAACAATTGCTAATCTATTATTATCATAACTAACTACTTTCACTTACAAAGTAACCCTGTTAAATGGCATGTAATAACTCATAAGTGATCCAAGTGATACCTAGGATGACTATCTGTCAAAGCTGACCACAGAGAAGAGTCTATGGCGGTAAGAACTCACTCCTTGAATGGAAATCTCTCTCAAGTACCGCCTTTTTCTCAACACATCTTGGATAAATGCGAGAAAAATAATATCCAAACCTCCAACAAGGTAAGAGTGACGATGGATGATAGCTTAGCTAATAGAAACCTGTATTTAGCCACGTACAATGTAAGAACGTTATCGAGTGAAGGAAGTGTGCTTGCATTAGAGAATGAATTAGAAAATATCAAATGGGATATAATAGGACTTAGTGAAGTAAGACGAAAACAGCAAAACCAAATAATCCTAAAAAGTGGTAACTGTCTCTACTGGAGAGGGCTACCAAATGGTAGAATAGGAGGAGTAGGGTTTCTTATCAATAAGAGAATAGAAAGAAATATCATAGAAATAAGCGACATATCGGAACGTATATGCTATATAGTATTAAGAATCTCGAGCAGGTACACTTGTCAAATCTTCCAAGTGTACGCCCCCACATCTAGCCACCCAGACGAGGAAATAGAAGACTTCTACGAAAAAATACAGGACGCATACGATAATAGCCGTCACCACTTTAAAATAATCATGGGCGACTTTAACGCAAAAATAGGACAAAAGGCAAATACTGAAAGAGCAGTAGGCAATTTTGGTACCGGCCAAAGAAACGACAGAGGCGATCGCCTCATAGAATTCGCAGAACACAACAGGCTCTTTATCACTAATTCATTTTTCAGGAAAAACACCAACAATAAGTGGACTTGGGAGAGTCCTAAAGGAGACAGAAACGAGATCGATTTCATCCTAACAAATGCCCTGCACTCCGTTAAAGACGTTAGTGTTTTAAGTAAAGTAGATATAGGTAGCGATCACAGATTAGTCCGTGCCAAGATGGCCATTAATATAAATTGCGAACGTAGGAAATTAATAAAAGGATGCAGTAACTCTCCAGATTTCGCTCAACTAAGGTCTAGGAAAAAGGAATTCGAACTCGAACTTGGAAATCGATACGGGAAATTAAACCCAGAAGCAGACATCGAGGAATTGAACACTGTAATTAGTTCGGTTCTAACCTCAACAGGTAAGAAATTAGGTGGATTCAGGAAACAGATTAAATTAAGCAAAATTTCAGCGGAAACAAAAAACCTAATTAAGCATAAAAGGAATTTAGATAGGGATAATAATAAGCAAGAATACAATCTAGTAAATAAGGAAATTAAAAAGAGAATAGTCAGGGATGTCAGGGATTTTAACAGCAAGCTAATAGAAAATACCATTAAGAATAACCGTAGCCTGAAAAAGTGCAAACAGGATCTTTTCTTAGGCAAAAACCAAATGATCGCAATCAGATCAGAGAGCGGAGTAATAATTAGGAATAGAGAAGAAATCATAGACAGAGTTTACACGTTCTATGCAAAACTATACGAGAACGACAACGGCCAATTCCCCGCTCTGGAATCGACACACGGCCAAAGGGTTCCTGCAGTATTGCCTAGCGAAGTAGAGGCCGCGCTAAAAACTGCAAAGAACGGTAAAACCCCAGGGGAAGATAATATTCCCATTGACTTACTAAAATGTGGCGGCCCCCCCCTAATTAATATCTTAGCTAGGCTTTTCAGCAAATGCATCCAGAACCAAGTTATACCAGAAGGATGGAATAACGCAACTATCATTTTAATACACAAAAAAGGCGACAAAAGCGATATCAAGAACTACCGACCCATTAGTCTACTTTCAGCGGTCTACAAGCTCTTCACGAAGGTTATTACAGAAAGGCTGAAGAATATCCTCGACGAGAACCAACCTATAGAGCAGGCAGGGTTTAGGGCAAATTTCAGCACAATGGACCACCTCCAAGTAGTTGGCGAACTAATCGAGCGCGCCAACGAATATCAACGGCCATTGTGCCTAGGTTTCGTCGATTATGAGAAAGCCTTCGATACAGTTAGTCATAATGCAGTACTTAACGCTCTAAAAACACAGGGAGTGCCGGAACCCTATGTGGGACTGTTAGCTGCAATATATAAGAATGCCACAGCTTCGGTTAAAATTTTTTCAGGTACAGATAGATTTAGCATAGGAAAAGGAGTAAGACAAGGAGATACAATCTCGCCCAAGTTATTCAATGCGGTGCTTGAGGGAGTTTTCAGGAAATTGGATTGGGATACAGCCGGAGTAAGCATCAATGGTCGCTTTTTGAGTCACCTTCGGTTCGCAGACGATATAGTTTTAGTAGCTCGTGATTCAGCTGACCTACTTATCAGACTAACACAGCTGGACAGGGAAAGTAGAAAAGTAGGATTAAAAATTAACGTAGATAAGACTAAACTAATGTTCAATAGTTATTGCATGCCTGATAGCATCCCCTTAGATGATAAACCAGTAGAAGTAGTAAATAATTATTTATATTTAGGTCAAATAATTGACATGTCTGGTAGTAAAAATGAAGAGATAAAGAGACGTATGAAATTAGGGTGGAGTGCATTTGGACGGATGAATGCTGTTTTTAAATCAAAAATGCCACTCTGCCTGAAGAAAAGGATCTTTGATCAATGCGTTTTGCCAGTGATGACGTATGGATGTGAAACTTGGACACTGAACGCCAAGATGCAAAATAAAATCCAATGCACTCAAAGAAGTATGGAACGCTGTATGCTTGGCATAACGAGGAAAGACAGGAAGCGGAACACGTGGGTGAGAAATATGACAAGGGTAGTGGACATAGTGGATAGAGTGAAGAGATTGAAATGGCAATGGGCGGGTCACGTAGCTAGGAGGATGGACGAAAGGTGGACAAAAGAAGTGCTTGAATGGTACCCGAGAGAAGGCAAAAGAGTAAAAGGAAGACCGCAAGGAAGATGGGTGAACGAAATTAGGAAAATGTGCGGAATGAGATGGATGAGTGTTGCGCAAAACAGAGACGAGTGGAAGCGTGTTGGAGAGGCCTTCATCCAGCAGTGGATGGCGAATGGCTGTAAATGATGATGATGATGATATATATATATATATATATATATATATATATATAATATATATATATATATATATATATATATATATATATATATATATATATATATATATATATATATATATATATATATATATATATATATATATATATATATATATATATATACATAGATGATTCATTTATGAAATATTTAGCCATTTTATTGGTATGTTATTGTATTGGTATGTAATATGGGATGTTATAAAAATATTGCTGAAGCATATCATATTTGCTCCATAATAACGTTTTTGTATTTTTCCTTTGAATGAAAGGTTTTATTTAATACAGCTACATATACCATTTTATTTGTTTGCTTCCAAAAGATTTATTTTTTATAAATAGAATAAGAGTCGTCTCTTAGCTTTTGTATTTGATTTCGAAAAGCTTTTCCTTTTCTTGTCTTCAAGATTCCACATTACAATGGCAAAGCAGCGATCATGGTCAAGGTTGTAATATAATTTTGTAATGCTAATGTATTCTAGCAAGTACATTAATTTACATATATCCACAGATACGAGGCTGTAGTATTTTTTATGTTCGAGCCCCCTTTCAGTGTAATGATAAATCGTTTGCAAATTCTGAACAATCAAGGTTTAATTTATTGATTATTGAGAGCCACAATTCAACTCGAAACTATCAAAAACCAGTGTATGCCGACCTTTTAATGAATATTTCGTTCAACTCGAAAAGTCTCACACGTGTTACGCAATTAACCACTCGGAAGTATGATGTGAAATATTACGAATAAATTAAATCGGATGGTCGCCGACCATTTTTCTCCAATTAGAGGTGTTAATTTCAATTATGAAGGAGGAAATGATCGAGATTTGGGTACTAGGGTGTGACTGAATGTACATACAATATATATAATATAGATATGTATATGTACCTACATATGGCGAGGAAGTCTTGCGGTCAAAGCCTGTGGAAAATGCTTGTGTTCTTCACCGTTCGTAATAGTCGTAACTAGTCCAATTTACCGACGACCGTCACGGTCAGATAGACTGAAAGACACGTGTGCATATGTTCAGATTTTGACCGGAAATTGATTCGATCGGAAGCAAACGCCGGTTAGTATTAATATGACGACAAATTCAATTCTTCGTTAGTGGTGATGGCGGTGGTCGAGTCGAATTCTTCACATTCAAGATTCGATTCGCACAACCGCTTTTCTTGCATTTCTCGAGAATTCTCTTTTTGCCGTCGATTCGTCGGGACTCTGTCTCAAGTAGGTGAGGTTAACGACATTTTTGAATTCCGAATTTGGATCGAATGGACGCGCTTTGATCGGCGTTTTAATTGGAGTACGCGAAAAGTGGACTGCACATTTGGTGGAAGAATTGTTATAAATTCCGTGCGAATATTTTTAAATCAATACTTACATAATATTATAAAACGCATCTTTGACTTTAAATAGTGTTTAATTCATTTTTTTTATTATGAGCTGTTTTGCTTCACGACATTTAAATCCGAAGAATATATTTTGCATAAATGCATCACATTGTAATATTTTATGCACAAATAATTTATTTTAATAAATTTACATACTTGAAGATTTCCAGACGTTTGAAAGGTTTCCAGAAATGGAAATACGAGTATTTAAGAATAAAAGATTAGACATAGATATTCAAAATAAACATGTGACACGACCGACATTCGGCTTTGCATACTTCAAAATCTCAAATGTCAAACTTAGAACGTTTGAAATGTTTTTCTGAGTGAACAAAATGTGATAAGGAGTGTGGATGGATACGTCGGCGGCATCCTGAGTTCTTCGAAGAGGATAATTCGACCCTTCTCATGAGGGGTGAGAGACAGGGTGATATAACAAATTGACAAAAAGGATCTTAAAAAAATTGTAACAGGGCAAAGAGGACGGCAGCTGCAGCTCTACTTCTTATATAAATATAATGCTTCAACAAAGAAACTTACACACACGCCCTTACACAATGCATTTGTGAATTTTATACCATCAAATCGCCGATCTACCCCTCTGAAGATTCTCAATGAGATCGTGGTGAAGTTTGACGGCTTGGAAGCTAAAAAGGCACGCATCGTCGAAAAGTTTGACATTCTCCTAATGACGTTTTGTTTTTGAGCTGGCGAAGGGCGCTAATGGGAACCTTTTCAAATTACAAAATAGCCAAGGGGACGTAACAAGGTATCGTAGAAGTCATTTGTACAAACTGCTGTTCCTAAACTGTACACAAAAAATTGTACATATTTTGCACGTGCTTCAAATCTGGGGTAAGAATTTCGAATCTACGGAACTTAAAGAGTCCAAAAAAGGTATTAAAATCACATTAGTATATAAAATAACGGAGTGCTAATGAAGCCTGATTGACATACATATGATTTATAGAAAACATTTTTCCTGACGATGCAATCTTCTGATCATTAAGTTAAGAAGTGTCTGTCATAATATATTAAAATTGTACGACAGTGAAGTTGTTCTGCAAAAATACTTCCGAGGCATTGAAGATTCTTTTAAGGCAGTTGAAGTTTTAAAAATTTTAAAATTATAAAGTTACTTGACAGTGGTGTTATAACTTTACAAGACATTGAAGTTTCTTATGATAAGGTTAAAATTAGCGAAAAACTCTGAAGACTTAAAGCTTAAGAAACTAAAGTGTATTGCATTTACTGGCCGAAAAAAATGCTTCACAATGAAATTGCAAGATGCCTATTACTTAGTAGTGCAGAAAATGGAAACAAAAATTCGCACACACAAAAGTGTAAACAAATTAAACATCACAAACAAACAGGGATTGACATTATGCATAGTTTTTTATCTCTATCTATGTACATATGTTCGAAATAACAATAGATGAAGTTTGATCGTGAAAATATTTGACATAATTGGATGTCGAAGAACGTCAATGATTTCCGTTGTGTTTCTCCCAATATTTACGTGATATTTTACGTTATTTACGATATTTACTTTGTTGACTGATATCAATGAAAAATTGGTCTCATATTTGCTTATATTCGTGTACTCTGGCAAACTAGGCCCGGATGACCCCCTATAGGAATTTTTTAGCGATAATTTTTCGATGCCATAAACGCGTCCAGCGTTATCTGTTTAAGCCCTGAATTCAAAGTTTTCTATTAATATTTTTGGCCAAATATTGGCCAGCCGTTTCTGTATCAGAATATTTGAGTTGCTCGAGTATTTTCACAAAAAATGTACGTATATGAAAACAAACCAGGAGCTTTGCGAGACTGAGGAATGCCTGGAATGATCTTTTGTAACGATTCGAATCGAGTGTACAAAAGCGACGAGTCGTTCAACTCCAGTACAAAACGGATGAAAAAAAATCTAATAAAACCTTCACTGTGCGAAACAAAGTGCAAAAAGTCTCTTATTCAATACACGACGTAACCTTGTCAGTTTCGATATACACAATAGTCTATCGATTGATTTTTTCTATTGCTTTTATTTCAGTACATTTTTAAAACGGCCACGTGTATATGTATATGTTTATGTCCGCTGACAATAAAATGATGTACTTCTTAGTAATTGTACAAGATGTAACTTATGAGATGTTTTTTTTTGCGGTACATAAATTCTGACCAGACAATAAATGTTCCGATTTTGAAAGGACCATATGGATTGCTATGAGTGCATAATTTCTTTTAATGTCTTCTGAATCAATATGACCCATTCAATTGCATACAATTTGTAGGACATCGGTTTTCATTAGCATCGATTTGTTACTGATTACGATCATAGACTGCTATGTAAATGTTATTACTGAATTCTATTCAGTGCATTTTCTCGGACTAGTTGAGGTACCTCTTTTTCTACGAGAAACTGTAATAAATAGTAAAATATCTTTACGTCACAAAGCTTTAAGGAATTTTTCCTATTTTTTACAAGGCCTCTTCTAGGGCACTTCGCAAACGATTCATTTGTACTAAAATGTTGCGAATTATGTATCGAAATAAAAATTTTTTTTTTTAACTAAATGAGACATCATTAGAAACATATTGCGTCTGACTTCAAATTTGATATTTAGAATAGTTGATGGATAATGTTTTTCTATATCTCATATACAGTTTATTCTTCGTCCATCCACACTTACAATTAGTTGTCTTCTACATTAGCTTCCATTGTATCCGACTATTTATGATTTTAGTGTGTTGAGATGAGATTAAAATTAATTACGTTAGATTTCGTTAAACAGGGTCATTTCTTAGTAAAAAATTTAGCCCAGTTATGCAGGTATATCATTTTAACACAACATTTAGTTCATTCTTTGTCCTTTCGGGACACTAGCGATCATTCACATGACCTTGTTAATAGCCTTCCAGAATAAGATCATTGTACTCTGACCACTATCTAAAGTTTTCTGACCGCAACATTTTGAATAGCGAAGTAATGGAAAAAATATTAATCATGGCCTGTTTATTGTATTTTGGTTAATATATAAATTTAAAACTTGTACTATGTACTATGTAATATGTACATATTTATGTACGTTAGGCCGGAGCAAAAAATACGAAATTTGGATTTCCCAAGATGAACTTAGAGAAAAACTTGCACCGAATCAAGTTTTTTTTCAAGAAATTTCTATCAGTTCTCCAGCCAATCGATTAATCTCGACAAAAATTTTGTAAAACGTGGGTTCTTTTCATATTGTGTGTATGTATTATATATATTTTCAAAGAATAATTTCGATATTTTTTTTATTTAAAAATAGCCCATTGCTGTTTAATTGGGTCAATTATGATTAATTTTGAATATTTACGAGGATAAAAATTCGCCATTTTGCTAGAATCTCTCATTAAAAAGCACGCCAGCTCACAACGGTCATATGTACGGCGGAAGCGGTCTTATCCGAAAATCATCACTTTTTTCATATTTCCATCATTATTTTTAATATAAAAGTTATTAAAAACTTCCTTGAGTGTATCTATCTTTATTTTAAATAGAAAAATGCCGAAAAACTGTACGAATTTTATTAGATATTAACAGTCGAAAATTTCACATTCTATTGCAAAATATCATATTAGTGAGTTTAAACGCAAAGCTTACAATATTTTATTTTATTTTAATATACAAGTATACCACAGTGTCTTTACAGGTTACCCCAATGTTTTTAGCATAATTTTAACGCAACACTGCAGACTGAATGTCGATCATCAGACCAACTAATAACTAAAGAGCGGACCCAGAGCGCGCTGTTCATTGTTCACATGTTGTAAATGCATTGTTTAAGGTTTGCCAAAGCATTTACAATAATGGAACAATAGACGGCGCGCTTCCGGTCCTACCTCTACTAATAACACTGAGCAACAAAAAATCACGCTTTTGAGTTTCCAGAGCGGAGATAGAAAACCAATCCTTATAAACTTGGTGAAATAAAAAAACTGGCCAAAAACTGGCGTAAAATTAATTATAAGTATTTTAAAGCAATGAAATATCAAAATCAATAGGAAAAACATCTTACTATTGATTCCAATACTCACTTTGAGCACAGCATTACTAGATTTTGGGTTAAAGACCGCAAAAGCCAAAAAACTGTAAAAAACGCGCATTTTTTTAAACGCTCATATCTCGTAAACGATCACTAACCAACAAAAATCATTATCATATTCGAATTCAGTGGGTCAAATTTAGTAAATATTGGTTAGGCTCCACTCTGGTAATTTTTTTTGTTGCTCAGTGTAATCATTGTTATGTAAGTATCATAACGATCTAAGTATAATTAAGGGATATAATCGGATTAATTTAATTAATTTAAATGAGTCTCTCTTTCATGACGCGCCCACCTTAACATACACTTAGAACAAATAGATGCAATTCCACTTCAAAATTACACCAACAAGCCGTCATCAAGTTTTAAAATGGCAACACCACAATACATCTCCGATCAATGTGCGGCATTAGGACTCGGACAGCATTCCTATGCAGCTATGCAGGGTCTGTGTAGATTCGCACCGGACCGGACGCTGCGTTCTAATACCGGACTGACCGAAGCAGCAAAAAAGCATCAGCATCAGCATCAGCAGCAACAACATCAGCAGCAGACAGACAAACAAAGGCCGGTGAACGAACTTGGAGGCCGGTCGTAGCTAGACGTTGAAAAAACGCCGACATCTTGACAACGACCGCTCCGACGAAAGCGTCCGATCGGAAACCCAACACGTCGACGGAGCATAACCCACCCGACTAAGATACGATACTATAATATCGCGTCCTCACAGCGAAAAGGTGATAACTAAATACACCCTAATTGTACAGGGTAACTTTTTAAAGATTACAATAAGTATTTTTTATAATTCACTCTGGTCAGAGCCGCGCCTACCATATTTACAAATATGTGCAACGCACACAGGCGGCTGAAATATAAAGGCAGCCGAAAGAAATGAGATTCCAAAAAATTATATTCCTTAAAAAATACGAAGCAAGTCATCATAATTTTTAAAATGGATTTAGGTTGTTTTGTTGCATACTTGTGGATTGCTGTTGTAATTTCATCTTGATACGTTCAGGGGTGTGGACGGAATCGTAGCTACAAAATTTTTGACCTTTCTAAAAGGAAAAAATCCCGGTTTATAAAAATTTGTGATTTTATTTTTATTTTCATCACATTGATACAAGAATTATACTTGATTTTCTTCGTGAAGAGCAAACTGCCACTTCCGGTTGACGAATGCTTACCAAATTTTATACATAACTTGGTATTAAGCTTAAACTTCTAGATATGAAATTTCAGTTCAATAAACCTAAAGGTTTTTTGAGAAAAACATAAAAAACCTTAATTCTCTAGAGTAAAAGTACTACTTCCGGGTCAGATAAAAGTATTCAAAAAATATTAGGTTATAAAATTTATAATTTCTATTACATGTATAAAAATTCAGTCCGATTCAGTTAGCGGTTTGGATGATAATTGAATTCAAAAACTTAAAAATAGGGGACACCTACATATAAGGGGACGTACCATTTTCGGTCAAATTAAAAAATTGACGTCGTAAAAAGAATTTCAGTAACCGATACTAAGTTTCAGTTCGAAATCCAAAAAATACACGGACATACACACACACAGACACACAGACACATACGCACACACAATTTTTTTCTAGATCATGAAAACGTGATCAGTGATCGATTCTGAGTTCGAATCAGTCAAAATCTCAATTTCGAATTTTCGCATGGTCACAAAACTTCATCTATTGTTACTACGTACATAGATTAAGTACAAATAACCGTTTAATAGTCACTTATTGCAGTTTGATTGGATCGATTATGATCGTAATATTCTCCATGTTCCGGTCATTATTCTAAAAATAAAGTAATTAAGAGCTTTTTTGGGTATCTATCTTCATTTTAAACACAAAAATTGCCAACTGAACTTCTTTCTGTGGGGCTTTTTAATATCTGGGGTAGTGCGAATAAAAACCAATAACCATCCAGCAGCTTAAGTCTGACATTATTTTAAAGATAATTTTAAAAATAAAGCGTTCAAAAGAGGCAAACAAGCTTTAAGACCTGAAAGTCGTGATAAAAGTGGTGGAAAATGTGTTCACATGAGCCTGATAGGTTCATTTTGAAAATAATGATAATTTGCGATTCTGCCCTGAACGACTGGGTTTTGTGGAGCTATCATCTTTGTGCTCTAAGGATGCGATATGTGCTCGTTTCGAATGGTATCGTTTCTGAACTACCGTCGTATGGAGACTATCCAGTTTGAGATAAATCCGGTACAGTGAGCTTATGCGGAAGTGAACGGAGTGCTCGTAGGAGTCGTTGTGTGGAAGTTTAAGTTTGCTCGAGTGTTTAAGCGTGTTGGTTTATAACGGTGAAGCTAGTGGTATGAAGGGGTGATTCTGTCTGGTTCTTTTTGTGGATCTCATATACAATATATTTTTAACATTTAATAGAATAGGGATTAGAAATTTCCGTAGATAAGTACGCTGTTGTAAGTAAGATAAGTACGCAAAATGACAAGTTTTGCATTAAAACAGGTCATTTTAGCCTCCTTACATTTCATAAAACATCATATTGAAGGAGCAAAATGCAAGGCGATGCGGGGTATATCCTCAATATACCCAATATTTAATCGCCATAGTTCTTTATCAACTCAAAATAAAATAAAATTATATCGCGCGCTCATATTACCATTTTTAACTTATGCTTCACTTGTATGGAATAACGCCTCGAATACTAACCTTTCCAAGCTCCAAATAATACAAAATAAATCCCTAAAAATGATTTATAATACACCCATATATACTCACTTGAAAAAACTGCATGCTATAAATAATATTCCGTTTGTTACAGACATTACAGACAAGATTTTAAGGACATTTATTTTCAAAATAATGTCTGAAAATAACGCTTTCTTCATAAAAACATCCATTGCGAGCTTGGCGCGCTTTGTCTATATAGACATTCAGTAAATTAATCAAAATTTATCATAATCAATCCAATTACAGTGCAATAGATGAACATTGAGTATTTATACTATTATTATTTTAAGTAAATACATATGTATGAAAATAAGAGGCTTGCTAAAACCCAATTTTTCGAAATTTTTGTCAAGATAATAAGAAGAATTGGTTGGAGGCATGGAGGCATTGTTTAAAATCGATGCTTTTTTTAAATTTTTCCTTGATACGTCGCAAGTTTTCACAAGATTTTTCATAAAATTAAAAAAAAAAATTGCGTTTTTGCTCCGGCTACTAACAATAGATGAAGTTTTGTGTAAGAATTCGACCTCGAGATTTTGCCTGATGTTTATGATGTTTATGTATAATTGAACTGTTTTTATATTCAACACATTAAACATACGTATATCAGAAGATTTGTTATGATTCTGAAAAATCATTATTTTGTGATATTATATAAATAATTTTGAATATTTATTTACTTACACTTTAATTAGAATGTTTAATTTAATTTAACCACTAAAATATTCGCTTGAGTGACGCCGGGTAATTTTTTTCTATGATTAAGTATTTTTATACAATCTTATGTTACGTTGAATGTAAAGATATTTTTTTATGCTATGAATAATAAAGGCGAAGCAATTTTATGAATGAAAGTGTGAGAAATATCACAGAATACAAAATAATAGTATAAAATAATACAATTACTACAAAAAGTCATATTATAAAATTACTTATAATAATTAATACGAGATTTTTTTTTACTTTTCAACGTAAATTTTGATAGCAGTTGAGTAGCAGAAAAGTGTTTCATCTGAAAATATACATATTTACATATGTATATGTAGACTGTACACATTTGTACGCGTAGTTTAACTTCCTAAAATATACTGTATCAATTAATGGATTTTCGTTGTATTTCGATAAAATATGTATCGGTACATAAACTGTATATACATACATACACATTTATATATACAAATATACCAGGAAGGCTTAACAGGTAAACCCCAAAATGCACCTTCCTGGTCCACATAATTATTACATAGATACATGTAAATCAAAACAATATCTGACATCTATGGTCAGATATTACAAACATCTTATTAATACGATAAATAACGATGAATAACTTTCATGTAACAATACGAATTTTATATTCGATAAACAACCACAGAGACATCTATGGTGAGCAATATGGCGAAACCTAAGATATAACAATAACTAAAGGGTCGCAACAGAAAATTGGGAAGGAAACGCAAATTTTACAGGAATCGTTTCAATGAAAATCAGAAAAATTGGCAAATTCTGATAAGAAACGATTGACCTCGACAAACCAAAGTCTGGCCAACAGCGAGACTTAGCGGGAATCGAACTCGTAACATCAAGTACGAAATAATTCAACATTCACCACTAGACCACGCTACCATCTTTGAATTGTTTGAATCAAATTTTAATTAAGTTACAAACAACATCGAGTATCGTCTGCAGTGGCATCTTAGCACAAATCTGCTAGAGATTCTCTATTAAAATCGCAAAACAAAATCGTGGAAAATGTTGATGAAAAATTTCCGCTAGCGAATCAATACGAAATTTCACACATTTCGCAGACGCGGCGAATAAAAAACGTTGAAATTTACCTGAGAATGAAAGAATTCCTCGCACATTTTTCATTTAAATAAAATCGGGCCGCTTGCTTACCTGCGAACAAAATAATGGGTATAAGTGTGACTCGAATTAACGTGTAATTTAATGAGCGTCATAAAATGAAATGTAACGATAACGAGCGTATCGTTTGCGTGGTCTAATAAAAAAATAATGTAAATGCACTTTTGATAAGCTTTATAATACGCCAGTGTGAGTTTTCAGTCGTAAAAATGCTGTAAAACCAAAAACAACAAACGGCGGAAGAGAAAGCCCCGTTTTGTTATATGTGTATGTATGTATTGTAATATAATAACAAAACATTCGAGTGCATTTGCATATTAATAATTCCCCGGTGCGTATAAATTAATCGCAAAGTGCATCACGCATGCATGACTTTCGCGCAAATTTTACACGATATTTTGCCAGTGTTGTTATTATTATGGGTTTTCAGTGATTATATATGTATGTATGTATCATACATACGGTACGTATTTATCAGTGCTAAACAATTCATTGTTTTAAATGCGATAATGCTCGGGAAATCCAATGGAAGATAATAAAATTTGTAATATTGTATACACGCACAAAAAACATGCTTATCTGGAATATATTATTCACTGTGTAAATATTATTCTTTGCTATCTATATTTATAAATCATGTTCGTGGAAAGTGTTGTGATTTATTTTCGGAATCTTTTTTTTTTTGACAATTTTACATAATTTTGTAGTTATTGCATTTGTATAAGGTTGAAAATAAGAACATTGTTTTTCAAAATAGCAATACATTTTCACAGCTAATTTTTGTTTCAGTTACAAATGATATCAATATATATGTAAGTAGTTCCCATTTTCATATAACTTTTGACCTACATAAATATGTATCTATATAAAAATATTTACAAAGACATTAAGTAAACAAGCAAAAATTCCATTTAAATTTTAATGTTTTTATAATATCAAATAAATATTATTTTTCATAAAATTATATTTGCATTGTATGTATGTATGTATGTACATGCGTATTCAATTTCATCTCTAACATTATATAGATATTATAGAAGTTATCATCGTTTTTTATAGAATTAATACGAATAATTGTTTAAGATAGCCAATTTTTTAAGTGTAATGCATTATAGAAAAAAAACTAAATACGCCTTAATATGTACCTCTGTACATAGAAACCTTCTTTATTTAAAAAAGTCGAGTGATTAATTTTTTTCTCGTTTTAAAATTAACAATATATAGGTACATACATATATAAAATATGTACATATGTATATACAGTAAATTATTTTGGAAATTGAAAAAAGTTCACAATTTGTATATATTTTTTTAATTATTTGAAATTATTATATTTGTATATTCAGTGATTAGTATTTCAAAAAGTTAACATGTGTATTTTATTAGTTTAGTTTTATATACATATGTATTTTATTATTTTAGTTTTATATACATATGTATTTTATTAATTTCGTTTTATTTACATATAAATATATAAACATGTATTTCAGTGGTTTAATTATGCACATTTTACTAGTGTAGTTTTACAGTATTCACCAGTGAGGGCAATTTACATTTTTCCTTATTATTACAAATAAGTCAAAGAAAGCTTCATAAAAAGATTGTTCGCGAACCATATTTTTTAAATTTATGTACATAGTTCTAAAACTAGCTTTAAGGGCTTAAGAAAGTTTGAGAACAACTGATCTGAAGAAAGCTGTTCATATTGTTGTATATTTATATTGCAGTGAAGATGCAAATAAATAACACAAATGTAATTAACTGTATGACACCATAAGGAAGTTAAACAGATAAATTAGAAAAGATTAACGACCGTTGCATTCGAAAATTAGGAGGGAATAACGAACCATGGGGATGTTAAGCGACGAAATAAAAAATGTGTCAAAAGAGCGAAACCACCCCCTCGCACAAAAAAAATGAATAATTTTCATTTTGTCGCGCTCGAAAATAGAATAAATATTTACGGCAAGTTATTTATGCGCGCCGCTTTTATAAGTGGGTGCAATAAATTCTTGAAAAAACACACAACATCCTAAATGGACAAGAAATAATATAAAATAATCATCGTCCTATTTTCCACACGGCACCAGGTCGTAATAAGCTCTGATTTATTGATGATTTATTAGCGAAAACGCCACTCGATGAAGAAGTTGGCTTCCTGCGAGTACGACTTGCGAAATTATATCATGCGATAAAATTGATATAATGAAAGGTTACGAGAACGACTGGAGTGAAAATTTCCATTGACAGATATAATAATATGTATGATATATACTATCGAATATCTTGAAAACCACGTATGATGTGAAATATTATATACATATATGTATTATTAAACCCCGAGGTCAAAATTGTACTAATAATATGAAGGACACGATCAATATTGTATATATTATATTACATATATATATAGCTTGAAATCGTGAACATTATTGTTGAAAACACATGAAATTATCACTAACAATATATCAATCGAATCAGCTCAGATGGTATTATGTCCAAATAAAATTTGTATGTTTGCTTTTCATAATTATCATTTACGGTCATTCACACACTTCCATTCGTCTCTGTTTTGAGCAACTCTCATTCATTTCACACTATACATTTTTCTAATTGTCATTTCAATCTCTTCATTCTCTCCATTTACTCTACTATCCTTATCATACTGCTCAACCTCATATTTCGATTCCTATCTCTACACAATATGCCGAGCATACAGCGTTCCATCATCATTGTTTTTATACTGTGCAAAATAGATGGATGAATTTGTGGATTTCAACAATGACTTTGTGTGTGAGGTATGTAGATTAACATTCATCTTTTTACAGGAAATCAAGTCAATATACATGAAGTAATTATTTATTTTATTTACTTAAGTTTAAGTTTGGACCATTGTGGCACTACAGGAGTCCTTTATGCACCACAATGGTTGAAAAAATACAGAGAGATGAGAAAAATAAAAATATATTTATTTTATAGACATTTATACATAATCATAACATAATGGCAAAGTTTCAAAACCGATCGGGAGAATGTAAGAATTTCGCCTGAATCATTAGCGAAGTGAAACATAGTGTAAAATAAAAAGCAAAAGCATTAAAAGAATAGCAGATAAAGTAAAAATACCAAATAATAAAATACAAAGAAAATACATATAAGAACCAGCCACAAATACAAAACATCGCTGCGAGGCCCAAATGGAAGATTAATATAATATATAATATATTAATATAATATATAATAAATTGAATACTATCCTTGAAAAAAAAACCAACCAGGAAGGTTTTAAGGCAAATTTCAGCACAATGAATCATCTTCAAGGATGATTATACATATAATATATACATAGGTACATATATTCTTAAAATCAATGTTATTAATTGTAAGACTTCTACAATGTATAGGTGTATTTATATTTCAATTTTCTTTAACTGATGATGGGGTTATAATTCAATTTAATTTTTATTGTTTGTTATTATGTTGTCCATATATGTAAATAAATACTACATAAGCGAAGTGATGCGACTCGAAAAGTACCGAAATCGGTGACAGTTTGTCGCTTTTATATGTATATGTGTAAGTTCACTCGGCTTTAGAGAAAGAATTACTTCCAATTACTCCTACATCATTATTTTGTGAACTATAATACTTAACGTTATTTATTACTGTATGCTTTCATTGTGTTATTTCATTCGAAAAACCTCGAATATTCCGCTTAATAATAAAGAGCGCGCGCGCGCGTGAAATACGGTCGCTTTTAAAGCGATTTTTGTGTGTATATGTATTTTGCAGCGTGCCAAAAGAGTGATAAACTGCCGATGACAAATATAATAAAAAATCCGAAAACCCGGTGAAAAACGACGATCGGCCTGCATAACAGGAGTTGTTCATCAAGTCGGCGAACTAGCGCTCCGGGCACGGAGAGTAATGGGGGCCAGAGACGACCGCGACCGGCTATAATTAAAGATGGTCCAGATAAATCTCGAGAGGGGACTCCCACTGTAAAAAAAATCTAAAGAGGGACAGAGAGGAAAAAGCTACGGGGTAGGGAGAGACCGAGCGCATACATCAGACTAGCTTGACAAATGTACCGAGGCGAGGAGCGTTTGTTTTTCCGCAATTTTCCCCGATTTTCCCCCGCAAACGCCGTCACTACAGTTTAATTTTTTATCGCCGCTAAGCGCTGATGCTTCCTCTGCATGTCCTTGTTTAAAATTTTGTGTTTGGGAAAATGTATGAGTGTGAGCTCGTTTAGACTTTAGAGCCTGTACGTACGCGTAGGTGTATTTATAAATCCGCAATGCGCAATTCGGCGTAATGTTGAATTTCTCCAAATTATTCAAATGTAGACCACCGAAGTGAACGAAGATTTCGACGCAAACTATCCCTGGAAAGTTTCTTTAAGTATTAATAATTTGAATTTAAAGCCACTTTGTAGTATTATAATAAGAATCGGATACCTTGAAGTCGAACGTCTTTGTTTCCTTGAAATTTTAAATGAGTTTATCATGTAAGGATGGGATAGGTCAAACGAATACTTAATTCTACTTTTTACTTAGAAAAATTTTCGGCAGATTTGATAACCAATTTGCAAAGTTTAAATGTTATATTATTAAAATTCTGAAAGAAGTAATTTATTTAACAGAATTTCAAACATTTAATAATTAATTTAAAATTGAAAATCATTTGACTTTAGCCTTGTTATGATTATTAAAAACCATTTTGTCTAAACTTTTTTACATTTCATATATAGGATATAATGGAAAATGTATGTTGCCAAAAATGTGACTATAGTACGAAAACATGAAAAACCAACTAAATATTTAAATTATTTAAGTTGTAATAAAATCTTTAATACAAATCATTTAAATTATATTGTATACTAGTGGTATTTGTAATATAAACAGCTTAAATATGGCTATTCTAATAGTAAGCATTCAATTTTTTTTTTAATAACTTTATTTGAATCGAAAAAAAGTAATATTCAACAATATCAATATCATCGTCATAGAAACTTTGATTTATTTTCGATGATCCCACCCAAACCTTACAAGTCTCTTTCGAAATGATATATTAGATAACATACTACAAGTTACAAGTTATCTAATAACCAGCGGCGTAGACTAGTGGTTGGCTTATTGTTGCGTAGGGGTGGGTTCAGGATCCAAATGAATGACCAAAGTCGTTTCACAGCATTTATCAGCACAGATCCGGGAGGTCCACACAATAACCACCGCTAGCTCCAGAATAATCTGATCTACCGTGTGTACCTCCTTATAAAGGAAAAGTTGCTCACCACAGCTTCCCTGATGCATTTATGTATCTATTGTCTAGGCACGTAAAGGTCTACCGTGGTGAGTCTATTGTTCTGTGAGAACTCCAACGTACCTTTGTTCAGGCACTTACTGAGTCCCGTTGGCCTAATCCGGGGTATGTATTGTTTACCCACGAATGCACTTAGACAGTGGATACTCTATTTCATGTTCCCACGTTACAATATTATGCTTTCGAGCAGAGTGGTCACGGGTTCGAGTCCCACTAGAGTCCCGCTGCTAGCCAGACCTTGGATTGTGACTCCAGGTCGATCGTTTCTTATCAGAGTTTGCCAATTTTTCTGATTTTCATTGAAACGGTTCATGTAAAATTGGTATATCCTACCTATAGATCTCTTGTTAATCTCAAGTTATTCAGAGTTTTGAGGTTCGCCAATTTGATTACAAAATGCTGCAAAAATTTCTCCATAAATGTCACTGTAGATGTTTGTATGAATTCGCATTATATAAAATGCTTATGTATGTATTGTATTGTATCTGAATAATTGCATTCGTCGCTTTGGAGCGATCTGTAAAGGCGAGTGTTTATCTTCTATGAAATAAAATAAAATATTGCTATCAACTGAGGAGTCATTGGTCATTCAATACCGGGCCTATTGTTACTGACCAGACCTTGGATATACATATGTGATTCCAGATCGATCGTTTCCTATCAGAGTTTGCCAATTTATCTGATTTAATTGTTGAAACGGTTCCAAACAAAATAGCAACCTACCTTCATTTTTCACCTTTTTTAAATTTACTTTATGTAAATTTATAATAATGTTATAAATTTATATAAAGTACAAATTTTGCTACAGGTGTCGACTAGGGGGTATATTTTTTAAAAATAAAAATAAATATGTGTGCAATATTTTAAACAATTGATAGCAATTTTAAAATATTGCATGACCACTTCTTACGTAGTAATTGGTTGAAATTTCTTCGTATTACGGATTACCTGACACTAAAGTTGACATTCTCGGAAATCTCCGAAAATTAGGAGTCTCTCAGTTGCACGGAAAGTTTATTTGTAATTTATATTTGTAAGTTATTTCATCTATTTCTATACTTTAAGTATGTAAAACAACAATTAAGATTTTCGTTACGATTGTTTAATGTGAATTTTTGGAAAATTCTCAAGGAGTAGCCACAGTGGAAATTCGGCGAATTTTCGGGAATTGTGTCACGAAAAATCTCAGATAAAATCCCTGTTTTGTTTAACTGTGAATTTAATTCAAACCAAAATTTACATTTGAAAAGAACTATTGTATAATATGTAAGTTTTTGAGCTTTTCCTGCTATCATGACTATAAGTATATGAACTGAAATACATAAGGGTCGACTTAGACAAGTAAACCTTATCGGATGCGAGTGAATTTAATTTCACATCTTAAATTACATTTGCCTGTTTCCTGCCGAATAGTTACAGTAAGTTTACGTTCCAACTCACCTTGGCGCGGAAAGGGCCCGGTAAAGGGACATGTACTACGGCCAAGTTCGTCGATAACGATAATTCAATACCTACGAGAGTAAAAAAACACACTTTGGACAAAATGGAAAAGTTGTAAATAAAAATTTCAAGCAAAGGCTCGAGGGGTTGAAGCATTTGTGAGCGGGAGCGAGGGTTGTTGCCCGTTGTTCGACATCAATAATACAACAATATTTATTAGAAGGCGCGCTCATGGAATAAGGGAAAGAGAGAAAGAACGAAAGTGTAACACATACACATACCTCTACAAATATACATATATACTACAACATGCGTGTGCAAAATAAAAAAAAGTTCGCGAATCACTGAAGTATACGCTTGTATACTAGGTTGGAAGCTTCCTTTCGCGGGGCGTGATTTGATTTATACATTCGCACGCTGAAATATTCCCTCGGATCGGTTTCGGCTTCTATTCCCCATCTTGTTTGGTTGTTTCTCTTTTTTTTTCGGGTTGCAGATTGAGGTTTACGTATAAAATGTAGGTACGAGTGGGCTGTTACACTTAAAGAGTGGAGCAAGTCCACTTTTCATTGCTGCAATGTTACGTATCATAAATACTACATATGTATGCATGTGTGCTTATAAAATGTCGTATGATTTGAAAGATCTGAAATTATGCGCTTCTATTTATATAATTTTAATAATTATACATTGCCTAGCCATTACTAGATGTAAGTTAGATTCAAAATTGTTAATTTAAATCACTTTTATTCAGGTTGAAATTTAAAGTTATATTTGTTTTCTATACTGATAAGAAAAGTAAGATAATTGGATCTTCTTAAGTATGTGTGTCCGTTCTGTATCATTGCCTTTACAAGTGTTGATGTATGGATGTGAAACTTGAACATTGAATGTCAAAATGTTATACGAAATGTTCAATGTTCGCAAATAAGTATAGAATGGTTCATGATCGACATAACGAGAAGAGATAGGAAATGGAATACCTGGGTGAAAAGTATGACAAGGGTAATTCACATAGTGGAGTAAGTGAAGAGATTGAAATTGTAATGGGTGGGTCACATGGCTAGAAGAATGGACGAAAGGTGGAAAAAATAAGTGCTGGAATGATACTCGAGAGAGTGTAAAAGGGTAAAGAAAGGCCACAAGCATTGGAGGCTGGTGAAAAATTATATTGAGAGTTCACTAGTTTCAAAAATTAATACGAAAAAAATCGAACCTTTTACACCCAAAGTCGATAGCTATTTGAAGAAGAACAAAGAATGGAGGAATCGGTGATCGTAAAAACACGTGACTTTGGAGCACTATTAGCCATTTTTGTTTGGAAATATATCTATTTGAGATATAATAAAAGAGAACACTTTGGTGTTCTCTTTCATTATTTGGCATGTTGTATATATGAAGGAGGCTTTTAATAGGAGCGCAAAGAAAAACGCACACTCGAAATATATTGTTGACGCACCAGGTTTGGCGCGAACAATTGTATGTATCATATGTTTCATTAGTGTGGAATAAGCACAACTTCTTGAAAATATTTGTATATTCATATAAAATATTGATTCGCCGCACCAGCGTTCCTTGGAATCATCCTTGGTCTCAAAGGAATATGGGAAGATGGAATTATCCAAATGTGTGGTTGAGATGGATGAGAGTTGCGCCAAACAGGAACGAAGCGTATTGGAGAGGCAGCAGTGCATCCAGCTGTGGATGGTGATTAGTTCTAAATGATGATGATGATATTAATACGATTGATTTATTACATTTATACTTTTGATTGTTCGTATTATAAATACTTGATTTACCTAAAATTCCTTTTTTAATAAATAAGCCAATTTTTTTTCACACCTTATTTGCAGAGTATGGATTCGATATATTGCAAACATGGAAGTATTGCCCAATATACTCACATGTACGCACTTTAAATCAACTATATTGGAAAGAGGACTTATTTCACTTCCAAAATAAATTGTTTATAAGTGTGTACCCGATATTTCGTGTTGTTATTTCCACGCCTTTGGCTGGCCTATGTCTGGCGGCGACTGATAAGGAAATTAAAGATTATTCTCAACGCGCTGTGTGTGGCATACATTTTTTTTATATTCGGTATATTATACATATGTATATATATTTTTTTGTCCTCTCACAATGACGTGCCCCTTCGTTTCACCCCCGCAGCACATGATTTATCGAACGTTTGTGGCGGGCGTGACAAATTTTAGATAAATACCGAAATTCCTCCCCTACGTTACTGTTCATAAAATAAACTTTAAGTTCAACGTATATACTCGTATACCTTCCGACATAATTTTTTTGGGTCCGTAACGTAATCGATTAATCTTGTATGGAATTTTCATTCACGCGTGCGAGTTGCGTTACTTTACAAACGCCCTGCAAAACTATTGGGTAGGAGTCCATATGGGAACAGATAATATGTGCATGTATGTACATACATATGTATATTTGGTTTAAAATAAAATAATTATACGAAATATAATTCAATATAATTTTATTTTATTTTGTGTAAAACCGAATATAATTTAAATTAATCTAATACTTCCAAGATTTCCGTCTTTTGCTGTTTAATTAATTTGTTGAACCTTCGCATTTTTTTCATGTAAATAAGATTTCAAAAGATACTAATTAAAATATCTGTCTGGTAAATTGAATTATCTGATGATTTATTTTCATTTCTTGTATTATTATAAAATCAATAAAAAATTCGACGGAATTGAAGTAGAAAAATGCTGCAAGTTAGTTATATGTATATTTTATTTTTTATTTTTTTTTATTTTACATATATACCAGGAAGGCCTTACAGGTAAATCCCAATGCGCCTTCCTGGCCAATTACAAATACAAATACAGCATTTTTATTATAAGTCGTTGAATTGCGAGACACTGAAAAAACTCGCAAATTAACGAGACATCTATGAATTGTACATAAATTTTTATTGTACATCAATCAAATTTTTCAAATAGTGGTGACATAGTAGGTAGGAAGGATTTTTAGCCAATTTTTTTTTCCGGGAACCGTTTCAACAATGAAATCAGAGAAAATTGGCAAACTCTGATAGGAAACGATCAACCTGGAGTCACAAATCCAGGTCTGACCAACAGCATACTCTGAAAAATTCATTTTCATTCAGGGATAGAACCCGGCACCTTCTTGACGGTAAGCAGAAGCTTAACGTCCGAGCTATGCTGCTGGGTGGAAATAAATAGTCTTATAAATTATAAGACTATTTATTTCCAATTTATATCCACAGACAGGTCTTCTTTTGCAAATTGGAAAATATCGCAACATTGAAAATAATATGTATATGATCAATTTTGTGTGACATATGTATGTATGTACATCCAAAATTTCATGCTATAGCAACAACAAATATTATTTTGTATTAATTATATACATGTGTGTAGTTAAATTTGTTGGAGTTTGCTTTTATGTTGCACAAAATAGTTTGAATGAATGAATGAATAGGTTCCAATCAGTTAAATTATAATCCAACAGATCAGATAATAGCATAATAGCGATTATCTTATTTTTCAGTTGTTAGTAGCAAAGGATTCAATTTGTGAGATTTGAATATTCTTTAACGTAATTGGACCATGAGAGGTTGAGATGATTTTGATATCCTTCTAATTTCCAACTTTCTCCTTTCCAGAAGGAAAATGACTTTAAACATATGTGCTTTATTTTATATAAAACACTTCATGCCAGATATTGCAATTTAAAATCTTCAACACGATCTTTAGAATATAATGATAATAACAAAATATATATGTATGTATTAATGTTTGTATGCACATAAATAGAGACTAGAAAATTTTTGAATGATATTTAATATCATTGGTCTTACGAGAGATTTTGTGATTCTAAATATCCAACACATTTTCAATCATGTTCTTTCCAGAAGAGAGTGGAAAACAACTCTAAAAATACTTCATATTATATATACAAGACGATCAATACATAGTACATGGTTCATAATGCGATGCAAAATCTTCGATATTGTCTCTGAAACCCGATGTTAATAATAAAGGAAATATATACATATGTATATTCATATAAGAGATGAAGATTTAAGATAAAGTAATTTTTAATTCTACTTTCTTCAGAAGACGATGGAAAATGTCTAAAAATACTTTATATGAAAAATTCAATACATTTCAGATATTGCAATGGAAAAACCTTCGATGTGATATGTGAAATACGATGCTAGTAGAAATGTATGAACATGTCATACCTGAAGATTTTTGAAGATTATTTACATCGGACTACGAAAATTTAATATGAACTAATTTTCAATCCTAACCTCTCCAGAAGGCAATAGAAAATAAGTGTAATAACACTGTAGGAAATGCTTCAATACATGCCATATTGCAATGTAAAGTTTCCAACATGAGCTTTGAAATACGATGTTAGTAGTAAAGATACATATGTATGTGAAAGCAGATATTGTAATGAGAAGTATTAACGAAAATTTGAGATGAACTAATTTTCCATCTCATTTTCTCTAGAAGGCGATGGAAAATTACTCTTAAATCATTTCATATGAAACGCTCTAATGCGTCAGATATTGCGATGCAAAATCTTCGATTCGAGTTTTAAAATACGACGCTAGTGGAAAAGTATAAACTAGTAGACTTGAAGATTTTTTAATTTTACTTATTAATAGAAGTTTGAAATTAGCTTGCTTTCAATCCGATTATCTCCAGAAGGCAATGGAAAATGACAAAAAAAAACTTTATACGAATCAAATTTAATACATTCCAGATATTGCAAACGCAAAATTTTCGATTAAAGTTCTGAAGTACGATGGTAGCAGCAAATTATACATACAGACATATATCGTGAGACTTGAAGGTATTTTGAAAAGATTAATTAAAACCTTAATTAATTAACTCATTTCCAACCTCTTTCTCTCCAGAAGAAAATGGAGAATAACTGTAAAAATACTTCATACGAAACGCTTCAATACATTTCAGATAATCCAATGCAAAATTACAAGCACGAAATAGTAGTAAAAGATAGATACATATGTGAGACTTAAAGGTTTTTTAATGAAACAAATTAATTAAAATTTGAAATGAACTGATGTTCAATCTCATTTTATCTAGAAGGCGATGGAAAATTACTCTAAAAACATTTCATATGTAACGCTTTAATACGTGTCAGATATTGCGATGCAAAATCTTCGATTCGAGTTCTGAAATAAAATGCCAGTGGAAAAGTATGAACAAATGAGACCTGAAGATTTTTTAATTTGACTTATTAATAGAAGTTTTTATTAATTGTAATGCAAAATCTTTGATTCAAGATCTAAAATACGATGGCAGCAGTTCTATGGAAAAGATTCATTAAACCTTGGACTTTGGAAATTTGAGATTAAGGAAACGGAAAATGAGTGAAAATTACTTCACTCGAACTCTGAAATACGTTAGTATCAAATAAATATACATATGTGAGAATTTTTAATGAGACGACATACGCTCGCTGAAAACGACACAGCTGCATGCTCATTTCATACTTTTGTCTCGATTTTAGCCTTTTTAAACTTGCCAGAAAGATCCAACTCAATTTTAATAATTGCTAAGCATCAATGCACATCGAAATGTCATCTGCGCAACCCAATGAACATCTCGTCTTTCGTATATACTTAAATTAAAACAGTGGCGAATTTCGTCGAGACGTCAAATACTGAAATGCAGCCGCGTCGTTTGCAACAATTTCTAGCAAAGACTACAAAATAATAAAAATTTGAAATGAACTGGTTTTTAAACTCATTTTCTCTAGAAGGCGATGGAAAATTACTCTAAATATGAAACGCTTTAATACGTGTCAGGTATTGCGAGGTGAAATCTCCGATTCGAGTGAATTGCGCCAGTTCGCAGTAGATTTTCCCGAAGCGGAAGCGGATCCGACGAGCGTTCGGCACAATTTTTCATGATGAAATTTGCATCATCGGCGACCCAGTTGCAAAGGCTGCGCCAAATTGGTCTCAAAGACAAATAGGTGGGTTGCGAAAACGAGCCGAGGAGAGAAAGGCATAGAATGTGCATTGGTATGAGTATCGAGCTTGAATGACGCAGTCGGCAAGGCCGCTCGCAAGGCGGTCAGTCGACTGCACTGGAGATGACGCTGTCAGATAATTAACGGTGGCGAAACCGACCTGGAATCTGCTATGTACTTTGCATAATGGCGTCCTGAGTCGTTTCTGCCATTTTCAACCGCTCCGGTGCACTTTCACGTCGTTTTGTTTACAAACAAATCTCGGCCTCAGAAAGAGAGAGAGAGAGAGCGAGAGGGAAACTGCTTATATTGCGGCCTCGCTCGCCAGCTACTACGACCTATGGCAATTTTCTTTTGTGCTCGTTCGCAAAACGCAAAACGGTTACATTGTGTACGTTTCCCAACTTTTCCGACACTCTTTCTGTGTGATAATATAGTACGTTGTTATTTGTCCGACGTGAAACATTTCGATTTGTCAATTCGGCAAACTCGGTGTGTCTCGAATCAAAATGCTATGCTTGCGTCTGCTCTACTCAACCTTATCGCGACCTTAGAACTTGTATTTTTTATTATTTCACATTCTATGTACATATACCGAACATTTTTTTTACTTTTTAAATATTTTTTTTAAATTAACTATTTATTTATGTATTTACTAGCTGAACCCATGGCATGCATTGCAATGCCAGAATAAGGCATGCAATTCCCGTTCCCGTTCCAAGTGATGGTTGGAGCTCTACTAACGTCTCTTCCATGCCGTGTCGTCATATACCAACTGGTAACGTGGTTATCAACTAATACATTTCCTTGACTACACGATGGCGCTTCAAACTTACGCGTAGGTAAAATCGTAATTACGAATATAATTATTAAGAGGCTTTTTCCGTTTTTTTTTCACAGTAAGCTTCCCAGAAATGCATACAACAAATTCTGAAAGTTCCATACTAATCAGTTGAGTGGTTTACGAGACAGACAAACAGACATTCAATTTTATATACATATGTACATACTTATATAGATCTAATAGCTTATTATATATGTAACAAAATAACAAAAAACTAGATATGAAATTTCAGTTCAATAAACCAAAATCTTTCTGAGAAAAGCTTCACATGTATGTACATATGTACATACATCATTTCAGCCATCGTCGACATTTTTTTAGGAATATATATCAATACTTCAAAACATTAAAAACCTGAATGCTCCAAAGTATAAGTACTACTTCCGGTTCAGATAAAAATATTAGGGTATAAAATTTATAATTTCTATTACATGTAAAAAAAATTCAGTCTGATTAGGTTAACGGTTAAGGAGATAATTCAATTCAAAAACTTAAAATAAGAGAACACATAGATGTTAAAGGGGAGGTACCATTTCCTGTCATCTCAAAAATTTAAGTCGTATCGATAGTAATTTCAGTAACCGATACTTACTTTCAGTTCGATAGAACTAACAGTGTTCAAAATACACAGACAAACATTTTTTCTAGATCATGAAAACGTGATCAGTGATCGATTCTGAGTTCGAATCAGTCAAAATCTCGAGTTCAAATTTTCTATTAGTACTACGTATATAGATTAAGTAATAACAAAGTAAAATTAATAACCATAACATAATATATCGAATATTATATTTTAACTTATATAATTACAGTTTCCACAGAGGCATCCATTAACACCTGTCAAGAGGCACTTCAGGGTGTTAGCATCTCGAGTGTTTTCAGAAAGGGCATTATAGATTTGAACACCTCTGTGGAAAACACCTCCTGAAGTTCTTGCTTTCTTAACTCTACCTATAAATAATTTATTCCTATTTCTAGTTTTATGATTATGCATATCTCTATTCCTAACTATGTAATTATTAAAATACCTAGGTAATAGATTATTATCAAGCTTATATACAAATTTTTAAGTGCTTAATTTTTGACTATTTCTAATATTCAACCATTTCAATTCATCTAACATTCTTACGTTTCCTCACATTCAAAATTGCACACATTGCCCTATTTTGCGTTTTCTTTATTTTATCAATGCTTAATCCACTGAATAGATTGAGTACTGTGGCGCAATATACAGTATGAGGCCGTACAATATAATTATATATTATTATTTTACTTAATAAATTTCTTCACCTACAAAGTACACCAATTTTTTAATTATATAATCTGCGTGTAATTTAATTTACAATCACAATAAATGCCTCAATACTTTAATATTATCTACTACTTCTACCGATCTTCCATCAATAATCACATCACCCACAACGCTTATGTTTTTCATCCACATCATCTCAGTCTTACTTAATGTACAAAAGTTCTAATCACGCATTAATTCCATTCCAAAACCACCTGTTGAATTTTCAATTCATTAGAAAATCTTACGATTGAAATGAACCTTCACAAACACAGTTCTGATTAACTAGATCTTGTGGACAAAACACTATTATGCCCTAATTATGCGTTATATCTAGTGATTGCAATTCCGGTTTACCGGTAAATTGGAAAAATTTCGCCATCGGTAAACATCGGTAATTAGCGGAAACTATGTTATCGCGAATTAAGTACATACATATAACATATAGGCATATAATTGCAAAATATTACATTAAAAATCGATGCAAATGGTGTATTGTGGATGAGGTTGTCTGGAATTTGTTTATTTTCAGTATTAAATATGGCAATTTCTAAATTGATAAATTCACTGGCAACACAGATCGTAATAAATGCGATCAGACGGTTGTTTAATTATGATTGAAACTCGGTCCAAACTTTAAATAAATAAATATGATAAATAAAAATAGTAAATACCGGTATACAGGTGGTAGGAAAAATCGGATTATGGAATTTCACGGTAAATTTCAATCCCTAGTTATATTACGTACTAAAGAAGAGGCTTTTAATGTAGGGTCTGTGTCAGGGGTTCCATATCTGTTATTGTTATACTTCAATTGTTCTTGTACCAAACATTTTACTATCGTATGCAATACTTGTTATTAAATTGCTTTAATAACAAGATTTGAATAGTTGTTTTGTGACAACAACATAATGATTGAAAAATAAATTTGTAATTATACAATTTTCACCAACGTTTTTCAGTTGAAAACTATAAATTCTGATTTCATTTGAAAAAATTCTGTTACGCAATTGAGAAGTGTATCATGATGATTTTGCCAGGATTCAAATTTGGGACCAATTTTGCAAAATATTCGTTAAAATTCACAAATTTTGAATCATTAAAAGTGCTTGGTTGTTTTCTTTATTGATATTTCCAAAATTTATCTGGTTGGGGTGTGTTCTGTGGATAAGTGAGAAGTTATCGAAGAAAATTTATTTAAATGTCTCTATTAAATGTGAAATGATCAATAGAGATGACGAGACTTAAATTATTGATCGTATATTGTATACAGGACAGGATTTCCTGGAGTAGAAATGGTATGCTCATGGTTAGAAGAGTTTCATACATACATAGCTGTTTTAATTTGAAAGTCAACAAAAACCAATTTATAATTTGTATATTATTAGATAACTTAATATCAAGTAAATTATGTTAAAAAAACATGTTGTTTAATGCTGAATTTTCATATACGTATATATAGAAAGACCTTGATCTTTGAATCGTTAGGATGTTTCTTTCTTATATAACATTGCACGTTTTTAGTCGTCAATTTTTATTATGATAATTTAATTAGTTTTTAATAATCTATCAAATTAACCAGAATTCGTTATACGAATGAATAATGATAATTAATTAAACAAAATTGAACATACTTGTATTAAGTAAGATAATTTTTTTGAGTGGTATGTAGATAAAGCATAAATTAACCCAATTATATATGTATGTACATATATAAAAAATACAAACTTCATATATATAAAATTATACAATCTTTTTGAATAGCGTCGGCGTATGTTACGCCTTCGCACACTAACAATGAAGCTTTCCTAAGCGAAGTCGTCGTTTTAAAGCAGCGTGTCATCGATTCTGGGCAATTTCATTAATTTAAACTCGTTTTCCGAATTAATAGTCCCATAAAGTACGTGTAGCACACTCGCTAGAGCTATTTGGCATGAACCACTGCTATCGTCAGCCAACTCAACGCCAAGTGCCACAAAGAAGGAGAAGAAAATCCGCGGAAAATCACCGTCACACGATTTCGTGAAAATTTTTCCACGAAATCGGCTTTATGATGCGGATCGTTCGAGTGCGGTTTTCCAAATGGCGAAGCATAAACAAAGATCATACGCAACAAAGTAGCCGCTTACACATATTCGTGACTCGACATTCTATAAATCTACATGTATGTACATACATACATATTTACATATGTATTTTTCGATTAGGGTTTTCTGTGTGTTTCTTGATTTGTTTCTTATTGTATCGATTTCATTCCAGAAACATTGTACATTTGAAACAGGTATTATACAAAGTATATATGTACATATCAATTAACATCCACAGTGACATTTATGGTCAAATTTGTAAATTTGCAGTATTTTATACAATTCACCAAAATCGAGAATTCTGAAATTTCTAATTCTGAAATTCTAGAATGAGTAAATTTGCCAATTTGTTGCAACTGTTTCACTGAAAATCAGATAAATTGGCAAACTCTGATAGGAAACGATAGACAAATCCAAGGTCTGGCCAACAGAAATCAGTGGGATTAGAATCCGTGAACACTTTGTTCAAAGCATTTTATGTTCTGGTCACTAAGGCCGAAGCAATCATGCGAACCTTAAATTTTCTTTAATGTGGCTGCTAAAGGTCGTTAATTTATCATATAATAAATCTGAATCTAAAAATATATAATTTATAAATCAAAAGTCGATTTAATAATTAACTTTAAGTACTGAAAAAAGTCAAAAAGTTTGCGATTTACTAAAGTTTGCGGAGGTGTAATTAATATCCCTTTGAGCGAGCTCGATTTTTGATGTTAATTTAAATATTTGAACTGTTTATTATAAGCCTAGATTGAATATGTAACACAATATATGTACATATGTGTGTAAGAACATAATACACATTATGAAAAACGGAGATCGCTTACACCCAGTTTTACTCAAGAGCGTGTCGTAAGATCGCGATCGTAATAGTGACATTTTCAGCGTGATATATGTGCATAAATTTGGAGAGGGAAAAATTGTATAAATAATAACCAACGAGTGAGCAGAGGGCGAAATATATATACATAGAGGAGTTACCCTAAGGACGATAGGACACGCGAAATTACACGGGTCGGGATTTTTGCACGCAACAGTTCGGTGTCACGCTCGTAGTACCCGCATTATGTACGAATAAAATATTTTAGAAGCCGACACCGACGACACATGAGGTGCGGGGAGGGGTAAGGGTACCCTAAGGTAGGGAAGAAGGCCCCTAGGGTCCCTTACCCCGGGGTTACTCAGGTTCACCACAAGTTTCGCCCCCTCGCGATCTGCTCGGTACCTATGTATTTCGGTGCGTGTGAGCTCTTTCATGACTTATGACCACAAATCGATATTATTCGTACGCGAATCGGTCACAAATGTTGCAAAAATGTACTCGGTAGATTTGTGAATCGTATACAGGAAGAGTTTTTAGGATGTGTGCAGTGAAAAAAATATTGAAAATTCAGCGAGGTTTCGATCTACCGTGCGTTCAATTTTCGTGCACGTTTTAGCTGACGTTTAAAATATGTAGTATAAGAAATTGCGAATTTAAAAAAAAAATAAAATGTCATGTATGAAGCCATTAGATGTTATCTGTATTATGAAATAATTCTTTTTAATTATTGTTAATGTTAGTATAAATAAAATAGTCGGCCACGAATTGAATTCCTTCGCTATGATTTAACCGAAATCCTATGTAGGTATTTGCAAAAAAAATAATAATACTAGAATTGCTATTTTATAAAGATAATTTCTGTATTATAATTGTCTTGATCATTTTCTTTTTGAAAACAAGTATTTCGATTATTACGGTCGGTTGCAACAGTTCATAAAAAATTATAATACATTTTTTCAATGTCCACTTGTAGTTATATTTTCAGTGGTGTAGTGCATATTTTCAGTGGTGTAGTGCATATTTTCAGTGGTGTAGTGGGCCCCCCTCCCCGCGCATTTTTCTTTACTTAATATATATATATATATATATATATATATATATATATATATATATATATATATATATATATATATATATATATATCCTAATATTGGTAGTTTAAATATTTATAAAAAAAATCAAATGCTAATTAACAAATATTCGTGTTAAAATTATTATGTGTTTTATATTTTATATAAACATCCATACTACATCCTCTTCAACATCTTTGATTTTGCAAGCCCGTGTTCGTGTGTCAACAGCAACATTTGCTATAAGCAATGCTAAAATCATATATTGATGTATAGATACATACGTACACATGTCAAGAAACTATAAAAAGTTTACATGTGAATTGTGACTATTTATTTAAGCGGAGTTACCTTATTTTATCTATCCACAAGTGTGTATGGTCAATAGTTTAAAGAATGTTTTTTTTTAGAAGTTTTGGGTGGTTTTAGATAAAAAAAGCCTATGAATTTCATCAAAACGTCTTTTAATTTTTGAATATGCTCAAATGTTAGAACGAGAGTCTGTTCACAATATTTGGTATACAAAATTTTATATGAAATATTAGTCAAAATATTTTTTAATTGTAATCAAAAAACAATTTTCATATCAATCAAAGTGCCAGGGCGGCGACCTGGCACTGCATATTATATTATACTAAGCCATACATATTATACATATTATTGTTAGAAACAATTCAACGATATAATAAATACTAATGCTTTGAAAGAGACAATCTAGGATTTATGGTGGTAAGAACGACTTACTTATGTATGTATATATGTACATATGAATATCCTACTACTGATATATAGTCTTAGTTTACACACAAAATAGTTTTTAAAACCGCAGATTAAAAAAAACTTAATATAATAGATTAAACTACAAAATGCGGTCTTTAAAATTAAAAAAAGGCTTTTTGTAAATTTTTAAAAAGTTTCGTTACAAAGTCGCAGTATCAAAATGTCATGGTAATGAATGATGAGCGCGCTTCTATGTATATTATTTTGTAGCTTTACACTGTGTGTATAGATAAGAGATAAAAATTTATATCTCGTATTACTAATTTGGTATTTTGATTGTTTTTTTTATTCATTTAAAAATGTATAAATAAAATAACCAGTTTACAGCGTCCAGCGTCGGTACGCTTAAAAAGGAAAATTGTACGTTTGAATGTGAAAACAAAGATTGGACCAAAATGTCAATTGATTTAACCGATTAGGAATAAAATATATCTTGCGTGCGGTTGATTTATCGTGTAACATTTTGCAATACAAATATTAATACGTCAAGCGTGTTTCTGTATTAAATTTTTTTTGTTGTTTATTATTTTAATAAGATATATTCAGTGCTTTGTTCGCTTAGTTGTAAGTTAGGTTTTTGCAATGAAAAATGGAACTACGAGTATTTCCGGCCATATTGGTATTGCGTCTTACACGTGATGTAATCTACTGAACTTTTTATCAGTTGTAAACCCTTTAATAGTATTTTTTTATTGACTCGCACTGAAAGCTTTTCTCTCGTCAGTTCATCACACTTGAACCTTTTTTACGGCATATGAAAAAAAGAGAAATCTCACTTCCGGTTTAATGAACTTGAAGAATCTGCTACCAACTTTGCCTAGTATATGTATATCATTATATAATATTTGCCTATTTCGGTGTGTTTGATCGCAAAAAGTATGCTATTTCAAGTCAAATTCTATGAATTTTTTACCGTATCTATTTTTGATAAAAACATACAAACACTACGGTACAATCTTATGATTGTGTCTACAAAGTCAACAACTTCAACCAATCGTTCGTAGAATTTAAAGGTTAAATAACAAAATACTTGAATATAAGGATACAAATTCACCGAAATTCAACATTTTTATCATAATATAATATATGTATGTCTGTACTATGAAATTAGGATGGAGTGCTTTTTTGAATTTTTTTTTTATATAAAAATAATAAGAAATAATAAGATCGTACAAATTATCAATAACCTGAAGAAACGCCCTTCCCAACTAGAAACCACGAGCACGTGCATGCCGTACGATTCAATGTGTTTGCTCCTTAAATCAAAAATGCCACTTTCCCCGAAGAAAGAGATCTTCGATCAATGTCTTTTGCCAGTGATGAGGTATTGATGTGAAACTTTGATATTAAACGCCAGGAATCGATAAACTCAAATAAGTATGGATCGCTGTATGATCGGTATAACGAAGAGAGATTCTTCTTCTTCTTTTTATTCCTCTCCTCGTAGGAGGTTGGATATCACGATATATATCTACTCTCTATCCATGGTTGCCCTGAAAAGTGTTGTGGAGTCACATTGGTAACATCCATGGAGATTGCCCATCCATGAGATGCGAAAGATAGGAAGCGGAATACGTGGGTGAGAAGTTTGATAAAGGTAGTGGATATAGTTACGTAGCTGGAAGAATGGACGAAAGGTGAAAATAATATTATATGTGCTCGAATAGTACCGGAGAGAATGTAAAACAGTGAAAGGAAGGCCGCAAGGAAGATGCGCAAAACAAAAACGAGTGAAAGTGTGTTGGAGAGGCCTTATTTTTTTAGCAGTGGATGGTGAAATGGCTGTAAATGATAATGATATATGTACAGTAGGTTCAATAGGGAATATTATAAATTGGGACAATCATGATGTGGCACCTTTCCATCGTCCTAATTTAGTTGCATGCATTGTTTCAGCATTGTAACGCTTCGTGACACTAACGACACCATCAATTCACTACCGTCCGTAAAGAAGTTTTACGCCAAAAACCTTTCAAGCCACTCTAATAGAAATCCAGCATCTTTTGACGGTCAAATATAGGCAATGTCATTTTATAACACCGTCATTATCGAAACATATGTGTACTTAAAATTGGCGTAAGTCCACTCGCAAAGCATTGAATATAATGTTTTGTATTTTACAATATTTGAAAATACTGGTGGCCTGTAATACGTTTATTCTGCTTTTCCGAGATTATGGACTTATCGAATTAAAATAAATGATAACAATTTGTGAATTAAGTCAAACAGAAATAGTGTTTTTGGAACTGAAAATTTGACTTCCGCCACTTTCAAATATAACGGCTCATATAATAGCATATTACCAGCAGAATAGACTATTGGTTAACATACCTACATATATGTATAATGCTTTCAACAGAGTGATCACGGGTTCAAATCCCACTGGCTTCTGCTGGCCAGACCTTGGCTTTGTGACTTCAGGTCGATCGTTTCCTATTAGAGTTTGCCGATTTATCTGAGTGTCATTTAAATGGTTCCAAAAAATTGGCAACCTAGCCCATTTACTCGCAAAATCTCGAGTTTTCAGCAACCTCGAATTTCACTGAATTGTATAAAATGCTCTAAATTTAAAAATTTGACCATATATGTATGTCTCTGTGGATATTAATTGAAATGTATTTATGTACTTTGTATATACTGTAGCATATGCTAAAAGGAGCCGCCGTTGTAATTGATTTTCGAGGATTATCTCCAGGTTTAAAAGTGCAATCGGCATTATCAGGCAGCTTAAGTGGTTTCGACGGCAACAAAGGAGACCCTCGGATTAGGCCGAGTAGCATCCCCGCTAGAGTTCTCAGAACCGATAGCGCGAGACCGTGGGACTTCATGCCTTGGACCGTGGGACTGCATATCCGGGTACGTGCCTAAACAATAGGGAAGTAACTGGACATCGAAGATGCAGTGAGCGACCTGCCCTTTATAAGCAGGTACTTAGGCCATATGAAGACATTCTGGACGGAGCACTAGCTGTGCGTGTATCTCCTTAATCACCAATAAATGCTGTGAAGCGACTTTGGCCTTTCATTTGGATCCTCCACCCACCCCTACGCAACAATACTAATAATATGTGTATGAAATGTACAGTGTTTCTGGCCAGGAAGGCGCATTGAGCTTACATGTTAGGCCTTCCTAGTATAAATTAAAAAAAAGATAAAAACAATGAACACAACTCAACATTTGATATAGTACATACAACTTAACCACACAACGAGACCAAACCAGAAAAATCCAGAAACGAGACCGACCAACTTTTACATACACACACACACACACACATACCAAATTACATTTCGAATTATCGAGGGTCGGTTCTCAGCGGTGAGACGAGATTTATTACCTGAAATGTGGCCCAATGAACCCCGCGATAGCAGACAATACCCTACCCCCAAATTTCGTCCCGCCATTATTGTTCGGGGTGAGTACGGCCAGACACTCCTCACACAAACACATACATATGTACGTACATCACGGAAAAAAAGGGGCCAGAGACTTTCAACTCTTCGGCTTCACTCTACGTGTCAATTCAACACGTGTGTCGTATTTTTAGATGGTAAGTGAATTAATTTCAGTGGGCGTGCCCCGCTTTGTTTTAATTGAGTGTGACATGACGTGTCACAGGAACGTTATATGTCCATATGTAGCTCGCCAGTGTGTTTGCATTGAACTCAGTTGTTGCGATATCCTCTGTGTGTGTGTTTATTTATTTTTTAATTTGTAGTTGGTTTAATGTTCCAGCATAACCCAACCCAACTCTGTCTGGGTTATGTCAGACGATGAGCGATAAAGGAAATGTTACATTTGCGACTGGTTCTGTTTTTTGAATGTTGGGTGTGTCTTGATGTCTGTATGGTGTGTGAATTATTTCACTTTTCTAGAATAGTGTCGAAATATTTATTCGTGTCATTGGAGATGAGTGGGTCATTAAAATGTATGAAATGGTATTCGAATTGTATCTCTCGGTTGGAATGGTTTTATGGAAAAAAGTGTCACTACCAATTAGAGTCGAATACAATAGCATTACTTTGGAATTTAAAATGAAATATGTATTGAAATTTTCTCCCGAGAATCTTATGTAAAGATCAAACAATTCTATTCATTTCACTTTCATTTGAGGCGAAAGCACACTGAAGGGAACGGTGCGGCACGTCTTCTACGTATTATTTCTTCAAATATGAGAATCACCGTTATCGATCACTGTCAAGCTTATAGAGATAATTAATTTGGACTTATAAAGAAATATAAAATTACTAAATTTATTTATTTACATATTAGCCACAGTGATATTACAGAATATTCTAACGCGTCACTGTGACCAGACATATAAGCATAATATAAACACTGTATATGATAATACATTATAGTTGAAGATAATACATTTTTGAAATCATATTCTAACAATGGTGACATAGTGGGTAGGATGGTTTTTTCCAATTTGATAGAGGAATCAGATAAATTGGAAAACTCTGGTTGGGAAGGATCGACTTGGAGTCACAAATATCCAAGTCTGACCAGCAGCACTAAAGATTATACTCAAAATAAATTCTTTTCAATCGCGGTCAGCTCACGGGATCGAAGTCGGTGAACTCTCGGTCCTTAGTATAATCGCAACCACCGAGCCACGCTGCTGGCTAATGTCAATACAACGATAAAATATCACCGAAAAAAATACAGGGGGTGATTTTTAGGACGGCATGCTTCAGGAATGGTTATACATGCTTGCGCCTAAAAAAGCGCCTAAAAAAAACGCGTGTTGCGTGCCTCTCAGTGTGTTTTCGCCCTTAGAATACAAGAGAAAATATTTTTAAAAAATACGCTTCCAAGGTAATTTCTGAACGTTGTAAACTGTGAACAAGTCATTCAAGCTGTCGTTTTAGTTATGACATTTTAAAAATACTAACTATTAAAACAAACTTAATACCGGGCTGGTACGATACGAGTGCACTCAGACGGTGTCTGCTAATTTGGTCATTCGGACCTTACTCGGTCGTTGCCACGTTACGAGTAACGTCCGAGCGACTCGATAGTATATCATAATGAAAGCGTCGTGCGATTATTATTAGTTTTATTTTGATGCATTATTTTATTTTATTACATTATCTTATTTTGAAGCACTGATTTTATGAATAGTTTTAATTGCTATATGACTATATGAGAGCAAAGGAAAAACACCCACTTATTGGTGTGGGCGGTTTCCTATTTCTAATAAGCTGCTACTGGGATAGTGACAAAGAACTGTTGCCTCTTTAAATCTATATAATATAAAACAAATTTTGATAATTGCAATTTATAAGAAATAAGAAATCATAAGTTGGAAATTTGTATGCTTAAAGACAGATTTTTTCATATTTTTATTTTTATTATTTGATAGGTAGTATCCGACCCACTTTTTTGAATAAATTTTTTACAATGTATTATGAAAATGTCTAATTTTAAGCCCCGTCCATTTGAATAATGACAATGCGGTCAATATTTGCCTCTAAACATACAAATTTTAGCACGTGAAATTAAATATTTATAAGAAGCAAATTTATCTAATATGCCATTTTTAGAAACAAGTAACGATATTTTCCATTCATAGATCTGAAAACTGTTTGCATTTCATTAAAACGGCTTTACGTCACGTAAGTGCAAAAAAAGTCCCCGAATACTTCAGAGAATTCCGGGTACATTCAATATTTAAACTATTAAAATATTCATATTGTTCAAATATTTATATATACGGAACAGTTTCGACATCCTATTCAATATTTCATCCGATTCCGTTTGATTCGTAAACAAACTTTTATTTATCATCGAAATATTATACTAGATCCGTATGTATCATACTGTTCAATGTGACAAAACACAATAAACAAAATAAAACAGATAAGAATCTAGTTTGAAAAACGTAAAGGAGGTTTGTAATAAAATGCGATTCAATTTTGAGCAAAATTTTATACAAAGAAAACACGTATATTATACATCCGATAAGAATTCTCACATATATTTTATAAATAATAAATCTAATTAAAAGTTTACACGTTTATAATGCCTCATTACAAAGTCAAAGAACGAATTCGATTTTATGGAAGTGTCACATTTCACATCATCGACACATTGACTCGTAAAATTTATTTATTGATATTGCACGCACTTGTGATAAATTAAACCGGAATTATGCAAAGGTTATGTAAAATATATTAAAGGACAATTTTCAAGTTCAAACTTTATTCAAAGCGGCGATTTTATGAATGAGAATACATATTTATTTTTTTGCCGACCCATTCCTCAGAATGTCGAAAATATTCGGTGCGATAAATTCGATCTAATGTTGTTGGGTTATTTTTTCGTTCGGTAGGAATATTATAAATTCGCATAAATTTGTGTCACGTCGACTTTTTATATATGGCGTGAGAAAGTATTTATTTATATAGGTAGTGGGCGCAAAAATATTTTATTTTCGGTGTTGGTTGAGAGCGCCTGGTCCAGACAGCATGGCAAGACACAAAGGAGTCTCATCTACGCATCAAACGAAATTGCAATCTATGGAAGCCGAGTACTTCCGCTCCAGACTGGTCTGCTTTATTATTGTTCAATCTAAAAATGGAACAACAACGCGTATATGTATGTATACACACACTAGTCGCACATTGGCGAGCTGAATATATGTACGAGATTAGGATGTGAAAAATAAAATTTTATTAGGACAAATGTGTTTTTGATAAAATTTTATGGTTTTGGGATATGTGAAATGAAATTCTAGGTGGGACAGAACCGCAGAATATATGATGATTAACAAAATATAATCAAATTTAAACTCATTCACCATCCACTGCTGGATGAAGGCCTCTCCAACAGGCTTGCATTCATCTCTGTTTTGCGCAACTCTCATCCATCTCACTTCACACTTTGTCTTTGAATTGATAGTTTTTTGGCGATTTACATATATTGACTAATATATGTGGAAAAATATTTTCCTGCGGCACTTCTTTTACTTATTTTACATAATACAAAAAATGAACTTGAATGTTAACATTTGAAATTTTTCTAAAATAAATTCGACGTATATAATATTAATATTGTTGTTTCTTTATAACCACTCCATATTATTATAAACTAGTTGTTTTACCCGGCTTCGCTCAGTATTTGTAATATAAACAACCTAAGCATGGCGAATCAAATAATAAATATTCATTTGTTTTTTTTATTTAATTTATTTGAATCGAAAAAAAATAATATTCAAACAATCGAATCGTCGTCATAGATACTTTCACTTGTTTTCGACGTTCCCAACCAAAAATACTTACATACATATGTACATATATACATATATACAAAGTCTCTTTCGAAATAAATTATATCTACATATATTAGATTATAATAATACGAAAAAAACACATGTTGTATGTACATATGTATATGAAAAAAATACAAAAATTAAATTTTATATAAATATCCTTATTTTGTTTAATGTCGAAACAATTAGATTAGTTACAAAGACACAGACATAAACAGATTTAAAAAAATCATTATAAGATATAATATAAAAAATTCAACGAAAATATTTTGTGTGTGGGGTGTGAAAATAAGTAAATTCAGCGTTCCGGCACTTTTTTTTTAGCACTACATCCCTGGCTATGTGCAATTTGTGTAAGAGTCACATTTCTTTAGAATGGAATTAAGTTTCCTACTAAAAAAAAATTGTTATACTGTTTTTTTTTTGATTACCCCCCATGAAAAATTCCTGGATTCGTCTCTGCTATTACGTATTCCATAGTAATAATTTTATGAAAATAATTTAAATTTAATCGTTAATATGTGTGAGTAGTTAGTTACAAACTAGAGTTCTTAAATATTTAAGAAAGAAGACCATACATATATGTATGTATGTAGGAATACTTTCAGTATTAGGAAGTGAGGGGTCTAGTTGTGGCCGGATTTAGATGAAATGAGGCCCTAGGCTATTTTGTGATATATGTGAGACCCCCCAAACTCAAAACGAGACATGTCCTTGAAGATATTATGTTGAATAATTTGAAGAAAATTATTTAAAAGGTCATTTGTTATAAATGTAAATCTTGAATGAAATTGGAAAATCTTGTAAAGAAAGATATATGACATTTAAAAATTCAAAAGGTGTGCTGTGCTACTCATTTACATTTGAACATGGTATAGGTACCCACATTATTGATTTGAAGCTTTGCTTTACCATCGAATAAGATTTTCAGTGGATTTTCGTTACATTTTAAAGACCTGAGCAATATATGTATGATAAATTTTTGATAGAAGGAACATTAGCTAATATCGATTTAATATACATAGGTCTGTCTCACTTACTGGTCTTCTAATCGATCGTCTTACTTCGTATCATGTACAATGTATAGGTAAAATATTTATTTAATGAAAAAAATCAACTTTTTTATAGAAATATAATCAAACTTCAACTTACATATGTACATACAATATTACATGTCGTAAATCATCTTTGTCCAATATGGGAGCGAGTATTAGCTTCGTTGTATCGAGATAAAAAGTATTTTATACTATATAATCCGATGTTCTGTGGATGTGTAGCGTCTATTCTGGGTCTCCACTTCTGGGTACCTACTCGGGTCAGGACAGAAGTGGTTAGACGGAACTAATAACGGGCCAACTGTTGCCCGGAACTACCTACACACCAGAAGGACGAGATGGGGTGGGTGTGAGGATGAGGATGGTGATGGCACTTGGGCCAACCCTCACTCTCTCGCCCCTTTTCGGATCAGATAAGTCTCCCCCTTTTAGGTATTCAAACAATGCCGGTGACAGAGATGTCACTTGAGATTCCGATCTGATTCCATTTAGGACGTTGACAAAACGGTTCGTCAAACTACTCGAGAGTCTCGTTTCAGCCGGGAAAACTACCCAAATGGCACCCAGAAATTTGAGAGATCGCTCCGGAGATGGGGGAGTAAGCGCACAAATAAACACACAGGAAGCACTTCGCGAATACTACGTATTATATACTTGTCTGGTATACGGAATGATAGATTCAAGGAAGAAAGTAGATGAATTTGAAAAATGTTGGACTGGCATTGATAAAAAAATCATCGAAAAAAACTGTAAGCCTTCATTTTTTGTAGGTATAATCTATGATGGAACAATTTGTTGTAACAGAATGTTCATTTTTTATCGAAGTATATTTAGAAAAAAAATATAATCCATTTAGAAATCAAATAAACGGCATTAAATTTCAGCTTCATATAACCATAAATGACATATACATACATACATATATAGCTATGTATATTGTTGAAACTTTATAAAAAATAGCAATTATATTTAAAATAATTATTATTCATTATTAAATTATGCTGTATTACATTAAAAACACAATATAGCAATTATTAAAAATGATGAAAAAAAATAAATAAAAAGGTTCGAGGTTAAAATAAATTTCTACGAATTAAATTGCTTTGGCAAAAATCTTAATTAAATTCTATTTAATGGCGAAAATATATAATCAAATTGCATGACTAATTATAATAATTGAAATTGAAGGATCTAATTATGAAAGTTCAAATATTCAATATAATTAAAACACTTTAATACAAAAGTGTTTAAAAAAATACTCTCTAAAAATTTAAATGAAATCCTACATATGTACATTTTTAGAGACGAAAATATCATAAATGATAAAATGTAAAATTTAATTACATACGATTCATATTAAATCAGTAATTAAAAACGACAAACCGACGCACACTTTCATACATCAAGTAACGTCATGCATAATTAAAACGCCATGTTACGTAAACCGTCAGCAATATATGTTATATACACATATATATCTCAATTAAATAATATTTACATATACATATACCTACCTAAGAATACATATATATATATATATATATATATATATATATATATATATATATATATATATATATATATATATATATATATATATATATATAGATATATATATATATATATATATATATATATATATATATATATATATATATATATATATATATATATATATATATATATATATATATATATATATATTTCATAGATGGTATGAAAATGGTTCTCAAAAGATAAAATGCTCACAGATAATGAATCTAACAAATTTGTTTCAACATATTTGTTACCAGTGTATGTACCTATGTACATAATAGCGTAGCCAACATTTAAATTCATCGTTTTACACGTTTAGCACCAATTAATAGTCTGGGAAATTCGCATATCTTACGGGGAAGTGAAAGTGCTCCGTGTGCCATGCAGACAGTCAATAGCCTGATTATCATCGGCCTTTCTTTGTCTCTCGATTGAACAACATCAACAACAACAACATCCACGAATAGCAACAAACAGCGTCGCCAATAAGCCTCGATGCAATCCACCGGTCGAAATGGCAATGATAGAATGTGTTGTAGAAACAGCTGGGAAAGTTTGAATAACGGCACTCATGGGAGACCAAGCAGCCGACACAAGGAGCCACGAGAACAACAAGAACAAAACGGTATAAATCATGAAACGGGGCGTTTCCGACAAAACGTATCGAAGAGGAACGAGCTCTGGACATGCACACAGAGTCGTGCAAAAATAAATTGCATACCTCGCTAGACGTAAGTGCCTTTTTTCACGGAAGACACAACATTTGGCGGAAGTCACCGGACATGCTGGAAAAGTAATTCGATAAACCACTTAGTGTGTAAAGGTCTTAAACAGATAATATATCAGTGTCACAGAATGGAAATCCCCTTATGTGTAAATTTAGGTACTGAATGCTCACGTTGTTTGACCTGAATTTCATTTGCAAAAATAGCAAAGAAAACTTGTCAGGTGTTTTAGAACTACCATAATGGTTTAGGCCTAAATGAAAATGATTGAATATACATACATATAATACTTAGATATAAATATGTGATATTTCCTATGAAAAGAAAGCTTGTGATGGAAACGGTGCTACCCGGCTTCGCTCGGTTCCACTTTTGACCATCTCTTTAGATCATATAATAAAATACGAATATAATAATTAGAGGTAGGATAGTCACAGTGCTATCCATTGTTCGGCAAACCTTTAACAATGCATTTACAACCTTTGAACAATACACGGCCCCCTCAGGCTCCGGTGACTAATAATAATAGTAACTTGAAATGGAAATGCAGTCTAGTAAATAGTAAGAATACCGTCGAACCACGAAAAAATCTTTATTTATTTTTTTATTAAATTTATTTGAATCGAAAAAAAATTATATTATTTAACGCCCGACCAATCACAAACGTCTTTACCAATCCAGCCAATCAGAAACGACTTTGACAACAGCCAATCAGAAACGAATTATAGACGCCGTTTCGGTTTTATATGTGAGATATTATTGCACCTAACTATTTATTATTTTTTATTTTTTATTATATGTTTTTTTTACGATTGTGTATAAATGTTTTTTTGTTTGTGTATATGTATATATTTTTATTTTTCTCATCTCTCTGTATTTTTTTTCAACCATTGTGGTGCATTAAGGATTCCTGTAATGCCACAATTGTCCAAACCTAAATAAATAAATTATATACATATTATTAAGTTAATCAGGTTATTCATAATTTCTGGAAAATAAAGAAAAAGCTTTTCTGAGAAATAAAAAGTGATGGAAAAACGATATAAATAACATGACCAAAATGAAGACGGAAATACTCAAAGCTTCTCGGAAATGTATTAAAAATATTAAAATATTTTTAACTAATTTTTTTTATGTATAGAATAGGTTAATAGAAAAAGACTAATTCCTTATTACACACATTTATTTGTGTTCCTTGGAATTTTATATTAATTTAACCGATATAAAATAATCAATAAAACGTATATAAATGTATGTATGTATATTTTATATTAGGGTATATTGATAATAGACCCCAATATAAACTGATACTGGCGTTTGAGGTACGCGCGACAAAGTTTCAGATTCTTTTTCTTACTTTAGCAATATGAAGAAACATCCCATGTGAAGTTTTTTGAAAGTAAAATTATCTCATTTATATGAATTAAGTAAATTAAATAAACTACTAAAGTGATGCCTTCATAAAAAATAATCTTCGAAAATCGGTAAAATTTATGGCAGTATATAAACAATGGCAATTTTCCGTGATACAGAACGTCTTTTTCAAAATAAGCTGTTTCCAAGTTTCAAAATTCGCTCTTTTTGATGTACCTATTGTTCAATAGTTGATGCATATTGTTCAATGAAAATACATCTGAAAAAAAAATCAGTTCATAAAAGTCGCACACGATGAATTTATTTCAAACTTTAAGACTTATTAAGTCGTAAGATTAATTGGATGATTGTCGCATCAAAAGCCGGAGCCTTCGAAGAGGTATATCCTTCCATTGAAGTAGGATATACGCAAGGATTTTACGCACACAATCGTCGATATTATTGCACAATCCGGCAAAGTTTATCATTGTGCCGGTCCTTCGGGAGGAGGGAAAAGCCACCGTCTCAAGGACGAGAAACGTTCCCCTCAATTTTGAGACCCCAGAAAGTTTTTAGGGTCTCGCAGAGAACCCCAGTATTCCGCGCGGTTAAGAAGGGACATTACTTCAATAAGCGTATAAGCTCAACGCTTTTATAGATACTATAAACTTAACTTATATCATATCGCGTGAATGTATGTATAGTGGAATTTAAATCGGATGATCCTTTTAATTATTTAGTAGGTATTTAATTAAACTATCTTCGTTATACATACATACATACATACGTGCCGTCTGTCACGACTGCAGGCTTTCACCTTGAGGATAAAAAAAGGATAATGCAAAACCTGTCATCGTTCTGCATATCACGTAGAAATTAAAGTCGTTGTTTAACACACTGGTTAAACAAGTTTCTGAGAAATTCATTCAATGAAACATTTTTTTTCATTTTGGGAGCGGCGTTGTCACAATTGGAAAAATTGTCCGTCTGTGACCTCTGAAGGAGCTTGCTATTATAATAAGTCGATATGAAAATTAAATAAAAGTTTGAAAATTTTACAATGGGGAAATTGTTAATGCAGCTCTTCTTTAAGATGAATATCTTAAATTCGAAATATGTATGTGTATTTTATTTATCTCGTATAAGATGATTGAAATGGTTTCGCGTTTGAATGGTTTGTGTTTAACATTTCTTTATACACAATTTTTATTTTATGTCCGGCTCTTTTTATTGGAAAATAAGTTTAAATTGAATTTAAAAGATTTATAATAAAAAAATTTAACCGTGTAATATTGATGAGATTTATTTGATTGCGAAAATAAAGTATTAAATTGTGTTTATTCTGCATATATAAATGAACACATGTATAGGTACTTAATGAAATAAAATAAAAATCATTTTTTATGAACTCGAATTGTATTAGTCTATTTTATAATAAAAAGTGTTTATAAACATTAAAATTATATTTAATTTAATTATTATATATTAAAAATGTAATTATCAATGTATAAGTTGAACGTTTATTTCAAACTATAAATGAAATTGAAAAAAAAACTGTATTTTTCTTATATGTTTGTATGTACATATAAATCCACCACTTTGCACATATAAATAATATAAATAATTTGTTCCAAAATAATTTGACGGATACATAGTTACGAAATTAAATGCTAACATATGAGCCGTTATATTTGAAAGTGGCATGAGTCCACTTTTCTTCATTTCGAGAAATATTTCGCAAAACATTAATTAAAATGTTTTGCGTTTAACAATATTTAAAAATACTAGTGGCATGTAATACATTTATTCTGCTTTTCCGAGATTCTGGACATATCGAATTAAAATAAGTGATAACAATTTGTGAATTAAGTCAAACATAAATAATGTTTTTGGAACTGAACATTGGAATTCCGCCACTTTCAAATATAACGGCTTATATATATGTATATGTATGTATACATAAGCTGAACTAATTCTGAAGGAAGAAAAAATTAAATACATTAAAACCATTCCAAGATTAATTATATAAATTGCTTACTGCATATATAGAATAAATATGTGCAGTAAAATGTTAAATGACTCCCTGATTGTCATATTACTTGTAAAATTTAGCCAAAAAGTGATATATGTATTTATTATGAATTTATATATGTATCTGTAATTATATGGTATATAAATAAATACTTAATGTAAATACATATATGTATGTACATATAAATCTTTTCATATAAATTGACTCGTGGCAGCAGAGTATGAGTGAAGGAGCTTTCGTCTCGGTAAGCGAAATATATATAGTACATATTCCCAGAATCCCGTAGGTCGACGGCAGCGAACGTAATAATATTTTAAAAGGCGTTAAGTGTTGCGCAAGCGGGAGGTTATCGCTCCAGACTTTCGCCCCCTATATAGGGTTCGTCTGCCAGGTGGTCCAGGTTGTTGCTCTGAGCAAAAAACCTCGTCTGGGCCGAGCTGAGCAGCCAAAGGGCGCGTCTTGAAGTGTGCGCGGAGGGAGGGTTTGGATGATGGCCTGACAGACAGACGGCGAAAGGTCGACGAAAGAACCCCACAAAAGTCAGGGGGTTGGAGGGCTCGAGGGTTCGGAGGACGGGAGGGGTCGTGGCCTAGTCGAGAGTCAACATGCTCGAAAATCGGCTCAGACGGCCCAGTTTTGTGTGCTGGGTAAACACAAATGGCGAGCCCTTAAGTCGCAGACGATTCGACGAAATTAAATAAAGGGCGGGAGCGTTTAGGCGTGATTCGTCGATGTTCGTTCGTCTGCCCTTGAACGATTTTTATTTCTGTTTGATTTCATTTGTATATGTTACTAGTGGTTTTACCCGGCTTCGCTCGGTATTTGTAATATAAACCGCTTAAACATGACTGATTTATTTGAATGATTTTATTTTATATAAATTTATTTGAATACTCGTTTGTTTTTTTTATTAAATTGACTGTCACGAACAAACAAACATAAGTCTTTAATAAAAAATTATATATACACCCCCCGGGGTCTGCGCCCCCTAGGGCTCCACCCTCGGCGTCTGCACCCCCTAGGGGGTGAAGCCCTAGGGCTTCGCCCTTGGCGCCTACACCCCCGGGAACTTCGAATCCTTTGAATGGGAAAAATGCGAATTATTTGTTCGATGACTTTGACGAAAAATACGTAAATACATACATACGAACAAACTTTAGTGTTTAATATGTAAGATTGTAATATTATGTTTCAATATTGTATGATGTATGTTTTTGTTTATGTTTTTACTTATGTTTATATATACGCAGTGGTATAGTGCTAAATTAAAAAGAACCAGGTCAGTGTTTATTTTATTTTTTACCCTATTTTTTCGTTACTTAAAAAAGGTGTATCTTAATATTGGCAGTTCAAATATTTATAAAAAAAAATTCAAATGCTAATTAACAAATATTCTTGTTGAAATTATGTTTTTTTAAACTTTCTTCTATAAAAACTTTCTTCCATACATCCTCTGCAACATCTTTGATTTTTCAACAATTATAATGATTTGATTGTAAACACTCGTCCATCTAACCCCACAACTCAATTGTGTTTATCCTTGCACCCTATCAAACTCTCCAGGCTATCAATCGAGCACTTTTTTTTATCATGGTCAATATTCAACCATGAAAACACTCAAATTGAATCGATCCGAATCTCCTTTTTTATTTATTCTGACTTATTCATCATCATCATCATCTACAGCTGCTCACTATCCACTGCTGAATGAAGCCCTGCCCAACACGCTTCCACTTGTCTCTGCTTTGCACGACTCTAATCCATCTCACCCCAAAAATTTTCCTAATTTCGTCTACCCATCTTACCTGCAGTCTTTCTTTTGCCCTTTTACATTCTCTCGGGTTCCTTTCTAGTACTTATTTTGTCCACGTTTTGTCCATTCTTCTAGCCACGTGGCCCACCCATTGACATTTCAATCTCTCCACTCTATCCATTATGTCCACTACCCTTGTCATACTTCTCACCCACGTGTTCCACTTCATGTCTTTCCTCTTTATGCCGAGCATACAACGTTCCATACTGCTGAACTATTGAACTTTTTGTAGAATCTTGGCGTTCAATGTCCAAGTTTCACAAACATACGTTATCACTAGCAAAACACAATGATCAAAGATCTTTTTCTTCAGGCAGAGTGTCATTTTTGATTTAAAAACAACATTCATTCGTTCAAATTCACTCCATCTTAATTTTATATATAAAATCAAAGTAAAACCTGTTAACACAAAATAAATAAAAACTTAAAAGATTTAATTAAAAGTGCATAAACGAAACTTGAACAAGTCCTTTCATGGCGTCTGAGCTAAAAGTTTCATCAGTCTTCCTAGACTCTATAATCTGCAAACTTCTGACGTAAAGGTGTATTTAATTAAACTTGAAAGTTTAACTTCTCCATTAATAAAAGAATTCATCAACTTGAATGAATAATAAGTAAATTTAACTCCGACAGCACATTCGCACATCACACGAGCTGCAGTCCATTGCAGTCGCTGCTTTGACCGAGACTTTCAACCGTCGAAAGTAAATTTTAATATAATATATAATATATGTATGTACATCCTTGCCCGCAATATATATGTATGTGTGTAAGTATGAGGCAGGAGATAAGATCGCGAAAGAGCGATTATTTACCGTCATCCGGACCACCGTGCAGCGTCTCGGAGGATAATAATGGCCGGTCAAAATTGATATTTTTGCACGAGACACGACAGTGGCGATAGCGATCGATCCATTCGTCGGTTTTGCTGCAAAAAGTTCAAAAGAATGTCCCACGGTGAAAGAAAGTTCCGGTTCGAATGGGAGTATATCTGGTCCGATCGCCACGACCAGATGACTCTACTATGATACTCGCATAATAGACGATTGATTCGCTGAAAGCGGGTCTCATTCCATACAGTCGAGCGATAGAACCGATTCGAAAATAGGAGGAAAAAATATATGAAATTCATAAATCTTAATGTCTATATTAGGCAGTGTAGATTTATTGTGGTGATTGTGTAGAAAATGGCTTTATCGTGTTGCTAAGTGCATTTTTTTAGCGTGAAGGCTTTTCCTATTCCAATATGTGAAGTGGAACGCATATTTTGTTGCATTCAGATTGAAATTTTTGAAATGATATGTTTCTAGTTAATGTATTTCGTGTTTGGAAAAAAAAAGGAACTGAATCGGTTAGTAAAATGATGAGATTAACACTGAACCGGTTGATCTAATAAGTGAAATCGCATCGAACTATTTCATTTACAATAGGAGTTTAACCAATTATACAATCGAATTTGAATGAATAATGTTTTGTTTTAAAGAGTTGTATTTAAAAATACATACAATTTTTTTTTGAATGTCAACACACATGCAATGTATGTACATGCATACATAAATAAATAAATAAGTAAAAGTTCCTTGGAACAAAATTGTAAAACTTTGCACCGAATCGGTTGAAATAATATGTGACAATTCACCGAACCAGTTTTATATTATTAAAATATTTTGTACAAAAATGTGAAAATGTATTCAATATTTGCTTGAAACACCAAGTACACAAGTTTTGAGGTATATGATTTATAATAAAAACAAATATTCTTGAATCGGTTCATGTAATAACATATTACTTGCTTTCTTTGTGTTAATAAATATTAAGAAATATAAAGCATTAATATATGTATGTATGTACATAGAAGATATACGATTTAATATAGGACGAATATTGTGAGATTTATTCAATATTGGAACCGAACCGGTTACTAAAAATCAACTTGAAACCGAACCGGTTAACAAAAAAGCTTGCTCTTAATAAAAAAAATCATAATTTGAAAGAATTTTCTATCAATTCATCACAACAAATCGGTCACGTTTTGTTTAACTTTTCTCGTTTGAAGCTTTACACACAAAGCACGCACTATTTTTCTTAAGTATGAGAATCCTCACACATTACATTTAAATAGAAGGGTCGAAAAAAGACCGGAGGAGGTCGAAAAGGGCATGTATTCAAATGTATACAAAAAGATTCAAAAAATTCAGCCGAACCGGTTCAAATCACAATAACATTTTATTAGGGGGATCTCTTCTTTTAAACTGGCATAATTGATAAAGACCGAAAAACCGTAGCCATACAAAATCCGAGGATGCCACGTCACAGGAGACCCTCGAAAGACTGCTTTATTTTTATTTTTTTGCAATTTCGCATACTTAATGACCAGTTTTTATCAAGGTCAATAACCGCAACAGGGGGATTTTTGTCACGCTCATTGTTCCGCAACGTGCACAATATGTCTGCTTATAAAATACACACACACCGTACATGTGTACATTGTACGTCTGGCTTTTTACCGACCGCGAAATTGTAATAAATAAAAGAGGGTAATGTAATAAATAAAAGAGGGGGTTGAGAGGGGTATATTATTCCTGCGAAACGTGTACCTTACCTTTCTCAATACGTTTCCTTTTATCTGGGCTCACGTGGGACGTCTGGCTGGTCCCTCCTCGGAAAGGGGGATAATGACTATTATAAGACCTATTTTTTCACTCCTTGTCGTTACATAAACGAACCGGGTTTCTGACCTTCGCTAACCTTTCGACTGCCGCCTTAAACAGAATTACGTCTGACGAAAAATCCTCGCAAAGAGGGTGGGGCGTTCTAAGCGTGTGCGTGCGCTTCTAAGGACACTTTGATGGCAATAATAAAGGAGTTGGGGGTCTTGACGAGCCAGACGCAAAGAAACCCCATAAATTTCATCAAAGAAACAAAAGAATATTTAAATGGTACCTGTTGGAGCTGTGTGGGGAGGTATGCTCGTAATATTTACAAAAAATTAAAACATACCTACATATATTATTTACATACATACATTTGAACCCAGACTTGTAGGTATTTAATTAAATTCAAATGAGATTTTGGGCACTTTGACAGTGTGGATCGCCTGTTTTTAAATGCAGACTGCAGAAATGAGATTACAGGTAGTTTTAAAGTGTGAGGAGTTTTGTGGAAATCTTTAGGAATTGATCCAATAAGCAATTGTGTACATTGAGAGTTTAGTTGGATGGGAACGTTTAAAGAAAGATTGTCCAAATACATTATTTTACAGATTCTTTCTATGTACATATATGTACAATGCCGGGTAGTGGACGAGTGGCAAGGTGACCCATAAGATCAAATGAGCTTAACCTAAGAAAGGCTGTGATTACGTATTGTACATTTATAAACAGTATATTCTCGTAAATGACAAAATAAGAAGTATTACAAAAATACCTTCCGGACTTAAATCACTTTCATATGATATAAGATTGAAAAGAATAAATATTTACACTTTGGAGACGAGAAGAATGAGAGGTGATTTTATTGAAATCAATAAAGTTATAATTAACCATCAAAATTATCCTATGATAAACCTCCTTATGTATAACAATAACACTCATCTGAGATATCATACTCTAAGACTCCAAAAATATATTTACATACTTCTAAATAACACTGTTCGACACAAAAAATGGTTCAGAGACAAGATACGACTTTTCTTTTAGATGCCCAGTAAACACGAATCTGGTAATAAAAAATGTTGATTGGCTTGAGATCAGGATATATATGTGTTTTTTCAATCGCACGATTTTTCCATATCTTGGTGTTGTTCGGTTGATGTCTCAAAATCTGTCAATTTCCTGTTCAAAATGAATATTTTAATCTATAGTAGGATATTTTATTTTTCATTTGTAGTACATTTCAGCTTTCAAATCTCTCTAAGTAGTCGTCCAGTTTAAATCAAAAGTCAAAAGTACGTATTTTCACTTGGATTTTTTTCCCATTGTTAATACTATTTTCTATTGAAACATGTTTATTGGGATAGTGTTCTGGCCACACTATTTTTTGTTTTTGTTTAAAAGGGTTAATTGGAAGTGTGCTGAATTTTAAATTGGTAAAATTGCGAGCTAAAAACTCGTTACTATTATTTACTAGTATTTACACAAATCTGAATTGAATTAATATGGATACTATATTAAATTGTCTGTATATGAGAATTAAATAAAATTCCACTTAAAAAATTCATATTTCGACTATTCTTGTGGATTAATAACAAAAATTCTATTGATAACTGGCTTACCTCGATAAAATAAACAATATTAATTTTGAACAGGAAATTGACAGATTTTGAGACATCGACCGAACAACACCGAGATATAGAAAAATCGCGCGAATTAAAAAACTCATATATCTCCGAATTTCGAGCCAATCAACATTTTTATTACCAGATTCGTGTTCCCTGGGCATATACATATAAAAAAGTCATATCTCGTCTTTGAATCAAAAAGAAAGTCGTCATTTGTCGAACAGTAATTAGAGAATCCTTATTTTTAAATAGAGTGGCTAAAGTTTGGAGTAGCCTATCCAATGAATTACATAGTAACTCTTAGTAACTTATACCTTTTTAAAAATGAATTTGACGATATCCTTAAAATTAATGAGTTTTTGTAGTTCTTCTGTTATCTTTTGTATTTTTTCTTGTTTCTTTTGTTTTCGTCTATTTTGAGTTGTCAATATTTCATTTTGGTTTTCTTTATTTTAAGATTAATACATTAATATCTTTAATATTATATTTTATGATAATAACATTTATTTGAGTTCCAAAAAACGTTTGGAACTTCGTTTGGGTGATCAGCTGGATTAAAATATAAAGCCTTAGTTTGACCCAACTTAACAGGAAAAACATACATACATACATATGTATATATGTACATATGTGCGTGTTAGAGAAAGCAGTAGCTGCGTAGAAAGTATTGCCAGTTCTACAATAATGTTTTTATATGTTTCAAATATACTATGTATCTCGAATCTATATCCGTCAAATAATAAAACATTGAATATGTAATCTGAAGCTTTTAAACGATTTTACTATGTAAATATACATACATACATGATACATATAATATAAAAATATCATATACACCATAAATCACTTTCATTTGATTGCGAGATAGTAAATATAAATCCATTAAACTAAGTCTTAAAACACTATATCAAATTCAATGTACATACATACATATGTATGTATGTAGGTATGTTTATAGATTTTCATATCTCCATATTATCACGACAAAGTACAAAACAAATGGTACGACAAAGATCAATCCGACCATTAAATTATTGTATAATTGCTTGTTCGCTGATTGAAAAAGCTTTTATTTTGTGCTGGCCACCAGTCAGTCCAATGGAACGATAATTTATTCAAAGATAACTAATAATAATGCGACTAAAACGAGAGAAAAAGACATTTTTATGCTCAGGTCTCGTAATAAATTACGGCAACTGCCGCAAACGAGTGATTAACACACTCCGCTATACCAGATAGATACGTTATAATAATATATACACAGGGCTTTCTGTTTTTCAATTCCACTAACTGCTCACGGAGCATCACTTGAATTGATTTCAACGGCACGTGACGACCGTTTTCTTCTTAAATGGATGCCACGAATAATTGAAAGCTCTCTAATCTACAATAAAAGTCCAGACATGAATGAAAATCAATAAAGACAACTCGCATAAATAAGTTGGAGAGGTGAACATATGTACATATGTTGTTCGAAATCTAATTAAATTTAACGTTTCATACAGAGTGGTTTATGTCAACTGACATACTTTAGAACAATCTCCCGTCTCGGTGAAAGGTTTGGAAGGAGGGACTAAATTTCAAAAGAGAAAGGATTTGATATATAATATAAGATTTCAAATATTGTATTAAAAGCGAGGAGAGGATGGAGGGGGTGTCTATATTTCAAATCTGATTAATTTAGCCAATAATTAAGCTGGATTATATACATATGTATATTCAAACAAATACACTGTTGAAACGGGTATAAATATAAATTTTAATCCCTTCGGTTGACCTACGTTTCACCTCCATCTATTTCGCCATCATCGTTTGTTGTTTCTGCATAAAGAAGGATGAGAGGAGGCAGGATAAGGGGGGGGAGGGTGGGGGAGAGTGAAACTTGCGAAAATCCAGGAATTATTTTGGCGTTATTATTTTCGTATCAGATTTTCGAGTTGAGGTCGTTTGCCAAAACTTCGTTGTTTTGTCAGTGTGACCAACCCTGTGCTAAAAGTTTTCGCCCACGACAAAACTCGACAACTACCTCTCTTCTACGTATATCCCACCCTAGCATTCTCCCCGAAAGGACGTATTTATTTAGAGAGTTTCCAGCAAACGAGGAAGATAACAAAAATTTATACGGATTTGGCGAAGTAAAATTTTGCTTTGAATAGTTAGATTGCACAATGCGTAGGAAGAACGCGTTGATTTTCAGATATCAATAATAATAAAGCTTTAAATTCGAGTTAGTAAACATTATTAATGTGAACGCAATGAAATCGATAAATTTTTATAATTAGAAATTTCATCATCATCATAATCTACAGCCTCTCACCATCCACTGCTGGATTAAGGCCTCTCCAAAACGTTTCCACTCGTCTGTGTTTTGCGCAACTCTTATCTATCTCACCCCAGACATTTTCCTAATTTCGTCTACCCATCTTCCCTGCGGTATTATAATAGCCTCAATATCAACATTACATAGTGAATCTGTACTCTCGGTGTGTCTTCTATTTCTTGACTATTTAATGAACCTTTTCCTCAGCCTTTTCATAATTTATCTACTGGAGTCAGCTTCGGCGTTGTGTATTATAATATCCTCTCAGTTGATTATTGTTTAGTCGTGGTTATTGAAGACAAATATGGTCTTTTCGTGGCGTGTTTAGCAAAAACTGACCCTTCTTAATAGCATCTTGTTTGTCTTCAAAAGTCGAAACAGAATTGAGACGGCGAGTCCGTACAAGCGAATGATGCGGCGGACCATAACGTAACAATTCACTACCATTACCATTACCTCAGATAGGGTCGATTACAGTTTCCGAATTTCTCTAATTTGAGTGAACAATATCAATATGGACAACGATTTGAATTTATTTAAATTAATTATGTTGATTACTAGGGGACTAGCCTAGCCCCTCTAGTCCAATGGTACACTTATGTATATGCATATATCATAGTAGGTCGAATCTAACAATTATTGAATTTGGATGAGAATCACGAAATTTTTCCAATTATTATAAAAATTATTATCATAAATGAATTATTTAAATTTTAATTCATTTTTGGCATACATTAAATCTAAAACAATAGGCTTTTGAGCTATTTTTCCTATTATGCTGTAGATTAACATTATAATAATATAATACTATGATTACTAACCAAATTAAATTAAATTGTAAAATAGAAAATGATCAGTAGATCAGTAGCTATTAAAATAGATATAAGATGTATTGTGAACATAATTTTGTAATAATAAAAAGCATTTAAAATTCAAATTCTCCAACAATTAATATTTAAAGTTGTTAAAAATAATAATGACATTATACATTTGTTTATTATATTTGCGACTTAAAAATCTAAACACCATAAATCATAGATAGAGCGTTATGTAAAAGGAAGCAAAATAACTTTTATTTGAATATTTTAATCAATACGTACATACATATAACATTTGACATTTTAACTAAAAGTAGTCAAAGATGCACAGGCAAAAAATTGACATTTCAATCCAAAAAGTAAATATTTATTTAAAGTACGTCTGACATATGCATATGAATATAATAAATTAGTTTGTAATATATTTTTAACTGATTTACACAGTTTTACACGACTTTTTCTATGTAGTCAATACATTTACATAAGAAACAATCGAGAAAATTACCTGAAATGACACAGAGAAAGTCGCCTGTTGGTCACACGGGTTGTTTCCTCTGAAATAATGATACATACGAGACAGAATCGAAGGTGAAAAATGATACGAATAAATGACGTTCATAGTCGAGTGTATTCTTTATTAGTCGAGATTACTGCAATTTACTCCACGGTAAATAGGATTGTGTGTGCCTTTTATATTCGTTTTATGACCTCTAATTGGTGATCATGCTCTCTTCGACCATGTATGTATGTATGTGCAAAGTAGGAGAGAATAACATTAAAAAACAAAAAACGGAAATTTACGAACAGGGGACTGTTTATTACGTACAAAACATCGCGTAGAAGTAGTATATATTTTATATTAAATTGTTATATTAAAAATTAAATTAATTCTTTATTATCTCGCGTGACTTTCGACGTTGCTCTATCGCGGACATATATTTTAATATAATATGATCGTTCTCACGGCGAAAAATTTAATAAATACAAAGTAGTTCTCCGTATTTATTTTCGTGTAAAAGTGCGATAATTTCACAGTGACACGATTTAACACTTAAACGACGGACCATCGAAAGTGTGGTCACTCTTTCTAGCTGTGTGTGTTTTTTTATACTTTACATATTATATATTTTACTTGTAAATTACCCTGTGCGCGAGTAGCTGTCGTATTTTATATTCCAGTGTAGCCAGACTGTCTGTCTGGTCTACTTTGTATGTACATATGTATGTATGTATGTATGTACATAGTTGCGCAGCTTAATTTAAACACACTTCTAAAAATATTGCAAACGGTTATGTATTGTAAGTGTATTTAATGAACGAATATAATTGGAGAATATTCTTGCTTTATGAAATTAATTTTGCTTATGTGCACGGCTATTATTTTTTATTCACAATTTAAATTATATAAATATGTCTTAAATAACATTAAATTTTTAATACGCTTTGATACTTAGAACAAGGCAATCAATATGCTGATTGGTTTAATTTATTTATTTTTAAATTCGAGAAATATTATATAATGACAACTTTAAGGTCAAACTGTGTTTCTTCATATTACTTCGGAGAAAAATCATATTATATATATATATATTTTTTTTAAATATTAATCTTTTAAGTAAATCGATGACATAAAAGTGTTGATGAAATTAAATTACAATTTTACTTAGAATTAACAAAATAAATTAGGTACATAGATACATACATATATACGCAAGAATCTTCATCGGGAAGCTTGTAGACAAAATTTTGTTAAAGCATTACTCGACTCTTTAACTTTGAATTACAAATTACATGTATACTAATTGGACAATATTACCCTTGAAAGTTATTACCCCATCAGTACAAGTTACGAAAGTTATTACTTAATCGGTACAGGCTTTTAGATGGTAGATGGTGGCAAAATCGTCATACACTTTTAAAACAAAAAAAAAAAATCATTAAAAACGCAGAAATATATATACCCTGCTTATGATTTCTTGCAAATACTTGAATTTATTTCATCATTGTCTGGTATATTTACATACTCCGTGAACATTTGAATAGTTTCTGTGGTCATTTATTAGATTTCATACATATTTGTATATAATCAATGCGTATTAACTTATTAAAGTGTCATACTTGTTCTTTTCACCGACATACGTACGCATTGTAAGGATAATCGGATAACGCAATAGTTCGTCTATTCCGCTAACTCTCGAATGCGGAGTAGTTCTACGTCAAAATTTTATCTATCAAAGTTCAACCACCACCCACGAATGCAGAAAGGATGTACAACACGTACACCATTACATTACCGTAGTAACAAAGAGAAGTGGCAACGTATGGGTTATTTCGCGATGAACGAACCGTGCGAATCGTTCGACACACAATAAAAAGAGCCAGCGAACGAGCAGCCTTGCCGTGGAATGAAACTGCATTTTTGATGCAGAAAAAAAACGATTAAAAAAAATAAAACAACAAAGAGGAAAAAGGATTTACCAGTCTAGGCGATGACCCTGGGACAGGAGTCGATGGCCAACGTGCCGTAACACCGACGACCAGGGTTAGCCAACCTCCCATTTGGTAGATTCCCAGACGACGAGATAGTGATCCTTGGATGTGGGGGGGGGGAGGGAGGTGGGGTTTATCTAAACTGCACAAACAAATTGCACAGGGTCCTTGCACATCCTCGCCACAAGGTCGAATACAACATCACCGCTCGTTCTCGGTACAATAACTTATTATATGCATTATTGCACAATCGTAATGTGTTGTTCGACCTTCGATTTTCCGTTTAGATGGACTTTAAATAGTTTGTACCGGACGTGTTTGAACTTTTAAATGCCTATGTAATTACAGTACACTCTCGATTATCCGGGATAATACTGGGGAGGGAGGGCACGGATAATTAAAAAACACGGATAATCCGAATCATCAAATTTTGATTTTGGTTTCGAGTATAATATCATATTAACAACACAAATTTTTGTTTCATAATTTTAATACTCATTATTTATTAAGAAAAACGCTTATAGTTAAGCAGATACATATGTGGCCGTTAGTACCGTTAGTAGTTAGTACTACTGTTGCCAAAACTCTAGTCAACTAGCCAGACGAAGGATTGAACTTGTTTACTAATCCTAATTTTTCATGGAAACACTTGGCTGTTTCCATACACATTTGACCACTAATTGGTATTCCTTCTGCTCATTTTTGATTTAACTATATGAGTATAGTTGCATCCAAATCTTCGTATCTTGACATTTTCATACTTTTTCGTTTCGAAGGACCTGCAGAACTATCACAATCTCTCGCGAACGTCCCTAATTTATTTTTTTGTTTAACTATATTTCGAACAGGTATATGAATCTGAAATATTTTCGAGTTAATAGCAAAGAAAATAATTTCACACACAAATTAATTGATAATAATTAAACATACGTATGTTCGAATAAATGTTCTCTGAATACACGCACTTGTTACTTCTTCGATGATCAAAAGCGACTGAAAGAATTGACGCAATAGTAAAATACATTTAAAATTGAACGAAAAATATTTCTGTGTGACATAATTTGTTTCAAATAACACGCATGTTTACGGTCGCAATCAATCGATGCGTCTCACTATCATATAAGAAAAAAAAATTTAAAAAATTTAATATAAGCTCGGATAATCCCCACCCGGATAATCGAGAGTACAATGTATATAATGAATACGCTAAATCTATTTCGTTTTTATTTTACAAGTATGTATATAGAGTAAACAATAGGTATTCAGATACAATATAATTTGAATTATCTTAATAATCTTTCATGTCAATTGAGTAAAATTAGAGCTTCGAATACATACATACATATACATAACTCCATTATGAGAATTGTTTTAAATTGTCTGGAATGTGTTGCACTTTTAAGTATTTTTTGGAGGTCACATTTGCAATTCTTCAGATATATGCATAATTGTTTGCCTAATAGTAAACGAAAACGAAGCTAATACCTAATAGTAAACGAAAATATGAAATTATATATTTATTTTAAGAGATCAGACTGTCGAGATTTTTCGTATAAGATATCTCCAAAGTTTTAAAGAAAATTATCAGCACTTTTTTCATTTCCTTCTCTTTCTAAATATATATAATATGAATCTAATGAAAAGCATACTTATCTTATCAATGTGAATAATGTATTTTTATATATAAATAGACATGTCATTTGACGGTTGAAATACGAATACAAGTCTTTTTAGTATCAAATCAAATATGATTTGTGCGTATTGCGTATAAAACAAAATCAATCAAAATTTTAAGCGAATTGATTTAAAATGTATTTAACAAGATTTACAACACGTCTAACAAATTTATATGATCATTGACCTCTAGCGTTTTTTCTGAATGTATATTTTCGATACCAGACATCACGTTTCTAGGTTCGAATTCGGTTTTTATATATAAAAAATTCTGTTTTTTACATATTCCACCCTATTCTTTCAATATAGATAATTCACAAGACAAAAAATCATAAGTAATGGCTTATGAATTCCGCTGTCTGGTCGCACTAAAGTGAGGTAAATTAATTATATTACAGATATGCATGTTCAGCTCGTTATGTATGCCAGTAAAGATCGTATATCAGAAGCTATAGAATTTTAATTGAAAATTAAGTTAATGACTGCGCAAATAAGTGCATTAAAAGCTTCGCGCATTAGGTTTAGCACCACATCACGTTTATTACTATCTATGTATGTAAGTAGTTCATTTTTATTGCATTTTTTTATCGTACCGACCCGTGTAGGGAAATTTAATTGGTTAAAAATTTTAGAAGCGGTGAAATTGTGATGGATCTATTTAGTTACTTGTATATATTATACTTAAATATATCGAAGCGTGAATGTTAATGTCATGTCTGTATAAGAATAGCTTTCTGTGAACTTTTTTGTATTACGTTTTTTTTTTAATTATTGAGAACATTTCATAGTCTAATAGTGGGTAATTTAATGTATATTTTTATATATCGAGTCACTAGACGGTAAAGTTCACTTCAAGTGCAGCATCAACCGTTCGGTCTGATTACGTAATATACATATGTAAGACTATACTATGTAGAAAAACAATTACTATATAATACAGCTATATTTAATATAGAAGTTAAATTTATCTGATAATGAGATATATTTAGATAGTATAAATAATAATTTTGATTGGTTTTTAGTGTGAATGTAATACAAAAAAAAAAAGTTAATTGCTGGTTAAGTTTTCTCTGGCGCGTAAGTATCTTTGGAAAACGTACTATTTCATTATAAGCGATCATATTATAAAATTCGTAAAAGCGATATTTTCATCATAAAAACATCATAGAGTAATAACGACAAATCGTTTTCGGAAAATTTCCATCAGACTCGCCACATAAACAATATCGGCGTAACTAATGGACCACCAGAAGACCGCCGGTCAAACATTACGCTTAAGATACGAAATTTTCTCATCACAAGAAAAATTCCAAGTTGTATATATTAAAAAAAAAACGAATTACGTTTATTGTGCGCTCATCAAATCTACGACTAATAATAATACGGTAATAGTTAATTAATGGCCGATGAAATTTCAGAGGAAAAATCCGACCAGTCGACAAATATGATTGAATATGGAAATCGTTCGCATTAAAGTCGTTCGATTTGCATAAAAACGACTAGATTCGTTTTTACATTTATCTATTATGTATCATTTTTACGGAAGTTTCACTGTGTTGTGTTGTTATGTTACGACCGATATTTCAACGGTAGCTTTTGATTGCATCGTTCATCAAACGTATTGATCCAGTTTATACGGATTCGTATACGTTTTTTGAAAGAATTAATCGGAAAGGTAGAAACGAAGGGGGATTATATAAAATGGAAAGAATTCTGATACTGGCGTTTCGTAAGATTTCATTGATTCAATCGCCTTTCAAAAGATCAATCAAATTAAACGATTTGAAAACCTCTTAATACAGGCACTTCGCTTGATTGAATACGGCTACTAAGCTTTCAATAAATAAATACATACATTGTATATATGTATGTAGCTTGTTTAATGGATTTGTACGCCATTTCCTGAATATGCCATGAGAGAACCTGACAACTTTTCCAACTTGAAACTTCACATTTGACACGATGCAACTGACATCTGCAGCAAGTTTCCTGGCGGCTACTTTGGCTGTGAAATTCATAAGATTTTGATAGATTTATATATATACATATACATATATCTAGCCAGCACTTACAATTATTACAAAATGTTCTTCAAAACTGTTGATTGAGGTAGAAGAATATTTCATTGTCAAAAAGCAATCCTTTAAAATTTTAAGGTAGTAAATAATTATTTATATTTAGGTCAAATAATTGATATGTCCGGTGGTAAAGAAGAAAAAATAAAGAGACGTATGAAATTAGGGTGAAGTACATTTGGACGAATGATCCTGATCTTGAAGAAAAATGATCCTGAAGAAAAAGATCTTCGATCAATGTGTTTTGCCAGGGATGACTTATGGATGTGAAACTTGGACATTGATCGTCAAGTTGCTACACAAAGTCCACTCAAAGAAGTATGGAACGTTGTATGTTTGGCATAAAGAGGACAGACAGCAAGTGGAATACGTGGGTGAGAAGTGTGACAAGGGTAGTGGACATAGTGTATAGAGTGAAGAGATTGAAATGGCAACGGGCGGGGCACGTGGCTAGAAGAGTGGGCAGAAAGTGGACAAAAAGAGCGCTGAAATAGAATCCGAGAGATTGCAAAAGAGTGTGAGGAAGACTGCAATGATAATGGGTGTACGAAATTAGAAAAATGTGTAGGGTGTAATGGATGAGTGTTGCGCAAAACGGAGACAAATAGAAGCGTGTTGGAGAGGCATTCATCCAGCAGTGTATTGTAAATAGAAGATTGTTTTGCAAATCTAAATGGTTTTTAATTTGGTGGTGATCAAATTTGGAATAATGGAAATTCGACTTAGACCTTAGAAGGGTTTCCATGCAAAACTTTCTTGAAAAGTTTCACCTGCCCGAGCAACGCTAGGCATTTCGGCTGTTTATATGTACATAAATCGATGAAACGGGAACCCCATATAGAAAAGCCTGTCGTTCCGTGACTGGATTACACAGTAAACTAAAAATGTTTGTCACGATGAAGCAGTTACGTTGGACACCGAGTATGCTACTCGAAGGAGAAGAAGACGCGATCTCAGCTTCCCAGCAGTACAATTACGATTGGAAGCATTTCGAAGACAAAACCAATCAACCGCAAAATTCAAGCACCCAGCAAAGGTTAGTCAGCACATTGAGCGGTGGCCCAATCATCCTCGGCCGAAATACACCGTATTCGGACTGTGTGAACCTAGGGGTCACCCGACTCGTGCGCAGCATCTCAAACAGTGCAGAATGTGCAGACAAAGGGGCCGAAATTGCGCCAGAAAGTGACATTCGGGCAATTGGCGTCTAGCCCGCGAGATCGAGGTGACTCAACCCGATCGACCGACACTCGACCGCGAATTTGCAAACCAAACCAAACCGATTCGCGGAGAAGTCCACCGGCCAACCGGTCAACGGATGGCGTATCAAAACACCCAGAGTTATTCTGCCGAGGCCATAAAAGGACCCTTGATGATCGAGACGACAGATAGATTGGTCGGCGGGGCGGCTGCCATCAATCGGGCCGCTCTTTCCGCGAAAACCGATAAACTCGTTTATTGGGCGGATGCTGTGCGAAATTCCCACGCAGCGGAATAATTTCGGCGGGTAATTAACTGGGATTTTCATCGACGTGGGTCACGTATTCCGCAGTTGTATTGCGAGCATGCGGGAAAATCTTTTTTTACTACATATGTACATACATAGATTGTTTGGGGAAAACGTTTTTGTATAATACATACATGTAAAAGTTCAAATATACAATCGAAAAATTCGTATACATTTATGAAAATGCTATAATCTTTCCCTATATTCTTGAATGCTTGTTATTTGTGTTATTTTAATATTGGGACAAATGTTAATGCTAGTTAACAGGTTCTGAAGAAAATCTAAACGGTTCTGTTTTGATTCATATTTATCTTTTTAGTCTTTAATAATTCTAAAAAATCTGCCACTTACTTGATGTTCGAAGAAAAGATCTTCGATCTTCGATCAATCTTCGATCAATGCGTTTTGCCAGTGATGACATATGGATGTAAAACTTGGATATTGAACACAAAGTCTAATACACTCTAATAAGTATGGAACGCTGTATGCTCGGCATAACGAGGATAGACAGGAAGCGAAATACGTGGGTGAAGTGTGACAAGGGTAGTGGACATATGGATAGAGTGAAGAGATTGAAATGGCAATGGGCGGGCCACGTGGCTAGAAGAGTGGGCGGAAGGTGGACAAAAGGAGTGCTAGAATGGTACCCGAGAGAATGCAAAAGGGTAAAAGGAAGATAGCAGGGAAGAGGGGTAGACGAAATTAGGAAAATGAGTGGGGAGAGAAAACAGAGACGAGTGGAAGCATGTTGGAGAGGCTTTCATCTAACAGTAGATGGTGAGTGGCTGTAGATGATGATAATCATATATAGATTCATAATAACGATGAACTTTTGTGTTTTGGAATATGTCCGTCACGTGAGTATTTATGGTCGCTTTTCATAAAAAAAATGATCGAATATGCAGTAAAAAGTGCATTCGAGGGCATTTTTATTTGGCAATAAGATACTTTTTGTTAGAGCGTTCTGTAAACAATTTTAAAGGCTAATCTTAATCTTCTATTTTTGAATAATAAATTTTCATATTGAATTATGTACATAATGATATTTAAAGTCAAATATAATATAAGAAAAGTTGAGCTTTTTCAAATATCTCATATCAATTTCAGACAATCTCAAACGCAAAATCCCTAACGATTTTGTACTTCATTGTACATATTTGATTTAGCAACTCCGCTTCGATGAATTGTTTATTAACTCGGAATGATTACAAAACATAAAAAAAGTTTTTGTTTTTATTTTTATTACGGATTACACAATTTAAATAAAATAAAGCCCCTTTTAAATTAACTTAAGTCAGATTAATTGGAAAACAGATAAACCTGAACGATTCAAGCAATGAAAATAATAAAAAGCATTTAAAAATATATATCAAGTTAATTAAGTTGAAAATTCAAAATATAAGAGAGTGAATTCTAAAATAATCTATGTATATACATTCATACATATGCATAAGTACATACTGACGATATATGTATGTACATATATAGTTACTTGAATAGATTTTTCCCACCACCAATTTAGGTAATTTAGTATGTCAAAACTTCCTTACCTTTGTACCTAAACACATATATAATTCTTCAAGTATGATGCTACTTCATTTATACACTGCTTCATCTATTTCCACTATTTTTTTCTTCCATTATATTCAAATTAAAACGAGTAGGTATGTATGTATCTTTGTATATGAAACCATCTCATGCAACATTTGGCAAAGAGACAAAAATAAACGATGATCGATGCGCGTGAAGGTCACAAATGTATAATATTTTGATCCTTTTAAAGGTAATGTTGCTATACTTTTATTGTTAGTCTTTTTTCAAGCTTCAGTTACATGCATAAATCATCGAGTACTGCATGTCGAAATAACCCAATCCACGACTCCACATACAAATGGTTACTGTTCCAAGAGCAGACGACGGTGAAAGTGAACCTCGAAGGTCGACCTTTCCAAACAGACCCAAGGGCAAGTGCACCCAGCACCAGGTGAGGGTAGTTGCACATTATAAAGCATTCGTGCACTTTATAATGCATCTAGTGCAGATCTCGGCGCATGCGCAATATCTCGTTCCGGTTCGGTCCCTCAAAAGTCAACGCACGCCACCGTTCGTTGCCATCGTCGAAGCGCATAATAAACACAAAAGCGCAATACCAACTCGGTATCTTTGTTGTCTCGGCAATACCATCAGTCATCGCCAACCATCTGGCAACACGTCTTTCCAACATTAATTCCCAGAAAAAAACCATTTAATTGAACACGCTGCTTGGTCTCCGAATATAATGCTATCCCAGTTCATTAAAATTGATTATATTAATCATATCATTCACTTCAAAATTTATTATATAAATCATATCATGTCACATATGATATCATATCACTTATCATCAGCCATAACTAACTAAGCTTTTCAAGTAAAATTTTGCATAATTGGATCGTGGATTTATCGAAGCTTTAGGTACCAGTATTGAAATTTTTTTTAAGTTCCTAGTTAGAGCTACCAGATACAAAAATGAAAATGGTTAAAGATTTATATAATAGAATTATATTTAATGATACTATTACTATTGCTATAATACTACTAAACAAAAGTTCTTCATTCTTTGACAAATTCTTTGTTCGTACATACATAATTGTGTTGTGTTAGTGTTAAGTGTTAATTCAGCCTTTACTGAATTCAAATTAAGTTTAATCATCTTTTCGACCTATTCAACGAAAAAATAATTTGAAATTATGTTTTGGATTATGACAACTAATACAAAATGAAATTCAGCAGCAATCAAAAAGCATTTCAAAACTATATTTTTATTTATAAATATACCAAATGGCAATATTATTCGATGTTTTTGATGGGTAAAGCTTTGTATAATTGAGACAGACCAAAGTTTTTCTGCGATGATGAGATTCAATTAACCAAATCTAATCACTTATATGTAATAAATGATGTTCCTAGTAAAACTGTATTAATAAAGCAACACCCAAAAATGAATCTTTATAATTGCAGAAGACTATTGCAAAGTTCTATGTAAATATATTTTATTTTGTTATTATAATCAATACATAAAAAAGTGAATAAAGAATAATCATAACAATAACAAGATAATGACCAATGTGACTTAACAAGTTGCCCCAATGCGTGACATCAGTCTTACAAAAAAAAAAACAAGAACAGTTACAAATTAGCAATCATTCATCTCATTCAAATACACCAATGTTGAATCTCATGAAACTGACCAAATATACATATGTTGATGTATGTACATATTTGTTAAAATTAAAACTAGTATAATTGAATGAAATGATTTTTCAAGAATTGGTATTGTAAGCCCCCCCCCCCCCTTTCCCACAGTCGTAAGCAAATTGATTGAGATTGTTTTATTAAAAGCTATATTAAGGAAGGAGGCCTCATTTGGGTTTCAGTACCTGAATGAGCCTCTAGCGATAGATATGACCTCTTCAATTATACACATATGTATTAAAATGTAACGAGCGTCTCCTTTCAAATTTATTAAGATATATTCGAGTTGAATTTTCGTGTTTACTAGATCTTGAAGATAGTAAACATTTCGATTTTGCATACATATAGCCTGCATAAAGTGATAGTAAATTAAGTTGTCTATTTTTAGCACGTGTTTAGACGCGTGAAGATTAAAAATGATTAAGAAAAAGATACATATTTTTTAAGAGAATTTATAAAATACTGCTCTCACATCAAAAGAGGTAGGTCATTGTCGAAAATAAATAGCATAAATCAGAGAAGAGCAAGTAAATTTTCCTCGAAAATGTTTATTTACGTCAACGATACGCGTTCGTAAGTAGGAATATAAAATTTATTGTGATTTTAGAAATGGTGTTGGTATGAAAAAAAAAACTATTTATAGAATATAATGTGTTTAGATTATGGCAATGATCTGCAGAAATTAGATGGGGATACGCAAACGCGGAAAATTAATGGTTTTAATTGAAAAAATTCTTGAAATGCTTTGTCGTATGCGTAAGATTGTGTTTACGCGAATGATGTTTTCTCGTTTTCTTTTGAATTTTTCCTTGTTTACTGTGATTGGTTGTTTTCAATGAATTTGCAAGGAGGTTGACCTCAAAACTATAAAACATACAGATGCAATAAAATATTTTATTTTAAAAAGAATTTTGATGCTTCAAAAGGTATGCGGATTATTAATGGAATTGAGAGTCAAATACTGTAATTTTCCAATATTTAAAACCATCAAAAATATTCTTCAATTTCTTTTTCTTGGTGTACATATACAAAAAGTTCATACTTAGTTTGATGTAATAATACATTTAAGGCTCAAATGTAGTTGTCTTAATTTAATTATATGGACACATTATATTTATTCTACTAAACGGAAGTGTCATGAAAATTTCACTCCTAATTATCCGGCATTAAAAATTCCGCTAATTTTGAAAGGATGAGTGAAGAACGAGAAATATACGATTATGTATGAACCGACAAGCATAAATGTTTTATGTGCATTTTAACGTGACTTTAATCGTACCGATAAATCGACATAATTAATGCTGTTAGTAAAAGTACCAAAAAACAAAATCCGTTTGATTACACGGAGCAATAAAAAATCACGTTTCTTACTTACCGGAGCGAAGCGTAATACATTTATTAAGTTTGACCCATTGATTTCGAATATGACAATGATGTTTGTTGGGTTTTCTTCGTTTATGAGTTAAGAGCGTTTAAAAAATTGCGCAATTTTTTGGCTTTTGTGCAAAATGCTGTGTCAAAAGTAAGTATTGAAAACCATAATCAAATGTTTTTTCTATGAATTATGGTCTTAGTGCTTCAAAATAGTTAGTGCTTCAAAGTCAAAAATATACTTTTTTCTTACACATTTTAAACGCTCATACATATCTCATAAACGAGAAAAAAAATCCAACAAAACTCATTGTTATATTCGAATTCAATGGGTCAAATTTAGTATAGATTGAATAGTCACCGGTCTGTTAATTTACTTTTGTTGCTCAGTGTTATTATACATTTTTAATGACGTTATGCTTTTTGCTAATCGCGCAATAAAATTATTAGATTTTAATAAAATTTTATTACAAATGTAATAAAATTATTAAATTTTATTTCCTAGTCTATTTTACTTGTTGCTTTAATTCTCTGCACTACAATTATTTATAATTTGATTATAAAACACTGTTTCATATATTGAAAGCGGTATCTAAGCATTAAACGAAATAAATAAAATTATTTAATTTATACTACATACATACATGTGTATGTACATTTAAATTAGTACTAGCCGGCATAGCCCAACATATCTATAAACTAGACATTTGACTGGGATCTAAAGTAATTAAAACATATCAAATTTGACGGTTCGATATTGGAAACTGAATTGTATAGCGGACAAACTCACATGCCAGGCGTTTCTGTCATTTTTCATGAGAGCCTTCAAAACTAAGTTTGAGTACTATAGTATACCAAATTAAGTAGCCCTAAATTGAAAACTGCGGATGTACACACATATTGGGGTAACCTGTATATATATTGTGGTATATGTTTATTAAAATAAAAATAAAAATAAAATATGTATATAGCGAACAAACATATGTACATACATACAAACATTATTTTTTACATCTGTAATTCTGCTTTTATATGTAATAGATCTCTTTGTTGTCATCATTGTTTTGTATATTGGCTTTTCATACAATAATTTACAGATCTTTTTCCATCATTTTGACGCCATAGTGAGGGCTAGCTGTTGGTCACAAATTTAACAAAATATAACCGTCTCAAACCACGATATACATATGTAAGTATTATTACGTTGCGATAGATAATGTCGGATTTATAGCGCGCTCATATTACCATTATTAACCTATGCTTCACCTGTATGGAATAACGCCTCGAATACTAACCTTTCCAAGCTCCAAGTAATACAAAATAAATCCCTAAAAATAATTTATAATACACCCATATATACTAACTTGAAAAAAATGCATTCCATAAATAATATTCCGTTTGTTACGGACATTACTAACAAACTAAGCAGTATATTCTATGACAGAATCACTAATAACCATAATAACACACCTGTGAAGAGTCTCGTTGATTATAACAAAATGTCTATACCCTTCAGGTATAAACACAGACTACCTAAACACAATCTGCTTTATGTCATCGACTTTAAAGAGTCTTTAATTAATATTATGTATTAGATGTATTATTAGCATTTATAAGAATTTTATTGTAAATAGGCTTTTGGCCTCATTTTCCTATTATGCTCCGTGCATTAACATGAGAATAATATAATACTATGATTACTAAGGAAATTAAATTAAAATTGTAAAATAGAAAATGATCAGTAGATCAGTATCTATTAAAATAGATATAAGATGTATTGTGAACATAATTTAGTAATAATAAAAAGAATTAAAAAAACAAATAGCAATTTTGAAGACATAAAGAACTTCACATCTCTCGCATACAATATAAATATGCATGTACATATAAAATGAATTTATATATCATACAGAATTTACAATTTGATGATTATAATCGACTTATCACACTAACTGAATGTATAAAATTGTAAAAAAAAAACATGAAAATGTTGCATTAATTGAGGAAATCTAAGTCGCACAAAAATTTAGCGTGATTGTATTTTTTCAAGCATTAATTATGGCAATGATAAAATAATATTATATCGTTGTAAAGGCAATCAAACGGGCTTAATTTTGTTCTTATTTCGTTACATTAACATTTTCAGATTACGAGATAAGATCTTTCAAAAATGAGTGTCGGTTTTTTGCAGACCAAAATTTATTATCCGAACGATCGAAGCTTTCATAACTGACCTAACCACACACACACACACACACACACACAGTCATTTATAACCGTCATTAGCCGTCTAGAAATGCTATTTAAATCATCGTAAATACTGTAGCTTACATTGTAGCGGATGCAACACGCAAAATTTCCAGGCCAACGTCCGCGAGAGCTAGACAGACGTCTGAAAATGCACAAAAACATTCGTACCGAAATAACCCACACGTCTCTGAACGATCGCATCTGTCCGTCTGTTCTGCCACTCCCCTCCTCCTCAAACCATTCATGAATGGTCTTGAGTGGTTACTGCTGTTGTTGTTGTTGCTGATGTATCGCGGTTTTGATCCAAGGTCGTGCAAAAACACCGCGTTTGCCCGCTGAATGAGTCGCTCAGAAACGTTGACCCTCGACCAGAAACGTGCAGAGACCTCCCCATAACCATGTTGTAGGTGAGTATTCCATCTTGAGCCCATGTCGAGATGAAATGTCATCTTCGTCCCATAGTCGTTTTCGTCGGAATTTCCAGCCGCTTTGACGAAAACGACATAATAATAACAACAAGGAAAGTCAATCATTCTATAAGTATTATGAATCATTGCAAATTTTGGGCATTCGTCATGAGTGTGCGAAAAAATTATGTTAAAATAAAAAAAAAGATTCGAAACAACGCCGGAAATGAGAAAATGCCAAACGTAGGCTTTGTTCGTAGTTTCAAGGCCGCGTCTAGTGATTTTAAAATAGCAAACTGCAAAATGCAAACGTTGTTTTTTTTTTGCAATGGTTTATTATTCTGTATTTTTTGATTTATTATGGGTTAGGTAAATTATACAAACAAATTGATTTTAAATTAAGTCTGCGTACTGATTGTACGTTCGTTGACGCATCGTAGCAAAAGTGGAGCGTGCGTAGTGGAGCGACCACGCCTTTAAATAAACTAGGAATTGACAACAAAAGTTTTAAATAAAAAATTGAATCAATATTAAAAATCATCTAAATATATAAAAAAAACAGTTGTTTTTATTTATTTTTATACCCTCGAATATTTCTGTTGAATTTATATCAACTGAAGCATTTTCTCACGATAAGAGTATGTTAATGTAAATTAAACACCTTGTATACATACAAATGTACATATTTCAAAATTTAAATTTTAAAACAAACATTTGTATTAATTTTTATAATACTTAAAATAGAAAATAATTTTACGTTTTATGAAAATTAATTATACTTTTATCAAATTAATTTAGCCATGAAAAGTTAAACATCAATTAAGATTGTAATTGCTAAAAGCTTTAAAGTTATTTTTTTCTCTTCTAAGTCTTTGCAATAAACAAACTTAGCCTATCCTAATTTAACTTAATTTAGTCGCCAAACTGTTTTGATAAACTTTTATATAGTGTAATATATATTTAGTACACGTGTACTAAATAGAAACATTTTTCACAAGGTCATTATAATTTTAATATACATACATGTGTAAACGAAGGCCAAAAAACAAATTCGTAGAAAAATATAAAATATTGAAATTCGTAAGCAGAATTGTTTAATACAAAAATAATAGTTAGAAAGAAATATAAAGGGAAGACCGGGAATAGTTGTGATGTTACAAGCAACTCCGTTGTTATAAAACATTCAATAAATTTTGTTTGAAACCGATAAATTTAATTACGCAACTACATAGCTCCCATGCTCTTCTTGTGAAAACCATTCCCAGCATGTGTGACGACTCTAAACGGGGTAGGTTGTCACACGTGAGATATATTTATAAATGTATTAATTTGAATGGTTACAATCATTTCATCCATTTCATATATTGTTGTACATAGATAGATACATCCCATAGTAGTGTTGCCTTGTTTTTCAAATAATTTATAAGAAGTCATCTGAAATTTGCTACCACTGTTTGGAATCTCTTCTATCCAGTATATATTATCAATAATTTAGAACGCATAATAAAAATAAATTCCATTCCTATTGTAATTCCAGATTTCTTCACAATGATCATTTTGCTTCCTAACAATCCAGAAGGAAAATTTATGATTTATGTTGTTTGTTTAAGCTTTTGAATTATGCGATTGACAATCCTTATTTATTAAATAAGATCTTATTGTCCAGATCCCTGTGTAATTTTTCATTATTTCATATGAAATTCTGGTTTACTAACTATTCCTGTAATTCCTTTACTACCGCGCCCGCAGACCCCGCAATGCGGGGGGGGGGGGGGGCGCCACGAAGCGTGCCTTTTTCACTGATTTTTTAATTTGTTCAGTAATTTTTTTTGAAATAACTATTTTTAAAAAGTTCTCTTATTTTTCAACCTATATGTGTATGTACATACATTGTTATACATATTTTGAATTCATCCTCAGTGTGTAATTGATCTATGCCAATAGGGCTAGAAGACTGTCGTCTTTTTCCATATTTTGGACGTCAGTGCCACTGCAACCTGCTTGCGGAGAATTCTCTTATTCATATATATATATATGAATAAGAGAATATTTTTTCTTTTATTCTTTTCCTTTTTCAATTTGGTTATTTTGTATTTACCTTTTTCATTTGTTTTATATTTGTAAATTTCAATTTCTTCTTATATTCTATTTTATAACCTTTTCCCAATATTTTAATACAATAGTTTAATTATGCAATGTTCTACATATTTTGTCATGCCTTTATTCTTTACTTTTATTTTGTTTTCCTTATATTTAACTTTTTCATTTTTGTAAAAATCTATTATTGGACTCGGATGTTACATATATTATTTATTTACTATTTGTTTTTTTATACATATCTATGTACATCCTGTCTGTTGATTTTTCAATTAATAAAATAAAATAATATATATATATATATATATATATATATATATATATATATATATATATATATATATATATATATATATATATATATATATTTTCAATGTGTAAACAATAAAACAAAATTATATGATTAAAACCAATAAAATTTATAAATTTTTCGCTGTCACCATTAGCAGGTGGGAAGTTTTTAAGGAAAATTCACCATCAGTTACTTTAAACAGATTGTGCACTGCTTGTTGGTCGTCCAGATTAAACTACATATCAATGCACTTCGATATATACGGGTATATATAGGTACATATACCGTTACGTAAAAAGGTATAAATTATTAATTTGGAAAGTTATTTTGATGTAAGTAAATAATATGAATAATATATTTCTAGAAACCTTTTGGTGTCAATAATAATAGGTACATATATACGTTATATTGCTGTTTTTTTTTATATAAATAAATTAATACATATGTATGTATATTTATTGTTTTTAAAACAAAAATTGTTAGATAAAGAAAAAAAATAAAAAAACGTCAGTGACAATTGAACTGCGTCTACAGAAAAACTTAATTATATTGAAATTAACAAGTGAAATAAGAGAAATAGAAACAAAACTCATCATACGCAGTATACGTTGTAAATAAAAAGATGTATTCGAGGAAAATGACCAGCAAGAAAGAGGGTACGTCGAACCGAATACACAACGAGCTCAACTCCAACAGTTCCGAGAAGAGAAACGCAATGCTTCAAGGAGCGTAATAAATTATTAAGAGTTCGTTACACCGAAAGGTACACAAGAGTGAGCGACGGAAAACTCGAACGCCCATCCGGAAAAACCCACACAGGGAAGGAAACGAGCGCGCGCATGCGGAAAATGCATCAGAACGACAAACATATTAACACACTAATTGGAAATTCGAAAATAATTACCAGCGAGTTTGCCTCGTCAATTACACAGGTAGATATTCTACGCGCGAGGTTAACGTACGAATCATGGGCAATAATGACCCTTATTCCCACACGTACGGGCTTTCCCCCGAAAGGTGCAATGCCACCGAAAGGGTTAACACAGGCGAAAGGTCGTCAGACTCGAATTTTCCGAGACGCAAAAGATCTCTCTCGTGCAAATTTCGCCATATCGCAATGACATCGTTCACGGTCGCTTGTGTGCGGTATTATTGGTTTGTTTACCGCGATGTTCAGGTACCGTTGATGATAATGATTTGGGACATTATGAAGGTGTGTGTGCGATGACTACGCTCACCGTGTAACGAATTTCACCATCGGAACGTGATATGGTGCAATATTTTGTTTTGGCGCGGAAATTTTATATATTTTCCGGTGAAATTTTTCGAAATTACACGGTGTGTTTGTTTTGTTGGTGTTAATTTTCATATTGAAATTTGTATTATATATTTTTTCTTGAAGCTCTTCAAACCGTTATTCTTTACGTAATTAATTTAAATTCATGGATGCCTGATATCATCAAGAAAAAATGTAAATCGTTGATTACATCTAGCAAAAATATCTCTACATGAATCGAATGTTTTTAAGCATTTTTAAAAATATCATACTAATCCAAAAGCTAACTTTACATACGCAGATAAGAAAATTTTATTTATTTATGATAATGTAAAAAATAACTGAATCAGGTTTTTATTTAATTTTGATAATTCAACGGTGCTGTATTTATTTATTTTTTAATATGAAAAATTGAAAGAAATTGTTATCTTTTGTAGAAAAGGTAAAGTCAATTTAAAAATATTTTATATTTGTAGTAAACTCCAATTCAAAAATATTCTATACTAGTTGTTTTACCCGGCTTCACTCAGTATTTGTAATATAAACAACGTAAACATGGCGAATCTAATAGTAAATATTCATTTTTATTTTATTAAATTTATTTGAATCGAAAAAAAAAATAATATTCAACCAATCGAATCATCGTTATAGAAACAAATACTTACATACATACAAACTTACATACAAAGTCTCTTTCGAAATTATATATTAGATTTGTAAGTAAACTTATATTGTTTTACTTTTTATATAAATATGCAGATATTATAATAAATGCTATTAAATTGTTTTTTTGCTGAATTTTTCACACAAATATGAATTATTAATAAAGCAAAAGAATGAAATGCGAATTCTTATTTTTTTTGTTTATCGATTTAATGTCTATTGTTTTATTTATCGATTCTTTAGAGAATCACTATTATCAAAATACAACGCATTTTCATGTAAATCATACCTGTGTGTTTATAAACATACACTCACGTTAAGATTTGTATCGATAGATGCATCTGAGAATACCAGATGATATCCGATATAGATATGTAACAATAATCGATTTTAAATTAAATTTTAATATGTACAGACATAACAGAAAATAATATGAAAAAAACAGTAAATTTATATTAAAATCACAGCGAAGATGATACGACAGAACAAAGTGCACTTATTTTAAAACCATACAATAGCGATCTTTCAGCACTTGTTTGCATTTCATCAATCGATTTTTAAATGCGCAGTACGTCTGTTTGCACCGACAACATACTAGAAGCTTTACAATGTTAAGTGATGCAACTTTATCGTATCTTTAAAACGAATTTCGTATTCGCGCAACTCTTGCAACAATATCTCATTGAAATTGAAATCAGCCTAATTAAAGCTACAAAAAGCGTACCGACACTGTAACAATTTACAAAAGCCAACACTCCACCTTTAGACTTATAGACACATTCGAAAACATAAATGCATCATATATACATATGTACATTTTATGAAAAGCCATAATTTATTACACACTGGCAAAGTATGCGGGTTGAATGTTTTCGTTTCGTTCGGATGCGATGATGATAATAATAAGCCGGTTTATTACGTGGATACCAAATCACCACGATCAATTGAATGCGTCAGAATCGAAATCTGTGATTTTCGATATACGGGCCCTCAATAAATGCGTAATATTGTGTAAATTGATGTAAATTGGAAGCGCGGATAAGGAGGTACGCTGAGAGGGGATTGAACTCGCTTACGACAAAGCAAATATTTATGAATCTAAAGAGCGCGCGTTGTATTATTCGTGTTTGTAATCAATATTTGGATATTGTATTGTGTCGTTTCGAACGTAAATAATACTGATAATGAGTGGAAAAATGTTGATGTTTGGTCTTATGTAAGCTATCTGAATGGAACGTGTTTGATTTGACTTTGAATATATGTACATATGTATGTATGTACATATTGTGTGTTGTGTGGTGTGAGTGTTTCAGCACGCGTTATGGGCAATTGAAATTTATACAGTGATAACTGATGTTTTAATAGTGGCTATTACACGCATTGTCAATTCATACGAGGTCATCATCATTGACTGTAATTGTGAATTAGATATTCTTATTCGTGGCGTCTTTCATATCTTCGAATTCGGAACTTCATTCCTTTCAGATGTAAATTTACATATGTACATACATACATATATAATATATTCGGACTAAACCATTCATCATTATTCGCTGATTTTGTTAAGAAAATCATCAATGGGTGTATTGAATCTTTTACAAGAAATTCACGGAATACTCCTTGAACTTTTTCAAGTATAACTTTAATAAAAAAAATCGTTTATTTGATGTTTTTTGCCATTATATCTGATGTAACATATAAAGGGATTTTTTTGAACTATGTAAGATCAATGAATTACTGCAAAAAAAAATATGCAGAATATTTTATGTAAAGATTATATTAAAGATAGCAACTTGGCTTTTACAATAAATAAACTTACATGTGTAATATATATACGTATTTACCAGTGGCGTGCCGTGACTTTTAAAACGATGACTAGGCATTTTTAAAATTATTTTTGATTTAGTATTTATATAGATTTAGTACTAGGTATAGATAATATAAAATTATTTATTTAGATTTAATTAATGAATCTAATTTAGAAATATTCATGAGATTCAACATGAGTCTATTCGAGTTAGATGAATGATTGCTAATTTCTTACTGTTCTTGTTTTCGATTCGATTCACTGTATTAAAAAAATTCGGATGTGTTCAACCCATGAATTTATCTATGAATTTGAGGAATATAATAAGTTCACAAAACAAAATTCGATATTCAACCGTACAGACACATTCACACATACCGGCAGCATTATGTAATACTAATAGCTATAACAGCATTTTTGATACAAATTGAGCGCAAATGTATGGAAACTTGCGCAAGACAAAAGTTCTTCTTCCGGTTGTCGGATTTTGTTCAATTTTATTACTTAAAATCAGTATCTTTATTATACACAAAAAATATCAAGAAGATTAAAATAGTTTAAAAGGTCAAAATAAAATAATTAAATATTTAAAAAAAAAAATACTACTTCCGGTTTACGAATTCTGACCAAAACCTTGTCAGCTCTAAGTTAGTACATAAAGAATACAAATATACATCTTCAGCTTGATACGTTCAGGGGTGTGGACAGAGTAGGGAGCACAACATTTTTGACCTTTCTAAGAGGAAAAAATCCCACTTCTGTTTTATTAAATTTAGTGATTTTTTTTTATTTTCATTACATTGATACAAGAATTATACTTGAATTTTTTCAAAATCAATTTTGTCAAAATCTCTTGTATGAATTTTTGCATGATCACAAAACTTCAGCTATTGTTACTAAGTATGTACATAGATAAAGTAAAAATATGTATATATACTATATAATGTATATAAAAATAAGAAACAAAAAAGAAAATCTCGAATTCTCGAGAATCAAAAAAAGTTCAGAAATCACAACCTTTATAAATGTTATATCATTTTTGCAATAACAAACCGATGAATTCACAAGTTTCGCCGGTACAGTGTAACATTTCAACTAGCACTTTCCACCTGAGAACTTTTTGGCATATGAATGACATTAGCAGTACTAGTTTCGGCCGTGGAATTTCTCAACCTTTCCCCGATTTGGTCGCCGATGATCTATCTATCCACACGAACGAAATGACTTTTCAATGGAACCTTTGTAGATATAATACATTGGCTTCGCTCTCACCATCGACGGCCACGAACAATCGACGCCTTTCTTTAGCCGCAAGTCCAAAAACACGGAGAAAGGTTTACTCGATCGGTGAACGGGGCCTCCAAGAGTGAACGGAGGAACTCGACAACGGATTCGTTGCAGCAACAACAACAACAACAACAACAACAAACAACGACAACGAACGCCGGAAACCGTTGTTGCATTGGCCGCATTCCCAACGGCTGCAGAAGCGGGTCATCGTTTGCAAAAATGCAGACTAAATTCCGCAGACGGTAGAGCGAAATCGCAGACACCACCGACACGACACATCTCCATTCATTTCACATCCACGAAGTAATTGATTTCAATTCAAATTATAATTACAATAAAATATATCAGAGTTGATATTTTACAAAAAAAATATTTCACTGTCTTGCGCATTTTCTTTGTGAATATCAATAAAACTAATAATACCTCTAATAATACCAGAAGCATGGCTCAGTAGTAGCGTGTATGTATGTTTAGCACCAAGTGATTATTGGGTTCGATCTCGCTATACTGGTTAGACTTGGATATTTGTGAGTCCAAGTCGATCGTTTCTTATCAGGGTTTGCCAATTTTATCTGATCATTGTTGAAACGGTTCCTCAAAATTGGCAAAAAAAAGCTGTCACAATTTTTTTGTGTTTAATGTACAATTTGTAAAAAATGTGTACAAAATCTAAATCCATAGATGTCTCAATGGATTAATTAATTAATTAATTGTTAGTGTCGTGTTCTTCAGCTACTCGAAATACAGTGGTTTATGTAATAAAAATGCTGCATTGTTTGTTATTAATTGTCTAGGAAGGTGCATTGGGGTCTTCCTGTCAAGCCTTCCTGGTGTATATCTATGTAAAATAAATAAATAAAATATGTATGTATGTACTTTCGGCTTTGACTCCTAGCCTCGCATAGAAACGTTCAACTTGGTAAGCTTTTTTCAAAAATTCGAAGGTGTGAATGTGTACCTCCCAGAAGTTTTGTTTAGCCTAAAACTTTGGGTACCTGGGAAGCTGAAAGAATCTCACTCCAGCACTTTGTTTATGCTAATTCAGGCCAGAATTAATGTGCTTTGTGAACACTTTAATTTCTTTTTATTATATAGCCTAACGACAGAGAAATTTTTATACAAAACTCTAGCTATGAAATGCTTGTTGCAATTTAAACTCAGCGTGAAGTTTGCCAATCCATAAGTATATTTGAGATAAAATTTCACGAAAGAGTATGTTGTCTTTGAAGGACTATAGTATGATTAAACTTATAAATAAGTTTTTTCATTAAGAATTGAGATTTAATTATTTTTACTCTGCAAAATACTCTATTGATGTTGCAGGATCTACGGAGACTTATTTATCAACAGACTTGTTTAGCAACAAATTTCTTCGTTAGTGGACCCACTTAACTTTGTCACAATACTGTAGTCTGTCTACATAAGTCTTGTGACCAATTGATTGATATAAATTATCATTCTTGCTCTATTTCACGATATATGTGAGCACACACATACATATAGTACATACATATGTATATATTATTGCCAAGCTTGTACGATCCGCAACGAATAGTTTCAAGTCAACGAAATCATCTCGGTCGGAAAATGGCTGACGCACAAGGTAATGAGACACATTGACAAATGCGTAATTTGGTCCTTTCATCTCTGAAAATGCAACGGACAATAGGGGCGCGAGAATAAATACTGCGACAGTGTAATTTCCCCCTTCCTGCCCATCCTCCTCCTTTCAGAGGGCAACAATAGATCATCCAGCAACTATTAATAAGGATGACTCGCCGATTTCGACGCTCAACAAAGCTAATTAATTAATAAAGTACTCACAATGCGGTCCCTTGTGTCCCGTGAGACAAAATTTCCGCTGAGCCCCTATATTTATAACGCCACATTGTACGTATACGTATGTATGTAGATACAAGTATGCACAATCGCTTAAATATAATATAATATATGGCGTGGAAAAATGTCCGGACTCTCTATATTTATACAGTGTCATAATAATTACCATCGTAAAAATGTAACATGTGTATTTCCGAACGACTTATAAAAATGCCAAAAATTGTAACGACCGAATTAATTATAATTAACGAGGACACAAGTGTTGCTCCAATTGCATTTAAAATGATTGTTTTATACATTTTTTGAATGTTTTGGCGCTTATATAAATAGGACGATGAATTGTTGATGTTTTACGTCGATTATTTCATTAATATTTCTTATTTAATATGAATATTAAATCAGGATTACTCAATAAAATGTATTCATTTACATCTATGTATATTTACATATTTATCTGCAATGAAAATTTTCAACTAAAATTGAAAACAAACACTAGTAAATTATTAAAAATCATTGAGACAAATTGAAAAATTATTCGGCCAAGCCGCCCCGATTCCTGAAAAAAGCACTGTCTCTACCCGCAGTCTAATCATCATACTGTTTAAGAATTGGTTAAAAATAAATCAAAATTAATATGACACAATAAGCTTTATAATTCCTAAGGCTTTCCTTATGTTATATTTTATATTTTTACGTATCTGCTATTATAATTGCTATTGTTTTTTTATGATTATGTATAAATGTGTTTTTGTCTGTGTATATACATACATACATATATATGTTTATATTTATTTTTCTCTTTTTTCTTTTATAAGACATTCCCTTCTTTGTTGTTTTTTATAATTTGTAATTATTATTATTATCCGCTATTATATAGCTTATTATTTTTATGATAGTGTTATATGTATGTTTTTTTTGTGTATACATATATATGTTTTGTTTTTGTTATGTCTAATTTCTTAAGTTATTATTTTGTTTCTTTTCTTTTCTGTTATATTTTTAACCATTGTGGCGCATTAGGAATTCCTACTACAATAAAATTTGAAACCATTGTAATGCTACAATGGTTTCAAACTTTAAATAAATAAATAATTACTATTACTAAAAAAATTACTATTAATCACATACATATATGTATGTATGTATGTATATAAATAAATTTCTAGTAAGATGCTTTGTTATTGAAACAAAATTGAGTACTCATTACATATTATATGTACATATAGTGGAAGTAGCTTTTATATTTTTTTAATAAAACAACGATACTCAAAACTTAACAGGTTTTTATTCAAATTTCATCTAAATTCAGAAACGGGATTTAAAAAGGCAATGGCAAATAATTAAGATTAAAAATAAATCTGTTCCGGGAATAAAATTCCAATGCTTCCACTCATTTTCTTTAAATATTTAATAGAAGAAATGTTCAACATTTCAATCGTAAACAGTTGAAATTCATCTCTGAATAAATGACTCATTTACAAAAATCTACCATCAAACTTTGATACAATCTCTCACAGAGTTTCAATCGAAAAGCAATTTAGTCTACAACTAAAATTCACACCGAGTCATCCCAAATTACGCCCACACGAATAGACCAGTAGGGAAATGGGTTAGTGTGAATTTGGTCAGGACGATTTCCCCTTAGCCCGCCTTGAGCGATGTGTCGATCACGTCGTCGGTTTCACAACTGCATGCGACCGTTCGATTTCACGAAACAAAGGCTAAAAACGTTGATGGATTAAACGGATGTAGTGTGTCGCAATAGAGAGACCGCTTCTCGTCTCCGACAATTAATCTAGAAATTCTCAGATGTTGCATCATCCCGCTGGCCATCGCGCATCGCAAATCAAGCGTGAAAACCCCGGCTTACGAAAAAAAAAATCGAATAACATTCGACGATATGAATCAAACACCGGAACCGATGCCCTTTCGCAGATTGACTCAAATTATCAAACTGTACATCCATGCTTACGTATTTTATACATACATTTAAGTGCGAAAGAAACGGAGTCTGAGGTTGGGATAAATAGCAGGAAGTCGACTATTCCCGTTCTCGCAGATTGATCTTTGTTCTGTGCAAGAGAACGACAAGGCGAGTCCCAGTCGTCGTCGTCGTCGTTGTTGTTGTTATTCGCTAAAAGCGAGATCAATCATTGGCTGTTCCGATTCAGGTTAGTGTATTTTCAATGCTTGTTTATTTACTGTTTGCGCATTTATCGTGAAAAATGCGAATTTCAAATGCTTTATGACTCACGCGTGACCCATTTGAAGTGTATGAGTGAGTTCATTTCGAACATTTTGTATGGGAATTTTCTATGATTCTGAAATTTGTGCCAAAAATTTAATCGTATTTCTAAATACATACATATATTGTTGGGCATGAAAGCTTGCATATCGGTATTTCGAATCAACTTTAAAACGGGTTAGGTTTTGTATGGATTTGCAAACTCATCACAAGCCTTTTAAGTGTAAATGAGTGTAATTATAATGAACCTACAAGTATCAAGCCGATTACAGATCGCAATTAAATTGGAATTTTTGCATTTTTATATGAAAATTAGCCCTAATTAAAACAGGTTTGGAGTATATTTGTAATACAGCAATATGTATATTGATAATTTCAGACTTAAATTACATTCGTATGCATGTATGTAGCTTGATATGAATAAAATCAATATTTTATCTACATATGTACATAATATGTACATATGTATATATAATATATACTTTGTATTTATGTAGATAAAGGTGAAATTATAAGAAAATAATTTAAAACTACTGTAATTACAGTATGTATGTATAATATAATAAATGTTAGCACAAAATTATGTTTTACATATGTATGTATATGTAAGTGTAGAAATGAAATGTACAATATTTAATATCATATAATCTCAAATCGTTATATGTACATATATGTATGTATGCAGTTGATTAAATTTTTATTCTTATATTCCTAGGCAGGCCCGTCCCGAGGGTATATGCCGCCCCTTTTTCACCACCACCCCCTCATTTTTTTTTACAACAATTCATTTTTTAAACGTTTTTGAATATATTAAGAAAAAAACATTAAATTAAATTTACAAATAAAAATAAGCATGTTTTATAAATTTAATTTTGGAAAGAGACTTTGTATGTAAGGTTTGGGTAGAAGCATCGAAAACAAATAAAAGTTTCTATGACGATGATATTAATATATTGTTGAATATTACTGTTTTTTCGATTCAAATAAATTTAATAAAAAAAACAAATGAGCGCTACTATTAGATTAGCCATGTTTAAGCTGTTTATAATACAAATACCGAGCGAAGCCGGGTAAAACCACTAATATATAATATTATAAAAAAATATTTATTGGTGAGTCGTCAATATTGACAGTTGACTTCCTGCGTTATTTGTAAATCTTATATATTATTTCGAAAGAGACTTCGTAAGTTTGTATTTTTGGTTGGGAATCGAAAACAAGTCAGTTTCTATGGCGACGATTCGATTGTTTCAAATAAATTTAATAAAAAAACAAATTAATATTTACTATTAAATTCGCTACGTTTAAGCTGTTTATATTACAAATACTGAGCGAAGCCGGGTAAAACAACTAGTATATAATATTTTATAGTCAGTATTGTGACTTTGAGCAGAAAAATCCAGTTCAATATTTTTTGATTTTTAAATTTTTTATTTATTATTACTATATATTCACAATACATCTTTATATGTTAACAGCTACTGATCTATTGATCTTATTCTATTTCAAAATTTTATTGTATTTTTTTGTTGGGAATTATATATGTATGTATTATTATATTATTTTAATGCTCATGTACAGCATAATAGGAAAAAGAGCTCAAAAAACTATTTACAATTCTTAGAAGTTCTAAGAGTTCAAAGAAAGCCAATTTTTTTTTCAATTTTATAATCAAAAAAAGAAAAACGAGAGCACCCCTGGCTATGGCGCCCCTAGGCAAATAAATGCCTAGTCTGCTGCAGTTTTGAGCCAGCCCTGTCCCTAGGGGATGTAATGACTCGTCTACATTTCAAATGCATAGTAATCAATGAATCAATCACTGCACGAAATGAATCAAATCGGAACGATTCAAACGGGACGATATAAGTACATCGTTAAAACAATTCTATAGATATAAATAATACAAAATTTACGAAATAATAAATTCGATACGATCCGCATCGAAATTTATATCATTGAACTCCAACCGGTCCAGATACATACATACATAGATATCACCGCAAATCTTCGAAACGAGCGGCGCCGCTCCCGTTCGAAAACTCATCCAAATTTATAATTACATATTGTACACATACATACATATCACAATTTCTCATGGCTCGCTTCCATACGGTGACGTCTGACGTAATAAATGATGAAATTCCGCTCGTAGTACGCGTACAACGAGGCAATGACCTCGCATACTGCGTATTTATTACGTGCGCAAATCTGATTTTGTGAGATTAACGCGACCGGCGTATTTACAAATCACATGTTTTGATAGAGCGCGTGCTCTCTTATCAGTGACGTTTACATTTCATGTTTGAGCAACGCTTATTCCATACGTTGTATGTATATGTATATTTTTTTAAATAATAAAGACTAGAGTGATTAATGACCATTGCCGCGTTAAGACTTGCTCAACTACAACGCAAACACAATACGAGTCGCTTTTTTTGTTTGTTTTTTATTTTCTTTTGTGCTTTCAATTTTAATTCTCATTTGCATAGTCCGTTTGTTTGGTTTCGGTCGACTTTCTTCCTCGTTTTGTGCCAGTAGTCGGCAATGGGTGCTGTTGCGGTGCATAGTGCACACGAATGCACGTGACGTTCGCTGCAATTGCACTCTAATTGCTCCGTTGTTGTTTGTTTTTTTAGCCGATACGGTAATTGGTCGTTTGGTAGTTAACTATAAATTAAATAAATAAAAACGTCACTTTCAGATTAAATGCAGCGGATAATTGCATGCACATAATTCGTTGGAGTGCAGCTTTTTGTCAGAATTAATGCTTAAGCTTTCCGAGTGCAATTAATTACTATGCCAAACATTGTTAGAATGAATGTTTGTTATAGTTTTATTATGATTTATACATACATATAATATATAGTTCACGTTTAAAATAGAATATAATTTCAATGAATTATTAAATTAACACGCATTAAACTTTTATTTCATTATTTTATTTATGTACGAAATAACATTAATTGTTTTTTGATTATGTATTTAATTTAATAAAATTGCTTCATATATCTATTCAGTATGTACATATGAGTTTATTTAATACAAATAATCACGAAATGTATATTTAAAATATGTAAATTAAAAACATTCATATACATACATAAGTGAGCTTAATTTTTTTTTGTATGGGAAAAACATCAAAATATTGAATAAATAACCAAAAAGGTTATAGTTAGTTTACACAAATTAAAACAATAGAAACTAGAGCTGAAACTGCATATATTATAATAACAACTCTACGGCTGAATTTAGCAAAGGGATCATATATATAAGTGAATATGCAATTTTAATGCTGCGTCTTTAGCATAATTAGATGTTTGAAAAATATCATTTCCGGTTTGAAACACCGTCGTGAAATTTTCTCTATGCATTATAATTAGTATGTAGAAGAATCGCCATTATCATCATGAAAATTCAACGGTTCAATTAATTTATAAAAATATTACAATATTAAAATCAACAAATTCATCGGCGTGAAAATTACATACAATTTCGCTTCCGGCCAAACAATCATCATAACATTTCAACAATGCATTATTATCAATATGAATAACTTAAGTGGTAAACAATGAATTGCTTAACGTCAAAATGTGGCACATCAAAATCAATCTAACGCTCGGAACTTTTTTCATCTTCAATTTTATTATAATTCGACTCGATGCAATATTATATTATTACATTCGTACGATACAACGCACACGCTCATTTGGAACGCATAATATATAATAATTGAGACATTATTATGCACTGTTTTGGTTAGAATGCGATAAGTGACCTGATAAGAGGTAGAAATACCGAAAAAAAACAACACATTTATACGAATGTCTGCTTTATCGCGTTTACGAATCTCGCCGAGTCATCGCTTCTACTAATTAGTCAAATCCAACTGAGTTATAATTTTCCGTTGATTCCAGCGCAACGACGCTAATAACAATAATACGCATATAAACGGTAGTCAATCGTCTACAATTCCGATGACTATTATTGTTATTGCTTTCCACAATTACACTAGCCGGAGAGCATTAGCCCGAGTAGTGCCAGCTCAATGTCGTCAAAACAGTTTAATATAATACCCACCGCATGTAGAGAACGAAACGTAAACAAACCATTATGCACCCGGCTAAAGTGCACACCTTATTACCGGTTATTTTTCAAACTGCATAATAGACTCTTAATAGGTGCTCGAAAGGCACAATCGTTATCTATACACACACACGTATGAATGTGCATATGTGAACACTTTTTGGGAAATCCCGAGCGTTTGAGAGCGAGTGTGTGTGGTCGCCTTAAGTAGGCGTCGTTTAAATTTCCATTACTCATTCAACATTCCGTTTGTATTACAGTAATTTGAAGATCATTTCGATGCAAATTTACATGCTGGAAGTTGAATTTTTTAGTAAGTTTTATTTTTTTAATTATTTTCTAGGCCACGTGGCTAGAATGGACGAAAGGTAGACAAAATAAGTGCTTGAATGGTAGCCGAGAGAATACAAAAGGGTAAAAGGAAGATTGCAGGGAAGATGGGTAGACGAAATTAGAAAAATGTGTGGGGTGAGATGGATGTGTGTGGCGCAAAACAGATATGAGTGGAAGCGTGTTGGAGAGGCCTTCATCCAGCAGTGGATGGTGAATGGCTGTAGATGATGATATTTAAAGTAAATGAAAAGAAAGATACACTAAAGATATCACCTAAGGCTTCCAATCCCGGGATCCCGGTGTTTTCTGGTACCATGAATCCCGGTTCTGAAACTAGTCTGAATACCGGGATTACGGTGCTGGCAGAAATTTCTTTAAAAATATTATTTTTACAAAAATAATATGGAAAAAAACATAAAACATTATATATTGAACAATGGTGGGATGAGCAATGACAGTCATAGTCCATTTGTTTGCCACCCGTTTCGACGCCGGCTTGCCGTTTCCACGAAATGGTATGAACATTGTGTCATATTGTGTGGTATTGTGTCGCCGATATTGTGTTCAACCGCAATGATATTTGAAGCATATTTTAGCTGATTCGAACTCAGAATCGACCACTGATCCCGTTTTCATGATCTAAAAAAATGTGTATGTGTTTGTGTTTCTGTGTGAGTGTCTGTATGTTTATTGTGTGTCGGTGTATTTTGGGGATTTTTTTAACACTTATTAACACCGTAAATTTTTTTCAAATTTTTAGGTTGACCGGAAATGGTACCTCCCCTTATAGGTGTCCTCTTTCTTTTTAAGTTTTTGAATTAAATTATCTCCCAAACCTCCATCAAATCGAACTGAAATTTCTTACTTGTAATAAAAAAACCCTTAGTAGTAGTACTTTAATTAAGAGAAACTTTTAATTTAGAGAATCAAGTAGTACTTTTAATTTAGAGAATCAAGTAGTACTTTTAATTTAGAGAATCAAGGTTTTTTATGTTTTTCTAAGAAATCCTTTAATTTATTGAACTGAAATTTTACCAAGTTATGTATAAAAGTTGGTAAGCATCCGTCAACCAGAAGTGGCAGTATACTCTTGTTCAATTTTTTCTTCCACTATTTTTTTCGACCCCTTTAACATGTGTGCTCTTTACGATAAAATTCAAGTATAATTGTTGTATCAATGTGATGAAAATAGAAAATCACTAAATATAATAAGCCGGAAGCGGGATTTTTTTCCTCTTAGAAAAGTCAAAAATGTTGTGACAACGATTATTTCCACGCCCTGAACATATTTAGCTGAAAATTTATATTTGTATTCTTTTTGTACTAACATAGAGTTGATAAGGTTTTGGTCGGAATTCGTAAGCCGGAAGGAGAACTTTAGTCTTGTGTAAGTTTTCCTACATTTGTGTTTAATTTGTATTGAAAATGCTCATAGCTGGTATGTGTGAACCTGTATGTACATACATATGTTCGATTATCGAATTTTGTTTTTTATCCTTCTTATATTCCTCAAATACATAGATAAAGTCGAAGGTTGGTCACATCCGAATTTTTTACATAAAGTAAATGTAATTGGAGTTTTTTTTTATATTATGTGGATTGTTTCGATGAATAATTACTAGACGGTACAAACTATTTGTAAATAACAAATCAATGAATCAAAGCGATGTGTTATATTTAATCTAAGAAATTTATGGATGCGAACCGAAAATTTAAAGAATGTAGCCAAACTCTCAAAATTAGTACGCCAATATAGGAGTATTTTTTGCGTGAAACATCGGGAGAGTTTGCAAAATGCAATTGAACTTTTTTTCTTATACATTTGAAATCCCGGTGCTTTTTTTCTTATACACCGGTATCCCGGGATCGGAAACTCCCAGCATGCCTTCTCAAACCTTCTGAGATTGGAAGCACTAATATCACCAGTGCAACTATTATACATACATAGTACATATTATTATATTTACTTACATTGATTTTTTGAAAAACTATATGTTGTTTATGTACTATTTTCTCAATTTAGTTTATCCAATCATTTTCCGAGTTTATTTTTAAAAAAATATAATTTTTTTTTTCATTTTTCTGATCTTTTTTTCGTTTATTTTTGATCAATGTTCCGAAATTTTTCTTTGGAATCAAATTTAAAACGTAAATCAATGACCATTGATCATTACCTATTTTACATATTATCTTATTTTAATGTATATTTTAGGCATAAAAACACTTAAAAAAACTATTTATCAACTGTTGCGGTGTTGGACTATTGTTTTACAAAGTTTCATCTTTGTTCCCTCAATTATTGTAAAAACACCATAATTACACTTTTATTATGCATAGACTGAATACTGAATAATTCATATGGTAATCAAAAAACATATACAATTGTCTAAGGTGACTTCTGTTAACTCTATCTAACAACTCAAATGCTTTATAAAAAACTTTTGGAAGGAAGGAGGAAGGTCAGGCTATATTTTGATAGAATAGTTTTATAAATATTTATAAATACATATGTACATATAATTTTTTTTTAAAATCAACTCCGTGGAAATGAATAAAAAATTGACTGAGAGATTTGATCCGAAATGATTAATTTGTTTCAAACAGAAAATTCAAAATTTAAATAAAGCCGTTTGAAAACGTTATATTTACTTATACATATGTATTTAAAGATTTGTTTTTAAGAATTTTATATTATTACTAGCTGAACCCGGCATGCGTTGCAATGCCACAATAACGCGTGCAATTTCGTTCCCGTTCCCGTTCCTCAGACATTCAATTTTATATATATGTAGGTCTAGATATATTTGTTGACGTGGGTCATCCGCTGTGTGTTTGTGGTACATCCCTGAATGGTCAGTACATTCGAGTGCGAGGTAGGCGTGGCGCGATTATTGTCACACTCGCAGCGTGATGCGTTGAAGGCGGGATATCTTTACTTTCGCAATTACGAATATTATTATTAAGAGTTTTTTTCCCGTTTTATTTCACAGTAATCTTCCCGGACGTGCATACAACAAATCCTGAAAGTTCCATCGTAATCGCTTCAGTGGTTTAGGAGCCTATTCGAGCCTATTTGATATATATAGACTATATACATATAATATATGTACTATGTATATAGTTTGTGATAAAATGCTGGAATAAAATATATAATGAAAATGGAACTGAAATATATAACATAAATATGTAGGAGACGTATTGAGACTTGTTTTATTGACGTATGAGCAAATTTGACTAATTATCATTCGGTTCTGTTTAGGATTACATTTCACACGATATATTTATTCAAAACAAAAAATAAATGTATGATCTAATGAAGATCTAATGATAAGATAGGCCTGGCGTCAATAGCGATTAGTTTATCACTGGTTTGGTATGCGTTAACATCCATGAAAACAAACGATTTACAAATTGATAGACTATTAAAACAACATTATTGCATTGAAATGACAATCGATTACTTACATGTAATCAAGTGAAAGCATATTAAGCCTAACTATATTTTTGAAAATAAATCGTACGTATGTATGTATGTACACTAAAAATTTAAGTTTTCTTCAGAGTGGCATATCACATCTGATTTGATAGATGAGAATTTTTAAAAAGTTTTTCCTGCAATGCGCAATTTCCTTCTACATTTTCTTTCTTTGAAATTATCGGATAATGCATGGAAAATATTCATTTTCTTATTAATACTAGTTAGCAGTAAGGTACTCACATTAAATACATACATAGATCAATAAATGATTTCAAAATATATATAATTAAATTCATTAACAATATTTAAATATAATATAAACTTGCAAACTAGTGCAATTCAAATTCGATCACTAAATGCATATAAGTAATTAAAATCAGTACTTAATTTTATATTAATTTAAATTTTATTTACTTTTCAACTGAAGAAACTCATTGTATGTAAATAAAAAATGATTAAATTATTGCATGTTACTACTATGTATATAATATAATATATGTACGTATAAATGAAAAATATATGGGTATAAATATTTATATCTTCAATAATTGTTATTAAGGTCACTCAAAGGCCGCTCAATAAAATCAACAAAGAACTGAAAATAAATCATTTATACCATATAAATTTATATTTATACCATAATCACATATACCAAATATTGAAGGAAGGTTGGAAAATTCTAATGGAAATTTCACATATTTAAAATGAATTCAAATTCCCAAACAATGTATATAAAGTTGAAACACTGTGCATAAAATGAATTTGTGCATAAAATCAACAAGTAAACATTCTACACGTGCCTCTAGCTGTTGTGCATTCGACGTTCGGTGCATGTGCACCGGATTCAACACATTTTATTGCACACAATAAATTCAGCTTATTAAGCTTGCACGAGGAATGAGTAATAATCGCGAAAGTGAATTGGCGTATAGTAAAGATAAAAACAATAAAAATGTGGGATAACACCTCGAGGCCAAGAGCGCGATTAAACTTGCATCGTAGCGCAACAAAACAGTTGCATTCGCCGTAAAAATAATAGTTTCGCAACACGGCAAATACTGCAAATATCAATTACACGTGCCGATTGTTATGTATTACATACACATGTGTGTGTGTGTGGAGTAATAATTCCGTTCGCAGTTTCGTAATCGAAGATGGCGACACGTGTCGCCGTCGCGGGAAATTTGCTGATCGCTTTTCCGTGAAATTTCCCCACTTGGGTGCGTGTCTCGCATGTAATGGTTTTTTTTTGCTGCGGTCGAATAAAAAATCAATTTTGGGCGCAAAAATTCTGATATTCGTCGGTCGTCGAGGAAATTTGGGAATTTTCCCAAGCGAGACTTTTCCTGCGAACTTGTGTTCCTCTTTTCTGAATTTTTAGCTAAAATGCGGATTAAAAATAGACATTAGAACTTGACCTTTTTCAAGATATACATATATAGATTTCAATAAATATAAACATGCAAGCTAGTGCAATTTAAATTGAAACATTAAATGCATAATAGATAAACATATTTGAGTATCAAATGTGATTAGAATTTGATGCTTGGATAATAGTTTCATTAGTTTCGGCAACTAGGATCTTAATATTATCCAATTCTCATATTTTTATCCACATATGTACATACATATGTAGATTTTTACTATATCTACATATGTATGTATTAACAATAGATGAAGTTTTGTGACGATGCGAAAAACCCAACTCGAAATTTTGACTGATTCAAACCCAGAATCGATCACTGATCACGTTTTTATGACAGAAAAATTGAGTGTGTGTATGTCTGTGTATTTTGGGGATTTTTTGAACCAATCGAACTGAAACTTAGTATCGGTAACTGAAATTGTTATCGATACAACTTAAATTTTATTCAAATATTTACATACATATGTAAGTTAACCGGAAATGGTACCTCCCTTTTTTAAGTTTTTGAATTAAATTATCTCCCAACCCACTAATTCAATCGGATTGAAATTTTTTTACATGTAATAGAAATTATAAATTTTATAACCTAATATTTTTGCCTGAACCGGAAGTAGTACTTTTACTCTAGAGAATCGAGGTTTTCGTGTTTTCCTTAGACAAATTTTAGTTTTTTGAACTGAAATTTCATATCTAGAAGTTTAAGCCTAATATCAAATTATGTACATATATATAAAATTTGGTGAGCACCCGTCAACCGAAAGTGGCAGTTTACTCTTGGTCTTTTTTTCTTCCACTATTTTTTTCAACCCCTCAACATGTGTGCTCTTCACGAGAAAATTCCAATATAAAATTCCTTGTACCAATGTGATGAAAATAAAAAAAAATCATCAATTTTTTTTATCTTAACGCTTTCAAGAATCAAATACAGGATATGAGCCATCGGAATTTTAGATATCTGGATTTTGTTTAGACTGCTTCATCATTTATTCATTCAGATAATATCATTTTATAATAATAATAAGATACGAAATTTTTAATCATATACACATATCTTGACATTGAGCTTCTTCTAACGCAAATGGATAACATAAGTGATATGCGTTATCGTATATTATGTAAGGTGCACGATATATTTTAATTGATTCATGTGAAATTTATGCATTATCTGGCTTTTGATAAATTTTATACACATATCAAGACGACACTGGAAATGTATACTTTTCAACGAAAGTCTTCGTAAATCCCGAGAATTTAACTCGAGACAAAGACAATGCGTTTGCAACTTTATACGGCATGATTGGCTCTCTTGGCAAATCTGGTTATTTCCGGTTCGATATCCAGAACTAACAGACTTGATCGTAAACGTTCGAATAAACAATCTAAATTACTAGACAAGCCCAATGTACACACATGCGTGTGTTCATTATCACGCTGTTGACACGAATTATTGCTAACAATTACATACAATATAGAGAAGTTTTCTCTACGATATCACCGTTCAACCGGTTGTATAATTTAATTATGTTTATTAAATTCGATTAAAGTATACTAATTTGATACGGGTCGATGTGGTGTGTTAATACAAATTTCAAATATTAAATTTTATTGATCAAAATATCATTGTAGTAATATTATTGATTAAATTAGTTTTTAATTATATAATAATAATAATACGATTCCGCCACACAAATGAACTTATGAATAAGAAATTAGGTATTATATTAATTTTTATGGGCCTTTTTAATTGTTCGGCTTAGGAGTTAACTAATTTGGCAAACGTAATTTACGTCTCGTTAAAATCGCAATAGTGAACGATCTTGTAAAGCGTATTAAATTTTATGGTTAAATTCGTTTTGATATTAACATGCAAACGATGGCAGAGTAGAATTTAAAAACGATTATTATTTTAATTTAATCATTTGCGACTTTTATATATAACACGCAAAAAATTGCAATATACATACATACATATACATGCATGCATGTACATATTTTATTTTTTTATTTATACCAGAAAGTACTATGTTAGTCGTTTCGATTCGACATACATATACATATATGTACGTCACAGCTAAAACACTGCCTACACAAAGTACAATATAATATACAACTATTATAACGAAAGAAAATAACTTCTATATATGTATAATGTTTGCTATCAATGTTTCCTCTAGGCTAATAGACGGCGCTAAGTCTCTGAACATTTATTGAAATTATATCATCTATTGAATCTCTGAAAATTAATTAATTAATTAATTTTTCTATTGGTGTTTTATATTGTTTATATCTAGGTAGGTAGGCAGTTTTTAGCATTTTTTTTTTCATATTTAACAATTAAATATATTTGAGAGGTATTTGAAAATAATTCGACCGCTTGCGGATCGAACACAGGACTCAGTATGCCAACAACACACATGCGATGATATTTCATCGGGTACAACACTAGTTTAATAATAATTACGGGTTTCCCCTGAGCGAGATCTCTACTTACTGTAATAAACTTGTACATATGTATATAAATTTGAAATTATATTCAAATAGTGGTGGCAAATATTAGTTTGTGTCAATTTTTATGAGGAACCGTTTCAACAATGCAATCAGATAAATTAAAACTCTGATAACGATCGACTATACAAGTCTAACCTGCAGTACTACACTAATACTCGAAATAAATTATTTTCAATCGAGATCAACCCAGGGCTCCAACTCGGGAACCTCTCAGTGATTAGTACTAACACCGATATATACTGCTGGCGACTTATACATAGCTAGAAAAATAAAATTAGATTCGTAAGAAATATGCAAATACAGTGGATATCGCTTAACACAAAACAATACGTTTATATCTTGTAAGTACAGAATTGCATTTTCATTTAAAAAGAATTTCCTTTTAATACAATTGTGCGAAAATAAAGCTTTTGCATTTTTTTTTACTGATTTAACTGAAATATATGTACATATTACGTAGATTAACGAACGAGTCACTAACACGAGATTCATCAATTGGAAAATGTTACTCGCTACAAAGATGACGACTTTGACATAAACCGTCAACAATTTGATGACGATGAAGCGGTAGGTACATATGTACATATATACATATTGTTATCCTTCGAATATTAGATACATATGAGCCGTTATATTTGAAAGAGGTTCCACTTTTGAATATAATGTTATACATATTTAAAAATAATGTTGGCCTGTAATACGTTTATTCTGCATTTCCGAGATTCTGGACATATCGGATTAAAATAAGTGAAAATACTTTCTGAATTAAGTCAAACAGAAATATTGTTTCTGAAACTGAATATTGAACTGTATTCGAAGATTGATCTCTATTTCACATTTAACGGTTAGTATTTAAATAAAATGGTTGTAAGTAATTCTAGTACGCATGTACATAGGTTCGAAATTTGATACGTGAAGTACATATTTTTAAAGTAAAATAATTTTTGAAGCCGAAAGTTCATATATTATATTACAAAAGTGACTTTCTAATTTAATACAAAGAACATTATGATGAATCCAATACAAATTAATTTTGACCAAATTCGTATACATACATATGACTAATGACCATTAAATTGAAAAGTTACTGATTAACTGACTGAAAAATTTAGTTACCATCAAAAATTTTTAATTGTTTAATTTTAATATTTATATACATATTATGAAAACCATTAAACCATTTTTGTTTCATTGTGAAAAGAAGACTAATTCTTAATTAGTAATAAAAAAAAAAGTAAGTAAAAGGCACTAGAGAAAAAAAATAAATGCCAATTTTCAACGTAATTAATCACTTATAAAGTGTTTACAGTTTAAACCGCTATTTTGCGTTAAAAATAATTACGAACGCTTTAACGGCACGCCCGTTAAACTAACCGTTGTACATATAATATTGTATAAATATATACAAAGTTCAATAAATTTTAATTAAAGAGCCAAATTTTTCATTTTTAACGCGTATATAAATTAATTAGTCGGAGCTTAATGTCGTGAACATCGTGGATCGCAAACGTTCGAATTTATAAAACATTACAACTTTACTACTGAATCATATCAAACCGTATTATTGTACATAATATGAACATACATACATACATATATAACATAATTTTGCATACAATTTTGGCGAACTTATTACGTCAAACGAACACGCACACTGGGCCCAATAAACCGACGCCACCTTTTCTCGATCTGCCTATTAAAATTCACGACGGATTAATAAAATTAAAAATATCTACTCACGTACGTATATGTACATATATACATATATATATATATATATACATACACACATGTATGTACAATAACCGAACTTTTTGACCGACCTTCAACTTGGCTAGGAAATAAATTCGTCGAGGCGGCACCTGTGCGAATTTTCGGACTATCACGTGTTAATCGACAGAAGGCAGAGGTGGGGGGGGGGGGGGACCAATCGATATTAAAACAAATGTCAGGTCATGGCCGGAATATTTATTATGTAATGTAACGTGGACGATAATTTAAATGATACTTTGAACTCGTATCTGAATTTGAATGTCGCTAACTTTTGAAGTTTGATTAAGGCATTAATGGAGATTAGTTTTAAATTAATATATGAAATGTTCAGAATCAATTTAAACATGTGAAATTTTATTGGGTCGAAACCATTGATGTATAATACACTAGATCCGCCCTCACGCTTTATACTGGTCTCCCTTTTGGCGCATGCAAAATACATGGCGCATGCACACTTTCTCTCAGTAGGTAGGTAGGTAGGTACCGCTGCGTCGTAGGAAAAAAAAACATTTTTTTCCCCAACTTCCCCGCTAGTTAAACCCCCCGCACCCCTCAGTAAGTGAAGACAAGATCTCCGACCAAAATCACACGTCAGGGCTGATCTAGTGTATTATACATCAATGGTTGAAACATTTTCAAAGATAATCTAATATATAATTTCGGGTAAAAGTCGAAAGTCTCGACAGGGCCGACCCTCTACGCTCGGAAGCGAGGCTCGGTCGACCCGCTCTTTCCTGTCATTGGTTGCTCTTTGCGACTACTCTAGTATTGCCGTGCCCTGAATTAACTCGACTTTTACCTGATGAAATACTCCGACATATACTGCCTGGTTCGCATATACTTTAGGACGGTTGGGCAGCGTGCGAATTAACATTTTTTGGAATAAATAATTTTATATTAAATTTTAGTCAAAATATTTTTTAATTGTACTCGAAAAACAATCTTTATATTAATCAAAGTGTCAGGGCGGCGACCTGGATCAAAAAGAAGTACCAGGCTGGCGACCTGGCCCGATCTGGCCCGACTACACCACTGGGTACATTTAAATTTGAAGCTTAAAACTTATAGAAAATGATTTTATTCCTGCTTATGTAGTAATTTTGTTTCCAAATAGACTATGGGAATGTACATAAATATCTCATAAAAAGGAATGAAATTGAGGTATTTGATTTTGAAAAGAGCACACTTAATTAACCGTAGAATCGTACTGATAAGTTTAGCTTCTCATTAAAAAAAAACAAAAAAAAGCTTAAGAAAGCTTTCGATTTAATTTTTTTCACATTATTCATTCCAGTTACGGGCAAGAGTGAATGACCTATAAACGGCCGTGATATGTATGTATGTAGGTAAAATAAAAAGGGTAATAATATAATAAAAAAATAAAATACCATTCGATACAAATCCAAAGTCAGCGTCACGTGAACGTCATTAATTCGGCATGCTGATTTTCGCATTTATTTCCGTTTCTCGGTGAAATAAAACGCAACGTATCAGGAGTAATGTGATTTATGGACTCCGGGGGACCATAAAACCGGGGCCTCTAGAATGCAAATTTCTTATCAGCGGAAAATGTTGTTCGAGACCGGCGAATTATAATATATAAAATGAAAATAAAAATATGCATATACGTATGTATGTATGTATAAACACACAATGCTCGGGTCGGCATAATATAAATATTGTATTTATATTTTCTCTACATATCGGATTATGCCGTTTTAGTTTACTGTTAACTTCACAAAAAAACTAATAAAATACAATAAAAAAACCGAACGATATGAAATACTAAGATATCGCGATACAAAAACATCAGGCAATATTATAATATTTTAATTTGAATATACATATTTATGTCGATGTAAAACAACCTTTTATATGTATATTCCTAAATTCAATTTATATCCATTGTAGGTAAACTCTATGTATGTATGTATGTATTTATGTATTGCAATAGTTATTATTCTAATCCTAGTTATCAGAACAAACTGCTTAATTTATACTATATGTATTATATTACTTTTGGGTTCACTATTATGGGAGAGGGGAGGGGGGTAAATTTTCTACTATTTTGACGCAATACAACAGGGCCATCATTTGGGGGGGGAGGGGGTGGCGCTGGAGTGGGCAGCCGCCCCTTCCCCTAGATTTAAACGGGACTATCTACGTTGTTTAATGTATTATTATGAATAAAATGATATTATAATAATAAAATTATAGTTTTCAACATTTATTTAATGCTAATTTTATATTTTTTAGTTTAAAAAAAAAAGTTCAATATATTTTCAGGAGATTATTTTGTACTTTACACATATGCGTTTATGCGCAAATCTCTTTATAGATTTTTACTTAATCTATGTATGTTTTTAATTAAAAGAAATAGTTAAAATTTATGTACACTCATTTTACCAAAATAAAATACACCCCCCCCCCAAAAGTCAATCTTCACTGGTGAAAAATTTTGCCACCCCCTGGGAAAATTCGAAATTACGCCCCTGCAATACACGATGTTTCATTTAAGTCTTGTATTATTTACAGAGTCGGTTCAAAATTTATCGACGACCGACTCCGACTCCGAATTCGACTCAGACTCCGACTCCAACTTGAACGATTTTAATAAGATCGACCTATCTTGACGATGTATTAAATTTTTTGGTAATTAAAAGCGATACACTAAAATATCACTCACTCGGCCCTCAAAAATGTCTTGAACGTAAATTTATTTTTCTAAGATTGAACATCAAAGGAAAGCTCGAAAGTGTCGAATTTTCCACACAAATAATAAGAATTGGTACAACTCCCTCACAAAAAGTGATTAAATAATTAATGCGACCTCAGAGCCCTGAATTAATTACGATTTTCGTGTTTACGCATTTAGGCCGCGTTTAGCGTCGTACGCCGCCAGGGGGTTGAACTCGCACTCGTTCAACACGTTAACGTCCACCTTACGTGCGCGACGCGTAATTAATTACGACCGTCGTCAATCAATTTATTCATTTTTGGTCTGGGAATTTATTAACGAGCGTCCGACTGAACACGAGGGGGCGGTTATTAAGGCTTCAAAGCCGCCTTTTTAACTACCCCCCCCCCCACTCCTCGAGATTAATCGCTTTTCCGGCAGCGGTCGTTTATTTTATTGATGCACCACATTCACCACGACAAAATGGCGGGTGGGCCATTTGGTGCGATTAAATAATGTGTAATGCGTTTGGTTATTCGTGGCACACACACGTACACATACTTGACGAGGAAATTTGACTTTCCGAGCGGGGAAAATTTGTACTTTCGTATCCTATTATAAATTTGGGTGGAAAGTTTTTTCCTTGTTCCCTCGTTGTCAAATCAGTGCGCATATACCGTGAGTATTCAGAGAAAGGGTAGGTGTGCGTGAGGAATCTCGTTACGCACAATAGACTCCAGTGGGTGATTAAAAGGACATGGAGAAGTCGTAAGATGTGAAAAGAGGTCGCAAACCTGAAAAGGAATGAGTTCTATTTTCAGACATCTTTTATTAGAACATTGTATACGAAAGCTGCTTATGAATAAACTTAAAATAGATTGAAGTGAATAAAGGCAACTAAAGAATGATTATATGGTACAGTGCCCTTTGAATCGTCATACAAATTAATTGTGAAAGTAAATTCTCAACCAAAAATTAGACATTGTAATTATAATTTCAGTAAATTTTTTGTATATAATTCAGAGCTGTGGAGTCGATTCAAAATTTACCAACTCGGACTCCAACTTTATGATTCGACTCCGACTCCGACTCCAACTTGAACGATTTTAGTAAGATTGACTTTTTTTGCCAACGCATAAAATTGTTAGTAATCCAAATAATAGCGATTTTCAAAATGTAACAAATTATAGGACTTAAAAAAATGACTAAAATTTTACATGTTATCCAATTTATTGAATTGTTGTATCTACGAATCGGGGTTAGAAATTAAATGTTTTAAATAATATTCTTTTGTATGAAGTTTTTAAAGATTAAAAGACTGCCTTTGAATGTTTGAAAGTTTTACAAAAAATAAGTAAAACCTTGTTAAAAACACAGCGTTTGTGTTTAAGACACATAGTGAGTTAAAATATTTATATTAATTTGTCAAAAAATAAAATAAAATTTCATTATTTTCATCGTATTAAAAGTTTAAACCATTTTTAAATGTTTAAAACAACAATTGAACCTTTTTCCGCATTAAAAATAGTGCCTATTTATTATGAAAAAGGTACAAATGATAATGCGTCTATTTACGTCTCTCTATCTACGTGTCTATTTACCTGTTAAGCCTTCTTGGAATAAATACATAAATAAATAAAATAAACGTAGGTCATAGCTAAAGATCCACCGACAAAAAAAACAAGAGAAGAATCTTTTGATTTCGTTTTCAAATCTTTTGCCAAATTAAATCTCGGAATCATACCAGTGAAAAAGATATACCAAACATATAAACTTTCGTAAAACTAATTGCGGTGCGATTATTTAATAATATTTTGAATCTATCAAAGAACAAAAACGAAGCTATTTCGATTGATGCTATTAATTTACAAAGCTTTATCTGACGGATAAATTGCTTGTCAGCTACTCGCTACTATCTCTACGCACATGTATGCTCATCTTCACGCCATACGAACAACAAACAACACTAAAAACACTTAGTAACGTAGTATTTTCCCATTACTAACCAGCAACGATCAGTAATCCAAAGTGACAGTCACTCGGCACTACAATTTGACATTATAAACCCGTTACGAATCATCATTTACCGGCTCATTGTCGTGTCGACGACTACTCCGTGAAGTCACACCGCACCGAATCATTATTATATTACACTACTTAATGCACACATGCATTTCATAACTGGCGACATTACAAATTGTCACATGTATGTATGTACATACATGCATACACATTGAGACCTTTCGGTGCAATATTACGCTCTCGCATTCGTAATTATAACTTGCACATGATATGATATAATCCGAAATGCACGCTTACATATAATTTGCATGGGCGCCATTGTGTTTTTCGTCCGCGGCAAGAAAGCGTTTCCGGTGCATATGTGTGTATGCAAATGTTTAGTGTTATGCACTTTTGACATGCAGGTCCCTTACAACGTTACAACCACTAATGCTATTATGTGAATATGAATTTTTAACGAACGTACATACAATCTCGCAAACGCCCTTGCCAGTATGGAAAATGGCGATCACGATAACGCCGCGTGCACTCGCTTTCCTGCAATTTTCGATTGTAGCTAGAAACATCCGCCAAATTTAACGGAAGGGTATTTCAAGCTTTCTATTTATGTGTATATATTCTCCCTCTTAGTATAGCGTTATTCAAATTCATCCATTTAATTTAAAATTGACTCAAAGTTTTATTAAAATTGACTGTGTTAGAACCATAATATTTGATACATTAACTCAAAGTGTGACAATATAATTTCGAAAGAGACTTTGTATATATCAAATAAATTAAAAAAAAAAACTTACTACTATATTAGCCATGCTTTAGCGGTTTATATTACAAATACTGAGCGAAGCCGGGTAAAACCACTAGTTGGCTATAAAATTAAACCGTAGTTAGTAATTTTCTTTAAAAAATTGCTTTTTTCCCAACTTCCACCCGTTCGAGCAAATAACAGACCTATAGTATTCAAAATGAATACTATAGGTCTGCTAAGCAAACCTATAGTATTCTTTTACAATCACAACATTTGGTATATTTCCTTACAATACCTACTCTAAATTTGATCGTAAATTATAAAATTTCCTGAAAGAGTTCCAGATTTTACTATTTTTTTTCAACTATCACTCATTCGAGCAACGTTGAATATTATTTATTATTTTATATAATAATTCCATTTACACATATAAAATCTTTATGTATGTACATATGTACATATATAAATTTATACTTTGATAAAAAATAATTTAACAAAATCAAAAGGTATATTAAATTCTTCTCAGTCTTGTTTAATATGATAAATATTAAAAATATATAGAAAATTTCTTCTAAAGACTTATTATTACATAATTCACGTTTCGGGCGAGTATTGTATTCCTAGAATTTGTTATTTGAAAGTTAAGAAAAAGCTATTTAAAGGATTATATTCTTTAGTATTTTATAGAGATTATCTATAAGTACTAAAAACGGTACTTACAAATAATGAATACTTGTTTAAATTAATTAAACAAATTCAAATTTGATTTTATTTCCTAATGCGTAATTTACCGATAAATTATTATTTTCTAAAAAATATATACCGCCTCGAAATAATTCGACTTGTTAACACACGTATGTACATACATATTTACGTAAATATATAAGGTTAGTTTTCTCTAAAATATAACCTTCCTTGAAGATATGAAGTTAAAATGTCGTTACCTCGTTAAAATTGCCCTCATAATAGCAAAAAACAAAATAGTCTCGATACATCTGTCCCATCATAAAGTATTTAAATATGTTTTTATTACCCTATTAAAATATTTTAAAAACAAACGTATCCAAAAGACCAATCGTATCAAAATTAATTTAACATGGTTTATTTCACCTTCAAAATGGTCGACACATATACATATATAATTTTTTCGAAGATAAATTTATAAAAATGTACAAACATTAATATATTTGGCTAAATTAACGAAATTAGCCAAATAAAACAAATATTATTTGGCTAATATTCAAACCTATTTTGTTGGATGAAATATTATACTAACAAATCGATTGTTTGTTTTTGTGCGTAAGTATTTACATATAATATAAAAATTAATAAAAAGCTTACATATTCATTATCGCTGTTGATTTAATTGAATCTTCTACCTTTATTGCAACCTAAAAATTTAAACATAATATAAAAAAAATTAGATACAGGTTAAATAAAGCTGCGCAACAATATAAAACAACGTGAAGATTCACCAGTTTTATGTAGTCTCCATAGCAATAGCTTAAGAACCTTTATTGATCATCTTCTTCGATATACATTCAAAAAGATTGCATATTATTTAACAAACACTGATATTTATTTTTGGTACTATTTAGAATTATATCAATTATTTTTAAAATTTAAAATCACTTTATATAGAAAAACAAACAAAAGAATTTATTTTTCACACGCGAAGGAAAATTACAACACAGTTAAAAAAATAAAATTAAAATGAAAAACACGCACTGAAATCACTTTGTATCACCATACGTAGACTAATAGTCATTGATAACCAGTGCGAATGATGTTTTATCTGAACAAAACACTCGGATACGAAATACAGATTCGCAGACTATATATTCAATAAAACTTAAGTCAATAATTAGATTGCGATTAATTTTCTTGAAAACTACACTTGCGAACGATATATTTTGAATTGGTCGATATTTTTTATGATAATTGGAACGTTAAATATTCGCGTAAACTTTTTGCCAAGTGTGAGGCTCGGCCGTTATTCGTCGACTGAAATTGAATGAAAATAAACAAGTGAATTATATTGATTAGGTTTAAATGCATATTATTATTTTTGTAACTATTAAATTGTTTTAAATTTGGAACCCATTCAGCTTCTGAACTACTAATTGCAATCGTGTCTGCTTATATTTTTACCTTCAAAGTTGTATTGGGCCACTCAATATTTTTTGATCATATGAGCCATATTTGAAAGTGGCGAAAGTCCAATTTTCATTTCCAAAAACACTTTTTCTGTTTGACTTCATTCACAAATTGTTATCACTTATTTTAATTCGATATGTCCAGAATCTCGGAAAAGCAGAATAAACGTATAATTTTACAGGCCACAAGTATTTTTAAATTATATGTTATTAACTAGTGATGGGCCCGTTGAAATTTCAACGGATGGTTTCGGAAACAAATTGATACACGATTTAAAACAAAGTAACAATACGTATAATGATAATTAATCGGGAATCGGGAATAATAATTAAATCGGGCATCGGAACTGAAACCGGAACCAGAATCGAAATTGAAATCGATATCGCACTCGCTCATACATACATATACATATGTATGTATATGATATTGTACTCTATGCGCGATGTACATATTTATACGCATTTAAAATGCAGCCATTGGTCAAAGATTTTAGTCCAGTTGGACAACTGATTGCTGATTGGCTGTCCGCCTTGTTCGCGTGTATTTATTTTATTAAATATCTCTAGGTACAAAATATACTGGCATTTTAAATTTTTTTTTAAATTTTCATACTTGTCCACGCACTCGCCACATGCATACATAGCCAAATACCCACATACACACATCGCGTCCGTTTTTATATACATATAATATTCTACGAGATATTTTTCGAAATGAAGAAAAGTCGACTTACGCCTATTTCAAATATGTATTAGAATTTAATTTCATAACTTTTCTTTCATAACAAATTTTTTATTTATTTATTCAATCAATCATGCACACTCATCTAGCAGATTGCCCCAACGCGATGAATGTGCTATACAGTTTAAGAATTACTAAAACCGTTAATTAAATACGACATCTATGGTCAAACGATTAATAGCCACAGAGACATGTATGGACAAATTTTTGCAGCATTTTCTAATCAGCGAAAATTGAGATGTTGAATAACTCCAAATTTTGCGAAAGGGATGGGACAGGGCTGCCGATTTGTTGGAACCGTTTCAATGAAATCAGATACATTGGCAAACTCTGATAAGAAACGATTGACCTTGGAGTCACATATCCAAGGCCTGGCTAGCAGCATACGGCATAGAACCCGTGACCACACAATTGAAAGCATTACATTCTAATCATTGATCTATGATGCTGGTTTTAAAAATCTAAACAACAAATTGTTCACAGTACTTTTTGTGCAATTTTTTTGTTAACTGTTTTTCTATTGCCCTAAAAACCCATTATATTATCACCATTTAATTAATCACATGTTTAATGCCACCATATAATTAGCTTAAATTGAAACGAAACTTTTAATCATCATTCCGTATCTGTTATTCTCTAAACCGCACACAATCGTAACGTAATGTATGCCATTTCCACGGAAAAAACACCTTTAATGACATATAAACAACACGAGCTCACCTAGTGAACACGACACTTATCGCTTAATTTATGTGGGGTTTTTTTTTCGTACATTTATTACGGCGTTCGTTGACCGCCGATATTTGCAAATTTGTTTTTGTGAACGAGCTTGACAATTTTCCCCGAAAACATACATACAAAGTAAAACGTAACCAAATTTAATCACATTACATATACAAACGTATGACCTTTGTATAAGAAGAACTTTCAACCTATTGCGCTAAATATTTACATCCATACACAAAAGTACATATGTACATCTGTATATAAATCCATTATATTATTATACAGCACGAGAGAGTAGTGAGCTTATGCTCAGAATGCATTTTGATTAAAATTCATCTCGAGTGCATTGGGAAATCCCCGAGAAGCGATGCAATTTTCCTCGTTCGATTCCCTCGTGTTCGAGGCAATGTAATAATGGCGTCCTGTGCAGATATAGAATTTGTGCGACGTAAGTAACGCCCCCACGGTATCTCCAAAGGTTGCCAATCTCTGAAAATAATTGTGACGTAAAGCTTCACTTGTGATGCATTCGGCTTATTTTGTAAATTCTGAAATGCACGCCATATTTTTCGACGTTCATACAATTCGTTTTTTTTTATTTATAGAGCTATTTAAAATTTACCGTCGAAGGTTGAATTTATGTATATTATTATTATCGATGGCGTGAATCGTTCTTCAATATGAGCCGTCGAAAGATGCAATCTGAGTGCATGACGTGACAACGAACGGTATAATTTAAATTTTTTTAACTAATGCCGTTAAATTTTGATTGTTTACTGATAAATAGAACGCCATTCTTTGGTACTTGAAAATACTTTAACTCAGTGTGAAAAATTTTTTTTTTAGGTTGGTGGATTTTTACTAAGGTAAAGGTTTCAATTCAGGATAATTTATAATATTTAATATTGAACACAGTTCTTTTAAAAAAAGTATGGGAAACTTTTATATATAGAAGAATTTTCATTTCATTATACCTATGTATACATATATGTACATATACTAATATATTTTCAAAATATAGATCCATTAAGCATCATACATTTGGAAGAAAAAAGCACGAGTAATCGAAATAGAGGTGACCATCTTATCCAAGTAATACTTTCATAAAAAAATTGTCCTTACGTACAAGGTAAATGTTTATATTATTACAAGTTCAGATCTGAAAATCCCCTCTGGAGAAAGTCTGAAATGGCAACCGGCAATAAAATATTTAGGAGTAACTTTCGATAAAAGGATGAGATGGGCCCCTCACATTGAGGCAGCGAAATGGAAGGCGATGCGTAGTATATCCTCAATATACCCAATATTTAATCGCCATAGTTCTTTATCAACTCAAAATAAAATAAAATTATAGCACGTGCTCATATATAGTATTACCGTTATTAACCAATGCTGTACCTGTATGGAACAACGCCTCTAAAACTAACCTTTCCAAGCTCCAAGTAATAAAAAATAAATAAATCCCTTTAAATAATCTATGTATAACACATCCATGTATGTATACTAACCTGAAAAAACTGCATGCCATAAATAATATTCCGTTAGTCACAGACATTACTAACAAACTAACCAGTAGATTCTAAGCCAGAATCGCTAATAACCATACTAACACATTTGTAAAGAGTTTCTCGGTGATTACAAAAAAAATGTGTATACCCTTCAGTTATAAAAAAATACAGATTATCTAAACAAAATCTGCTTTAAATCGTCCACTTTATAGAATCCTTAGTTAATATTATGTGTGAGATGTATTTTGAGCATTTATAAGAATTGTAAATCGGTTTTTGATATATTTTTCCTATTGTGCTGTACATTAACAATATAATATTGTACTGTAATTACTAACAAAAATAAAATAAAATTGTAATATAGAAAATGATCAGTTGATCTGAAGCTATTAAAATAGATATAAGATGCATTGTGAACATAATTTAGTAATATAAAAGCATTTAAAAATCAAAAAATATTATTACAAAAAGTTTGTAAAAAATTTCACAAGTCATAATTTTCATACTGAAATTTCTCAGAAGTTAATATTAGGACATGAAATCATTTTAATTTAAAGCGTTTTTTATAACTGTGCAGAGAGGTGAACATCTTTTCCAAGTAATACTTTCACAAAAAATTGTCATTACGTACGAGTTAAATTTTTTATATTCCATAAAAAAGTTTGTAAAAAATGTCAGATTTTGTTCGGTAATAATTTTCATACTGAAGTCAATGAAATATTTTTAACCTTAGGCGTTTTTAATAAATAAGTACATAAAATATAAATAAAAAATATAATTACATATGTACATAAAATATAAATAAAAAATATAATTACATATGTACATATAATATAATATAGGTATAGTAAAATATAAACAACTTCTTACAGGGAACATCTTACACATATATTTTTTTGTTTATTAATTTATATTACACAATAAATCATATAAGAAGCACTCAACTTTCTTTTACATTATACATATATTATCATTATATTATATTATATATATTATTTTTATTAAACTTCTGAGAAATATATTTAAAAAATATTATCTGTTTGTTATTTTTACATTTTTTATTTTTAAATTTAAATTTTTCCCATGATGCCATTATGGGTTGCCACTGAGAGTTAACTATAGTATTAAACTTGTGCATACAAAAATTTATTTATTATAAATTTGAAATCATATTAAAATTGTAGGTAGGATTGTTTTGCCAATTTGATAAGGAACCGCTGCAATAACGAAACTAGATAAATTGTCAAAAGCATTGTCGCAACCATCGAGTTATACTGATAGCTTATACTGATTATTTGATTATCGAGTTATACTGATAGTTAAATTACTTTATTTTTCCTTTGTAAGGTCTCACCTTGAATTTGCCTCAATTATCTGGCCACCTTTTTATTTATCCCATATTAATTGTATTGAGAAAGTTCAACTTAAATTTATTAAATCCTTACGCTACCTTTTTCCTACCTATACCCATTCTACTGTTTCCGACATTTTAAAAATCCTTTCTTTTAACAATCTTTCTGTCAGGCGACGACATACTGATGCTATATTCTTCTTTAAGCTCATAAATGGTTTCCTTGATTGTTCTGATTTACTGAATAAGGTTAATTTCAGAATCCCAGTTCGATACTCTAGACGCGTTGCACTCTTTTCACTTGATCCTTTCAATACTAATTCCCAAAAATATTTTTATCTGCAGCGCGTTTATCGTATGTTTAACGGAGAGCTGAATGAGGTTGATCTGTTTGGTATTTCCCTACATCAATTCAGGTCTAACATCAAGAGAATCTTACCGATTGATTCATTTTTTCTCCTATTCTATTTTTCCAATATTTCCATTATTTTTATACTTTAGTTTAGTTATGTAATGTGCTATTTAATCATATTATAGCTTTCATTCTTTTCCTTTTCATTTGTTTATTTAGTATTTACCTTTTTCATTTGTTTTATATTTGTAAATTTCAATTTCTTCTTATATTCTATCTTATAACCTTTTCTAAATATTTTAATACTATAGTTTAATTATGCAATGTACTACATATTTTGTCATGCCTTTATTCTTTACTTTTTAATTTGTTTTCCTTATATTTATGTTTTTCATTTTTGTAAAAATCTATTATTGGACTCGGATGTTACATATATTATTTATTTACTTTTTGTTTTTTTTATACCTATCTCTGTACATCCTGTCTGTTGATTTTTCAATTAATAAAATAAAATAAAAATAAAAATAAAATAGCTAATTGAATACGATATGGAGTTTAAATTTAAGGCAAGCCCCAGACATGGGAAAATATCAATTCCGAATATTTATTATGGGAGGGGTGGGGGGGGGGCTTATTTAAGTATTTCAGAAGTAAAATTTTCCCTTTTTTCAACATTAAGTAACTCGTGGTTGGTTTTTTTTTTTTTTTTTATACTACATACATAATATAAGCTCATGTAAAAGTCAAGTCTAATACACTCGTCTACATGAGGCCACTCCTCCACCCCCTCAACAAATACATAGACATATGTATAGTATATTCTTGTTTTGGTTTTCTCCAGTGTCGGGGCCCTTCAAATTCAACGCCTCTCTAGAATTTTCCCCAGCTTCCCCCGTTGATCAGCTCTAAATATATAATATACATATGTATGTGCATATATTTATATTTTCCAAGAGAATGCCTTTCGTATTTTTTTTTCAAATTAAAAATATTTTTTTACCAGTAATTTTATACGATATTAAAATAAAATCCTACCAATCCCATATACACAATAAAAGCTGCATTTAATATTATAGCGACGAATTAATGCGGTATTTAAATCAAAAATGCCACTTTGCCTGAATTCTTCGATCAATTTGTTTTGCCATTGATGACGTATGGATGTGAAACTTGGACATTGAACGCCAAGTTTTTACACCAATGCACTCAAAGAAGTGTGGAACGTTGTATGTCTGGCATAACGAGGAAAGACAGGAAACGGAATGCGTGGGTGAGAAGTATGACAAGGGTTGTGGATATAGTGAAGAGATTGAAATGGCAATGGGCGGGCCACCGGGCTAGAAGAATAAGCAAAAGGTGGGCAAAATAAGTTCTAGAATGGTACCCGAGAGAATTCAAAAGGGTAAAAGGAAGACCGTATGGGTGGAAGAAATTAGGAAAATGTATGGGGTAAGACGGATGAGAGCTGCGAAAACAGAGACGAGTAGGGGCATGTTAGAGAGGCCTTCATCCAGTAGTGGATGTCGAATGGCTATAGGTGATGATGATTATGTATTATAACTATATATATAAAAATTGAAATCGACTTTTATATATAGTACACTTATTGACTTATACATATATAAATCCACTGTCAACGGATTTCATATCGTATTTCATTCAAAAAATACCCATTAAAGAAATCTAAAAATACAAAAAATGCCTCCTAAACCTCGTTCATTCAAAATCTACTACTAATTTATAAATAGCCATCGGTTATCCGAGCTTTTCTTTTAGGCATCCGATATTCGTACCCGTCAACATCAAATGCGATCGCCCTGAATGGAGCCGTTTTAGGATTTCGCCACAATGAAAAATAAAGTAAAAACACCCCCTGATTTCTATTTCAGTCCCCACAATTCGGTTGGTGGATTGCGAAAGTGGCCGCGTGCTGATTCTTCATTCATACGGCTGCAGCGCGTCGGCCAGATGCCGAGTCGGATGAATCATCTCGTCGAAATGCGACGGCCTGTGACGTGCGGGCGAGATGTTTACGAGATCGACGGTGAATAATTTGTTTTTCAGACCAGGCTGAAAAATTCGGCTGAAAAGAGCGCCGGTCTTATCCGTGATCTTTGGATGCTGTTTTTTTTTGGCACGCACGGTACGTACGTATCGACTTGACTTTCACAGCACGTGAATGTTGCGTGAGTCGTGCTCTGTAACACCTGAAAATTTATTTTGAAGCGCGTGTCGTATGTCGAATGCCATATGTGCATATGTATATGTGTGTGTCTGATGTGAGCTTTGTACATTTATCAAGCCAAAAAGCAATTCGAAAAATTGTATTTGGAAGACAGTGTTTGATCGTTTGGCTCCTTGTTGCGGTGTGTTACATTCAATACATGCCAATACTCCTCATGTATGTTTCATTTGAAAACTGCATCCCGAAATCAAATTTTGACTACTATTTTGGGAAAAGCATTACAAAAATAAGTCTATTAAAGATGATACCGCTTCTATCATATGTACAAATTTAACCATACTAAGACGCTTGTGAAGAGCCTCGATGATTACAACAGATGTCTACACAGATTACCTAAACACAATCTCCTTTAGAGAGTTATTTAGTTGATATTATATTATGTACAAAATGTATTAAGAGCATTCATAAGAATTGTAAATCGATTTTCGAGCTCTTTTTCCTAAGATGTATTGTGAACATAATTTAGTAATAATAAAAAGTATTTAAAAATCAAAAAATTATATACAAATGCTCGTTGTGAGTGTAGTGCGTTTTATATGCGAGTTTCCGGCAAATCGGTGGCTTTGAATCCTGGTTAATCATTCAAAACTAATCATAATTGACCCATATTAAACTACAACAAACGACTATTTAGTATTGAAAATCGAAACTATTCAAAAAATAACCACATTTTCGTAATTTTTGTCGAGATAAATCGATTGGTTATTATTGTCACAGGACATTGTTTTATATTCATAGATGATTTTTTAAAGGTTTTATTAGACTTCCTCTTGATACCATGCCAGTTCCCCACTAAATCTATGGGGGGGGGGGGGGAATCAATGATTTTCCCTATGTACATATGTATGTACATATAATATAAGATTTTTTTTTTGAAATTTGCAAATTCGTGAATCTCTTATACAGTGGCGACTGGTGAACCATTACATTGAAAGTTCACTTGTTCCATAAAATTATGAGGAAAAAATGCGTTTTTTTCCACACCCAAAGGATCAAAGGATCGGTGACTTTCGGAACTGATCGTAAAAGCTCGTAACTTCGGAGCGCTGATTCATATTAGCCTTTTTGTATGGAAATATATCTGTTACACGTGTCGAGAACACTTTAGTGTTGCGTTTTATTATTTGACATTTTGTATAGAGAGTTTTTCAGCAGGAGCGCAAAGAAAAACGCACACTCCAAATAGATCGTTGATGCACCAGGCTCGATACAAACAATTGCATTTATTTTTGTCCTACTATACATAGTTTCATCTCTGTAGAATACGCTCTACTTCTTGAATATGTCCAATATTTTTATTTTATCTACATATGTATGTACGTAGTAACAATAGATGAAGTTTTGTGATCATGCGAAAATTCGAACTCGAGATTTTGACTGATACCATCTCAGAATAGATTACTGATCACGTTTTTATGATCTAGAAAAAATGTGTGTGTGTCTGTGTATTTTGAGGATTTTTTGAACACCGTTAGTCCTATCGAACTGAAACTTAGTATCGGTTACTGAAATTCTTATTTCCGTTTATTTTACTGTTAGTATTTTGATATAAATTTGTGAATTTTGACTAGGAGGTTCACCGCACTAACGTTCTTTAGGATGAGTCGCCCCTCCTCTTATGTACATACATATGTATAATATGAACAACCTTTTAAACTATCTATAATAATAGTAGTAACAGTATACTGTTGTTTACTGTTATTAAATTTTATGAGTTTCCTTGCACATATATTGCAGGAAAGAGGTTCTCGAAGTTGAGGACCTGACCCATAAGGGCTAGGTTTATTACGCTAAACTATGTACATACATAAAAAGTTCTAAACTCGAGCCTGTGTATGTATGAATGTACATTATGCAACTAAAGTTATTTAAGTCTTAGTTCAAAGTTTTAAGTTATTAAGTTTTAGTTCAAAACTTTTTCAGAAATCATCTAAAATTTCAAAGGTTTAAATAACGTTGTTAAATAAAGCTGTCATTGTAAATATACTGCATAGTACAATGTAGAGCAAAAAGACTTATTTGTACCATAAAAAATATGCTAGAATATAATAATTGCGTGAAACAAACCATGATGAAACGTCTGACATTAAATTAATTTAAAAACTTTTCTTAATTTTATTTGAAAATTTATGCATTTAATTTGGTAACTACATACATATGTATATCCATGTGTTATTTAAAAATAATATGAACTATGTTTAATAGTACCACTTCAGTGATACGAAATACCAGCACATTTTATTACTTAATTTTTATTACGTAATTTTGTTATTTATTCATCCATGAAGACTATTCATTTCTCATTTCAAGGATTGTTTTGATCGTTGCATTCCATTCAAAGTCATACAAAAAGTTGCATTCAAATACAGCAGATCTGATTACTCGTACGAAAACGGTCTAATTGTATGCACCGAATGTTCAAGGATTTCTCCGCTCTGATCGGTTAAAATTCACATAATACCTGAAACATAATACGAAAACGTAAATAAATCTGCAAAATTGAAACGATATGTACCGTAATTTTTTCCGTTGATAAAACCCAGCTCTAATTGATTAAATTTAGCCCCAAAGTTAACTCAACTTATTATCATTTATTACATGATTTTTTCAATGAAATCAATTGGCTCAATGCGAAAATAAGACAAAGCACTGTCGAAAAATCAATGAGTGACTCGCTTGAATTATTCAATGTTTACCATTCGAACGATCATGTGCTTGGCGGTCATATGACGCAAAAGTGCATCATCACTTACAACTACAGTTTATTTGACCGACATGACATCAACCATATGACTTCCGGTTGTTTTGAATACCTTTGGAACTGATTCACAACATACTGGATGGGTTAAACAATAATATAAATAACATCTGTATAATATTATAGTATATGTATATGTATGTATCATGCACTTGTAATAATACATAATATGCGTATACGATGACTGTTTATAATCTGTGTGAGACATCTTTAAATTTTATTACGAATAATTTAGCACCAGATGACGGAATGAAAGTGGTTGAAATTTCGAAAAGAAAAAGTTGGATAAGGTTTTTGAATTCAAAAAAGACACTCGTTTTAAAATGTCCCCAAAATAATATGCCAAATCATGCGAACAATCTGAGCATGCAAACTTGGAATATTTTGAAATTATTATAGGCCTTAAAAATAGTTCTCAAGAGGTTCATTGACGCATCATATTATCCACTATTAGTTATCACATATTATTTTAAGCTATTTATCAGAATTGCACTCATCACTATTTTCATAATTTGGATGGCTTAGTGTGGGTAAATTTTGATCTTATCTCTTCTATTTGCGCCTCACTATTTAAATAAATAAATTACGGCAGGATCATGCTGGTTTGGAAAAAATATGGCAAGATCGACATTTCGAATATAATAAAGCTTCAAATTTTAGTATCCAATTTAAGGCAAGGTAACTATTGATCCTTGTTGTTGAAATATATGTAATCTTAATTTTCTAAGTAAAGTTTAAGCATTTTCGTTCGTATAAAATCCACCGTAATATAAATTAAAGAAACATTTTAATTCAATTTTGAAAAAAATATGAATGCTAGAAACTAAAAATCAACTTATACATTAATATACATATGTGTAGATATTTTTAACTCCAAGGATTGATTACTTCATGTGTCATTAAGGAAGTACCAGGATTTGATACCGCCACCAAACGCTTTATGGACAGATCGATCGTTGCGTTTGATAAATAAATAATATATTATTAAACACTAGCAATATATTATTCCGTGTACGTTTGCGGTGTAAAATAAATACATAGACAGCCGACGACGAGTGGAATGCACTTCGTTTCGGCGAAGTGTCATCGGACAGGCTTTTTGCGGAGAAGTTGGAGGGTGGGTCTAAAGGGAATGTGAGATGAATATAAAAAAGGGGTAAAAACCACCGATAGGAAGGGTCGCATCCATAGCTTGGGGGCGGAAAGGGGGAGGTCGTCGTAAAAAGGAAAAGGGAGGTGCAAAAAAAAGAGAGTCTCCGCTAGAATTTATATGGGAACATCGGACACACGATCGGGTCGCAATAAAACGAAATAAAGGGACACGTTCTAGGTGGTGGGTGGGTGGGTTGAGAGGTTTTTTCTGCCTCCCGTCCCTCTCGAGCCACCCCTTAATGTCAACATTACGACAGTCTTAGCCGGATTCGTTCCGACGGGGTGCGAAAATCACCCTCCATTTACGTGACGATTGCCTTCGGCGTTGGCCTTATGGCGGCCATTTACATCTTTTTATTTTGCAAATAATGAAGAGTGCACTTCGAATCGAAATCGTAAATAAAAACCGGGATAAAACTGTCTTTAGATTGAGCAACTTTGGAAAAAAGTCTCTGTTGTACATATATGTATATAAACCGTGGGTTAACTTGGGAGCCACTTACATATGTAAAGCAGCATTATATATTATAATGTGTTTTGAAATTTAAAAGGATACTTCAATAGGTGAATCAAAATTGATGGTTTTCATTTGTTTTCAGATAGTTGATACATCTTAAGGCGGTCTCCGTGACGAGACAGAATGTTAAACGACAGAAAACGCAAATATCGGAAGGCAAAGATCGAAAATCGAAAGATCTTAAGTCGAAAGATCAAAAAAAAAATGGTGCATGGTAAACGCTTTCCTCCCGTATTAATGTGCGCGCGCAGAATACGGGAGGAAAAGCCTATTCCTCTTGTTCCTGTTGTATCCTGCTCGCGCAAATTAAGTGAGTATGTACGTGAGTATGTACCGTTTACCATACACCATTTGTTTTTGATCTTTCGACTTAAGATCTTTGGATTGTCGATCTTTGCCTTCCGATATTTGCGTTTTCTGTCGTTTAACATTCTGTCTCGTCACGTAGACCCATCTTAAGGATATATATTTAATAATATAAAGGAGTCTTTAACATTTATGTGTACAACTCATATAATAGATGAAAACATACATACATACATACATATGTAAATCAGGTTTTCAATACTCAAAAAATTACTCGGTAGACTAAAGCAAGTGTATACATACTTACAGAATGAAGTAAAAAAAAGTGTTTTACGAGCTATAAGACTAAAGTAAGCATTTATGATTGCAAATATTATATAATAGTGTTTCTACGTAGAAAAGAGTTTTTTATTAATACCTCAGTTTTAAGGTTCATTTATTCCAGCACAGCTTAAGCCGGCAACTGCACGCAAACAGCAGTACAAAAAATATTGTTTAGTACATTTTACATTGACACATTCATATGTTTCGCAAAACGTATGTGACGTTCCAAAACTGTTGTTTTAAACTGTTGCAACCGACACGACCTATTCATACCATACAGCAGTACATGTCACCGAAATGTATCAAGTAGAGCCAGTTTTCTTTGGCTGCTGTGGAAATATTCACACACGAAGTGCATCGTAGTGAAGAGTGCACTCATACTATGTAACTAAAGTGCTGTCATGCGCATATGAATGTTTTCAGACACGTCATATTGTGATAATATTGACTCGACGCAAGCAATATTGCGCCGTATCGTCGCGCTCTGTAGTATATACATGTACATATATAAGCTGAATTTACCTTGCACTCGTCTACAACAAGCATGAACGTGCCGAAAACGAGCGGTGTTGTATAGTATGAAGAGAATTAGTCTTCTCCGTGCAGTTTAGTGCCGAGCTGTTGACGTACATACATATGTACGGTGCTGGATAATATAAACGGACCTTTAATCTTTCACTGTTTCTGTTCGCAGATTGGTCAAATGAAATTTGAACTTTGAGGAAACTTTAATGCTATCACATGATCGTAAACGTATCAACACAATGGATGAAAGGCGTGTATTGTGCAGTGAAGACATAACTGCATTGATCATTTGAAAGATCAATATAGGAGAAAGGTTGTTTTGAAGCATATCAAATCTATCACTAATTTATGACCGTGTTTTATTAGATTTATATTTACATAAAATATATGTATGTACATACATATATGTATACGGTCACTAAAAATATGAAATCATCTTATTTATGTAGTTTCTTATTTAAGAAATAAACGTCAGCTCAATCTTTGCTCAGTTATTAAATACAGCAGTTCTTAAATTAAATGATCATAACTATTTATGTACATACATATGTATATAAGAATTTAGTCAGTCAATTCATCAGCTTGGTCAGTAGATACTTTTATTGGTAATAGAGCTTCATATTATATGGTACTCTTAAACAAACTGATCTCTTGATTGAATTACTAACTAATCCATATGTACATATGTATGTACATATAATATATACCGACTGTTTATTTTATTTACTGACCATTAATTACAATAGCTTATGTTTATTAATGTTTATTATATGATGATGACTAATCAAAAGCATTTCAAGTTATGTAATTATGAAATAACACACAGAAATAAACATTCATATGTATTTTTAAAAAGCGACCACGAATTTATTCAACTCGGATTTATTTTTTGATACGACTGAAAACAATGAAACTCATTCATATTTTTGGTTTCGTATTTTTGTTGGATAAAAACAGTATTATTTCAGCTGTAAATTAAATATATATATTTCAAGCTTATTTAAAATGAATGAAAATATATACAATGTAAGTAAAATATTTGTTTTAACGAAACTTTAAACTTGGATTAATAAAATGGGATTAAAAACAAACTGTTTAATTGAAAATTGATTTACTTTGGTGTTATAAATATAGAATTATATAAATAAGCCTTCAACTGAAAAGGCTGGACATGATATCAAGCCCACACCCTCATTCAAATATAAATATAAATGAGACATTCTTGTTCATTAAGAGGTTATGAAACAGCATTTAATATTTCAACACCGTCTAAATTGCCTTAATATGAAATTATTTCCAATTATTCATACTATATTAGTTTCGGGGCGATGCTTACGCTAATTTGCAAACACACAAGGGCGAGGGAGGCTTCGAACGAAAGATGAAACGGTCTGGAAAGGGTTATGTAATAATATATCATACTCCTAAAGTTAGAAGAAACGAACACCAAAAGGGGAATGAAATAATAATCATTTAATAAATTAATTTGATATGCGTACAAACCAATACCACCTGATATAACATGGGCTCGAAGGGGTCGGAAAAACGGGGGGGGTTTTCGCCCGTTAATTAATTCGAGGAGCTTAATAACGATCGGGATAATTAATGAGCCATATCAATATTGGCCGTAGACATTTTGAAATGTGGGAGGTGTGGGTGGGCGGGGGGGGATTGGCTCAACCCCGGAAAAGAGCTTTGATTACGTTTGAAATCTGAGATGTCGCTTCGGGATCGAATTGCACAAGAAAAATATTGAGAATATAGTCGAATTGATTGGAGATGGTGGTGGTAGGGTCAGCTTTGTCCGATTCGAGTACGCGCGTGTGTATGTAAACCTGTTTGTTAAGACAGGTCACAGACCGGTCTGGTGCGAAATGCATCGTCGGGTAATTTACGGGGCACCGAAATAAAGAGTGCAGTCGTTGCACTCAGCGAACCGGTTGAATGGAACCGGGTGTCCGTTATGCCACGACACCGCAAGCTTTTAACGATTCTGAGAGCTTTTGTTTACTTTCTTTCGGTTATTATGTATGTGTGTGTGTGTATTTGTGTATCGTAATGGGGAAAGTTTCAGTGTTTGGAATTAGCGGTAGAGTATGTATTTGAAGATGAGTATGTATTTATGTGAGTCATTTGAAATTTTAGTCTGTCTAATATATATTGCAGGTTTATATTTTTTTGTTAGGTGAAATACATGCTTGTTGCTAGATTAGTGGAGACTTTTTGAGTGGTGAAGATGAACATATTTAACAAACTTTATTATTTTTGATTTTTAAATGCTTTTTATTATTACGAAATTATGTTCACAATACATCTGATATATATTTTAATAGCTACTGATCTACTGATCATTTTCTATTTTATAATTTTAATTTAATTCGGTTAGTAATCATAGTATTATATTACTCTAACGTTAATGTACAGCATAATAGGAACAATAGCTCAAAAACCTATTTACAATTCTTATAAATGCTCATAATACATCTAATACATAATAATAATTAAAGACTCTCTAAAGTCGATGACATAAATCAGATTGTATTTAGGTAATCTGTGTGTTATACCTGAAGGGTATAGACATTTTGTTGTAATCACCGAGACTCTTCACAAGTGTGTTAGTATGGTTATTAGGGATTCTGTCATAGAATCTACTGGTTAGTTTGTTAGTAATGTCTGTAAGAAACGGAATATTATATATGGCATGCAGTTTTTTCAAGTTAGTATATATGGGTGTATTATAAATTATTTTTAGGGATTTATTTTGTATTACTTGGAGCTTTGAAAGGTGAGTATTCGATGTGGTTATTCCATACAGGTGAAGCATAATGTTAATAATGGTAATATGAGCGCGCGATATAACTTTATTATTTAGTAGTAAAAGCATGAACCATTTCAAAAATAATCTTGACAAATTCCAAATATCTAAATGGGCTTTATATTTAGTTGTTTTTTCCTACTATTTTTTTCTGTTATTGTATTATTGATTTTTATTTCATAAATTTTTGTCATTTTTTTGTTGTAATGAGCAGTGGGCGTAAAATCATGAAATTGATAAATTTTGAGAGCTGTAGCATATTATGTCAGAAATAATAATTAGCTTTGAATAACATGTTGTGTAAAATTTATTCGGATTTAATTTCAATTAAGCATTTACCGCTCAAATTAGTACGTTTAGATAAAAAAAATTTATATAATTATGTATATATTGAAATAGAAAATCAAAACTTATTAATATGGTGAAGTGAATAACTGGTAAAAAGCTGTACATACATACATATAATACACGGAAAAAAATTTTGCTTTTAAAATTCGTAAGATAAATAATGAAAATAATTTTAAAGCCATGAAAAATTCAAAACCAATAGAAAAAATATTTGATTATCGATTTCAGTACTCACTTTGAGCACAGCAACACTAGATTTGGAGCTAAATACCGCAAAAGACCAAAACCTGTAAAAAATACGCATTTTTTACAGGTTTTGGCTTTAATTTAATTTAATTTAATTGGCTTTAAAAATAATTAAATTAATAAGGCAAATTTTTGAGAATAGAATCAAATGCTATGTAAGTTCTTAAATAGAAACATACATATTCTGTTTTAAAATATACATATTTTATGGATCAAATTGTTTTTGTGTTCAACTTCATGATTGAGTAGATAAATGTAATAACCGTATTGAACGGAATAAAAATAAATATTTTGTTAATTTGTTAACATGCTAATCCTCCGTTTAACAGAATTAGCAAAAGTTATCAATTCTCACGTCAACGAAGAAATTAATTTAGCAAAAATGTAATGTTAGACTCATTCTCACGAGAAAAACGCACTGGACGCAAATTTAATTAGCACGTTGACTTTTTTATCTTGATCGACAACTGGATACTTATGTGTTTAAGTCCTTTGGTGCTAATAAAGTCGCGACTGACCCGTGACCCTTCTCACGCCAATATCTCGACCATGTATAAAGTCGTGGGACGGCCACACAACAAACCGATTATATTACTCTGAACGATTGTGAAAATTCTCCTAGACTCGACTGATTTTTCCTGCAATCCCTGGGGTTTTTCACTGCGATAGTTTTCCGCCATTTCCCACCAGATATATCTAATTTACAGATCTTAAAGAAAATTGCACAGACGCCTGCCTGTCGCATTAGACCCGAGTTTTCTTTCGAACTCCTACTTTTTAATTAAATTTAATAACAGTCCTGCAAGTGCTATTTGGACTGATGAAATAATTTTACAAAAACGTTTATTAATTCGTACGGGTTGACTCTAATTAAATGTCAATTTTGAACGTACAGGTTTCGTGCAAAAATGCTATGATGTAAATTTTTACGACGCTTAAGTATAGTTGACAGTCTGAAATTAAGTTTTATTACATACAAAGACGAACACTGAAATATTTTTAATAAATATGGCGAAGGTTCGTTCTGCATCACAACTCAATTTCTTTATTATTAGTATATTATTGCATTTAAATATAGTGATTGATACATCATCGCGATTGACGATGATATAAAAAATGTATATATGTAGGTAATATAATGATAGATCTAATCGGGAAACGGATTGAACGACGCGAAATATACAAACATAAAAAACTTCAAATTTAATTAATCGTCAAAAGCAAGTCGACTTTGACGATTCGAATCACAAATATACATAATAATGTCGACGATAAAAATCTGAAATATAATTAGTCATGCGGGTTCTGGAACACGCGTCGAAATTAATCTCATCAATTAATCAAATCCCCTGTACAAAGCCAGCACGTGTACATATCAGCCCCAAAGAATATCTATGTGTTCTGGTTTCGAAAGGACGAATGTCGATTTATGTATGTATGTGTTTTCATACGCATATATGGTTGTGAAAATCGCGATAAAAGCTTTCATTTAAATTTATGTTCAATCAGAGCTCGGTTTTGTGAGGTTTTAGCCCTCGGCTTGAAGATGGGTCAAAGCTCATTCTGTTTTTTTTTAATATATGATAGATAGCGATGTTGTTTTATTGATTATATAAATTCATCAATTTGATTTTAGCACATTAATTTAAACATACTATATTTTATTTTACGACTGTTTGCGATAGAGAGAAAAGTTGGATAAGGTTCATTACAAAAACTTTCGACCGATGGAAATCTAGATTTAAAGGTTTACTAAAGCAAATACTATTGAAATTAAAAATATAAAAATTGAATTTATTTAAAAAGATTCTACGAAATATTTTTAGTAATAGCTCCACCTAATTAATAACTATTAAAAATTATCATCTAAATTAGTTGTTATTGCGATCAGCATCCTTTTTGCGCATAAATTGGTAATTGAAATTAAACACCAGCATTTTTTACGAAAGCTAAGCTATCATGGTTAGATTAAATTAATTAATACTAGTTAATAATTTTAATAAGTTGAATAAATAGCTTATTTCGATTTTTGATGCTTTAAAGTGGTATAAATATTTTTTAATAACTAAATACGTATACATACATAATATATATATATATATATATATATATATATATATATATATATATATATATATATATATATATATATATATATATATATATCTACATATAAGCTTAATAGCTAATCGGGCATAAATGACTATCTATGCTCAAATAATTGAAAATTCGACCTGGATGTACTAATATTTTGTATTTATTATATTAAGTTCCTCATCTACTAATCACAGTTCTTTTTTAAAAACGTTTTATTCAATATTTTTCTGATGTAGATATTTATTTTAATTTAGATATGTATATTAATTATTAATTTTTAATTTTTATTGTTTTTTATTTTCTTCTAAATTTATTTTTTCTTTAAATGTTTTGGGTAGCATATGAATATAAAATTAAATGTGTTTTTGTATGTATGTCTGTACATATGTATATACATAAATATAGCAGTTTGCCAATATTGTATCAAAATCTTATAGACTCAATATAATTTGTTGCATGGGATGCTTAAATATAATGGAAATCCTCAGACATAACATAAAATAAAATGTTCACCGAAGGGATGCATTTGTTAAATTTTCAGCCAGAACTTCGACCGCGTCCCAACGGTGCACCACTTCTGGAACAAAAACGCGCATTTGCTTCCCCACGCTTACGTACGTAGATGTATACATATATTAATATTATCGTACTTTTCCTCGTCACTTTCCATTATGAAATCCACTAACAGTTCGGAAACTGCACGCGAATTACACAAGAGAGGAATTTGCGGAAGTGTTGTCGAGAAGTTGCCATCTAACAGTTCACGATTATGGGCTCAAGTGTTGTTCCCCACGGCGAAATGAAACCCCAAAACAACACCGCAACTTGTGTCCATCAAATAATCATAAATGAATAAGCAATGCCGTGGTGAGGCTAAGCTTTAAACTTTGAGATGCGAAACGGCCCAGATTAATATTTTATATCGTTCGAATGATATATAAATGTATGTATGTGTAATATCACATATGTATGAAGCAATACCTGACCTATCTAATGCAAACACGCACTAAAAGGGTTCAATGTTCTGTTTATTATTGAACTTTTTTATCTCCCCCTATTTTAAGGGTTCGATTCTGCGAGGTAATCGACACGTGAATGAAAAGGGGGACTGCAATTATTTTTAGTTTCCAGGTAAAACGGTTTGACCCCCGCATGATATTATTGTGGTGAAGTTTCTCAATTGTTACGAAATATATGTATATGTAATACTTGTGATCGATTGTTTAACAATGTAGTTCGTTCAAAGTATTGTGAAACGGTTGTAAATTGGCTGGAAATAGACTTCTTAATGGAAATGTCTTAATTAGTTCTACGTTCATGAATTTTAGCTATTATTTTTATTGCCAGTGTTTTTTATACTCTCTTGAATGGAGAAACACTAAAGGGTATTAATTGCTAAAAAAAAATACGCAAAATGCTGGGCGAAAAATACCCCTTATTTTATAATGGATTTATTTACATAAAACTGTAACAACCTTGGTACAGGCTGGGGTTTTAATTGAAATTTGTTTAAATTCGTACAATTTTAGCTTTGTATTGTAATTTTATTTATTTTATTTTAAATGCTTTTTATTATTACGAAATTATGTTCACAATACATCTTATATCTATTTTAATAGCTACTGATCTACTGATCATTTTCTATTTTACAATTTAATTTAATTTGGTTAGTAATCACAGTATTATATTATTCTAATGTTAGTCTACAGCATAATAGGAAAAAGAGCTCGAAAACCTATTTAGAATCCTTATAAATAAATGTTCATAATACATCTAATACATAATATGAATTAAAGACTCTCTAAAGTCGATGACCTAAAGCAGATTGTGTTTAGGTAATCTGTGTTTATACCTGAAGGGTGTAGACATTTTGTTGTAATCACCGAGACTCTTCACAAGTGTGTTAGTATGGTTATTCGTGATTCTGTCATAGAATCTACTGGTTAGTTTGTTAGTAATGTCTGTAACAAACGGAATATTATATATGGCATGCAGTTTTTTCAGGTTAGTATATATGGGTGTATTGTATTCCCAATCCCAATTTTCACCTTAGTTATGTATACGCAATATATATAACTAATAATATAAACATACATATGTAGTTGCCAGTGTTTATAAAAAATAAAAAAGTCAATCATCAATTGTCACCATCAAATTATTTGCATTACAGATGAAAGGTCAAATGCAGTGAATCTTTCAATGTATTAAGTTGGAATTTCCTTATAAGTTTATTATATTTGTTGTAGTCGAATTCTACTGCATTTTTCAGGTGGACGAAAGTTAAAAAAAAAGTAATAAACACGAAACTTTTCAGTTTTTCTTTTTTAAAACTTTTATTTGGATATATGTAGACGAATTTTCGGGCGTTGCTCAAAATAATGAAAAATATCAAATTTCTTCCAAAATCTGTATATATGTATGTATGTACATAGTATACATAAGTGAGTATGTGATATTGTCTATCAAACTTGGAGGTGTTAAATTGGAAGCTTTTATCCTGCTTGCAAACGAATGTTATTTTGCAAGAAGCCATAAATGGTAAACATTAACTTTTCTAAATTTTTAAAGAGAAAATATAGTATCTAGCCGAAACTATCTTCTTAGTCATAAAAGGTATTATCGTATTAAAAATAGTGATAGGAGTGTTCAATAGTGTTTCGCAATTGTTAATTCACATCAGTAATTTCAACACTTTTGCAAGAAATGCTGCAGAGTGCAGTTTGGCTGTTATCGATGTAATATTTGTAAGACTGAGCTATGACGATGACGATATAATTTCGGGAAATTCAATCTTCCTGGTTGAATTGAGCGAAGCAACAGCAATATTGAGGTGCATTGCAATCAACTATTTAATTTATCTCGATTAATTGGGAAAAGGAACATCTTTGCTATAGCGGCGTCCGCAGTGGAAGAGTTGAGTAGCAGGGGTTGTTTGCAAATCATGCTATTTGGTATTTATGTACATGTGTAGAAAAGTTTGATCAGAAGTATCGTGTTGGGCAGCCTACATATATTGACACCTATTACCGGGGTTAATATATAATGGAAAAATAAATATGTAGAAACTTTTCTGTTTTAAATGTTTTGAAAACATATTGTAATGTTACTGTTTTTAATAAATAATAAATATTTTGATAAATTAATAAATAGTTCTAAAAAGTTTGGATTGATAAATGTAGATTTGAATAAAAACCAAACAGTCATTTGTACACCTAAAATTGTGTTGTTTAGGCGTGGGTTCAGGATCCAAATGAAAAGACAAAGTCGCTTCAAGAGGTCCACACGGATCCACCGCTCACTCAAGAATAATCTGACATACCACGTGTACCTCCTTATAAAGAACAAATTGATGACAACAGCTTCCCCAACCCATTAATGTGTCTATTGTCTAGGCACGTTAAGGTACGCCGTGGTGAATCTATTGATATGTGAGAGCTCCAGCGTATAATTTGTTCGGGCACTTACTGAGTCCCGTTAGCCTAATCCGGGGTGTCTATTGTTCGCCCTCGAATGCACTTAGACAGTGTATACTCTCTCTCGCTCATGTTTCCACGTTACGATAGTAAATACATAGACGTAATAGATAACAGAGATGTGAAATGGCATCAAATCACACTCGAGTTAAGAAATCATCAATGGAAATTTCATTTTCATACGCCGCAGTTTAAGAGACGCAGTGCAAAGGGCCACCTGGCGTCAGTGACTCATGTGACTCAACCCTTCGGTGCGGCGAAATTTCCGCGAAAATTTCTAAGCGTAATAATGAAGTTGCAAGTTGGGGTGAGGGTGAAAAATTTTCAGCAGGAATAGGTGCGTTCTGACACGCGACGGACGCTCTACAGCCGTCTCGCACAACACCCTCGTTCATTTTCATTATGTTATATATTTTTTCACTAAATTTTTTATTTGACGGGGTCAACGTGTTAAAACGGCCGGATAACGGGTGTAAATCGCCCGGTCCGATGGCGCCGTCTGCCCGTTGAGGAATCCTTGAACGTGGCCATTGCCGTCATGTTCTTCTGACCATAACAGACATGGCTTAATCGCAAACCTAAATGCCTGCTTTGGATATTAAAAAAAAAGTTTCATACTGTTGAAAAAGTGAACTAGATCCGTGACGGAAAAACTGCAGAAAATTCAACCATTTTCAGACTTTTTGTCATATAACATTTTGCCAAACAATCTGATTTTGATCAAAAATGAAATACATACATACATTCAAATTAAATTTCAATTTGAAATTATTGAAACTTTCAAACATATCAAAATTCAGATCTAAAGTGCAAATGCTTATTTTTCCCAATATTGTTAGAGGGCTGGACCCCAGCGCCTTGTCTATACAAACGTATTAGACTACTCCCTTCCTCAATTATGGCACTAAAGAAATTATTTTTTAATATGCTATTTATGTATATCCACCATAGGATTCTATATAATTATTTTTTTGATTAATCAAAAAAATCTAAAATCAAATAATCAAATAGAAACATATGTAGGTGGATATCCATAGGATATTAAAAAATAATTTCTCTAGTGCCATAATTGAGGAAGGGAGAAGTCTAATACGTTTGTATGGACAAGGCGCTGGGGTCCAGCCCTCTTAACATCTGAACATACATACATACATGCATCTGCACATACAAACATGTCTAATTAAAATTGTATCATAATCAGTGTCGTCAAGAGCGAATTCGGAGCCTGGAAAAACAATAGATCTCAACCTTTTTTATGGATGGCGGCTTATACTTTTCCTTTTTGACTTTTTTAAATAATCATAAATGAAAATTCATTCGCCGCAGGCAAATTATTTTTATGTATATAACACCCTTAATTTATGTATGTATATATTATTTAAATAAGTATGACAAGGGTAGTGGATATAGTGGATAGATAAAGGGATTGAAATGGCAATGTGCCGGGCCAAGTGTCTAGAAGAATGGACGAGAAATAAGTGCTAGAATGGTACCCGAGAGAATGCAAAAGGGTAAAAGGAAGACAGCAGGGAAGATGGGTAGACGAAATTAGGAAAATGTGTGGGGTGAGATGGATGAAAGTTGCGCAAAACAAATACGAGTGGAAGCATGTTCGATAGGCCTTCATCCAGTAGTGGATGGTGAATGGCTGTAGATGATGCTGATGATATTATTTAAATATCAAAATTAGCACTGTCTAAATATGTGTAATTTTTTTTTAAAGAAAGTTAATTTTTTGATAAAAAAAGTCTTTCTAAAATTATATAGATCTCAGTATGGGATACGCAAAGATTTTACATAGATTAGTTATTTCAAGTCGGTTTGGTATATATATATTTTTTCAATGTATTATGATTATAAAATCGGAGTACTTCAAATAATATCTTCTTTGGAAATTTGTCCCCTCTCCTTTCTCTCTAGTCACCTCTGATCATAATTATTTTGTATAATATGATTGTATCCTTGAAGTTAAAGTTTTTTGGTTTTTAAAGAAAAAAACCACACACAGAAGATTTATGTCACGTATGTACATATTTATGCAAATTAAATAGCACTTGCAGTGTTTCTCGGATGCAAGTTGCTTTTTATCTCACATTTTCAGAATATAACTTGGCCAATTAAAGCGAAGGTATAAGAAGTAATAACTTTTCCAGTAACAAGTTGTATTAATCCAGAAAGTTTTTATATAATATAAACTTTCGTTGCAAAATAATATAGCTTTTTTGTGGCACAATCAACGCCTTCACAATTCAGCACCAGTTTATATGACATACAAGTCTATAAAAGTTACCTTCGTACTTATATAATATATAATATAATATATGCATGTGTACACACGAATCGTTGTAAAAAGAGCTTTTAAATTTTTATTGAGTAGTTGCTTTGGTTCACTTTTGTGCAAAGTATTGCGACATGACGTGTGTTGTTTGTTTAATTAGGCTTTTGCATAATCTAAAGGCGATTGTGAAAATAATGCTTTTTCGAATTTGTGCATTATTAAAGATCTTCTGTTGATTTTAAATTTTAATTGTATTTTAAATCAAAAGAAATAAATTCTTAAGTTTATTTTTCTTTCAAGGAAATAAATCAAAGCGAAAAGAACATACGAATAAGAACGAATGGCAAAAATGCTGTTTTTTTACTTTTTTTGGCATCGTTTTCACAGAATATCAAACGAAGGCTACATATTTTCCAAGAACGCATCCTGCTGCAGAATAATTTTCCTTATTGAAAGTAGAATTTCCGAAGATCAGTGTTCCTAAAATGTATTATTATTATTGACAAAAATCACGTGCATTTGCATAAAAATATTTTACATATTTGCATAAAAATCACATGCATTTGCCAAGGCTATTAACACATGATTTATTTATAAATTACTGCACAATCATATATGTAATCGTATTACATGTAATGAAAAGATTTTTTTCTATTACTATGGCTTCTATTACCATATTTTCTTTTATTGTAATTATTTAATTAATGAAAAACACAAGAAAATTTTAGTATTCTTATTGGAAACTGTGACAGGTGTGATTTTAATTAAACTCTGAGTTTTGGCAGCTATCATAGTATTGGTAATAATATATCGAAAACATTCAGTTTTATCATACTCTAGTGCCGATTAATATATGCAAAATCATTAAATGATCTTTACAATCTTCAAATAATCTCCGAATTGCATATATGTACGTCAAATTTTCAAATAAATAATATTTTGAAGTTTCAGATGAATGTAAATTCATGATTTTTTAATTAGTACACATTCACATTAGGTTTATATAGAAAGTCATATAAACATCAACATTCATAAGCCAAGTCTTTGTATACATGTTTATTATCCATCATAATCGACCACTAGTATAACATATGTATAAACCACAAGTTTCATCAACGTTGTATTGAAATCAATACATCAGTAAACATCTCAATTGAATATAATAATATTTATTATTATATACGTACATATATACATTTTGTAAGCCGCTGGTATAATGACTGAGCGTTCAATAATTTGAATAAAGATAAAAAGTCAAAGAGAAAAATTCGGCAAAGATCATACCGCATAAAGTATACATCTTGTCAACGCTGTATACATACTTTGTATACGTTCAAATATTATTCGGACACACCGTCGAATAATATATTTTGAAAAATATTCAAATATTGACTGTTGACACTATCCGTGTTGATAACAAATATTTGAATTCGCGTTGCCGGAAACGATTTTTGGTCGGTCGATCAACTTTGATCGGATGTGTCGAGGATGTTTTTTCCAAGTCAACGTCCAAACGCCAGCCAGGTATGTACGTATTATGATGACTGTGTGTTTACACATATATACCTGTGTACTCGAACGTACATACATAGGTTTAAACTGCGCAGTAGTTTGACACACATAGAGCACGTTCCGTTAGATGCGCACTTAACAACTCCCATATAGATATGTAACGTGTATACTTTGAGCACTTTGTTAGGCTTAGAGTCAATGCACCAAGAGCTTGGCGCTATCTGTCGTCTGTGCAACGAAATAATTGGATTTGGAATGTGTTTAGAATTTTTCATTTTCAATTGCTGGAAAATTTTACGTGGGTGTTTCGGGAAATATTGGAAAACTGCAAGGAAGCGCGGGCGGCTCGTAAATAATGCATTAGGCTATATCATATGATATATTGAATTATTCGATTATAGCTTTGAATTTTAATTGAAAATTAGGATGGTACAATTTATGTGAAAGCTTTTAAAACGTATACTATATTTCATTTCAGTAGTATTTAAGATTAGCGCACTCAAAAGTGCGACGTGGTTAGACTCCAGCTGTGATAGGCGTGTCTTCATGTCACTGCTAAGTTTCTTCTACATTTATTCAAATATGAAACCTATGTCAAAACAAGGATAAAATATCACGGAAAACAATACAGGGGTTGAGTTTTGGGAAGGATCGCGTTGGTATAGATTAGACGTGCTAGCGTTTTTATGTGCAAAACTATCGAAAGAGAAAACAAGTGCACCACTCTGTGTCTGTACCTTTAATCTCGATTTCGATTAGTTGAAAAACTATTTGTCACTCAAAATATGCAGAAAATCGTCGCTGACTAATATGAATTGTGCATTTTTCTCTCTACTGCGAACCGCTGTGAAATCTAATATATAATTTCGAAAGAGACTTTGTATGCAAGTATTGTTTATATTACAAATACTGAGCGAAACCGGGTAAAACTACTAGTACATATATAAAAATAAGTAATTTATTATTTACATATGTATTAATTAAGAATTTCTTATTATGTAAATATTGTTTACAAACATATTTATGTACATATATATTAACTAATATTTTCGAAATTTAATTTTCAGATGTTGCGTTTAATCTTATCAAATATTATATATGAAGTTAATACATATGTATATATGTACATACATATATGAGCCATAGAACTTCTCGCTACGGTGTCTAACCACGTGTATAAAACATTACACATATATATTATTAGGTTAATAAAGTTTATTGATTTATATTCTTTTGAAAATATTTTTGAACATTTCTTAATCATTTTCTGTATATCAAAAAAAAATTATACTTTTATATCGATTATTTCTCAAAAACTTAAATATATATTCTGAAAATGTTTGCATTACCGATAAATTTTAGCCAATTGTTTTAACATTTCTCAATTCAAATACATTTTATTTGAATTCCATTTGAATTAAATTTTGGAAGAATAAAATTCAATATGATATATTCGTAATTCATTTATAGAAACTTATAAGTTTCAATTCCGACATGAACATACATAGTTCAAAGCTATTTTCGAAGGCAAACGTATTCATTCGTGGTATTGAAAAAGTACTTTTTTAAGTAAACATAAAAAAATTGCATATTGGGCTATTTTTCATATATTTAATATTCCACATATTTTTTTTGAGATATATTCGAGCTACTTTTCATTATATCTAAGACTAATCAATGAAATAAATGAACAGCATCAGTGCTATTTTGAGGAAAACCTCAACAGCATTAATTATACTTGATCAAATCTTTCCAGAATAGCATGGTACATAATTTTACGAATCAAGATCATGAGTGTGAGATCACATGATGGCATCATCACAATACCATGCATCATAACAGCCATTACAATAACAAAGCGCCGATGAAACATTGTTGCATCAGAAACGACCGACTAATTGTTTGCTTTGTCTATTACGATTGTTATTGAGCGTGTGCCGATTTGTTATCTGGCAAAATATTTGTCTCGGATAAACCGAACAAATACGGGACGTTTCCATATTTTCGCGAACCCGGATCTCGGTTTTATTATTGTGAATGTACATGCACAACTTTGTACTTGGTTGGTTGTTGCACAATCGTTCGGACCCAGTGACCGATTAAAATATTGACCTGATTATTGAGTTCGTGTTGTGAAATGGCATAATCAAAACAATGCAGTTCCGAAAACGCTCGAATACAGGGTCGCCAACTCGGCAAGGTGAAAGTAAACGGTTCGGTATCAATTTGTCATTGATAGGAAATGTGTGCGATGTAATAATGTCTAATAATAGATAGGATTTCTGCGAAAACGGTTATGGAATTTTTATTGCTTTGTAAAGGCGGTCATAAAACGCGTCTATAAGATTTCTGTATTTAAATCCGCAAGTCATTGCGGAGAAATTTTCGAAAATATTTACATACTTACGCATGTAGTTGTTGACTTGAAAGTGTATTTTGTATGAAAAAAAAACTTTATGTTTTAAATAATAAGCTTTTTATGAAATAAAAAGTCTACTGTTAACATAAATTACTTCTTTTATTTAGTTTTATAATTTTCCATTCATTTTTACATCTTATCACTAGTTGTTTTACCTGGCTTTTAAAAATCTAATAGTAAATATTCATTTGTTTTTTTATTAAATTTATTTTAATCGACAAAAATCGACTCGTCGTCATCCAAATTTTGACTTGTTTACGAAATTCCCAACCAAAGATATATACATAATTACATATAAAGTCTCTTTCGAAACTGTGTATTAGATAACATACATGAATCATTGGTCGCAGTCGTAGTCAGAGTCGGAGTCGGTGAATTTTGATCCGACTCCACAACCCTGCTATAAATACTAACAAGAAAAAAATGTCTAAAATAGAAAATGATAACCGGATAAAAGATGTATGAACAATAAAAAGCATGTATAATACATTTATACAAGTTACATACTTTTAAATACGATAAATCAAACTCTTGTTTATTTTGTATACATATAATATTATAAACTTATAATAATAAAAGAGAATACAAAGTTCTGTATATAATAGAAAATTTTATATAATATTTATATATATATGTATTTATATATAGTGAGTCTTTAATTAATATTTTGTATTATGAGCATTTATAAGGATTGTAAATAGGTTTTTGAGCTCTTTTTCCTATTATGCTGTAGATTAACATTAGAATAATATAATACTATGATTACTAACCAAATTAAATTAAATTGTAAAATAGAAAATGATCAGTAGACCAGTAGCTATTAAAATAGATATAAGATGTATTGTGAACATAATTTCGTAAATAATTTCGTAAAAAGCATTTAAAAATCAAATATAATATTGCGAAAGACAGACTTCAATTTAATATTTTCAATTTGAACGTGATTTAATAACCAGTTTAATAAAATAATTCAGTTCTAATGCTCTTTTACTAAATGTGTTGCTTAAGTTCAAAACGATACATCTCTTACCAATTTTATTACATCTACGTGGAAGTTTGAAGTGCAAATAATAATAATAACTGTAAATATTATATTGGATATTTTAAATGCAAATAATAATTACTACTTAAGAAAGAAGTTGAACCAAGGCTTAATTTACATTCGTATATGTATATGTAGATACATTTATGGAGCAATATCCGTGTGAATACCGAAATTTTCACATAGGCACTTCTTATAAACGAATGAAGACTATTTTCCATATTCTTCGAATATGTACATATGTATGTGTGGTTTTTGTTTTCCGTACATTTTGAAGAGCGTATCGAATTCTCGCGTTAAATAATGAGTACATTAAGCGCATAATCGATTACACGCAACATACGGTAATGGGAATTCCCTTTTGAAATGAATTAGATTACAGTGTAGTGTACTATGACGTGTTTGGCATTCGACACGGTTCGATTTATATTTAGTAATAATTTTAATAAGGGACGTAACTATCGACACGTAATAGAGTCGTAATAATGTACGCGTGTTAATTCATTATGAACGGCTGTCGATCAAAAAAAGATATATGTATATTCCGTTCCATACAAATTGTACAATAGAAAGTATGAGAATTTCGGACAAAGTAATACGGGAATTCGAATAGAACTGAATAGAACTTGTACACATATTTTATGGTCTTTGAAAGTAATATTTTTTTATTATATATGTATATTATAATATCAATATTTGATGATAACCGTAAAGATATGTATATGAAATTTTAATTGATATTACTCAGGTTGAACTGCGAAATTAATAATTGTATATATTTATGTCATGAAACTTAAATGAAACTGTTGTCATTGATCGTAAATGTCACCGGATAATAAAAATGTTGTAAGACAATTTTGTATTTAATTTAACTTACATTGTGTAAAAGCATTTCATATTGATTAAGATGTATGTAGTATGTACAATGTACAAATTAGGTATGTCACTAATTTAGGTATGTCACTAAAATAATAAAATAATATTTCATTATTTTATTTTTAGCTTTTAAATTATTTTTATTATCTTAATATTTAATGAGTAATAATTATAGTGATATTAAGTAATAAAAACTTTCGAACAAAATCCGACAACCGGAAGTAGAACTTTTATCTTGTGTAAGCTTCCCTACATTTGCACACAATTTGTATCGAAAATGATTTTTTTATGTATTAATTCCGTTTAAAAAATCAAATGTGACAAAATATATACATAACATATGTACGTATGAATGAAAAACATTTCGCTAAATTGTAAGCCTCGTCAATTAAAATAAGTACATTTTTACGGGGTACTACGAACTTATTTTACGATGTTTTTTTATATTTATGGTTTTAAAAGATTACATATATGTATGTTCTTATATATGTACACATATAATAAAATGGAAAACTTAGAGTCCAGATGTAATGCTCGTTCATACGGTAAAAACGTGGCGTTTAGACATGAGATTAAATATGAAAACATATGGAGTAGCTTTACAGTTTCTAAATTGCATACACGTTAATTGGTAATAAAATATCAGTACTGCCTATATTGTATCAGTAAAATGTACTTCAGCACCGTTGCCTCACCTTTCAAACCTATTTTAAGCAAACTCAAATTATACGACGATACATTTTAAGCTCATAATTAGTGCGAGAGTCTGCTGCGTTGTGAAAACACGACCTGATATAATTAATTATTAACATAATTGGTCGTAATAAAACTTTTGGCATTTTGATTGTCGTCGTGCGGCATTTGGCGCAGTTAAAACACGTCGAGTGCATCGACTCGGTTAAGTAAAACACGTCTCGGGGAAATCGTTACGAGTGTATAAAGCGAGCCGCTTTTTGCATCGAATAAAATTTAATCCTTGAACCAAGGATATGCTTTTAAAGTTGCGTGAGCATCGTCTCGGAAAATCCTCTATTTTACTATGGAAAAAAAATGGGGAAATTAAACTGTTTCGCGTGCGATACTAGACTGGCGCCTTGACGACGCCATCAAAGCTATACTGCACTGCGCCACCCGGTTGCATCGAATTCGCCGTAAAGTGCATTATAAAAACTTTGCGGTTGCTTAAGATTGTCGAACTGGGTCTAGTTTATCAATCGTTTCCGACGAAATATACTTAAATTGGATGCTAAAAGTTTTACGACGTCGATTTCGTACGAAATCCGCAAAAAATTAGCTTCCTCTCCCACCCCCACCCTGTTGGAGAAAGTGCGACGTAAAAAAACAAATTTGTAGTAAAAGTGTGTACGAGTGTGTCGTCAAACTCCCCGATTGCCTTTTTGTAGGGTTAAGTGTAGAAATTTCGTTTGTAATTATGTAAGTAAATCTGCTGAATTTTATTTGATAGGTTTGTCTGATGAAAGTATGAAACGATACAATGACAGAAAACGAGAAATCTCAAATATATAGGAAGCATATTTTCTTGGCTATGAATCAATTTTGTATCGGAACTTTTTTAATGTAGAGATTGAAACTTCAGATTTTCGCAGGTCAAGATTGTGACTTGTAGAGTTTGCAACGCGTTCAAAATTATGACCTGCCACAATTTGTTTATAAATGTTTTTGCAACTTTCCGATTATCACTACGAAGGGTTAGGAATTGCAACCTGCTGAGGTTTTGACCTGTGGAAATCATGAACCTTATTTTTATTATTATTTGACCTTATTATTATGAATTATTTTATGACAACTGTGGGCTGTCTTGATTATGAGCTATCAAGCCTATGAGTCACAATCTTAATCATAATTTGTGACATATAAGCAAAAACCAGTTTATAATTTGGAATTGTGAACTGATTTTAAATTGTCAAACTAGATAAATTTTATTAAGGCTTTTAGGAATTTAAAATGAGAAACCACTTTATGACTTGGAGTTTTAAACTGTCTTGATTTTAAATTGTCAAGTTAGATAAATTTTATTACGGCTTTTTAGGAATATTAATGACCATGAATACACACTATTTTTTATAATTTTAAACTGTGAACTGTTTTGACTTTAACCTATGGAAACTTGAAAAAAATGGCCTGTAAAGATGTATCAATACGAATTCTTTTTGGAACTTTTCGGATACGATCGAATAGTTTCAGAATCCATATAATTATTTTTTCATTTTTTTATTGAATCGAAATTTGGGTCTACTGTGTTTTTTCAAATTTGTATTGTGTCAGGATTTTGACCTCTACATAATGTTTTTTTTATTTTTTATTTGTTGAGATTTTCGACGCTCAAATTTACCATGGCATGTTTAAAGCTCGTGAGAGGGTACACTTTCGTTATTATTATCATCGTTCGAAATTTAAAAGGTTGATTTCTACCTACCGGCTTTGTGTAAAGGTTTACAATGCTATCGCATAAATCAAATTAACACGTTGCATTCGCATGCAACAATTGCGATGCACGCAACGCATTCGCGATTTATTTATCGCAAACCGTGATAAATTATGTCGATTCTCTTCTCGTTTTTGAAACTTTTCTTCTTATCGTTCGACGGTTGTGTGCTAACGAGGTGGGAACTTGGCTTTTTTTACGCAAAGTTTTTCTTTCAAGAATTTGAATTGTGTGTGGGTGCGATGTGTGCCGTAAAACGATTGCAAGAATTCAATTCAGGATATTGTATACGCGAATTTAACATCAAATTATTAAATGCGAGTTTTACTATGGCATAAGAATTGAAATTAATTCATCAGAAAATACCATTCATTGACTTGTATAATAGTATTCCTTTTCCATATTTATTTCAATCTATGTAATATATAATTTCGAAAGAGACTTTGCATGTATGTATGTATGTTTGTTTGTTTGGTTCGTAGAATCCGTGACGTTCAATTGAATAAAAACACAAATGAATATTCAAATAAATTTAATCAAATGTTTACTATGTATTAGATAAGCCATGTTTAAGCGGTTTATATTAAAAATACCGAGCGAAGCCGGGTTAAACCACTGGTATATTATAAATACATTTTGCTTTCTTATTGATTCTACACATTATATAAAATCCCCAATTCAATCATTCTATTGGTATAATACTTAACTATGATATTAAAAAATAATATCGAAAGGTCAAAAGCTTGTTATAAATTGAGTGTGTCACTTGGAAGAAAGATTACCATGGATGAGAATGAGTATGAGATTACTAATAATATACGATGAAAGTTGTAAGATGTTTACACTCTCTTTTACGATAAAACGGAAAACGGAAAAAGAGAGAGAAGAGATTATTTTTATTGAATCGTAAAAGCACAATTTAAAAATAAAATTTCCTTATCTCGGAAAATCACACGCAATAACAACAACACAAACAGTTATATGTCAAGATTTCCGGCAGCATTTTTTCATTCATTCACATATAAAACAAAAACAAAAAATAATATCATTCTCACGCTCTTTCGACTATCAAAATGCTGTTTTCCAAAAATCGACGAGAAAAAATCCAAACCGGTACACTTTTAAGACCCAAAACAAACTACCAAATCCACGCCAGGTACTTAGAGGAGAAGAAGAAGAGCGAACATTTCGTATGTTTGCACTTCCAAACAATATACGAGGCGTATCCAATCAGTCATAAACAACGGTTTCCAAACAATAACCATATACTTTTTTGCAATAAACAACGGAGCGATCTAACGGACCGCTCGGTTGTTGTATAGATTTTGTTTTGGCGCTCGAAATGTGGGTCGATGTCGTTTATCTGGGTTGATTGGCGAAATGGTGTAATGGCGAATTGCACAAATAGTCGTGTGTGTGGCGTAACATCCACAAGCCGGAGAAAGCAGGCAGAAGATTTTCAATTAGAGGAGATCACCTAGACTCCGGTGTATACACATACGTCTAAATAGTGAAAGGTGTGTGCAAATTGTCTGAAAGGTGACGGGTGCAAGTCGTCTTCGAAATTGCACGATCTCCGTTGCAAAATCCGCAACGCAGGTACAAAAAAAAAATACAAATAAAATAAATAGAAGGAAACTCGATGAGATGTGTGGCAGATAAAAATTTATACATTTGTCGAGAGCAAATGGCAAATTCACGACGTGAAATGCTTGTTCCCACGAAATTGGCGAGGGAACTTTGGGTCACTTTTTGAAATGGCGATTCGATCGGTTTCATATCAGCGCAATCGACGATTTATATAACATTCACCCTTGGAATGATTTTTAAATGTTCAAATGTGTCAGATTGCTATCCCCAAGTGTGGCACGGTATACTTTTGAAACGCATGGATGTTCATTTGTGATGTGATTTTAACAATACACGTAATTATGTATGTAATTGTCACATTAAAGTAACCTGTCAATAGCATTTTGTATTAAAAATCATTTAATTTATATCAATTTATATAAATGCGATTCTCCTGTCTTCGAAAAGATACCTATATATCAAAGAAATTTATTGAGGCTTCAAAGTAGTTTATCAAAATTGACAACTGCAAGTCCAATATATTATAACGTGTTTGCTTCGTTTATTTAGATGCAACTCCGATACTAAATTCCAATATAAACACGAGCATTCATTTAAACTCATCTGAAATTTACTAAGAAAGACTTCTATATACATATGTATGCATATTTTTTTAGAAAATTGTGGCAGTTTTGATAGTAGTGTTTTGATAAATTAAATTTTAACGTAAATTTCTTTGCATTTTATAGCCGTTATATTATATTTGAAAGTACACCACTTTATTTGAAAGTGGTGTAAGTACAATTTTCTTCATTTCGGGATATGAAATGTTTTGCGTTTCACAATATTATGTAAAAAATACTGGTAGTCTGTAATAAATTTAATTTGCTTTTCCGAGATTCTGGACATATGAAATTTAAAGAAGTGATAAAAATTTGCGAATAAAGTCAAACTGAAATAATGGTTTATGGAACTGAAAATGAACCTATGTACTTAATGTTTCATTTATAATGAAACTTAAAAAAAACTACGCAAACACAATATAAAAGTTATATTTTAAGTGAAGCGTCATTTTATCAAGTGTAGTTTAATGAAGTAACAAGTAATGATTTCTTGATTATGTACATTTTCATACATATGAAGTTACATACATATTATTTAATTAATTTAAAATAATTTCATACTATAATATATATGTATGTATGCTACCAATTTCTATTATTTTTCCAAATAATTTTTAAATTTTTATGCATATTTTATAGATTGAAATCAAATCAATAGAACAAATAAAAACAAATCAACACAAGCCCTTTACCTATTTTTACAAGCCTCTTCTATGTTTTTTGTTGTTACACTTTTTTGGCAACAATACTTAATGATTCTGACAGATTTTACTACCGCAAAACTTATTAAGTACATTCTTATTAAAGTACATACATATTATACATATGTATGTATGTGCATCTGTATTTCAGACAATACATTTAACAGATTACAGGCTCATCATTTAGTGTCTCTTCTTATACACTTATTATATAATATATAATATCTCTATCAGCTCTCAAATGATTATATGAACAATCAAAGTGTCTTATAACCTATAAAAACTGATAATTATCAGACCTTTGACCTATTTTTTTTGCTAAAATACTTCATTCGCAACACTGTACAGATTTAGTAACTGACAGATTTATTTATTAGATAGATTTATTTATTTATTTAGATTTATTTAGATTTAGTTTTATTTACATTTTTATTTAGATTTAGATTTATTTACAGATTTATTTTCTGACAGATTTAGTTACTGCAAAATGCACGTACATATTTCAACCATCAAATTACAGGCTCATCTTTAATCGTCTCTTCAAATGTACATATGCAGTTATTATGTATCTCTATCATCTCTCAAATGATTATGAGAGCAATCAAAATATTATCTGCTTATAAAACTGACAATCTGCCTTCATTATAATTAATAGCAGTTTTGGACGCAGACAATTTTCAGTATACATATATGTATGTACATAAATATGTAAGAGATTCTGAGCTTCACTCATCGTACAGTTAAATATAGTATGTAAAAATTAATCATACAGTTTATCACTTGTTAAAATAATATTATACATCACATCAAATATTGACTGAAGATAATGATATCAATCATCGTAAAGTACAAAATTGCTGTCGTCAATACTGAAAATTTCCCATTTTTGATGATAAATGTGTCATAAAAAAATTCAAGACATTTAACGTAATCGGCTATACTCGGACACTTAGTGCTAGAATAAGAGTCCATCGTAAACTACAACCAGCCACATCAATTTATCAATAAGTATCATTGTCAAAGAGTGAGGTAAGAGCATTGGAGTGTGAGTCACGAGCGTGTTGTGGAGGTGTCTCGACCCGAATAGCAAAAGTAAAATGGCAAGCCTGACCACACAGAGCTGCTTAAAGACCGTGACTTTAAAATACTTATATAAATATAAACACGTATAAAAATGTATTAATTGGTGGGCTGGTTCACTTTCACGTGTGACGAGCGAAAGTGGCTGTCGCGCAAAGTGTTGCATCACTCGGGTCTGCGATGATGCAATTGGCTGAGGGTTGCGCAACACGCTTTGACAATCGAAGGGGATGAAAAGTCCACAGGTGCCAAGTGGGTCGTGACCTAATTTTTCGATTTTTTATCACCTGCGTCGCAATTTATGCAGTTTCATGTATGTATGTAGGTGCAGAATGTTGCTGGTGTAATTTGCAACTTCCGGTTGATTTTACGTGAATGATTGTTGTATTAAAAATAGATTTATGTATTTGTTATGCTGATTGTGTCATTTTATGTAATGACGTTGAAAATCGGTTAAGTGTGGGCTATCATTTACCAAAATTGACGGTAAATATATGTAAATATTATATAATTTGAGGTCAATTTTTGTGACTTTTTTTGAAAAAGATCATGAATCAAATGATACTTTTAGTTATGTGTGTATTATCATTTTTTTTATTTCTCAATTAAATAACTAAAATAGCATACAAGCAAATGTGCAACATATGACTACAAGGAAAAATTTTTAAATAGACAAAAAGTTGTTTGATTAAATCTATGACTGCACTTACAAAGTAATTCCGGGAACGTTTTGAAATGTATAATTCAATGACAGTATAGTTTTAAAGTTGAATTTTTGAAAAAAAGTGCAACGTCAATCAAAAAATCAACTTGAGTTTAAAAATAAAATTTTGATGATTTAAAAAAATCTCAGCCCCTGTACTTTTTTAGAAAAACTAAGCGTGCGAAAAAAAAAATCGTAATTTCCGGTTGCAATAAAAACATATCAATCGAAGAAACCAGTTCGAAATGAATGATTTTAATTCATAAAAAAATTAAAAACAACAAGTCGTGCTGTCAAGGTCAAATTTGTACATCACAACCGTGAGAAGATAGCAAACAACTGGTTGAAATAAAATCATGAAAGTGCAACATATGTATGTATATGTATAATCTCGAAAATAATTGCTATTAAATTTTTATTTTTGCATGATAATCTTGAGATCATGTCATCGTGTCGTCGTTATTTAAAAACGCAGATTAAATACGAATTGTTCAAATAAAAACTGGGCTAGATTAAAGTTCAATATTTTATATGGCAACTTTGAAAAAATCTTAAAAAATAAATCTTTCAGTTGTGTTAATACAGTTGATTAAAATTTTATAATAAATATAAGTCATACAAAATCTCATAGTTCGTCTCATAGTTCAGCTAAATAAAATATGTATTTGTATGTACGTAGTTTAACCTTTTGGTTAAAAATAGTAAATTTCTAATTACAGACATTATTTTGGCATAAAATCAACTCAATTTTAAATCTCTTCCACGAAAGCCTTGGGAAAAGCTTAAGTTTATACACACAGATAGTTCAAACATATATTATTCAACGTCGAAATTTTTATAACCGTTAAAAATCAACAATCAAATTAAACTTCACACGGGAGCGTCATATTCAAAACGTACGACCTCCAACCCAAAGGTCGATTCACACCGAATCGCCGTGCTTAATGTGCAATTAAACAATCGAAATTATCCCGAACGAATCGGTCGACGTGCGTCACGCTATTTTTTTGCCATCTATCGACACCAAAGCCTTCTAATGGCTCTGGTAAACCAACGTATCGGGTCCTAAGAGCGCAAAAGTGGCAACTCCAATTTGTCCAAATTGAGTTATGAATGCAGGTTTGTTCCGGCTTTCAAATTCCATCAGAAGGCATTGTTTGCTTTCCAGTTTTAAATTTTTCGAATCGCATTTCAATCCCATTCCAAACTACCCATTGAAATGCCAACAGGCAAAACATAAGTAGAAAATAAAATACTAAAATTCGGTTGGTATCTTTTCCTAATATTGTACCTCTCATAATATACAATGTATGTAATTTATTAAAAGAAACTATTTTTTTGTCAAATTTTAATTACGGTTGGTCAGAAATTTCAAAATAAAAAAGGTTTGGTTAAAACGCTAGCTATGTACATATATGAGCCGTTATATATAAAAGTAACATAAGTCCAATTTTCTTCATTTCGAGAAATATTTCGTAAAACATTAAATACAATATTTAGTAAATAGTTTTGTTGAATGTTTTCGATTTTAAAAAATTATTTCAAAATTATAATAGCATAATAAATCTTTGTATTTGAAATTATGAACCAAATGTCGAAATTAATTATAATTCTGACGAGTAAAAATAAAAAAATGACCGCTTTTTATAATTATTGACAATTTGTGTACTGCTCTGAATGTACCGACTGTTTATGTACTATACTAGCTTATCAATATAAGCTTTTATTTAATTGCCGATATCTCATGGTCAACGGTCAGTTTTTTTCAGTTACTTTGATTGATAATAGATAAAAAACTGACTCCATTTACTGACTAAATAAAACGGAGTTACTGACCAATTAAATACGGGCCATATTTCATACGCAGATGTGTTTGAAATAAAATATATAGAAATAATTTCATGTTTTTTTACCGTAACCATAATGGAGATTTTCTAAAAAGTCATAAAACAAGTACATATATGTAGTAAGTAAACAACTACATACAGTACATATATGTAGTAAGTAAACAAGTACATACAGCACATATGTAAATACATACATACATAAATGTATATATATATATAGGATCCGGATGTGAAGGATTCCAAGCGAAACGCGCAGATTAAGTCAGAAGTATTTATTATAACATGTCTTCGGGCTTGTTCTCCAACAAGTGACCATAACAACACGCATCCGGTCTCTCCCACGCATACCACACACATACTTTATCCCTAGCAGTTTGACCAACCACACATACGGCTCGGCTCGTTTAAAAATCATTCCTACATATATATAAAGCCGTCCTTTGCAATATTTGACAAAATAAACCATGATCATTGCATTTGTTTCTTAAAACTTCCCGTGATTTTTCCCCTTTTTTTTCACAGTAATCTTCCCGGCATGCATACAACAAATCCTGAAAGTTCCATCGTAATCGGTTGAGTGGTTTAGGAGCCTATTCGAGACAGACAGATAAACATTTATTTTTACATATGTATATAGATTATTATAGAATGGTTGGAAGCTAAATGGACCGCTACTGTATACAATAGAAAGAATTTTGATAAATGATTGTTTTATACTCAGTCCCCCTAGCTTGATGCAATCTTATCTCAATCTGTCTTGAACAAATAGTTATAGTTATTGCATTTGCGCCGGACGCGATATTTACTAGACACGGAGAGAGGCTTTGGCGCAATTTTTGCAATGGCGAAAATGACGCAGTTGTGTTGTGACTGGGCTCGGTAAGTGTGTCATTGGTGTTTGTCTGTTCCAGTAACCGGCGTGCGAGCTGGTCTAGTTACCTTCTAGCTCAAAAGGAAACGCTTTGTGCGTTGCGGAACTGGCGCCATTAGCGCCATCTGGATCGATACTACCTACAACACCTGAATCATTAATTAATAATACACTTTCCCTTTTGCATTTTCTCTTTGTTTATTTTTGTCTGGTGTTTTGTTCCCAGCCACGTTTCCTCTCGCCTCTTGCTTGTCGACTATTAGGTGCTAACTTCCCGTAAGGTAATATAATAACGTTGCACGATTTTAGCGGTGAGTTTTCCGGTCGGTTTACGCGGTCGGAAAACTCTCGGAAATGTCTTTGGTGCTCGTTCGCGTGTTATATGTATATCGTGGGCTTAATTTAAACGACGATTAACTTGGATTTAATATGTGTACTGTTATGTAAATAATTCAGTAGTGTTTTGTATACGATTCTGCATTCATTGATTCGAACCTAAATATGTATATATATAGATCGTAAGATGGCCGCAAATTTTGCTTCAAACTATTTAATTATGTATGAAAAAAAAAATCTGCTTCATAGACTAGATTTTATTGACTATTATATAGTTGGACATTTTAGTGTATCCCTGGCACTTTCAAAGGCCAAACCAAAAATGACTAATTCCAAGATAGTCTGACTGCTATACGTGCTGTCTTGATATTTTCACTGCATCATACAGTTCTGTTAGGTAATATATTTTCAATGGTTTTCAGTTACACTTTACATTATATGTAATACATGTATATTTTTATTAACCAGCAGAATATACTGGTGGTTAGCATATAATTCTTTGAACATAGTGGTCACGGGTTCAAATCCCACTGGTTTCTGCTGGCCAGACCTTGGATTTGTGACTCCAGGTCGATCGTTTCCTATCGGAGTTTGCCAATTTATCTGATTTTCATTGAAACGGTTCCAACGAATTGGCAACCTTACCCATTTTCTCGCAAAATCTCGAGTTTTCAGCAATCTCGAATTTCGCTGAATTACATACAATGCTGCAAATTTGCAAATCTGACCATAAATGTCTCTGTGAATGTTAATTGATATGTATTCACTGAATTTCGCTGAATTGTTTAAAAATGCTGCAAATTTACAAAATTTGACCGTAGATGCCTCTGTGGGTGTTAATTGATATGTATTTATGTACTTCGTATAATACTTGTGTCGAATGAACAACGTTTCTGGCAAGGAAGGTGCATTGGAGTTACCTGTTAGGCATTCCTGGCATAGATTAAAAATAAATAAATATTAACATTTTTTACTATAATACATTTTTGAAAATTGGCCATTGGGATTGCTTGTATAATTTTAAATAAAAATATATATCTTTATGTAGTTCCAAAAGTAGATGAAAATTTAACTTCTTATTGTAAAATGTATGATTTCCTGCTTATTGTATTATATAACTCAAAATCGATGAAATAACTCAATCTATTTGCTTTTTTGCCTACCTATCTAATACTCCAGGTATAAATAGTGAAATTTCGCAACAAGAACCTACTTAATTAATTCCAAGCAACGAACTGTCATCAAGATATTATTAAAAATACATGATAATTCCTCATTTTCAGTCATAAAAGTGTATAGCGTCGAGTGGCCCCAACTTCTCGAGTGTATTCCAGCTTATATACATATTTAATACTAAACTATAAGACGTAGAATATATGTATATGTACGTATTTAACGACACTCTATTCAATTGGAAGATGTATTTTTATCATACGATCTGTTAATGGTAGGTCGTCTAGGTATGTGCGAAGCTTCCTATTCAAGCCTGTCTACCTCGAAAGAGATAAATTTTCATCTAAAAATAGCAGTATGGAAAAAAAAAAAAACTGCGGAAAAAAGTTGTCTGACCGTTGACGTAAACGTACAAAAAATGACGCGATCTACAGACGTCATCGATGTGATGAATATTCTGCTGTAGCATGAAATTTATTGAGCAGGGCATGTTCTCTCTTAGCCAAGACAGGAAGGTGGTCGGACACCGCAAAGACGCAATTAACGTCTTATTACAATAATATCTCGGTTTGCAATCGATGCAATTTTCGATGGTAATTGTTTCTCTGGGGCATAAAAGTTCAATAGTGAATAGTTGACCTAGTGAACTAGTATTGAAATCGAGCATACTTGGCCGTGTTGCAATCGAGCGATTGTGTATAGAGCCTACCTTGAACAAATAGTACATCATACGTTCAATTCATAATACAATTGTATCATTACGAACGATTTAGTTGCTCAACATCATCACACTTTCTCTCGGTCAAAAGTGAACTAGTTCCGCCGTGAGAATGTTTCTGCCGATGCGATGCTTTCTCATAGGTACAAGTTGGCCGTTTAAAGTGTTGTTATGTAAGTAATCAACATATCCCTTTATTATTAAACAATATTTCTTATTTGATGATGCATTGATCATCAGTGAAATAATTTTTTTCGCCAATTGAACTTTACATTTCCATCATAAAAAGTGCAAAAATTACTCATTCATGTATGTATGTATGTATGTATGTATGTAGGTACATATGTATATAAGGCTGGAGGGCAAAACTTAAATTTTGGGTTTTCATCAATGGACCTAGTGAAAAACTTAAGTCGCATCGAGAAAACGTTAAATAACAAATTTCATTGGTTTTAAACAATATTATGTGCCTCCAATCAAATTGATTTATCTCGATAAAAACTAGGTTTTTTTCGGGTCTACCTCACGGGCCTTCCGATATTTGCGTTTTCGGGCGTTTACATTCGGTAGACCGGTTTTTTTCATATATCTCTTTTCTGAAAATATTTATTTTCTATTTAAAAAAAATATACGTTCAATATTCACCTATAGAAGTTCATTTGGGTCAATTATGATAAGTTATGACTAGACTGCGGATAGAGACCGTGCTTTTTCTAGGAATCGGGGCGGTTTGGCTCTATTTACAAAGCTAGAGTACAAAAAAAAAAGGTTGGACGAACCTTTTACAACAATTGAACAATAGCATTTACAACAATTGAACAATAAACGACGCGCTGTGGATCCGGCCGCTAGTTAAGACTGATACTTGAGAATTCAGAGTCTCGATTTTGCTTGAGAGCCTCCATACTGTGTACCGCGCTCGCAAGGGGTGTTTGTATGGGGAAGCACTATTCAGAAAATCGTCATTTTTTTCATGTTCCCGTGGTTATTATGAAGGTTTAGCCTTTCAGTTACCAGGTATTTATCAATATTACTTTGGACTAATACAACAGCTTTGCGACTATTATGCAAAGAGGTTCTATAATTTTCGTTATTTCGTTCTACAAGAATTTTCATTTGATAATTGTTTCTTACAGACTAATTTTAAATTTTGTGCAAGAATTTTCTCGAATACACAAAGACATCAATTAATTGATAGGTCAATTATCTGGGGGGTTTTTTTTTCGTTTTGAAATAAAAATTCAATTCCAATTCAATGTGTGTGTTTTATGTAATTATTTTATTGAATGAAAAAAAGCCAATGTAAATTTCATTAAAATCTATGTACATATCTATTCTACAAATATTATAATTTAAATGACCACTTCCATGTATGTATGTACATATGTACATACATACATGGAAGATTATTAAATTATGAAGTTATTATATACAATGTACATATAATACGTATGTATATTGAATCAACAAAAAAAGTAAGTTTTTTTCCAAAATGTACCATTTTTTAAAACATAAAATCTTACTTTTGTGAATCTAATAGACAAATTCACCAAAATGACATTTTATTAGAGAAATATGTATCGTAAATATATAATATGTAAGTTCAAATGATCTTTTTATTTTTCATATATGTATTTTGTTCTGATAAATTTCTTTCTCGCTTCATTAGATTAGTGGGACGCGAGCACGACTTTGAAAATCGCTGATATGTACGAGATATGGATCACTTTTGATCTACATCACGTCTAAAAAATCATTCATTCATGTATTTCATTGCGAAAAAAAACCAAACCAGACAAGGTTAATTCAATGTCGTCCCACCGACGAAGTTTTTATTGAAAATTAGCAAGTGTGAACGGGTAAGTTGTTTTCACACGGCCGATGCAACGCAACGCATAAAAAAAACGAACTGAAGATAGTCGGATACAATATATAGTAATTTCACGAGTTAATTTTATCACCTTGCAAATATTATTATAGCCGAGATGTGAAGTCGGCTCGCCATTGGAAGCCTCTTGTGTGCATATTTCGCAATAAAATTAACGGTCCTTCCAGCCGGATCGGCAATAAATCGAAAATAAATTATATTTTCGGCGATTATCCGTTTCATTAAGCAGACGATGGGCAAAAACGCGGCCACAATACGGTTTTTTCACCGGTCGATATATAATTTAACAGGTTCAAATCAAAGTATCGTCACTCTATTTTGTGCAACTTTAATAGACGAAACTCTAAATTTTTTTCTTAAATGAATGCAACATAAAATTATCAGCGTATCTGTTATATATGCATATAAATTCAAACGTACATAAAAGCGGCATATAATTTTATCATATCATTCATAAAAATCGAGTTATGAACTGTCATAAACTATAAAATATGGCTTTGTAATATTTATGGTGAATTAAAATTAGATACATATCGTATTTGCTACTATGTAAGTGTGTGTATCGAAAGGCATCGTAATAAAAGTCATGTCCTTGTTCGAAATGTTTAATTTTTAAACATTGAAATAAATTAATACTTCGAGTTTAGTGTTATCTGGACAGTAATATATGTATGTATGGAAAGTTAATTTTAAATTATTTAATATAGGAATTAAATGTTCCCTTGTGTAGATAAAAAATGTTGATGTAAAAGTTTAATTTATTAAAAAATGAATCTAAAACGGAAACGCATCCAATAAAATTTTTAATAAAATAATAATAAAAGTCAACAATATAACCGATAATAAAATGTGTAAAATATTTACGCAATATTGATTGTATGGAATTAATCAAAAATTAAAATAAAGCAACGAATAAGCATTGGGTCATCTGTTAATAAAGACTTTGTATTTGTATTGCGATTCATTTTTTAAGAACTTTTCTCTTAGAACAATCCATGAAACTTTTCATTAAATTTAGTCAAAGGATTCAAATTTTTCGTCTTTGATATCGGATTCAAAGATTTTGAATTTTTTCGATAGTTTCGAGTATTTTTGTAGGCTTCAAGCTACAAGTCTACACCACAAAACAATACTGATCACGTTAGGCAAATTCATTAAAGCTAAACAATGCAACCTATCTTCAAAATCAATGGGTTTTCATACTTATTATTATATCACTTTGAATTTTACTGTATTTTATACATGGAATCAAAAGATTACTGAAACATTTTTGCACATTTTTTTACAAAACTTACGGTCAAATCGTATATACATATGTATGACTACATAACTATGTCTGTACATACATAAATACGCTTTGCCCTATCTTATGTATATGAAAATAAATACCAGAGATGCAATAATCATTTGTCATTTTCCAAAGCATATGCTTTGTAAAAATTGATATGATAAATAAGCAATAGTTTCATTTATTGTAGTTAATTTTTCATAAATTTGACTCAGTGTTGTGGTATGTGATATTCTTACTTTAATTAACGAATTTCGATCTAATTTAAATTCGCCATATTTACGTCACATCTACATATGTATGTATGTATATCTAATGTATATCCTCATAGCATAATTGTACGTCAAAATTGAACTTTCATGACGACTTTCAGTTTGACATATCAACTTTCACTTTCAACTCGACATCTTAAGCCGTCTGTAACGTATGTACTTATAAATTGCCTGACGTGCGAAATTCATGCATGTGAAATCCTCCACTGAAAAGCCTCCACGGCGCATTTGCAAGGCTATAAATGCATTTTAAGTGCATTTACACCGACCAACTACACAACAACAACAACAACAACAACGGCAGCAACACCTACACAAGGCGACGGGGACAGGACACACGACAAAATGGCGAATGTGGAGCATTGAACCGGATGTGGCGAGTGCGTCGCTGCAGTCCGTGGACAAAGAACGCTGGAACACCCACAGGTGGTTCTCTCGGTGGTTCTCATACCTTCGCAGAAGTGCATCAGGTCTAGATTTTGATCTGCCGCAAAATTAACGAGCGGTCAGCGGCTCGGCCACAAAGAGGGCCGTTCCGGGAATCGGGCCGCGGCCATTGTGCGCTCGCATTCCTCGCCTAACCATACGCTCTCTTGTTTATTCTGGACCACATATCGAGAAACGCACACGCCGTGATTTATAAGTGGATGCATTGGTCGGCGGAGATGGCACGCGAGCCACGGTGCGACTCCTGAGAACGTACGTATCCCTTTTGGAGTCGGCCGATGAGACAATTCGCCAAAGAAAATTATATATGTACACAGCCAAAGCGCAACGTAGAGATTTTTTACCAGTAGAGAGGTCGTAGATTTAAATCCCAGACGAAATAGAAAAAAATATAAATTTTTTTTCATGATTACATATTTTATTTTTATTTACTTTTTACATAGCAGGAAGGCTTGACAGGAATGCGCCTTCCTGGACAATTACTTAAAAATGCAGCATTTATCTATATACTAGCTGAACCCCGGCATGCGTTGCAATGCCATAATAACGCATGCAATTCCCGTTCCCACTCTCGTCCTCATTCTCGTTCCCGTTTCCATTTGTCGGAAAAACGCAGGCAGCGAACACATTTGAAATTATTGCGTTGAAATGACACTCATTCCCTTTTTCCCGTTTCCGTTTCCGTTTTTCCCCGTTTTTTTTTCACAATAATCTTCCCGGACATGCACACAACAAATCCTGAAAGTTTCATCGTAATTGGTTCAGTGGCTTAGCAGCTTATTCGAGACACACACACACACACACACACAGACATTCATTTATATATATATATATATATATATATATATATATATATATATATATATATATATATATATATATATATATATATATATATATATATATATATATATAGATTATATATGTACATATATATACATATGTAGAATATGTACTTGTGTATCAACTAGAGCATATAGTGTTTCTCGGGCAGATGAAAATTGGAAAATTAGTTTTAAAACTCTCCATGAACAGGTTTGTGAGGAGTTCTTGGAGAGAAATTTATCGACAAGGATGTTGAATCCAACTCGATTTTGCAAGTTTTAAATTGAATGAATTTTCGATTATGAAAAGTTTCACTCTAATGAACCAGGGCTTAGTACCAATATACGAGTATACTCGTATAATTCTTGGAATCTTTTAATATTAGTAGATAATTTCAGGCAGAATTTTCGATATTAATGACGTATATACGTTAAAATTGAATTTAAATTCACTGTTCTGAATATGTAGGTGGCTGAATTTAATTAAAAATATATTTAATGAAGAATTTTATCTATCTATACTTACTATATTCATCTTATATATAATTTCGAAAGAGACTTAATATGTAACTATTGTTGGTTCATAGAAAAACAAATGAATATTCAAATAAATTTAAATAAAATAAAACTATTCAAATAAATTTAATAAAATGTTTACTACTATGTAGATTGGCCATGTTTAAGCGGTTTATATTACAAATACCGAGCGAAGCCGGGTAAAAACACTAGTATTTTATAATTAGTAGATAAATTTCAGGCAGCATTTTCGTTATGAAAAACGCATATATGTACGTACGTTTTAATTGAATTTAAATTCGCCGTTTTGAATATGTAGGTGGCTGAGTTTGATTAAAAATATATTTATTGAAGAATTGTATCGATACTTAGTATGTATATTCATATTTGCATGGATAAAAGTAAAGATTAAGGAATGAATTAGAATTAGATTTTTCATGAATTCATGAATTAGATTTTTTTAAATTATTAGCTTTGTTTTGGCAATCAATATTTTAATAAAGTAAGGAGTGGTACAGCAATCTACCGACTATAGAAGCAGTAAAAGTTCAAAATAACTTAAATATTTAGATATATGTATATACATACATATGTATGTATATTAATGTTCATTTGAACAATTTAGAAATTAAAATTGGAAGAAAATCAATTGAAAAAATTTCAACCAAATTTGAAGTAGATTTACGGCCAAAAAGATTGAGAAAATTTTTTTAATCCCCCTACGAAAATCATTAATTTTTCAAAACCCGTAACTTTCAATTAAAATAATAATTGAATAAAACCTTTTGAATTACAAATTTTAAGAATTAAATTTCTGGTGAATTTTATTTTATTTTTTTAAAGGAAATAAATATTTTTAAAAGTATATATGTATTCTGAACATACAAATAAAAAATATCAGATTAACCCAATCCTCGATATGGCGCCAACACCGACGATATTATTACAAACGATATATAAAATAAATAAATCAGTTACGGACTACGAATACTAATCAAATAGCGATAGCACATCGACACCGAGCTTAAATACTAACATTATTTAATCAACATTATTATTATTAAATATTGCAAAGGCACACATATATTGTATATATGTATGTACATACAATACATACATAGATAATATTCGCAAGTCGGACATTGGTCCCAAACTATCAGCACAATACACATAGCACGGATTTTACGATATCATGGAAATCTACGGATTACATTCTAGGCAGGAGTCTATCGATTGGGATCGGATTTTCGTACATCTCTAATCTTTAGTTGAGTTTTTTTTAATATTTATTTTGTTTTGCGTCGTTTTGTTTTTGCACTTTGTTGTCTGCGGCGCGCTTTGAGTTACGCCCATGTCTGAGAAATCGCGTGCCCGTCAATCAAAATTTAATATGTTTGCGAAATTAAATTGTTTTTATCGTTCACGAAGGACGAGTCATAGAATGGACATATGTATGTGGGTTAATGGAACTACTCTTGCATAGGTATTGGCGATGTACATATTTACAGACAAATATGAAAATTTAAGTTCTATATCTACATATGCATATGTTCCTCTATTGGATGTAAATTATACAGTTTTTTCAAATCAGGATATACATATGTACATATTTGTCGTGTTGCATAAGTTTTTATTTAGCTAATTTGCTCAACGTATAAATATTATTCCTATATATTTTTGATGATTTGATAAGTTGACAAATTTACCAACAAACAAAAAGCTTCTAAAAATTAAGAAGTCGTCATAATGAAGGCCTCTCCAAAACGCTTCCAGTCGTCTCTGTTTTACGTAATTCTCATCCATCTCACCCCACGTATTTTCCTAATTTCGTCTACCCATCTTCCCTATGGTCTTCCTTTTTCCCTTTTGCATCTTATCGGGTACCATTCTAGCACGTCTTTTGTCCACCTTTCGTCCATTCTTTTAGCCACGTGGCCCACACATTGTCATTTCAATCCCTTCACTATATCCACTTTATTCACTACCCTTGTCATACTTCTCACCCACGTTTTCCGCTTCCCGTCTTTCCTCGTTATGCCGAGCATACAGCGTTCCATACTTATTTGAGTGCATTGGACTTTGTGTATCATCTTGGCGTTCAATTTTCAAGTTTCACATCCATACATCATCATTGGCAAAACACATTGATCGAAGATCTTAGTATAATAATAAATATCAATATTCGGGTCAGTAAATACAATGGATAAATAGACAAACGGTCAGTTACTATGGGAACAATTAATATAGTTATGTCGATTTAGTCAGTATTTTATATTAAACGGTCAGTATTTAAATTAAATCATCACTTTATTTTGACAATTGGTTTATAATTTGACATATGAACTATTATGGCTAGTGAAATGATTTTTTAAGAAGCCAAAAAACACGATTGGTTTTCTATTCATCTTTCTGAAATCGAAAATTCAACTGACTGAATTCGTATATATGTAGTTATTTACCATTTAAATCAAAATTTGTTGCCCAACAATAATTAACAGTTGCCATATTATAATGAGTACTTTCAAATTGTAGATACTATTTTGAAGAAGTCATTTTCTCGATAAAACATTATTGAAACTTGTATAAATACAATTCGATATGGATTTTTTACTAAGAAAAATTGTATGATAAAATAGCCTTGATTACGTCTATTGCCAAAAATTTGTATACAAAATTTGCTTTATACAGTAGGTCGAAAGATTAACGAAACAAAAAATATATAGATGACAATGAGTTCAATTATTTTGAATTGATTTCAAGTTCATTTTTTTTTAACTAACAAAGAACATGTCCTTCACAAGAGTTGTATTTCAGACTTTGACACAAGTTTTTTTTCACAACTGTACGTATTGCATATAATGTGATATTCGTTTTTTGCTATTGTTTACAATTTGGCATTGACGTGTTTACGATTATTGTCGTGGAAAGTGTACAAAGTTTACAATCGGCAATTATTCAATATACAATAATGTAAGTGTATGTAAATATAAAAAACGTTCTTACGAACTCAAGTGAGTGCAAAAATTCTGGCGGATCATTAAACAAGAACATTGGCATTTTAAAAGAATTGCGAATCTTAATTGAGTGAATTCTCATCGTTGGGCGGTCGAGAAATAAAATTAAGGGATCGGATTATTTAACCCATATACTGCTGAACGATTCGGTGAATTTACAAATGATAATGTGACAGTGTGAAAAATTACGATACACCAATAAAAAGCCCATTCATCAATTCTTATAAAATAAATATATAACTATGCTGTCGATAAATATGTGTATAAATATGCTGTCGATAAATATATTTATACGAAAAGTACACATATGTATAATGCATAGAGATGTTTCTAAGTTTGAATTCATATGTTTATTATGTTACATATACTACATATGTACGTATAAAAAACATCGTAATATTTTTGGCATCAATATATATTATTGTTTTGCAAAAAGTATATTATAAATAAAAAGTGAAAATGAATAAGACTGGTAGAATTAAGGAAAATGGAATGCTTCATTGTCATCTTTTTTCTTCGATCAATGCGTTTTGCCAGTGATGACGTATGGATGTGAAACTTGGACACTGAACGCCAAGTTGCTACATAAAATCAAATGCACTCAAAAAAGTATGGAACGCTGTATGCTTGGCATAACGAGGAAAGACAGAAAGCGGAACACGTGGGTGAGAAGTATGACAAGGGTAGTGGACATAGTGGATAGAGTGAAGAGATTGAAATGGCAATGGGCGGGTCACGTAGCTAGGAGGATGGACGAAAGGTGGACAAAAGAAGTGCTTGAATGGTACCCGAGAGAATGCAAAAGAGTAAAAGGAAGACCGCAAGGAAGATGGGCGAACGAAATTAGAAAAATGTGCGGAATGAGATGGATGAGTGTTGCGCAAACAGAGACGAGTGGAAGCGTGTTGGAGAGGCCTTCATCCAGCAGTGGATGGCGAATGGCTGTAAATGATGATGATGATGATATATATATATATATATATATATATATATATATATATATATATATATATATATATATATATATATATATATATATATATTTTAATTTTTTTTTTTTTTAAACTGAAACATACATACATGTAGGGATGATTTTTAAACGAGCCGAGCCGTATGTGTGGTTGGTCAAACTGAGACCGGATACGTGTTGTAATGGTCACTTGTTGGAGAACGAGCCCGAAGACATGTACAATAAATAGTCTGACACTTAATCTGTGCGTTTCGCTTGGAATCCTTCACATCCGGATCCTATATTTGGGGGCTCGTCCGGGATGCCTGAAGACATTCCAGTGACAGCCAGGAGCGGTCAGACGACGACGCAGAATTGTGACAGTTGAGGTTAAGGACGCGCGCGCGATGACAGCGAGAACGCGTACGAGCATAAAAACGAAGCTGGTGACGTCACGACAGCGAACACGCCACACCACAATGATGATATCCAAGACGACAACGCCATTGTCAGCGTCAGTTGTACGTCGGCTAACTGTCGTGGAGATGCAGAGGTTCGCGGACTTAGACGAAGATGATGACGACGAGGATGAAGAGGAAGAAGAAGACGAAGTGCCATATTTTGATAGAGACAAATTCGAGACTTACGCGCCACGGTTTAAGGGGATCAGCGGTGTGCCAATCAGCCAGTGGATTGAGCGCATGGAAGAATTTGCGAAGTTCTTCCACTGGACGCCCCTGCAGCAAATGGTCTACGGGAGAGTATATTGCGTAGGAACAGCGAGAATGTTCCTGGATTCAGAAGGGATAATTAGATCATGGACTATCCTTAAGCAGAAGCTGATAGAAGAGTTCCAGTGGGATGACGAAGAGCTCGTCTTTGAAGAACGAGAAATGCTTGCTCAAGCAGAGCCCATTGACTCCGATTCAAGGGTTACACGACAATTGGTGCAAGTCCAAAAGGTTCAACGACAAAATGTACCCGCGACAAAATGTTCACGCGACAAAATGTCCACGGAAATAATGTTCAAGTGACAAAATGTTCAAAAATCCTAAATTTTTAAAGTTAATTATTAATTATTATTATTTTTCAATTTAAATAAGTAAATATTGGATACGGTTGAGAACACATGTCATTTACACTAATTTAATAACGCCCGCGATGTATACGATAAAAAGTAAATTATTCATTTGAAATAAAGAAAATTTTGGAGACGGTTGAGAAGCCCTGCCATATAAACTAATTCAATGTAATCTGCAGATCATACGCTTAGAAAGTTTTTTTTTTCAATTTAAATAAGTAAATATTGGATACGGCTAAGAACCCCTAACATTTAAACTAATTCAATGACATCTTAAAATGATATTCAATGAGTCACAATGACATTCGCTTAAAATGTAATTGTTCAATTTAAATAAGAATATGTTAGTGCGGTTGAGAACACCTGTAATTTATTCTAATTTAATAACATCCACGATCTATACGATAAAAAGTACCATATACATCGATAAATATAATACAATTAAAAGTTACTTTTCCATTAAAATAAGAAAATTTAGGATTTTTGAACATTTTGTCGCTTGAACATTATTTCCGTGGACATTTTGTCTCGTGAACATTTTGTCGCGGGTACATTTTGTCAGTGCACTAATTTTCGGGTACATTTTGTCGTTGAACCTTTTGAACTTGCACCAATTGTCGCGTCCCCGATTCAAGTGGGGCCGGTGAAACACCAAAGATGTCAAATGGTACACAGCCTGCAGCATCGCCGTCTCAAACTACTTTAGACGCTTCTTCAGTGCGACTAGACACGGGTGAAACAGATATGACTAAATCACAAGAAGAAATAAGAGAACCAGTCAGTATTCCAACACAAGAAGAAATAAGAGAACCAGTCAGTATTCCAACACAAGAAGAAATAAGAGAACTCATTGTTTCCAATAATGAAGAGGACGATGCGAACATGGCTGATGGAGATGTAAACATGGCTGATGTAAGTGTGAACAGTGATGGTTTGCACAGAAAAAGACTTTTGGATTACGGAGACATATCATTTTCAAATACAGATGAACCACCCGATGATCAATTTGGAAAAGGATCTAAGGATTATAGTCATTTGAAGAATTCTGAAGATGAGAATGGAGAAGGGGAGAAACATAAAGACAAAGAGAAAGATATGGCTAAATCACAAGAAGGATTAAGGGACCCAGTCAAAATTTCAACACCGAAGGACACTGTATTCACTTTCAAGCTCGGTCGTAGTCGGATTGATGTTAATTCAATGGAAAAGAAAATAGAACCATGGATTGAGAAAAGACTTACTGGATGTATCAGTGAGCCAGAACCAATATGTGTTGACTTCATTTATGGTAAATTACTAGCAGAAAATCTGTGGGGTGACGGCAGATTCATCGGATGGTCAAGGAGAATCGCCGCGGGCATTGGATAGTATTTAAGTTGTACCGATGGAAGTGAAGTGTGCGTTAGTGAATTAGAGAATAAGTGAAATATCTGGAGGGGTTTAGTTAAGCCTTACTTGTAATTTGATGATTGAAAGGTGTAATGTTTTATTGCTTATTCTAGTATTTTTTGGGAAGTGCTTTGTACATTGAATAATGTTTTAATTTGGTTACATGCTTAGAAGAATATAAGATAACTGTATTGAAATGTAATTCTAGTAATGTTTTAAAATGTGATTGTTTCCGATGTAAAGATTTAACTTCTGTCATTGTAAAGGTATTGATTTTAATGTTTTATTGCTAATTCTAGTAATGTTTTAAAATGTGATTGTTTCCGATGTAAAGATTTAACTTGTCATTGTAAAGGTATTGATTTTAATGTTTTATTGCTAATTCTAGTAATGTTTTAAAATGTGGTTGTTTCCGATGTAAAGATTTAACTTGTCATTGTAAAGGTATTGATTTTAATGTTTTGTATTGCTTGTAATAATTTTAAATTGTAATTGTGATACCTTTCTGTTTTGTATTGCTTGAAATAATTTTAAATTTTAATTGTGATGATTGTGATGTGTAACTTTATTGAAGATTGAATTGTGTTGAAATGTAAAAATTGATTTGTAGTGAAATGTGTAACGATTAATTTGTTATAATTGTAATTGTTATGTAAATTGTAAAATGATTGATGTATAAGTGTATTGAAATGTAGTTGTGATGATGATTGTAATTGTGATGTAAATGTAAATTGTAATTGTGACAATTGAAAGCATGTTTAGAAGAATATAAGATGATTTTATGGAATGGAAGATGAAACATTGTTGAGGATGATAGAGGAAATGTTTTAAAAGAATGTGAGATGAAACATTGTTGAGGATGATAGAGGAAATGTTTTAAAAGAATGTAAGATGATACATTGTATAGAGTGGAAGATGAAATGTAAAAGAATGTGAGATGAAATGCTGTAAAAATATAAAAGACGAAGAATGTCATCCGAGGGCGAATGACAGTCAGGAATGACCGAATGTAGGGATGATTTTTAAACGAGCCGAGCCGTATGTGTGGTTGGTCAAACTGAGACCGGATGCGTGTTGTTATGGTCACTTGTTGGAGAACGAGCCCGAAGACATCATGTACAATAAATAGTCTGACACTTAATCTGTGCGTTTCGCTTGGAATCCTTCACATCCGGATCCTATATACATGTACATGATTTTGCAAGTTCTGAAAACTTTGGCGCAATATTGACTTGCAATTTTTCCAAATGATGATTGTTTTGCATTCACTGCTCCTCATTTATCTATAAAGGTGCTTGTTTGATTATATTTTGCTCTTATTCCATTTTAACTAGGTTTCCAATTATTAAAAAAAAATAAAACGGAGATAACATCATCATTTTTACGATTTGAAATAGTCTTTTGAACGTCTTTATCCAATTTGAGTCATCGATAAAATTAGGCGTGCGAAAATCGTCAATTTTGAAGATAAAACGTCGCAAAATTAACGAAATGGCATTCGATAAATTACTATTAACTTTAGCGTTAAATAAAAAACGTTTATCTCTGCATGCTACGTAAGTCCATAATGGAAAAACGTTGTTTCGATTTAATATCCAATCTTTTTTTTATTTTTAAATGGTATTAATTTGTGCTGTTTATTTTTTAAAAACATTTTTTAATATTATGTTGTAAAATATTCATTTTATATTTTATTATGATCATATTGTATTAAATGCAAAAGTTTCATTGCAAACGATTCGGCATAAACCAACGTGCGTCACGTGCGTTTTTATACTAGCATAAACAACAAATAAACATTCGTAAAAAATTATTATAATAAAATAAAATTCATTGAAAATGCAGCGACGACCTTTCAAAGGTGCACGGCGAATAGACTCTTGATGGTGACATATAATTTTTTTACGTAAAATATATATACATATGTATATAATATATGTGTGACATTAACCGAGGTGAATCGTCATTTTTGATCAATTTGATTGAGCAACATTAGCATTGGTCTGATAAAAAAAATGGAATTAAAATTTGTGCAACGACTTGAAGGCAACTAAAAACACTCATCTGCTTACGTTCTTTTAGTGTACATATAATCGTAAAAGATTCCAATTTCACAGTTGCATTGCGCCAGATATAAAATTGATTTTTAATATAGATATATTGCTTCACTGAATTTAAATACGATTCCTTTCTAAAAAAAAACAAACATTTTTGTAATAAAATTGATTCAAAATGAACAAAAAATTTCGAATATTTAATGTGCTTAAAATTGTTACTGAATTAATGTACGCCAACGCACGGTCTATCACTGCACTGTTAATAATACTTAAAATTTCGACCGGTTTTGAAAGTTCTTACAAATCAAACAGAATGTTTACATCAACTGTTCATTATATTCAAAAGTGCATCGATGCAATTTGAATGTCACATTTAAGGTTCAAATATTCGAGTGCAGCATGACCCATCGCCGTCTAACGGGTGCCCCGATTAGCATAATATTGACAGCCCAGACAGGAACCGATTTATATGCTAAAGTTGTCCATAAAAAAACTAACTAAAACATAATGATATGCGCATCTAAATTTCCAAATGAGTGCACCGATTAAAATTTCAAAACGACCCGGACCTTTCCAATTTGAATGCGCTATCGCTCAGCGACAAGGTGACACTACTCAGCGTGTTTGGCGGTTAAAAAAAATGAAATAAAAATCATAAACGCATACAAAAACATGTTCGTAACATCAAGCTAGTTTATTATTATGTCTGCATCGCGAAATGATTAAATATAAATACGTGAATATGAAAACAGGTCGCGACAAACAAACGTTAATTAGACAATACTCCCACTAGTAGTGTATAATGAGTTTAATTGATACCGTGAAGTCCTACAATCAGATAGGTCATGGTTTTACTGTGGGTCTATTACGTGATATACCGATGCAAAAACAATTGTGGTAATGAGTAAGTAGCGTTCGAGGTGATTCTATGCTATGAGATTGTGTAAACAGTTGTGTCATTCAAAACATTTTTGAAGAAACAATGTTTTCTGGACTGTAGCGTTGCTTTGATGGCATTTTCAGCTGATTTAATTTTATTTATAATTTATAGTGTCCAGTATAAGACACACAGTCTATTTGTTCCCCTAGTAAAAAAAAGTAAATAAAAGCAGCGGCGTTTGTTTTCAAATCTCTGAAAAGCGCGATAGTAAAAGTGATGGAGCTACCTCAAAGCCAACTTAATCATCCTTTAGTCGGTAAACCGACAGACGGTACTTACTTTCGAACATCAAATTCTGGATAATCGAGACGAAAACATAGCAAAGCAAAGCAAATAGCAAAGTTTCTTTTTCGAGTAGTGGAAATAATAAGTACCGAGTTACGTAAAGCAATGACAGGTCTTAATTATGCTGTCTGAGATTAAGTCCTAATAAAATATAATGAAAAGTCGTGATTTTCGTATTTTAGAAGATGGTTTTTCAAGATTCCAGGCAGTAGAAATGAGCAAGGTACTGTCAGTCTTCTTCATTGACAGGATTTAATTAAGCTGGCTGATACAACTTTGACGGTTACACCAAAAGAGAAGAGATCAGTAGCATGTTTCGGGAAGACCCTTGAAATGACGAATCGAAGGATTGATAAAATCAATAAGGATAATAGCAGTTTAAGTGTGGAATTTCATCGAAAGCGTTATTATTAGCTTGTTTGATGCTTGAGAATGGTTGCCATAGATGCACAGAAATGCTTTTCGATTAGTACTTAGATATATAAAAAGACATTGAATTGATTAATAGATTAAATATTCTTATTATTTACTAGTGTTGTACCCGATGAAATATCATCGCATGGGTGTTGGCATATTAAGTTATTATATTAAAAGAAATGTGTCGGTTCTGTGTTCGATCCGCACGTGGTCGAATTTTTTTCAAATACCTTTTAAATTTATTTAATTTAATATCTATATTTAATTGTTTCATATGAAAAAAAGTGGTAAAAACTACCTACATGTACATGTAAACAATAAAAAAACACCAATAGAAAAATTAATTAATGTCCAAATGTATGTCGAATTGATACGACTATTATATGTAGTACGGCGAGCGTTTTCTCAGACAGACACACAAATAGCAATATTATATATATGATTATTATTTATTATTATTATTATTATTTATTTATTTATGTTTTTAATTTATTTTTAAATATTATTCACTACTATTACTATTACCATTGTATTTATTATCTATATATTATTTATATGGACGATGGGGATTGCACTATTCTCCCTATCGTCCGGAATAAAAAAGTAATTATTGTTATTATTATATATGTACATATTATATATATTTCATATATGTAGATATGTATTTACATATACATACATATATACATATGTACATACATATATACATATGTACATACATATATACATATGTACATACATAGCTACTTATTGTATAAAATAAAATTTATTTTCCGACTATAATTATTGAAAAATAAGCAAATATTTAGTGCCGTATTAAAAAGTGAGTAGGAATTCAAATGCTGTATAGATTTATTAATTTCTTAAACATTATCACTGGAACTTCACACAAAATAGGCGTTGATAAAATGCGCTTAATCCATGCTAATTTTAATTGAAATGCATAAGCATAAGAAATAATGATCAAACCACATAGTTAATAACTTTGTATACGCAAAACTGTCAAATAATCTCGAGTGTTTAATTAAAAGCTAAGTAAATTCCAATATAGTTCACGGCTCCAAAGCAACCATGCACCTTTGCGGAACCGTTACTTTTAATTGCGTTCTAATAAACAAAGCGTGCTTAATTGAGTTAATAAATTAAATTATTTCATTATACACGCGGGCATGTTACGGCTAGTTAAAATAATATCTCATGACAAACAGCATCGATGTTATCACACGTAATAATATTTCAGGGATGCCTATCAAACGTGTTCGCTAATTACGATGAAATGCTTAACGCGCATCTACATAATTGGCGTTGAACCTATGCTCAATCTATGCAAATTTCACACTACGGTGTGCAAAAGTGTATGATCGTCAGTGCGTTAAACGACTCGAGAAGGGTGGGCACCGAAATGGTTAAATTAATTTAATTGAATCGAACCGGTCCCGCATTACGCAATATGCGAACGTGCTTATCGAAAGTTCCGCGCGCGTTAAGAGAAAAAAGATCTTTCGCTCAGTTTTTCTTACGCTTTTCTAGGAAAATCGAGCAGATTATAGCTGGTGGGTGACCGAAATAGAAAACTCTCCGAAGGAATATAATATATATATATATATATATAAAGCCCACGCTTTGCGAATCTCACGAAGTCGTGTAATATAATCAGGGTGTCAAATTGGCGGATGGGTGGGTTTCCACCCGATCCCTTTCCTCTCTCTGGTCCCCTTCGGCCTCCTACACGATGACGTCATTGTGGCAAGAAAATTCCGGATGGAAAAAGGAGGCGGCTGGACACGTCTTGTGAAATGGCGAACGACCGTCTGTGAAATTGGCTTGGAAGTTTGGCAGGTGGTTCGCGATATGAGAGAGCCTAACGGTTGTTTCAATGATTAAATTAAAGAAAAAAAAAAACAATCTCGAGGCTGACAAGTTGATGTTATTCAAATTTATAAATACATTGGATAATATAAAACCACAATATTTAACTTAAAGGTTAATATGTATTATCTGAATTTCAGAAGAAAGTGTAATCGATTTGCATAATCACTGTATAGTATCCAATATAATGATAATATTTTTTCATACAAAAAGTAAGGTAGTGCCAACGTTCATATGTATACATATAGAAAATAAAGTTAAACAACATATAGGTACACGTTTATTTATCACCAAAGCCATGTATTACATATATAATCATCATTATCAATGCTGGATGAAGGCTTCTCCTACACGCTTCCACTCGTCTCTGTATTGCGTAACTCTAATCCTAATTTTGTCTACCCATCTTACTTGCAGCATACTTTCACCCTTTTACATTCTCTCAGGTACCATTCAAGCACTTATTTTCATCTATCGTCCGTTCGTCAAGGTACGTGACCCGCGCATTGCCATTTAAATATTTATATTGTAAGAACACACCATAAAGTGTGCTACGGGACGCGCTCGTGGCTTCCAGCTGTGATGGGCGTATTTTCTTGTCATTTTTAATTCGTGCAATCTTATTATTTTTCTTTTCAAGTTATCATTATTTACAACAAGTCACGATCCATTGCTGGATGAAGACCTCTCCAACACGCTTCTGCTCGTCTCTGTTTTGCGCAACTCTCATTCATCTCACCCCACTAATTTTCCCAATTTAGTCTACCCATCTGCCTCGCGGCCTTTCTTTCACCCTTTTACATTCTCTCGAGTACCATTCTAGTACTTCTTTTGTCCACCTTTTGTCCATTCTTCTGGCTACGTAACCCAATTATTGCAATTTCAATATCTTCACTCACTCCACTATATCCACTACTCTTATGTATATAGAATAAGACAATTAAATTTTAAAAAATCAAACAAATTAAGCTAAATTCAAATCAAAATCCTAATTTTACATACATACATACATACATATTTCAGATGAACCCTTTTAAAAGCAAAAATATTTTATATATTCGTGATATTCAAAATATTGGCCATTTTTACATACCTCTTCTTATATGAATTGCAGTTATATTATAGACTAGCCGGCTTTGCCCAACAAAACCGTATATTTTTGGGCCTCAAAGAGCTCCGACTCCTTTCAAAACACCATTAGATATACTTTATTGAAAACTATTCACAGGAAAGAAATTGCATATTGGATAAACACACTTGCCTGGCGTTGCTCAGAGTTGAAAGTTATCAAAAGATATTTACAGAACTTTGACTATTTCCAAAACCCATCTACAGTTAAAGTTTAAGCACTATGAGATACATAATAGGTACATATGGTATACTTAATTTGGCAGCCTTAAATTGAAAACTGTGGATTTACACAGCAGATATTTGTATATATTAACATACAGATACATATATAAACAGACATACCAATATTACTTCATACAAAATCTTCCTTTTTACATACCTCCTTTACGTTTCATTATCTTACAAAGGCACATTATACAAAATATATTAGGCGGGTATTAAAATGTATTCGTAACAAATACGTAAAAATTTAAACCATATTGGTGGTCAATGATTCGAAAACCTTGGATTCTATGGTAGGAAATGCGCTCTTTTACGCCTAATTTGCCATCGTAAGACAAAACCACATACTTTTGATTCAAAACGATCATTCATGAGCGTCAAATCAACCTTTATATTGTAAATATGTACATACATATGTTTATGCGTACGTATGTATAATCAAGTTCTAAAAATACTTCACTCGGCAGTACCTCTCCGTCAAAATTAACTGAAAATTACAACGATGATCTCATTGCGAAAATAGCATCAAACATTTCCAGAATGTACATTAAAACAACGAAAACACGACCCCATTAACAATATATGGTAATAAAGCAAAAGTTTCGCCCATAATTATATTATATAATATTTCTATAAATTTACATCTACTCAACATGTACGCAAACTCATATATACATATGTATTTAGAATTTCCATTATAATAACAATAAACACAGCCCGGAAAATAGCCGATGAAAACTTATTCAACCGGAAGTCCAAACATGCATACATATATTATTGTATACAATACTTAGACATTGATACTTAGCGTACAACATTAACAGTATAAATGTCAACAGCATAATATTGACAAATGAAATCGTGCTAGACAATAGTGTTTTGATTGTATGTAGAGTGCGTTTTTTTCGATCAATTTAAAAAAAAATGCATATTTTTTGCTTCGAACACGTGCTCGTAATTTTCGAACGACACAAACCTTGAAATATATCAGCAATATTGATTCAAATTTGTATTTATAAAAAAAATCAAATATTGTTCTAAAATTAGATTGAATAAATCGTCGTAATATATTCAGCGTGACTGTCAATTTTATTGTTTTGTCATTGCAAGTTCGATCTAATATACGTTTGGATGTTGATTTACACCGTGTGACTTACACCGTTTCAAGTCTCACATGAAAAAATGTATGTATGTATGTATGTATACCAACCATATGTTGATGAGACATGACTTTCCCACGAAGTGTGGAAAAAATGTATAATAATATGCAAGAGTGTTTGGCGCTTCGTTCTATGATTGTTTTTATGGATTGGAAAGGTTTATGTAATGTTGAAAAGTCACATTCCATAGTTCATTGTCAGAAATTTTCACTCGATTTTGTCTTGCAACAGTCCAATAAATGATCGTTTCCAAATATGTGAAGGTTGTTCGGTGTAATAAAGTAAAGAGTTAATCAATTTTTATTTAACTGTGTCGTAACTGTCGTCTTGATCTTTGGAATGTCACTTCTTTGAATGTTTGCAAGCAATTATTATTGTGTTTATCGACAAGAGTCGTTTAAGCAACAATGACGTCAAAAATGATCAATTCTAAGTAATTCTAACGATTTTTTCGTCATATCTACATCTGTATATTTACAATGCATATTACGAAAAAAATATGTGACTTAAATTGAAATGACCGATAGATGTGATATGATCTATTTTACTTTCTTAGTGGAAAACCCGATTTTTATTACTTCAGACTTTGACAAATTACATATGCAATAAGCGAAGATTGCTTGTCGATCATAAATCACCAGTGAAACGTTATAAAATTGATATTTTAACTCTCATCACTGATGTAATTTTGACACTTAAAGTGAAAAAAATTCATATCGGTATGGACAGCGTTTAGTATAATGGATCTAAGCCTTGTGAGAATTTTTTGACATATGCTTATGAATATTTTCATACAATACAAAAGTAAACGTGAAATTTAATAATGATAATGTTTTTTGTAGACTTGTTTAATTTTATGAATTTGCTACTATTATATTGCATCATATAAATAATTAAAAAAAAATATTGTTAGATTTAAGATCACATTTAATTTGAGAAAAAAGATTGAATTAAAAATGAAACATTCTGGTGTATCAAAAGATTATTGCAATATCGTGTAAGACGCTATATACATATTTACAAATCTACATATGGATATAAAATGCATCAAAGAAGCTCATATTAGTTTTCTTGGAAATGGTTCAATGGTTCGAAAAATCTCTTTTTAAAAAAAAAACTTTTCAAACTGTTGTACTAAAGGTATTTGAAATATGTTTATATATTATACTTCTAATTTTATATCGTCAACATACAACGAAAACATATTAACCACTTATTTGTAATTTTATGTAAATTATGTGAAAAAAATTCTAAAAATAAAAAAAAATTACAGTTGCCTGAGAAATAAATAAAACTACAACTAGTCAAGGTCGGCCAACTTGATGGATGCAAAACACCCGAAATATTGAAAAAAATGGATTTAATTTGAAAAACTCTTATGAAAACGCATTCAATTGCTTTACCGTTTCAGGTTCGAAGACTTGGTTCTTCCAAAAAAATATTTTGCTTTTTATTTAATGGCATTTCATGACGACTCTACAAAACATTGTATAATACAAAAAAAAGAACGAGTCTCCTGGAATATATAATATATTTTTTATATTGTATTTATGTGTAATTTTACATTGTACATATGCTTAGTGAAAGAGTGTGATTTTAAATTTATCAATAGACGAAGTATCAATAGATGAATATTTTATCACGCTTTTATGCATTTTACAATATTTCTTTATTTTGTTTAAGCTTTGACCATTTTGGCATTACATGAATACCTAATTCGCGACAATGGTCGAAAAACGAGAAAAATAAAATAAAAAACGAGAAAAACGAATAAAAAATGAGAAAAATAAAAATATATATGTACATATGTATGTATATGCACAGACTCAAAATACATTTATACATAATCATAAAAAAATAGCATTATAATAATAGCAGATAAAGAAAAAATATCAAATAATAAAGTAAAAAGTAGGGAATGTCTTGCACCTATAGCCAATACCAATATATAAAAACCAGCCGCAAAGTCAAAACATCCATGCGAGGCCCAAATGGAAGAGAGAAGATCAAAATTCCACCCATACATCACATACAATCATAAAAATAATGTAGAGCGCAGGCTACTAGCAGTGGCGTAACTACTATGTAGCGGGGGTAAGCAATGCTTACGGGCCCACCGAGATAGAGGGCCATAAATCGTCAAAATAACTGTTTAAATTAAGACACGTTTTGCCGGAATGCAGCTAGTGAAAAACTATTTCGGTTTTCTTGAACCTAGGAAAATTATTAATATGCCAGAAACAGATATTCCAGACCATTGTTTGAATCTCAGAAAAAATATCCAGAAGTTTTCTCAGATCAATTCGAATTTCAATTTACTCATGTACTTTTTTAAAACCAGACTCAATGAACTATCTTCGTTTACAATTGAGCACAAAGAAGCAGCCAAAATGGACCTGAAACAACTAATTCATGATTTTGCAAACAGTAAGGCTCGAAAGAAGACATTTTAAAATAGGTGAGTTAAATTAAGAAAATTATATTATATACCTACATACATATTAACAATAATTATATTTATATTAATACTGTATTTTGAAACCAAAACTTGGTATTTCAATTTAAAAACTCAAGAGGGGGTCCTTGATGATTTTTTGCTTACGGGCACAAAATTCCTAGTTACGCCACTGGCTACCAGACAGAAGGTTAAAATAATCTCCTTAACATTAGTCAATCTCAAATAGTGGTGACATGGTAGGTAGGAAGGATATTTAGCCAATTTTACCGAGAACCGTTTCAACGATGAAAATTGGCGAACCCTGATAGGAAACGATCAACCTGGAGTCACAAATATCCAGTATGACCAGCAGCACTACAGATATACTCAGAAAAATACTTTTTCAATCGAGGTCAGCCCATGGGATCGAAGCTAGGGATCCCAAATATCGACTTCAACTATTCGAATATCGAATAGTAAATCAAGAGCTATTCGAATATTCGAATATATTCGAAAATTAAAAAAAGGTAATTACATACATATGTACCAAAGCATAAATTTGAATTAATCGTTTTATCATTAAATTCCACCTCGTTTTTACGGCCAATAATAATTTACCAATTTTTTATTTTCTTTATTCAATATGATTTCTTGTTAAAATGTATATTTCGCCGGTGACTTGTATATTCGTATTATTTTTCTGATGTTTTCTAAAATTTTGTAGAGATTATTATCGATCGGAAAGTGATTTTCTTCAAACATTTCCGTATTTAATGAATACAAATCTGTTTCTTCACATGTAGACATATCATCTTCTTCATTTTCTTCATTTTTATCCACAATTATCCCCATTATATATTTAATTTTATTCATAATCATCGTTCATAATCTTCATAATCATCTTCAGCTTCATTGTTATCACTTTTTTCATGTTGATTTTGTGTATTTAGTTTATAAAAAAATATATACACGAATAATATTCGAATAGTTGATGAAATATTCGAATAACGAATGGTTGAAAAATCAGACGAATAATTCGAATACTCGAATATTCGATTGGGATCCCTAGATCGAACCCGGCGCCTCTCGACGCTAAGCAGAAGCTTAACGACCGAGCTATGCTGCTGGCTAATATGAGCCATCCGATAAAGAACTGTGCGAGTAGAAGGTAAAACCATCAAACGATGATGTCTGTCACGCACGTAATTATTAGGGAGATTAAGTCCCAACTGTTCCAGCGAATTATAATAATACTATTTATTTATTTATTTTATTCTAAACAGACCATTGTGGCATAACAGGAATTCCTAAAGCGCCACAATGGTCAAAAACATAACACAAAAAAAAAAAACAAAATAACAATTAAACACAAATCAATACACAACGAAAATAATACACCCATCAATTATACATAAAAAAAAATACATTTGAACATAAACATAAATACATCCATACATAAACATAAAAAACAGCATTTAATAATAACAGATAAAGTAAAATAACAAATAAAAAAAATATATAGCATAAGGAATGCCTTGCACCTACAGGCAGTTTCAATAAATATGTAAGAAACAACTACAAATACAAAACATCCCTGTAGGCCCAAATGGAAGAAAGTTAATCAAAATTTCACTCATAAATCAGAATCAATCATGAAAACAATGATGAGCGCAGACTACCAGATAAATGGGTTAGAGTAATTTCCGACAATTTACGCTCACTAAGGTGGAAAATATCACATTCAGTCTCGGCAGCAACGATTTCATTAAGAAGTCGAATAGCTCTTGGAATAGGAGCCATTCGAAAAAGGACTGTGCGGGCAGGAGGTACAGCCAGAAAATGATGATGTCTATATAATGAATGGTTCATCTATTTATAATATGTAATGCTAGATACATACATATAGTTCTATATGTAAACAAATAGGATTTTTCAGAGATGATTATCCGGATGCGTCAGGTCAAATTGGTTTGTTTGGGTGCGCGCACAGGGGCGCCAAAAACGAGGACACGCTCCGTACATCGGTACAGTGGCACTCAGCTGTTCGGGGTGACCCTGACCTCCAGTCGCACAATTACGACGAGGCCGAAGCCAACCTCGCAGGTATACACTCCTATGTACATATGTATATTCCTATGTATGCTTATAATAGCTACAGACCGAGTGTACGCAATATTACAATAATATTATGTCATATCGTATAATACAATACCTTTTTGTAGCGGAAACATAATGCGGCAACTTTACGCACCCGAGAAAATCAATAGGTGGAGGGAAATTCGGTAAAATTAGTATATATGTACGTGTGCTTTAAACTAAATGTTTTTACAGAGTATAAATTGTATTGCCATTACGTACATACATATATACATATGCAGTGCTGAAGTCGGGGCAGGTCGCCGCTCTGGTACTTCTTTTTGAGCCAGGTCACCACCCTGATTAATATGAAAATTGTTTTATGAGTAAAATTAAAAAAAATTTTGGCTTCTATTAATAACACTTACGACGAGACGAATTAGAGGCGACTCAATCGAAATCTTTAAAATAAATAAACGTTTACGTTCAATGAAAACACTCATCTTAGAGGTCACACTCGCAGACTCGAAAAAGAAAATAATTGAATAAATTGATCAGAGATTCCTTCTTTTCAAACAGACTGGTTCAAGTTTGGAATAGTCTTACCAACAATGTAGTAAGTTATAAAAACCTTAATATTTTTAAAAACTAGCTAAAAGTCTTTTTAAAACTTGGAAGTTTTTTGTAATTCTTCTTTTTTCAATATCTTTTCTATATTTTTGTTTTCTTTTAGTTATTATGTAACCGTCCCAGATGTGTTTATTCTTTTTTATTTTTCAAACTTAACTTAAAAGACGTTTTGATGAAATTTATGGGCTTTATTATATAAAAACACCCAAAAATTCGAGAGAAAACATTATTTAAACTATTAACCATACGCACTTGAGGTTAGATAAAATAAGGGAACTCAGCTTAAATAAATAGTCATTTCTAAATTCACATGTTAAAATTTCTTTGTTTTTACTTTATCTATGTATGTAGTAACAATAGATGAAGTTTTTTTGATATAAATATGGTTTTGGCATTGCTAAAAGCAAATTTTGCTCTCGATACACAAACACGGGTTCAAAGATTTTGAAGAAGATGTATGGAAGGAAAGTTTTTATAAAATATAAAAATCATCATAATTTCAAGATTTTGATTTTTTTTATAAATATTTGAGCTACCAATATTAGGATACATATTTTTAAGTAATGAAAAGAGAGGGGGGGGGGTCATAAAAATTAAACACCGCCCTGGTCCTTTTTTTTAGCACTACACCACTGTACATATGTATGTTCATTTAGCCAGAAGCATAGCTTTATGGTTACCTTAATACTAACCACCGAGAGGTTGCCGGGTTCGATCCCGTGGGTTGGGTTCGATTGAAAAAAAAATATTCCTAGTATTTCTGTAGTTCTGATGGTCAGACTTTGTGAATTCAAGTTGATCGTTTCCTACCAGAATTTTTCAATTTATCTGATTTCATTGTTGAAAGGGTTCCTCATCAAATTGGCAACGACCCACTATGTTACCACTATTTGGATATGATTTCAAAATTTATCACCTATAAATTTATATATAAACAAGTTTAATACCATAAGTGTTGCTCAAGGTCAACCCGAAATTGGCACTATGGGAAAATATTAAATTGTGTCCATCGGCTATGCCACCTTTCCCAAGTATTAAATTATTATTATTATTAAATAAGGATCAGTATCGTTATTAACTTTTCATTTCATTATTTACAGTTTTAAATCTTCATGGCCTGCACATGGATTACTCCTCCTCTAATTTATTCCTCCCCCCCCCCTCCTTTTATATTTTTTGGTGAAAATAATGTAAATAAATTGTTAATTTCTTTAACGATATTGTGTTCATATCGAAATTATAAAAGAAAAATATGATCAGTAATTTTTTTGTATTATGGAAAAATTTTAATATTGAAAAACATTAATTATTTTATAATATATTTGATATAAACAACGCTGTAGGTAATGTTTTATAACGGTAAATGATTATCTATCAAATACTTATAGTAACAAAAATATATTTTTAGAAAGAGTAGGTGGGAGAGATAGGGAAGAATGTATGGCCCCAAGCTTATCTCAAGACTTTGAAATATAAATCGTATATTTATAATTAAATGCGTATTTATTTATTTTATTACATTGTTTGACATTGAAGCACAACATGCATATTTGATTCAAAATCGTCAAAATGGCTAAAAAAACTCAGTGACCAGATCTGATAATGCTTTCTTGATATCAAAAAATCAACAACTCACCAGTTTTATGACATAAATTAGATTTTTTTATTATGTTTAATTAAGAATTGTATCTGATTTATATTGTAAATCTACATATTTGAGGTAATGGGATTTTGTAATTGAAATAATCTTTTAGAGTTACATACATACATCTATTTCTATTTTCTTCAAATTTTTCGTCCATTTATTATTCGATATATTCGATTTTTTTTGTCCTTTTGCCCCTCTCCCTCTCCTGTCTTTTGTTCAGTATCCATATAACTATTGTACCTACCTATGTTCTAATGAATTGAAAAGGGATTGGAATAAATAGAGTAGACCTTTGAAATCTTCAGCCTTTTTAAGAATTGCAAAGATCGATTTATAGTCTGAAGAAAGCCGAATATTTAAAAATACCCCATAAAAATGTATACTTAGAATTGTTTTCCGCCGTTTAACGCGTTCAAAAACAACGCTGTTTAACATTCCAAAGTCGTGTTGACATGATCAACATCCTCGCAGTAGAATAAACAAAAGCGCCGTCGTTGGAAAAACAGGCAGCGCCGGATGACTGCGCGAATTTTCCATTTTCTGCAACTACTACGATTCGGCTCGTAGGCGTTTTTGCTCGCGAAAAGCTCGTGATCTATCGATCGTGTTATATTTTGACTGATTCCATGGTTGACGTCATCGCATTGGGTTCACAGCCCCCGAAGGTTACGCTATTTTTGACTGTTGTAAATATTTACTCTTAACGGAGCGAAATCCGTTAAACCGCAACTAAAAACTGACCTCGCAGTTTGTTAGTGCAAGAATTTGTTTGTTTGCACTGTTCGAAATAATAATAGGAAATGTCACGCTGTTTACTTTTATTTCGGCAATTATTTTTTATGGGTTTTGTGGAAATAGAAGCATTTATAGTAAAATGAATGGAAAAACAATTTTAAATGTGAATTTTCATTGTAAAAGTTTGCCTTTTATGATAAAAATTTTATGATCTATCTTTGATTCAGCAATAGACAAAATTAATTAAACGTGTACTTTTAAATACATTATGATGTGGATTGGCAATGTTCCAATATATTTTTAATTAAAAAATTGAACTTTTTAAAATTTTATATCTCTATTTAATTGGTCAGTAACTTTAAATGCTTTTGTTCAGTTTTAAAATGGTTGGAAAATATAATATTTATAATAAACAGTGAGCACATTTCTATCAGCTACATACATACATAAATATGTATAAAAAACGGTCAGTACTTTAATTAAGGGTTGTGGCTATTTGCAGGTACTACATCTACAAATTATTCGCTATTTGCAGGTACTATATCTGCGAATTATTGGCTATTTGCAGGTACTATATCTGCGACAGGCGTAAAGCCTTCTGCGCATGCGCGTGAACTGTCACAGCGTGCTTACTGTTAAAATTTTGTTTTAAACCTCTTAAAATTTAGTTCAAACTCGTAAAGTGACGTAGAGTAAAAAATATAATCCAAATAAGTTAATATTATTAATTGTTAGAAAATTATTATCATATACAATGTATAATATCTACATACAAGTACAAGCCGCGAACTAACTAAATGATATAAACTATTATAATCTATTATAATAACGTGCGAAATTTATTTGCCTCATGTATGATGAACGATTAATTAAACAAGTCTAGCATACATTAAATGTAAGAAATTATAATCGGATTATAAGTTCACGCGCATGCGCAGAAGGCTTTGCGCCTGTCGCAGATATAGTACCTGCAAATAGCCAATAATTTGCAGATATAGTACCAGCAAATAGACACAACCTTAATTAAGTGGTCAGTTTATTTTGAGTTGGTTCGTAAAAATTATTTGAAATATTAAGTTGTATTATGCTAATACTCATAACTAAATGCTTTTTTTTTGACGAGTTCAAAAAGGTATCAGGACATGTACCCACTGGACACATACCCCCGGACGCATACACCCGGACGCATACCCGGTCAAAACCCCCCTGGATATTTTAAAAGATTTCGAGATTTGAATTGGAGACGAATGTTGAGGATCCCATGGACACCAAATCGAACCAAGATTTAAATTCTGAAGGAGTTGCAGATTAAAGATCGTCTATCAAAAATATGTTTACGAGGATTTTTTCAGTTTTTCGGACAAGTGACGAGAAGAGACGACAGTAACCTGGAAAATCTTGCTGTGGTTAGTGCCGCAGAGGGGAAGAGAGGAAGAGGAAGATTTCTTATACGGTGGACTGATCAAATCAGTTCGGCTCTTGGGTGCTCTGTCATCGATGCACTTTGAAATGCCGTTTCAAGATAAGATTGGAAAAGAGTTGTTAACCACACCCCAGCTTATGGAGATTACGATTCTCAAAATTGACGGATATCTATTATACATATATAGAGGGAGATATGTATATATGTATATATTACAGTGGTGTAGTCGGGGCAGGTCGCCGCCTTGGTACTTCTTTTTGAGCCAGGTCACTTTGATATGAAAATTGTTATATGAGTAAAATTAAACATAGATAAAATAAAAATATTTTGGCTTATATTAATAACACTTGAGACGAGACGAATAAGAGGCGACTTAATCGAAGTCTTTAAAATAATAAATAATCGTCTTATGTCCAAACTCATTACGTTCAATGAAAACACTCATCTTAGAGGTCACACTCTCAAACTAATAAAATAAATATGGCAAAGTATGAAAACGATCGGATAAGAGATAAGAGATATAAAAAATGACCACTAACACGAAAACCATGTGAACTTAATAAGAGGTAAGTAAAAATAGAATAAATTGGTCAGAGATTCCTGCTTTTCAAACAAATATGAAATATAATTCCCAACAATGTAATAAATTCTGAAAACCATAATATTTTTAAAAACAAGCCAGTCTTTCTTGAACTTGAAGATTTTTGTAATTATTCTTTTCCAATATCTTTTCTATATTTTTGTTTTCTTTTAGTTATTATATTACTTATTATCACTAACCAATTGTAATTAAAAATTAGCCAAGAGTTTACATAGTTGTCGTAGTTTACATGTACATATATGATATATCTCGTTATAGATATATATTTATATTAATAAAACTGGCTGAGGAACTTATTTATAGATAATGTATTGAGAAGCGAGTTTTAAAAATATCAATGTTTTTTTCTTTCCAAAACGATCTAAGGCAGGCTCTTCTGGATAAAATTGGTACAGGTGCTGGATTCTCGACACGTTTGGGGTAACGAGATGAAGAAGCGAAGTAATATTACAAAGGCATTACATTTTATTTTATTTATAGCATGCCCAGAATAGAGGACACGTGAACAAACATAAGGAAAAAAAGATAAAAGTAAAGTAAGGGAAAAATAAGCCTACAAAATTTATCGCAAGTAAGTACCTATAGTACCTACTATTTCCTGAACAGGATCCATTTGAATAAATCGATATACAATCTAAGCGCCCGCATTCATCAAAACGCAATATTTTTCATCGAATGCGGAGAATTTTCCTGGATTTTTCATTTTTATTTTAAGTCGAAAACCGTGTACCGGTCCTACGAAGTGGCTCATCTCAACGGGATATATTATTCTCGAAATGTCGTCATATCAAGCTTACGCCTCGTCCTTTCTCGAAGAGGGGAGAGGATTACGTTTCACATATTTTTGCAAAAATCCCTTAACGGAGCACTACTATTAGACGGAATCTATTAGCGGCCAGTGTTGCGGAAACTACCCTTGATGAAAAAAAAAAGAGAAAACATCTTTGATGTGCAACCGGATGGTCATATACATATATAATATATCTTTTTATTACGTATATTATTTTATATTATATTTAACGGTTTCAAGACGCCTAAAATAATATTATAAAAATAGTAAGTTCACTGTTTTAGTAATTGCTTGCTGATAGAGATCCCATTCAGAATCAATATCAAATGGATATAAAATCTAAATCGGTCATCTTCTGTTAGAATTTTCTTAGTTAACCTTTTGAGTGCTGACGTCTTTTCTGTTGAAAGCCCACCACGCTGAAAATTTCGCCTACATTTCCAACTAGAATTATTTAGAAATCCAATAGATAGCAGGTATAAAAATTGTAGCTAATCCAAAAAAATCTTAGATCACTACCCTAGATAACTACCGCCGAGGATTTCGAGTTTTGGTTAAGGTGTGTTTAGACTCTCTAATATATCTTGCAGCAAAATAAAATAAACAAAAGAAGTCTGTAAATGAATGTATTTTTCCAAAATTGGTTCTATCTTCTTCATTGTTGTTAAAATGTAATTTTCACAATCTAAATGCCAAGCCACAATCTAAAATAATCAGCAGTTAGGGATTTACATCGAGAAATTCTGCTGTGGTTATAAATTCAGAAATTCTGGTGTAAACCAGTCTTTATAAACGTTGATAAATGATATGGATTACACGACCCATGTTCAATGAATTTTTTGTCATGCTACCTGGAAAGGCTTTAGCGGGAAGTATTCTTGTTTAGATTGTACATGCCCAAAATACAACGGCTATCGGCGTTTTTCAGCCCTATAGACTTGTTCGCAAAACGCCGATTGGCGTTGGTCAGCATTCAAAGGGGTAACTAAAACTGACTACCCACCCATTATTCTCACAAATTTTGTTCGTCTGTTTTCGTTGATTGTTGAAAAACATTATATGATTGTAATTTGTATAAACTGTTATAAACTATGTATTATATTTTAAGTTGTGTCATTACGTTTGTTTGGCCAGGTGCTAAGTAAGCTTCGTATTAAGTAAGCCACTATGATATATTTTTATTAATTGAATTAAGAGTTTATCAATTGAACCCATTCTCTCAAAGCAGATCGTCAAATTATGATTACTAATAAAGTCCGTATCGACATTTGCAATGTTTAAAAATAGCCAAGGCTGATAAAAATTCGCACGGTGCGGTACCACGCCTTCATGATATGTCAACTCGTTTGTCAAACGGGTTTCTATATATAAATATCGGAAAACAAAACAGTACCGAACGCAAAATAGATTACATACAAAGCACGTATGCAAGTTTTTAACAAGTCCCAGAATCAATATGTCGAAACGATCGTTGCGAATCCCACGTAATACACGTAAAGAAGAGGTGGCAAGGTGAGCCTGTTCGCTCTTAATCATGTTTACCGATATGCAAAAAAAATATTTTTTTAGTTTAAATTTAGCTTGAGACACAAAGCAAACATTCGCGCGTGTTATTTTTGCGTATACATGCATAAATTTTTATTTTTACAATCATCCGAAAATTTCGAAAGTTATGCTAAGCGTCAAATGTTTGAATGTTTACTATCTGATTTCATGGGAAAAAAGTGTACACGTTTTATATTTTGTATATATGTACACAAGTATGTAAGCGGTTCACATGCTCGACACGTCGAGCTACTAGCATTTGGTTGAAAATCAGACCTTGAAATATTGAATTATATGAATCTGAATTTTGACCTTTTTACGGAGCGATGTATCCTGCCGGGCTTTCAGCTGTCCAAGCTTGATTACAAACATACACAAAGTAAAATTTTAATACAATTCAATATTTCACAATGATTTTGTTCTGTAATAATGACAGCCAAATTATCAAAAATCCAAAATTTTAGATCCCAAAACCTACATAAAAGAATTACGGAATATTTTTCAAGGTTGTGAAGCTGTTAAAAATAGTGCGACTCCGAACCCGACTTTTTCCCATAATCTGACTCCGAATTCCATTGGGTTAATTTTTCGAATGTCTCTAGAGTACTGATTAACTTTCTATTAATATTTCTTTTCTTTCAATATTATTTTTTATTTATGAAAACATACATATTGAACATAAACTTATGAAACGTACTCATGTAACAGATTTGTCAAATACCAAGCTTCTCCTCAATCTGACCTAAGCATGAGAAAAATACGAGATAAAGACCGCGTCTCAGATCAACGTATGTATGTATGTAGGTAAATTGGGTATTAGTAAGTTACTCTAAGTTAGAAATACAATTCAGAGTCGCCAGAAATCTCGGCGACTCCGAATCCAGCCAAAACTCCACGACTTCAACTCTGATTCCGACCCCAATTTAAGACCTGAATTTAACACAACCAACAAATTTTATATGTTTGATGTATTGTAGAATAAGAATGATTCAATATTAACGTATTATATAAGTTGGATCCACTTTGCAGAACTACGTCTATTTGCATATGAGCTGTTATATTTGAAAGTGGCAAAAGTCCACTGTTCTCCATTTCGAGAAATATTTCGCAAAACATTAAATAATATGTTTTATATTTAACAACATTTAAAAATACTGGTGGCCTGTAATACGTTTACTATGTTTTTCCGAGATTCTGGACATATCGAATTAAAATGAGCAATTTGTGAATTAAGTCAAAAAGTCTTTTTGGGACTGAAAATTATACTTCAACCACTTTAAAATATAACGGTTCATATAAAGAATCGCGTAGATGAAAAGTATGTACATACTATACGTATATATGTATCTAAATACGTCCAAATAAGATTCATTAAATTCAATAATAAATAATTTAATACTTCTATACACTTGAGTAGACCTGAAAAATTAGTCTATGATCTAATTTTTGATAACCCTTTATTTAAAACAAAAAATTTAAATAAAATATATTCTTGTATTATTTTATAAAACTGAAACTTATGTACATAACTCAGACATACCAGATTTGTTCAAGTACGGGTTTAATAGGGTACCAAAAGACGTCATCTCCAGAATTACGGTCAGAAATAACATAGGAAATACCCGGAATTCCATAAACAAATGCTTGAGAGAGTTAAGAGAAGACTGGTTGCAGAAGGCCGACATTTGAAGACCGATTTCATAAAAGAGACATTTTTTTCTGCGGCATAATATTGGCGTAAAACATTATTAGGTTAAATTTGTGCGAAAATGTCAAATCTCTCAAAGCCTTCGCAGATATTTTGACTGGCCGAAAACGACCCAAAACCCTCGGCAAGGGTCTAATTATCCTACCTGACCCGACCTGCATTTTATAAAACCTTCAGTAGCGACCTTTTGCGCCTTTGTAACGCTATATATGTACATAGGAGGTTACTCACCCCATCTAAGCGTATTTATATAATAACTATTATTCAACGCCATAGACGCGTGTGCTAATTTTCAAGGCCGCACTATTTATCACCAGAGCCTTTTCAATAGAAATAAAGTTAAATGTCCGGCAAAAACAACACAAGAATAATAAATTGGGATGCTGTGTGGAGTTGCAATGCGTAAGTGATGAGTGGCTATTTTCGAATTGGACCAGCATCCAATTTACCGGATTAATCTGGTCTAAATATGGAGTAAATGAACGTAATGGTCGTGTATTTTTACACTGCGTTGATGACCGACGTAAATAATTGCCGTGTTGTCTATTAATAGACGATTTGCAAATTTATTTGCTAACGCCCGCGAATAGTTGTTTCGAAAGAATTCGAAAACATAACAAGCCGATTTCCGCTATGAAACATGGCTCACGCAAGAATGATCTTTAATTATAAGTGCTGTAAGGATTATTTTTGAATGTGTGCTGGGACGTGTGCGTCTCTTTCTGGCTTAAAGATTATCTTATCTCTCGTTGTGGAATGGCGATACAGGGTCATCAAAACTTGGTGCTGTTATGAGCAATTAATTTATATGAAATTATGTATATTTGGATGGGTATTGAGTGTTTATTATTCTTTATATTTCAAAGCCTATAATTTTCGGAAATAATTTTGGAAGTATGTATATGTATGTATTATGATGTTAAATATTGAGGAGATACGTGTAATATTCTTTAATTTCTGAAAAAAAAAATTTGAACAAAGTATTTTACAGTTCACGGACTTCTTTTATGGTTGGTAAGAAGGTATGGATTTCGGGTCTACCTCACGGGCCGGAACGTGAAATGCCGGAAAACGCAAATATCGGAAGGCACGATCGAAAATCGAAAGATCTTAAGTCGAAAGATCAAAAAAAAGGGTGCATGGTAAACGGTACATACTCATGTACATACTCACTTAATTTGCGCGAGCAGGATACAACAGGAACAAGAGGAACAGGCTTTTCCTCCCGTATTAATGTGCGCGCGCAGAATACGGGAGGAAAAGCCTGTTCCTCTTGTTCCTGTTGTATCCTGTTCGCGCAAATTAAGTGAGTATGTACCGTTTACCATGCACCCTTTTTTTATCTTTCGACTTAAGATCTTTCGATTTTCGATCTTTGCCTTCCGATATTTGCGTTTTCCGGCATTTCACATTCCGGCTCGTCACGGAGACCGATGGATTTCATACTAAAGACACTTTTAGATTTCAAAAGATTTTTATCAACTTCACTCTGTTAGTTCCATGAACACCGTCAAAAATTTATGACCGTCAAAAATTTATGATCTGATTTTGAACCACTTCCATTTTTAGATCGCTATGATATTTTACCGACATACAGGGGTTAGCTAACATTGAAGTAATGTCTACGGCATGAAGCCGAATAAGTTTAATCATTAACGAACGTATTGAAAATTACATCGGAATCTTGTTACATCGAAGTGATGATAGCTAGCTATCCAAACGCGGCTTTCTACCGCCTCTTATCAACTATTTTCATCCTCAATTACTCTCATCTCATATAAACTTAATTTTACAATCTTTCTCATATACATTTTTAATTCACTAATAGATTATTTTTATTATAGATATTGATGGTTTTCTTATTAGTTATTTATCACACAAATGATCTACTTTCGGAACTGAAAGTAGATTATATGCATGAATATACTGAAATGGGTTTTTACCTGTACAAATAAATAAATAAGAAACGAAAACTTTGTATCCAGTAATCGAGTCGTTCGTGAAAAGATCTGTTTGCGAAACATCGTCACACAAGATAGCACGAAATTAAATGCATACATAAATTGAAATTAAATTATTAAAGTTCACAGACCTCATAAAGTATATTAAAACTTCCCATCTATTCGAATTAAATTTTTCTATACAATATAATTAAATCGTAATTATACGTATGTACGTGCAATTTTTGATGAATTATTTGAGAAATTTTGCCATTTTAAAATTTGAAAATAATCAGGTCGATGTGTATTCATTGGAATTTTCACACATGAAACTACATATGTATGTATTAACTAAGATTAAACATCTTTCACAACGTCGGATATTCGTGATTGAAAAGTTTCTATTAGTCAATTATAAATATTACAAACGCCACAACATAATCAACAGTCCGTCGAATAAATATTTACAAAAAAACAAACATGTCTTTGATCTATGAAAAATAAACAAACATCACATGCACTTCAGAAGTGAACACGTCAATCTTCAACACGAGCTATTTTCAACGTTAAAGGTCGTGTTCGCGAATCATTGATGTTTACTCAATACTAGGTATTGTTTACTCAATACTAGGTGAATTTCCGTATTAAGAATCCTCGATACTATATCAAGAATTCTTATGAAATTCACGTCATTTATTTTTTGAATTTAATATTCCATTTAAAAATGTCAACCCTGCGATGAAAAGGCACAATAAATAAAGCTTTGAATTTACTATTGGACACCGCGCATCGGGCAGACAAGTGTGATGGTCAAGGTCGAGAAAAATCCGAAATATTCGCCGGAAAATTCAACAGACGGGAGGCCGCAATGATTAGTTACGCCACACATGTAGTATTTTTTTTTGTTTTGCTAAGTAAACAATGACGTCACGTGTCGGCATCTTCTCACCCAGACGCCTTTTCCAGACGCGAATCCAATTAAAGTTATAAGACGTCGGTAAGGTCAAAAATAGACAGACAGAGTCCGGGGCGAGTCACGTGTTTGTACATTGGAAATCGGAGAAGCTCTACGAAAAGTGCAAAGAAGGTTGAAACTCAAGTCCGGAAAACGCACGAATTCCGAGTTGAAAGAAATACGCGTTGCGCAAGAGGCGTCGGCGTTTATTTGTTGACCAAACGACCGGAAATGCTCCAGTCATCCCTGACTACAATTGGCAAAGCTTTATCTCGTCTATTTCGGTGAGTCGTCATCACGTCAGTCCTACGCTAGAATTGTGCTGCATAATTATGAACTTGTGATGTGTAAATCATCGTAATTGATAGGTGTGAAGATACACGTTGTGACGGTATTTTAGTATGACGAAAATTATACGATGCTAAACTTCGGCATGTACCTTACCGAAGCCATATTATCAAACTTAAATAAAATCGTTTGTATGAGTTAGTGCGATTTGTACTATGACGTTGTATCTATTTAGTTTATGTACGCTAGTACGAATATAATATGAATACATACAAATATGTAAGTACATATTATACGAGTAAATTAAAAGGTTATTCAATCATTCAAGAAATGACCATTCTAATTAATTTTTATTATTATATATTTTTAACTTTCGTATGGTTTTAAATGATTGTTTTGTACATGTAGATGTAATATGTATGTATGTACATATATAAAAATAGATTGAAATGGTTTCCAAGGAAATTTAATTTTCAACGTCTTATAAATATTTCGAAAATTAATTTTCTGTTTATAAAATTGTATGTTCATTTAATATAATATTACAAATTGATATTCCGAGAAGGAGCTTTGTGCACAATATATTTAAATCTAATTCATTAGGACAGATTGGCTTTGAAAAATGTCCTCCACTAAAGTAATTTTAAATACTTATTCGATAAGGCGAATTTGTATATTTCTCCGGATTAAATCGTCCTTGGAAGGCATTACATGTTTTGAATGAAATATTTTAGCCTTAATATCTTTGAGCAGTTCTGAATGTAATTATTTTAAGCAATTTTAGTCAGAAAACTATCAATGAAGGATATATACATAATATTTGCGGATAATAAATGTAAATACTTAAATTTTCATTTATTAACTTTCGAAAGAAATTTTAATGTAATTAAATCTACAATTTAAAATCAATGACAGCCTAAATCAAATTTAAATATCTTACGGCAGAAAGTTTTCGTACAAAATGCTCACTATATTTTATTGAAATTATATCACACTAAACAGATCAATCAATTTTGATTTATATAAATACGCTTTCGCAAATTGATGTACAATTTGTAGAAAATAAGATGAAATTCAAAATGGAGTAAATAAATTAAAATCACAATTACTTTTTAGATACAAAAGATACAAGTACATATTTTATGTTCACAATTCTTCGTGAAATCTATTTTACAAATATTTTTACATCTACATTGACAAAGAGTTTTTTAAAGTTGAATTATTATGAACTGCTAATCTGCGTTTATAACCGAAAAGTAGAGACATTGTGTTGTAATCATCAAGATCCCTCGCTAATTTGTTAATGGTTATTTGCAATTCTGTACAAGAATCTTCTGGCAAATTTTTTGTAACATGTAAAATTAGACGAATGATATTTGTGACAGTAGTCTTTTTAGTTAATATTTGCTTATTTTTTATTACTTACAGCTTTTAGTGGATATTATTGGAAACACCATTCAACATATTATAAGTAAATACGATTGAATTGTGGTTGTTAAGCTACGTAAAAGCCACTGCCATCTATTCGTAGACCTTTCACCCTACATATAAATATCTTACGACTAACAGAAGACGCTCAAAAGCCGGCTGGCCTATTACGAAATTAATTCCGCGAAAATGCGGAATTCGAGCCAATGAGCCATTTGTCAGTCATCGATCGGACCTAATGCGACGGCCTAACGTCTCCGACCTTCACCGCTGAAATTTCCTGAAAGATTATTGTCGACAAAGACTTAAACACACCCGAGGAGAAACCATTTGGTTGAATGAAAGACACCCACCGAACGCCAAGACGTCACCAAAGTGGCTTCCGACACGTGACAAAATTCCCACACTGTATCACATTATCGGCTCTCATTTTCAACATACGCCCACTTTCGAACATTCGTTATTGTTTTTTGTGTGTTAATACGTTGTCTAGGTCCAAATCGTTGATAGGGGGGTGTAAACGAACACACCCACCGTTGGAGAAAAACACATCGATTTCAGTATACAACATGGATCTATTTAAAAATGGAATGGTTTCTATTTATCGCACACACTGGGAATTTCTAGTCGTCTATCACATGTCAGTGTGGCTACAAATAGAGCTTGGCTGGCGCCTAGAATGGCTTAACATTTAAATCGGTCCATTGTTTTGACGAACCACAGCGTCATGTAACATGATAATAGAGCAGACGTAACTCTCCTGAAATACATCCAACTGTAACCAGCCAAAGTGAACCGATTGCTGAAAATAACGCTTCGGCTAATTTTTGAATGAACCTCATATCGATTTGTCTAGCCTAGTTGTATCGCGTCAATTATATTTGCATAAGGCTGTATTTCTGTGTAGTCAAGGTTTTCAGTTTGACCTACAAGTCTGTCCGTAGTGTATTCCTTTTGTGGTTTTGACGTTAAATTTGTATGTACGACTTTGAGGTAAACCGTACAAGGTCTAGGTCGAGATTCTCTCCTTGTTTTTGTGGCGTTGCGCAATATACATATGTATGTATATTACATAGAATGGGCCGAAATATGTTTACTTTAAATTCAAGTTTAAAAAATACGCAACGAAAAATGTATTAAATTAAAATCTCATATCAAATACAAAGTAAAAAGAGAGAAAATTAAATTTGCTAAAAAAAATATATACATACATACATTTTGTTACCAAAGCTAGCTAGCAATCAGATAATTGACTATATTGTTTGGATCCTTTATGTTAACAAAAACCATACATATAAACGGTTTTATATACTTGATTTTACAATCCAAGTGTGAGCTTGGATTTCTTTTATAAATACATTTGTATCTCAACCTTTTGTAATCGGAAGAGTTAAGCTAAGTGGTGCGGGAAAATTCGTATTAAACTTAAATAAAAACTTAATTTTATTCCTTGATCTATCTTTATCTACCTCATATGAAATGCTGTCCTCAAATGGAAATCCGGAATCCCTTTTTACAAATTAAAACAATTTTTGATACCTTTTGCTCAATATCATCATTACAAATACCTTCTAGACAAAATTTTCTATTCAAACTAACATAAATATAAATTTGCACATAAAAAAATAGTCTACGCCGCATGTTTTTCATTCAAATTTTGACTGAATAAAATTTCGTTAAATATATATTAATTAAGATAGAAAGTCAGTCATATATAAATATGTTTGTAATGTAGCATTACATAATGTGTAAATACAATATGTATTGGAATTTTTTTTATTGGAAAACTGTCTTTATAGAAATTGGACGATATATTTTAACTAAGAAAAAATATTAAAATATATATTATTTATATACTCAATCATAATAAATATATATGTATGTATGTGTATACATATGTATGTAGTAGTAGTTTATTTTTGCCCATAATTATTAACGGATACTTAGTAATGCTTATTGTGAATGTTTCTTTTTGTAAAAAAATACATTTTAAATGTTTTTTTACTATATACGTTACCCGCTTCAAGAAGTTTATTAATAAAAATACGAATGGAAAAAATAAAATGGTGGTAATTTTACACAACATGAAAAATTCAACCTTTAAAATGTAAATGTTGATTTTTCATTAAATAGTTCACATGAAACAAATCCTTTAACTATACACAGCCTACTGGTACTATACGGATGTATACATTACGATATGTATGTATGTGAGTAGTATGTACATACATTGTATGTAAGTTTTAGTTTAAATTCGCAGTGCAAACATGTTTGTTTTATTAAACAATTTTCATTAAATTCACACGCACATTAAAGTGTAAATATTTTGCCCGGGAAAATCTGTCATATTTTCCTCAAAAATATAATACTTGAATAAACATCGAGAATACGATCGTACTCGAGTATGTGCCGTAGCAATTATTTCCTAAGCCTGTACACAATGGGCGCTAAACGAAACTTTATCGGCGTGTAACGGAATTTTTCGCGTTAAATTCGATAACGAAATTGTTTACGAATGTATGTACGTACATACATAAAATAAAGTTTGAAAAAACGGCATCGCGTATTTTTATGACACAGACCTCCGTTTTATTAAGAAAACAGTTGATTGCTGTACCAAGTTTTGAGATTGGTCGTGACATTGTTGTGTGCGAGCGCTGCTTATAAACGAATTTTACGCGACACCTGCCCCTACCAATTTCGTTATATCGATCACATTTTCGATGTAATTCTGTTACATTTTGTGAAAATATATCAATTATGTTTCGTACGCTACTTATTTCAGCCAATTTTAAATATTGCGTCGTTGAACATCGACTCTCTCATCGAAACTCTCACTCAACTTTTTCTCTGGATATTGATGTTAAAATAAATTTATCATATCATACATATGTAGATACATATCTAGTAACTGTTTTTGGTCAATAATTATAATTAATGATTAATAAGTAAAACAAACGGTGAATGATTATAATAAATGTAATAAATAAATCAATCGTTACCAAATAAATTTTATCAATACATGTTGGGCAGCAAGCAAATGGCGAGTATTCATAATTAACGTCCAGTTATCTACGTTAGGTATGTAAATAATTATATAGATTGTTCAGTATTTTATATATGTATGTACATAGTGGTAAGATATTTAATTAAATCTTCAATTTATTATCATAGTTGATGAGAAATAATTGTTTGTCGAAAAGTACACATGAATAATTTTCTAATTTTATAGAATGGACATTTTGATGAATCTATTGAATATACATATTTACTAATCAAAATGATTAATTAACTGGCCAAATTCAAATGTATGTAGCCACTGTTCAATTAATTTAAAAGTAATTAAAACTAACCAAAAATCTTCTTAACTATTTTTGAAATATTTATGTGCTTTCAATTTTCAGCTCGTTTAAAATTTATATATTATTATAATATATTCAATAATACATGTAAATCTGAATATTAAAATTACTCAATTTCATTTCCAAATAATGTTTAATATGTACATACATATGTATCAATGAAAACCAGATCAAATGGAAAAAAATAATCATTCAAATCTCAAATTGTATTATATCAAAGCTTTAAAATTCAAATTATATTTATATTACATATGCAAAGTTCTCTTTTGATAATTCATGCTAAATTATAATTGAGGCCTTGTGTGCAATAGACAGTTGAGAAAGGCTAAATTTATGTCCTCTTGGAAGATTTCGAGGCAAAAAAAATAGCGTTGAAATCTTAAACGCCTATTCGTAGATAAAAAAAATATGATTCACAACGCACGATTTTACCATTGAAACTGTCAAACTGATAAAGTCGTTAATAGCAAAGTGGATATATTCCGTCGATTAAGTCGAAATTTAATTGTATTGATTAAGCGACGTGTCGCAACCGAAAGTTATAATTATTAGGAAAAAAATATAGTAATGAGAAGACAAACGTCCCACTCAATCGACGATAAATTGTTTGACGAGACTTCGGGGAAAAAATGTTTATCGTGACGATTTTTAAAAACGAAGAATTGTTTATAGGCTACCGAAGCGGCTGATAAACGGCTCTTTTACACGATGTTATCAATTATTGTTGTTTGCGGTTTGGCGTCGATGTTGGGGCGATTAGGCGCTTGCGTTTTTTTTTATCTTGAAGTGTTTAGATTGAAAATGACGTTCGTACTGTTTGTTTACGTCGCCGGCTGGAAAACCAGTCGCGGAAAAACAAACTGACAGGTGGAAAAGAAGCGAACCGGAAAATTCCGCATGGCCTATCGCTACAACTGCACCAATTATTATAAATATAACTGTCGTGTTATGACAGTTAATTTTAAAATACTACATACTTAAATGAATGTATGACGCACGAGCTATTGCAATGTACATACGTACGAATAAAGAGACATTACATTACGTTACATAGATTTTCATACATATGTATAATTAACGTTGGTTTCATCATACGTAAACGTCATCATAATAAGCTTAAGTAGGGAAATAGTTATTTAAAATTTATTCGTTGTCACCAAGAAGATTGTTTCATTTTACTGCCAATTTATTTGCCACTTTTCTAAATAAGATGGTAGATATACGTATAAAATAGTCTATCCGGAATATTCCGATCCGAAGTAGATATTTTTAATGTTATCTAACGTTTAAGTATGATTTTAAGCGTTAAGATTTAAAATGTTTGTAAATTTATGTACATGTGTATGTTGTATTTATTTATTTTATGGCACTATAACTTATTGAAAAAGTTTTACTTAATATGAAAAAACCTCTTTTGCTACTTCAATAAATACAAAGCTTCAAGTAAAAATCATTCTTTTAATTTGGATTTATCAAGTCGTCTGTTTCGTCTGTTGCGTAAAGACAGAAAGATCAGTGCACGCCGCCCAATTAGCGCACGGTACTCATCGTCTAATCAGAGAGCCCGACTCTTCGACCAATCGGAGAGCTCGGCTTACCAACCAATGAACGAGCTCGACTAAACGACCAAACCCTCACGGCTTACAAACATGTATAAAAGCCGGCGAGTTGGTCTCAGGATTCAATTCTAAACCCAGCTACCACCTGAAGAGCATCTATAAAATATCTGAAACCTACCTGATTACTTTCTTGTACCTCGACTTGACTCCCCTTACCTCTGAATACTCTTCACTTTGTTCTCAAAAATATCATAATGACTCTAGTCCGAAACATACATATATGTATATAGAGTTGTCAGATTTCATGCAAGTCAAACCGGGAAACCCTATACTATATTCGGCTATTTTATTAATAGGAATAAAAGCAGTCATTAAAGTGTTAATTTAAAAACAATTGAAAATATAATATAAACCAACGAATAGGAACAAAAAAAACCATAAACATCTAAATTATAAAAATACAATTAATATACGCATAAACATAAATGATTCATCACTGATGAATCATTCTGAGTGTGAGAAAATTATCGATTGAAGATAAATTGATAAATTGACTGATTTTTTGTCTCCCTCCTACATATAGTTTTCCAGAAAGTATAAGATAGAGACGAATAGTTCATTGTTGAATATTGCTGCAGTGTGTACCAGACTGTGTGTTACATATTTTTTAATTCTGAGTTCACTTCTGTTTGAATTTAAAAAGTAGTAAACCGGGACATTTGGGTGTCCCGAGATGTTCGGGACACCGGGACACGAGACTTAAAAATGGTGACAATCCCGATTAATCGGGACGCCCTAAATCATATGTATATCTAATGTACTATTTTTGCATTGAAAATACTGAAGATTACTTTTTTGGTGACCAGACAACTGAAGAAATGAAAAAAAGAAAAAAAAAACTACAGGTGACTATAGCGACAAATGCACACAGTATCAAGTGAACTTTATCTATATATTATATTTATATTTATATATTTTTCCCATAATGCCATTACGGGTTGCCCTCAGCGACATCTATGATATTAAACTTGTACATATGTATGTATGTACATATGTACATATATAAATTTATAGATTATAAATTATAAGAAATTATAAAACAATAACGTTCTTTTGTAATGTGTCAAGTAGTAATTGAATTTTTTTTAATAAAATACATGGCAACAAAATTAATGCTTAGATAAACCATACTTGAAAAAAAAATCGGATCTGACCAACCAATGACTTTATCTATGTATTTGAGGAATATAAGAAGGTCACAAAACAAAATTTGATATTGAATCGTACAGACACATTCACACATGCCGACAGCATTATGAAATACTAATAGCTATGACAGGATTTTCTATAAAAATTGAGCACAAATGTATGGAAACTTGCACAAGACAAAAGTTCTACTTCCGGTTTATTGAAATATTGTTTTAAAAAAATACTACCTTCGGTTTACGAATTCTGACCAAAACCTTATCAGCTCTAAGTTAATACATAAAGAACACAAATATACATTTTTACCTTGATGCGTTAAGGGGCGTGGACAGAATCATTGTCACAACATATTTGACCTTTCTAAGAGGAAAAAATCCCATATCCGGTTTATTAAATTTGGTGATTTATTTTTATTTTCATCACATTGATACAAGAATAATACTTGAAGTTTTTCGTGAAGAGCACGCATTTTAAAGTGGTTGAAAAAAATAATGGAAGAAAAATCGAACAAAAGTAAACTGCCACTTCCGGTTGACGCATGTTTACCAAATTTTATAATTAACTTTGTATTAAACTTAAACTTCTAGATATGAAATTTCAGTTTAATCAACCAAAAAAACATTAAAAAACCTTTATTTTCTAGAGTAAAATTACTATGTACTTCCGGCTTAGGAAAAAATATTTTAAAAATATTGGGATCTAAAATTTATAATTTATATTACATGTAAATTTTTTTCAATCCGATTTGATTAGCCATTTGGGAGATAATTGAAAACAAAAACTAAAAAAAAAGAGCACACCTATGTATATATAATATAAGGGGAGGTACCATTTCCGGTCAATTTAAAATTTTGCAAAAAATTTACTTCGTATTGATAAGAATTTCAGTAACCGATATTAAAGTTCAGTTCGATAGGATTAACGTTGTTCAAAAAATCCCCAAAATACACAGACACACACACACATTTTTTAAAGATCATGAAAATGGATCTGTGATCGATTCTGAGTTCGAATCAGTCAAAATTTCGAGTTCGAATTTTCGCATAATCAAAAAACTTCTCTATTGTTACTACATACCTATACATAGATAAAGTAAAAATATGCATTGCATACAAATAAACGAATACAATTTGGTAATATCAATTACATTTTTAAAGTAAAAATCTCATATTATATCTCCTACCCTTAAGTTTTAAAGCTTCCGCAATGTTAAACGCCCTGTATTTTCGCACCTGTTGCACCGGTCTAGTAACAATCCTCGGCATACACACACACGTACATGCATATGTTACGTACTAGTATGTGTATCTAAATATGTCTCTCGGGTTGGAAAAACTCGGGAAATTCCCGATGAAAAACGAGCACTTCCACTAGAGTGAGCTTTTGTAAAAATTCACTCGCTGGAAGTGAAAGTTACTCATTTGTATTCACCCCTATGTCTGTGACGTTTTGTTTACCTTTATCGAATTTGGTAAATCAATATGATTACTATAATACTACGACGTAGTACTAGCGATGACGTAATGCTTTATTGTTGCTGAAAATTTGTGTGCATGTGATGCCTGTCAATGACAATGCTAATTTGATCTGTTCTTTTCGAGGAAAAGTATTTTATGAACGGATCCGATCCCTATCTGGAGAACGAATGTGTCGTATAAAGCAATATCATAGCTTTTCTTTTATGATACAATCGATATCTTAAATATAAAGTTATTTGAAGAAATCAGCTGCAATACTGTTGCAAGCGTTACAAATTATATCATATGTATACCAATCGACACAATATAATAACACCTGTAGTTATTTGGTCAGTAACATAATTTAAAAGTTTCCGACCAACTGTTTCTGGTCAAAATCTTAGTATCCTTATATCTGCATATTGAATGATAGAATGAAAAATAACACAGTTGAAATGGTTCCCGAAATTGGCACTTTATACCATGAATTTGGCATGTCACGTTATAATGAAAATAAAAAATTAGATATATAAATGAATTATCACACGTAATAAATATTAAACATACGAATCCAAAGCAATGAAAAAAAAAAATGCACACCCTAACACAAAGCAAGTGAATAAAAAAATTGAATAAATTATCTATACAGATACACATTATTATACGAAATATTTTCAAATTGCGTCATTTTATTACGATGATGTTTTCCATATGAAAATCTAGAGATACGAGTAATTTTAGACGTGGCGCCATTGCACGCGAAAATCGCAGGGGGGCGCGTGACAAAAGCACAACAAACAACGATTTTATCGAGACACACACACACACACACATGTTTGAGTTCACTTATCGCAAATTCGATATTACACAATGCAATATACCTAATATATAATAAAAAGAGCCAAATTCTATTTACACCCGTGTGTGGCCGTATTAATAACCACGATTCCGGGAAAAGGATATGCTCTAATCTGAATACATACATACTCGTACATATGTACATACATACGTAGGTAAAATATTGGCACGTTATTTATTTACACACCTATATTTATAAGGTATAAAATTAGAATGAGACTAGATTGAAATTAAACCACGTTTTTGATATATGTATGCACCAACCTTTATTGTATGAGGAAAATGCTATGCGAAAATACTGCATAGAATTTTTCGCCTACGCCTACTATTAATTCATAAAGTACTTTAAGCAAATTAAATCATTTCGTTAAAAAAAAAAACACGTTGGGATAAAAGGAAGCTACAATGAAAATAGTAAAAAATATTTTAAATCCAATAATAAGTTTTGTATAATTTTAATTTTAATCTAAACTAGGCACTAGCTTAAGGCAGAAATTGGATTAAATTTTTTGATCTACGTATTTTCAAAGAGAGTTTGTTTTAAAATTACATTATATATGTATGTATGTACATATAAAAATGCGTTTGTAAAAAACTAAGTTATCAAAATAGCAAGTTTATTCACTTTTAACATATGTACATACGAGTATATTGATAGTTTTAGACTTAAAATCATATTTATACTGTTTTTTTTTAACACTGCAATTTGATCAAAAACTTATCATAACTCATAGATTTCCAGAAAAAGAATTGAAAGAGTAAAGGCCAATATTATTTAAAAATATGTATATACCTACAGCAACAAGAAATAAGGTCAAATATCGTTTAAGTTAAAAATGTTGAAAAGTCTGGTAAATCATTAATATTATTTGCATTCGGGAATAATTAAGTCAAATATTAAAACATTTCTCTTAAAAAAAAACATTCTGGAATTGGAACTATCTGAAATCTTATGCCGTTTTTTTATTAACATTCTTAATGCACTTTCAACAATGAATGTATTAAGATTGATTTATATGTAATAAGATAATACCTCGTTTAAAATAATTTTCGAATTTCGTATGCATGTGTGTTTGTCGGTTTGCCGATAATAAGTTTTCCAAGAATGAGTTGATATAAATAGGTATTTTAATTATTGAGGTTAGCCGATTGAGGTAAAAGTGCGTTTCCGAGAATAGGTAAGGCATAAACAGGTGTGGTCCGCACGTGCAGTATATATGTATATGTATTTGGAAAATATAATATATAATAAATATATATTTATAAATATATATTTACGCATAAATACTATAGTGTTCTAGGAAAGGGGGGTAAACGCCAAAGGGTCACAAGCCAGCACGAAGGGTTTGGCTATTGTTATGTAACGAGCAGTAAGAAATTTAATACATAATCGTATGTACTAAAACTATCATTTCCCGTTCATATAATTCTGACCCACTTACGAGTGTGTGTTGTACTTTTGCTACGTTTTATTTTTCATTACTATGCAAAGTACACCTTTTTGCCATTAAATTAAAAACTGAATCTGCATATGTTCAAAAATGAAAAATTTCCATTTCCGGTACAGTAATTCTATCGAAAAGTGCTACCTACTATATTATACAATACGTACATGATTATATTATGATAATGAATGCCTTTCAAAATGGCTATCAAGATATTTTTCAAATTTGTGACAAAAAAGATATATTTAAGTACATTGACGTGCGTGTAAATACATATGTATGTTAGTTTATTATTAACCACTTCCGGTTGAGTGGTTTTAGTATCAAATCGCATATTGAAAAGTGAATGAATACTGAATGCTCTGATAGCAAAAGTTTTTTATATTACACGATTATTGTCAGGGTAAATTCTATTATGATGCATTATCCAATAAAATTATTATTATTTTTATCATTGATATAATTTTTATTCTGGACTATATTATCTATTCAACTCGTTACAATTCTGTTAAAATGTACGAAGTTTTCGATATGAATAATTCGATGTTCATTCATATTTTTAAAGCAATTAATAAAATATTCATTGAATGAATTACTGGATAAACAGTTTTTGATATAGAAAAGTCAAAATTATGACATGAAAAAAGTAACGTCAATTTATTTTTTACAAATACATAAATAATAAGTATTTTGAATATGAATGTAACAAAATTCAATCAAAATTTGACCCATATTCGAATTTTTTTAAATCCATAGCTTTATATTCATTTCAAAAGAACATTCGTTATGTATGATTTGTTATAATATCATATTTCCTATTAAAATATGTACGTATTTGTAGAATATTTGAATTAAAAAAATATTGTTTTACCACCAGTTCTTAAATGCCTCCTCGGGATACCTTGATTTACTCAGGTTCTGTTGTTAAGCAAATTCATTTGGCTAAATATTACAATAATTATTGTGTAATAAACAGGTGAAAAAATGTTTGTATATTTCAGTTTTATAATAAAAATTACATCCTTTTCATATATTTTAATATATATGTAGTTTTTAAATCTCGAGTACAAAGTATAAAAGTCCGAATTTCAATGCCGAAAAATAAAAAAATATATATGAGGAAACATTTGTTTTTTTGCTTATACATATTACATGTTTACGTTACATTATATGTTTACATTACATTACATGTTAACATTACATTACATTAAATGTTTACAAAACATTACATTTAACACAATTACTTACATTTTACGAAGATACATATTACAGCAGGTAATATATATATATATATATATATATATATATATATATATATATATATATATATATATATATATATATATATATATATATATAAATATATATATATATATATATATTACCTGCTGTAATATGTATCTATGTAATATCTATGTATGTAATATGTATATATATATATATATATATATATATATATATATATATATATATATATATATATATATATATATATATATATATATATATATATATATATAGCCAGCAGCATAGTTCGGACGTTAAGCTTCTGCTTACCGTCAAGAAGGTGCCGGGTTCTATCCCTGAATGAAAATGAATTTTTCAGAGTATGCTGTTGGTCAGACCTGGATTTGTGACTCCAGGTTGATCGTTTCCTATCAGAGTTTGCCAATTTTCTCTGATTTCATTGTTGAAACGGTTCCCGGAAAAAAAAAATTGGCTAAAAATCCTTCCTACCTACTATGTCACCACTATTTGAAATTTGATGGATGTACAATAAAAATTTATGTACAATTCATAGATGTCTCGTTAATTTGCGAGTTTTTTTCAGTGTCTCGCAATTCAACGACTTATAATAAAAAAATGCTGCATTTGTATTTGTAATTGGCCAGGAAGGCGCATTGGGATTTACCTGTAAGGCCTTCCTGGTATATATGTAAAATAAAAAATAAAATAAAAATAAAATATATATATATATATACATATATATATATATATATATATATATATATATATATATATATATATATATATATATATATATATATATATATATATATAGTTCACTATCAAACATAAATAAGTAATAATCAGATTACGTTAGCATAAAACAATCTGTTGTCAAAAACATATACCCGCTTATCGTTCGGAACCCTTGTACCGACGAAAAGTACACAAATGGACAGATAACAAAATATTGAGCTAGTTTTTCAGGAATCAAACCTTGACACTGGTGCCCAAACAATTCACCTATGTAATTTTCATGCTGATAAGCATGGTTGATAAATAGTGATAAGCGCCTACGACCCGGTCTTCTCGGAATCGACAGTCGATTGGCGCCAAGTTTCCTCTGTCGTAAGAAAATTGGTACCTGGAAGACGCCTCGCAAGCCGTATAATCGTCCCGTTATCAAATGTTTGGAGTGTTTGTTGTTTACCTGAAGCCACCTAGTAAATGGAATCGATGATGCGATTCTATTCTAAGCACAAGTATTCATTCAGAAGTTCGTTGTTTACGTTCGAATATGATAGATAAGTCATATCTACATACATATGTACATATGTGTATGTATGTAGATATCTATTGTAATGTCGATTTCATACGAACGATCGCGCAAAATTTTCCCAGCGTGTGTTGCATAATAATCCTTTGCGGTTTTGCATTAATTGATTAAATACATTTAATGCATTTAAATCCATTGGATTTTATCAATTAATGAATTCTCAAAAGTATGGGAATTATTTATACATTTTTAGCCAGTTATTAATTACAGTCGGTAAGTAATATCTTATATGAATGATGTGTGACCAATGTCAGTAAATACTTTAATTGAATGCACATTCAAAACGAAATTGAAATTGAAATGAAATTGTATTTACATACATTAAAAATATACATTTTATAATATGAAAATCATTCATGTTATTTCGACTGCAAAAATCATTTCATTAAGCGTAGTAGCACGATAGAACTTTATATGTTAATTTACGAGTCCATTGTTAAAATAATCTAACCTTTTATGAAAAAATTGACTAAAACCAAATATTTACTGGCCATTTACATACTTATAATATGTAACTAAATAATATCATTCAAAGATATTGAACAATTAAATAAATACAGGACTTATGAATAATGAGGGTTAGGTCCATTGAATAAAACTACGTTCATATGAAGTTAAATTATTATTTAATATTAATTCATATTAATATTAATAATGTGATACGTATAAGGTATTTGAAGAAAATAAATAAAGGACGTACATGACAATAAAATTCACTGAAAATCAAAAGCATCGTTTTTATTTTGTATTTATTAATTTTTAAAACAGAAACAAACAGCATTACAACGTATATGTATCATTGACATCAAAAGATTTTATAAATATTAATAACAACAATGAAAAAATATAATAGAAACAGAAAAGCAAAAAGGATCAATATGAGGGTGAATATTGTTATAGAAGAGTAAGATTTATGTATATAAAAATGAATTACAGGAACAGTTGGTAGAACAGGGATTAATGTGAAATAATGAAGGATTACGGAGGTATCTGATTCGACATTGGAATACGATCTTATTCAATAAAAAAGAAGGACTAACATTTTTGTTTCAAAAAAAGGTGTATTTAAAAAAAGTTAATAAAAATGAAAAACAATATAAATAGACTTTTATTTAAAAAAATATTATAATAAATGTCCAGGAATTATAAATTCACCCGTTATTCTGCCGCATCATTCATCGCTCAAAAGCGTACTTACGACTACATATGTATGTACATACATATATTAAAAAATCATCATCGTTGACACAAATAAGTCGCATTCGAGTTTCTAAAATGCACGACAACTCTCTAGAATTATCTTTAAATATGTAAACGAGTTCCATATGTTCAAAATTTCTAGGAAAAGGCATATTACCTAGTAATATAACTATTCAAAACGACAAACTCAATACATCCACGCCAGTCAGTTACGATTGACTTTCCTGGTACCGACTCTGATACCATATGTAAACACATAAACCGACGTATCTGTGTCGAGCTGAAATCCGAACGGATCAATTGCATAATATATTACGGCACATATGCGCATAAAATTGTATTAAGCACACGAGCGATACCCTTTTACCCTTATAAATTCAATATGCGTTGTATAACTGCGTCGCAGATAAAAGTGGGGAAATCATCGTTTTTCCGACGCCGCACATCCGCCCACACACTTTCCACAGCTTTCCTTAAAGGTTACGTTCATTGATTACGTCTGCTATCGCGTCGTGGGCGTCCGTTAATGTGGGTCAAAGGTCGCAAAGAAAATGCGCATTATGCATTGAAGTGCACACTATAAAACAAAATTGGTCTGTATAATATGTTTGTATAAAAATTGTATGGAGTACACTCTATTGAATTTTAAACGTATAGTGTGGGTGCTATTTCGATTGTGCGATTGTATAGCAGCGTCTCTTTCTGGCGGGCGAGTTTTCCGTATGATGTCGTCTCTGTTGCACATATACAGTCTAGTACGTTCGGGGAAATGCCAGACGGACATGAACCGTGAACTTCGGCATTTTCCGCAACGAACAACACGATTCGAAGAAGAGTGTGGAAAATTACTACGCACAATGGGAACGGACGTCGTAGTCTCTCACGTGCGGTAAGAAAAAACTGGAAAAGCGAATTTTCCGTGACTCATACGTAGAGCGTCAAGTGTGATACTTGAATGGGAAAAGAACGCTCGTACGATAAATTATATGTATATTGGGCATACATATCGAGCGATGTGCGATATAAAAATATATGTATGTATTATATATTATATAAGGTGAATGCTCATATATTATAACACTATGAATGGATACTATATTTAATTTATATTTACAAATTGTATTGTAAGCAACAAGTTTATAGAGCGTAGTTGTAAATTTTTCATGTTTATTTATAAAAAAATCTAAGCTATAGACATTTGTACAGTATAAAAATCATCATGAGTCATGCTCAGAAGCATTGGAGCGTCTAACGTAAAGTTGATTTCAATTATAAAATGTAATAATTCGCTTTGCGCTAACATTTGCCTTACTGAGCTAGAAGAAATCTACTAGCCACTGTGCTGGTTTCAGGAAACAGAAACCAAGCGGGTCAACTAGATGAACTGGAAAGGAGGGATCCGCACAAAAAGGAGAAGCCAACAAGGACGAAATCAGCCCCTGCGGAAGCAATCCACCAACGAGTGGGGTCCCCAAAGGGGTGAGGTGAGTCGGGGGAGTTTTTTAGTCAGTAAAAATCTGACACTTCCCTCTAGTGCGGACTAGAGGGAGTCTTATTGAAGATTTTCTCCTCCCACGCATAGGAAAAAAAAAAAAAAAAAAAAAAGCCACTGTGCTGGACGCCAAAAATCCAGTTAAAAATGTGTGTTTTAAAGTTAAAATAATGCGAAACTGCGTAGTTGATTATTATAATTAGCTATAAAAATCATTTTACCGTGTATTAAACGTCAAATAATATAAAATAAGTGCATGAAATGAAAAAAAAATTACGGCTGAAACAATACCATCATTTCAAGGCGGATATCATTCTCACACTGATCGCTAAGCGCGGCGTACTGAATCTTCCCTCTCTCTGCATCTGTGAGGAACGTCTACAATTGACCAATATTTTTATTTCGTAATGACATAATTTGAATCATAGAAGTTTGGTTTTGATTTGATTTTTAAATGCTTTTTATTATTACGAAATTATGTTCACAATACATCTTATATCTATTTTAATAGCTACTGATCTACTGATCATTTTCTATTTTACAATTTAATTTAATTTGGTTAGTAATCACAGTATTATATTATTCTAATGTTAATCTAAAGCATAATAGGAAAAAGAGCTCAAAAACCTATTTACAATCCTTATAAATGTTCATAATACATCTAATACATAATATTAATTAAAGACTATCTAAAGTCGATGACCTAAAGCAGATTGTGTTTAGGTAATCTGTGTTTATACCTGAAGGGTATAGACATTTTATTGTAATCACCGAGACTCTTCACAAGTGTGTTAGTATGGTTATTAGTGATTCTTTCATAGAATCTACTGGTTAGTTTGTTAGTAATGTCTGTAACAAACGGAATATTATATATAGCATGCAGTTTTTTCAGGTTAGTATATATGGGTGTATTATTAATTATTTTAAGGGATTTATTTTGTATTACTTGGAGCTTGGAAAGGTTAGTATTCGAGGCGTTATTCCATACAGGTGAAGCATAGGTTAATAATGGTAATATGAGCGCGCGATATAATTTTATTTTATTTAGCGTTGATAAAGAACTATGGCGATTAAATATTGGATATATTGAGGATATACCCCGCATCGCCTTGCATTTCGCTGCCTCAATGTGAGGTGCCCATCTCATTCTTTTATCAAACGTTACTCCTAAATATTTTATTACTGACTGCCATTTCAGACTTTCTCCAGAGGGGATTTTCAGATCTGAACTTGGCTTATGTTTTCTAACACTAAAGAATATGGCGTCTGTTTTGGTTTGATTAATTTGAATTTTCCACTTAGTGAAGTGTTCAGTCATTGCTTTAATTGCAAATTCAAGATTTTTAAGAATAGTGTCTGGTTTTTTGCTACTTGTGAAGCAAGCTGTATCATCTGCATATAGGGCTATGTGACAGTTTTTTGGAATAGGTATGTCATTTATATATATGGAGAACAAGAGTGGGCCAAGCAAGCTCCCCTGCGGAACGCCAGCTGCGATTATTTTTGGAGACGATAATTCATTATTTACGCTAACCACTAGCTTTCTACGAGTTAAGTACGATTTGATGATGAGAATTAGGTAGTTTGGTATTTTGTTAATAAGGAGCTTATGAATGAGTCCATCGTGCCAAACCGTGTCGAAGGCCTTTTCTATGTCGAGACATACCATTCCGGTACTTCTCTTCATATTAAAGTTCTTCGTCACGTGTTCAGTTAGTCTTGTTAGTTGTTGGGTCGTGGAATGTCCAGTGCGAAATCCAAATTGTTCATTTATTAATTTCTTATTTACGACTTTAAGTAAACGTGTGTAGATTATTTTTTCCAGAATTTTTGAAAGCGTGCAAAGTAAGCTAATGGGTCGATAATTGGCCGGGTTTTTTGAGCTTTTATCGGGCTTAAGTATGGGAATTACGTTGGCTGTTTTCCAGTATTCTGGGAAATACCCGGTGAGTAAACATGCGTTGAATATTTTAGATAGTGAGACTAAAGCTTTAAATGGAAGTTGTTTGATTGTGATGTTATCTATTGAATCTCGCCCAGGTGCCTTTTTATTTTTTAAATTACGTATTATATTTTGGATTTCACACGGATGCACCAATTTTATATTTTTAGTACTGTTAGTGGGAGTTTTTGTGATGATTTTAATGGACCGGTTGACTTTATTATGCGTTGGTATGTGATTGTAATGTTGTGTGAGTGTGTGATGTTTTTGGAAGGATTTTGATAATAGTTCTGCTTTGTCGCAATCACGCGTCACTGAGATTCCTGCATCATCTAATGGAGGAATCGAGTTTTTTGTCCTGCGAATCGCTTTAGCTAATTTCCATAGAGAGCCATCAACTGAGCTCAATTTTTCTAATTTTTTAGACCAAGCTTCATTTTTGATTTCTTTGATTCTAATTTTAATTTGATATGTGAGCTTATTAATTAATGTTTTCAATGCTGGATTTTTTGATGTTTGCCAAATTTTACGGAGTTTATTTTTACTTTTAATTAGATTTGCAACAAAGTCAGTTATCTCTAATTTGTGTTCAATGTATTGTGTCTTAGGTATGTGAAGGTGTTTGGATCGAGTTATTGATTCCGTTAGGTGTATTATGGAGCTGTCGATTTCGGTTTTGTTTGTGAGTGTGGTAGAAGTTAGAATGGTTTGGTCATTTATGTACGACTTGAACTCTCGCCAGTTAGCTCTCCCGTAATCCCAACTATGCTTGATGATTTCCTCGGGTTTCCCGTCGATTGAGAAGATTATCGGGAGATGATCAGACGACAGGGTATAGAAGTTTGGTGAGGAATACATAACATATGAAAACTCTGTATTCAGTATATATGGAGAAATAAAATAATATGTAAGTCCTGGTCACTCGCTATCCATCTGCCATATTGTGATTTGTAATATATTTCATATTGTATAAAAATCAAAACAATTCAACACTTAAAAAAATCTTAATTTCTATACGTTTTTCTTGGTGAAATATGCATCATTAAAAAGAAACGTAGTATTGATATTTTCTTCGCGAAGTTTCGTTCAACTTTCAACTTCACCTGAACGCAAAAACTTGTTGCTTCTGTTTGTTTATATGTACGTAATATTGTATAACGTATACAGTTATGTATATCTATCAACTCAATCGACTTTATTTGTATTGATATAAATATATCGACGCTTGCATCATGAAATTGAAACATGTATTGCAAATTCAATAGTCATTATTAATTCCATGTAACAAGGACCTTAGGCGAAGCTTTCATTCGTAACAGTTGAAATTGCGTCGCTGAAATTTTTTTGTTTATTTACATTTTGAATATAATACAATACGCAGTACATACGGGGAAAGTAGAAATGGGCGATGACACATGGGACAGCCCACATAAATTTCAGTAATGGAAAAACCATTTGTGCGACGAATCAATAACAAAATTATCATTGCAAGTGGGTTTCGGAAGCTTTCAGCGATAAAAGCGTAGGCTTCGACGCAATACCGAAACAACTGGAACGTTTTCATTTGCGCTTCAGACACGTACTGAGCACGTTGCAAACCACGTTTCACGTTTTGTAACAATTCGATATTATTTTTTACGCCCACATTATTTTATCATTATCATACCTGTGATAGAAAACATTATGTCAAATGATTATTTTATAATAAAAATAAAAAAAAAAATTGAAACACTTATGAATATATTTCATTTTTATACCAATGCAATTACCATATTCCTATAGATGATTCCATCATTTATTTTCTCCGATTCAATTAATTTATTTCGTTACTTTTTCAAAAATGCTAAAATTCAACATCTGTAGGTATGTCAGTAAAAAAATACTCCAAAGATATTTTAGGTAGTTTCTGATTGAATTTTTAAATTTGAAACTTTTGTATGATGTAATTACCTACATTTGTTCTAGGGTTATCAACTTATTGTCTATTGATCTCTTGAGACAAACTGAAATAAAATTTAAAAATATACATACATACATATGTACCTATATATGTATGTGGACCTTTATGCCAGAAGTTTCAAATGATGAAAAATATGTAAATATGTCGCATTATTAAATTGACATAGCTATATACAATATATATCTTATTTGTATATTGAATGGCACTGAATGACATAGCCATGTATATATCTTATTAGCTTTATATTGAATTGCATTTCTAGTATTAAATATATAATTTTTTACCACTTTCTTCTAATACTTATTTAGTTTGAATTTGTCAACTGTTGACAAAGGCACTTCTTACATTGAGGTCCAGATATACATACATACATACATTATAAAGATCCAGATATACATACTATATAAATACGATATATAACTTAATAATATATGTATGAAAAAAGATGCCTAGAATTTTTATTTTTATAATTTTTACATTGAAAACTTTTATTACTCTTAAAAACTTTTATTACGCGGGTAAATCCATAGTATTGATTTTCCGATACGTTCGAGGTCCTCATTTCGTTCCTAACATAATTTTGGATGGACGTAATCTTGAAATCGTGTACCTTGGACGAGTACCTGGGTCAAGTACCTGGGACACCTGCTGTCGGAGGATCTCTTTGATGACCGTGACATCGAACGGCAAAGGAGAGCTATTTGTGTAGGGGCAAATATGCTGGCAAGACGGTTTTACCACTGCAGCTATTTATGTCCTTTTGTACTAGCCTCTATACTGGAGAACTATGCACCAGATACATGCGGGAGACGATGAGTAGGATAAAGGTTAGGTTAGGTTAGGCTACCAAAGGGTTGCAGCGCGTCGCAAATGGTCGTGGAAGGGCACGTGTCTCACTTCGAGGTCATTCTCAGGATGAGAGTAGCCTCTCTACGTCTCCGTGTACTTTTAACGTCTAATTGGTTTCTTGCTAGCACGCCTTCTCATTTCTCATTGAACTACTCCACCGACCGCCTTAAATATACATTAAATTGATCAATTAATTAATTATTCTTATTAATATTATTATTTATTATCATTATTATTCTTATTAATATTATCATTATTATTCTAATTGCTATTATTTATTATTATTATTCTTATTACTATTATTTATTATTATTATTCTTATTACTATTATTTATTATTATTATTCTCATAACTATTATTTTCACATTTGGGCCTTACAGAGATGTTTTGTATTTGCAATTGGATCTTATTTATTGGAACTGGCTGTAGATGCAAGACATTCCTTATGTCATATTTTTACGTTATCTGCTATTATTAATTGCTATATTGTTTTTATATGATTATGGATAAATGTGTTTTTGTCTGTGTATATACATATATTTATATTTATTTTTCTTTCTCTTTTTTTCTTTTATAAGACATTCCCTTCTTTGTTGTTTTTTTTTTTAATTTGTAATTATTATTTTTTTTATCCGCTATTATATAGCTTTTTATTTTTATGATTGTGTTAAACGTGTTGTTTGTGTATACATATATATATATATATATATATATATATATATATATATATATATATATATATATATATATATATATATATATATATATATATATATATATATATATATATATATATATATATATATGAGTTCGGTCTTTCGTGTCATGCGGGGAAGACGTGCTTCTGCGTTCTTCCCGCTATTACTCGCTTAAACCCGGCTATTGCACGAAATTTAATCTAAAAACTTAACCATCTAATCACTTATTTTACTAATTGCATCCTAGTATAATTTAAGTGTAAAAATAAACAGATGATCGGCCGTTAACAGCGTTTTTTAATATCAGTGATTGCGAAAAATTTTGTGTTAATTTTGTGTCAGTTACAAAAGCGTATACGAACGAGATACATCTCCCTACCTGAATACAAAAAAAAAATAAGGGTCCCTGCTCGTCAGTCAAAATTCGGTCCCACAGAAGCAATAAATCTTCCACATAATTGCTTTCAGACAAAAAATTTTAACGAACTTTACTTAATAGAATAATAGCAAACAGAAACGGTGTTTCCCAACTGTCTAATAGTTCTTTTTCATATTTAATTTATATTAAAGTAATTCGTGTAATTTTATATTCTTTACTAAATTTATTATTAAAATATTAAATTGCAAACCGCACTCACATATATAAATCCGTTGTCTCCAAAGAGGCGTCTCACGATAAAGATCTGTAAAAAAGTAGTATAACAATTGCTAATCTATTATTATCATAACTAACTACTTTCACTTACAAAGTAACCCTGTTAAATGGCATGTAATAACTCATAAGTGATCCAAGTGATACCTAGGATGACTATCTGTCAAAGCTGACCACAGAGAAGAGTCTATGGCGGTAAGAACTCACTCCTTGAATGGAAATCTCTCTCAAGTACCGCCTTTTTCTCAACACATCTTGGATAAATGCGAGAAAAATAATATCCAAACCTCCAACAAGGTAAGAGTGACGATGGATGATAGCTTAGCTAATAGAAACCTGTATTTAGCCACGTACAATGTAAGAACGTTATCGAGTGAAGGAAGTGTGCTTGCATTAGAGAATGAATTAGAAAATATCAAATGGGATATAGTAGGACTTAGTGAAGTAAGACGAAAACAGCAAAACCAAGTAATCCTAAAAAGTGGTAACTGTCTCTACTGGAGAGGGCTACCAAATGGTAGAATAGGAGGAGTAGGGTTTCTTATCAATAAGAGAATAGAAAGAAATATTATAGAAATAAGCGACATATCGGAACGTATATGCTATATAGTATTAAGAATCTCGAGCAGGTACACTTGTCAAATCTTCCAAGTGTACGCCCCCACATCTAGCCACCCAGACGAGGAAATAGAAGACTTCTACGAAAAAATACAGGACGCATACGATAATAGCCGTCACCACTTTAAAATAATCATGGGCGACTTTAACGCAAAAATAGGACAAAAGGCAAATACTGAAAGAGCAGTAGGCAATTTTGGTACCGGCCAAAGAAACGACAGAGGCGATCGCCTCATAGAATTCGCAGAACACAACAGGCTCTTTATCACTAATTCATTTTTCAGGAAAAACACCAACAATAAGTGGACTTGGGAGAGTCCTAAAGGAGACAGAAACGAGATCGATTTCATCCTAACAAATGCCCTGCACTCCGTTAAAGACGTTAGTGTTTTAAGTAAAGTAGATATAGGTAGCGATCACAGATTAGTCCGTGCCAAGATGGCCATTAATATAAATTGCGAACGTAGGAAATTAATAAAAGGATGCAGTAACTCTCCAGATTTCGCTCAACTAAGGTCTAGGAAAAAGGAATTCGAACTCGAACTTGGAAATCGATACGGGAAATTAAACCCAGAAGCAGACATCGAGGAATTGAACACTGTAATTAGTTCGGTTCTAACCTCAACAGGTAAGAAATTAGGTGGATTCAGGAAACAAATTAAATTAAGCAAAATTTCAGCGGAAACAAAAAACCTAATTAAGCATAAAAGGAATTTAGATAGGGATAATAATAAGCAAGAATACAATCTAGTAAATAAGGAAATTAAAAAGAGAATAGTCAGGGATGTCAGGGATTTTAACAGCAAGCTAATAGAAAATACCATTAAGAATAACCGTAGCCTGAAAAAGTGCAAACAGGATCTTTTCTTAGGCAAAAACCAAATGATCGCAATCAGATCAGAGAGCGGAGTAATAATTAGGAATAGAGAAGAAATCATAGACAGAGTTTACACGTTCTATGCAAAACTATACGAGAACGACAACGGCCAATTCCCCGCTCTGGAATCGACACACGGCCAAAGGGTTCCTGCAGTATTGCCTAGCGAAGTAGAGGCCGCGCTAAAAACTGCAAAGAACGGTAAAACCCCAGGGGAAGATAATATTCCCATTGACTTACTAAAATGTGGCGGCCCCCCCCTAATTAATATCTTAGCTAGGCTTTTCAGCAAATGCATCCAGAACCAAGCTATACCAGAAGGATGGAATAACGCAACTATCATTTTAATACACAAAAAAGGCGACAAAAGCGATATCAAGAACTACCGACCCATTAGTCTACTTTCAGCGGTCTACAAGCTCTTCACGAAGGTTATTACAGAAAGGCTGAAGAATATCCTCGACGAGAACCAACCTATAGAGCAGGCAGGGTTTAGGGCAAATTTCAGCACAATGGACCACCTCCAAGTAGTTGGCGAACTAATCGAGCGCGCCAACGAATATCAACGGCCATTGTGCCTAGGTTTCGTCGATTATGAGAAAGCCTTCGATACAGTTAGTCATAATGCAGTACTTAACGCTCTAAAAACACAGGGAGTGCCGGAACCCTATGTGGGACTGTTAGCTGCAATATATAAGAATGCCACAGCTTCGGTTAAAATTTTTTCAGGTACAGATAGATTTAGCATAGGAAAAGGAGTAAGACAAGGAGATACAATCTCGCCCAAGTTATTCAATGCGGTGCTTGAGGGAGTTTTCAGGAAATTGGATTGGGATACAGCCGGAGTAAGCATCAATGGTCGCTTTTTGAGTCACCTTCGGTTCGCAGACGATATAGTTTTAGTAGCTCGTGATTCAGCTGACCTACTTATCAGACTAACACAGCTGGACAGGGAAAGTATAAAAGTAGGATTAAAAATTAACGTAGATAAGACTAAACTAATGTTCAATAGCTATTGCATGCCTGATAGCATCCCCTTAGATGATAAACCAGTAGAAGTAGTAAATAATTATTTATATTTAGGTCAAATAATTGACATGTCTGGTAGTAAAAATGAAGAGATAAAGAGACGTATGAAATTAGGGTGGAGTGCATTTGGACGGATGAATGCTGTTTTTAAATCAAAAATGCCACTCTGCCTGAAGAAAAGGATCTTTGATCAATGCGTTTTGCCAGTGATGACGTATGGATGTGAAACTTGGACACTGAACGCCAAGATGCAAAATAAAATCCAATGCACTCAAAGAAGTATGGAACGCTGTATGCTTGGCATAACGAGGAAAGACAGGAAGCGGAACACGTGGGTGAGAAATATGACAAGGGTAGTGGACATAGTGGATAGAGTGAAGAGATTGAAATGGCAATGGGCGGGTCACGTAGCTAGGAGGATGGACGAAAGGTGGACAAAAGAAGTGCTTGAATGGTACCCGAGAGAAGGCAAAAGAGTAAAAGGAAGACCGCAACGAAGATGGGTGAACGAAATTAGGAAAATGTGCGGAATGAGATGGATGAGTGTTGCGCAAAACAGAGACGAGTGGAAGCGTGTTGGAGAGGCCTTCATCCAGCAGTGGATGGCGAATGGCTGTAAATGATGATGATGATGATGATATATATCATCATCATCATTTAGATATATATATATATATATATATATATATATATATATATATATATATATATATATGTATTATTTTTGTTATGTCTAATTTCTTTAGTTATTATTTTGTTTCTTTTCTGTTATATTTTTGACCATTGGGGCGCATTAGGAATTCCTATTATGCTACAATGGTCCAGACATTAAATAAATAAATAATGGAAGAAATTTCTAGAATACATACATACATATGTATGTTTTCTAGATATTTTACTCATATTTATAAACATAAAATGTAAATAAATGCAATGGACGTAATGGACATTCTCGCAATTTCCCCTTCCAAAAGCGTGGAATTCAATCCATCAAAATGATAGCATAAATACAAGCAGCCGAATAAAAGCACCTGCTCTCAGCGCTCCATTAAGTGTATATCAAAAGACGACGAAAGAATTAGAAACGAATTCGACAAAGATATTCCCCGGTGGTCTATTTATAATAAATATAGATATATTACATTATTTGTGCCAGTAATGGATTAAAATTTCCAAGCGAGACTACGCTCTCCCAGGGGTGACGTTTTTGCCAAAAGATAAAAATCGCATAAGCATTATTAAAAAAGTAATGCGCGAATCGTACAATGACTTGTAAAATTCCCCGCTCTTCTTCTCGACAGGTGACTAAGTTATTTTTTGAACGTTGAATCATTTGTAATTGGCTCTCAAGAATAAAGTTGGATTTATCAGTGATTATTATTTATGCGTGGAATTCTCGGAATGTTCGTGACAAATTTCTGTCTATGTTTACTCAATGTTTCTTTGACGTTTTTTTTTTATTAAAATTAGACACGTCGTAATTAGAATACGGATTGAATTATTAATATGTAAAACAGTTGCGTTATTAGTCGCGTAAGTGTCATGTGTTGTTTTGAAATTGTGTGGTCAAAATCAGGCACACTAATGTAAGATTAATTCCTCTGAGAATTCTCCATTTTGGCTTGGCAAACTGACGTGATTATTATTAATAGGAAAGTGAAACATCTCATAGTTTTTTTAGCTATATTTTTATGATTCATCTATGAATTTGTTTTTTTTTTTGATACGATATTTATAATAAAAATGATCGAATGGAGAGTAGTATGATAATGTTTGAAAAATAACGAGAGACGTATAATACTGTATTATAATGTAGTGCAGTAATAATGTATTATAATAATATATTTAATTTAATATATTTCAGGTATTTGATTATTCTTTCAATGTGTGTATGTTCTAGTTTTATCGTATGTCTTGAGTATCATAAAATACGTGCTTTAAGGGTTAAAAAAAATATATATTTGAACTATATTCAATATAAAAGTTTAGACGATTTATTTGTTTGTTAAATTTGAAAAGCAAGATAGACCGTATAATATATTAGATATTTACATTTTCAGATAGCATTGGAAATGATAGAATAAATAAGAATCTTAATTTTATTCGTTTATTTTTTAATCCAATAAACTAGACAATTTATATAAGTTTTCGCAATGATCAAAATAAAAATTTACAAATACTAGTAAAAGGTTTACAAAAAGAAGACAATATTGTGTGTACGTAATCATATGTATGTATGTATGTACAAGCGATCTATAAGCAGCATTAAAGTGCATCGAACGACCTTATAGGGCTTTCAACGTAGCATACAATTTATAGCCATTGAAAGTTCACTGAAATCGACATGATAATGAGAAAGTTCAAATTCGTTCAACGCCCGTATAAATTAAGGGCAAAAAACTCGACAGATTGACGCCAATTTCGCAGACTGAATACCATTATGGAAGCACCTGCTTGTTTATCAGGCTCGAAAACAATTCCCAACACGATTGAGCAAAATTTAACCGACACTATAAATAATCTCTAGTTTCTTAGCAGGTCCATACATAAAGATGACCATGTTGAAAAGCGACTCGACAGACGTTTTGACATCTTTGTAAGTTAAAATAATTTGAAATAGAAAGGTGAAACGGTGCTCGGGACAGATGTCAGCCATACCATAATCGAACATGGGATATATTTGGTAAACAACAACCTATAATAGTAAGTCTGCGTGCAACCGAAAGAGAAAATGACTCATTATCGACGTGCATTGCACATACTGCACATTGTTCTCGTTCGCATTTGGAAAACGAAAACAACACCGTTCCCAGAATGAGATCCGTCATACACTAGAATAGATGAATAATTCAATTTTGGTTTAAGTGAGCGATTTCCAAACTTCATTGAGCAACGGTCCCTTATTTTTCATAAAAAAAACTCTTTACAACGCCAACTTAAATATGTATTCTTTAACTCATGTTTATTCAAATTTGTTTCTAAAGCTTTATATGTATGTATGTATATATACATACATATGTACTATATATTTAAAATATAGTCTTTTAATTATTATTTTTTTATTCTGTATGTATGCCTATGAAAATATAATAAACACAAACAACTTTTGCCTACCTCAACATATGTCAATTATTGAAGTAAAATAATAAATATATACATATATATGTATATGCAGGATCTTTGGTAGCTAACTGCAAAGCCTTAAAGGGTTGATTGCTTATATCGTTTAAAATATATACGAATATGTATATCCTCTATTGGCTGTAAATTATTCAGTTTTTTTCAAATCAGGATACACCTATGTATGTATATGTTGTGTTGCACAAGTTTTTCTTTAACTCATCTGCTCAACGTATAATTGGCATTTCTACATCTTTTTCATGATCTGATAAGTTGACAAGTTTACCAACAAAGAAAAAACTTGTAAATTCATCATCTACAGTCGCTGCTGGATGAAGGCCTCTCCAACGTCGTCTCTGTTTTGCGTAACTCATCCATCTGACCCCAGACATTTTCCTAATTTCATCTACCCGTCTTCCCTGCGGTCTTTCTTTCACACTTTTGAATTCTCTCAGGTACCATTCTAGCACTTCTATTGTCCATCTTTCGTCCATGCTTCTCGTCACGTGGCCCGCCCATTGCCATTTAAATCTCTTTACTCTATCCACTATGTCCACTACCATTGGAATATTGCTCACCCACGTTTTCCGCTTCCTGCCTTTCCTCGTTATGGCGAGCATACAGCGTTCCATACTTATTTGAGTGCATTGGACTTTGTGTAGCATCTTGGCGTTCAATGTCCAAGTTTCACATCCATACGTCATCACTGGCAAAACGCATTGATGGAAGATCTTTTTCTTTACTTCAGATATATGTACAAATGTATGTATGTATGTTATAACCATCAAAATTCAGGGACATATACAGTATAAAATCATGTTTAAAATATATTCAATAATTTGGGTCATCGCTCCTATATATGTAATACATAAATCAAGATGTTTGAGACCAAGATTGGACAACGCTAGTTTTGGTATTATTTTAAGTCGATTTACACAGCATCAGATGTGGCATGCCACGTGCCACCTGCCTACCTGTCGACGACAACACCTGTTTATTTTTTTGCGCTAATTTGCTTAGCTTGATTAATTTGTACATTTTCTGCGCATTTCGTTCGCAATTAACATAAGCAAATTTACACAACGCGGCACCAGTTTTCACAAGACGCACGCGTGTTTAATTATTTATTATTTATATTTTTTAATAATTTTGTCTTTCTCTCGGGAAGAGTTCGAGTTTCTTCTAAGTGTGTGCTAACTAAGTATTTATGTACATAACATTATATTCTTAGAAGTAGAAATTCGGGCGAGATGTTTGAAGTTCACCTGTTAGAGTCGTTTACAATAAAAACAAAAGATGATTTAATGGTGTTTAGTATGACTTTGTAGGCTTCTGAAAATTCTTTTCAAAAACAATAAAGGGGTATTAAATTCGGCGCTTGTATAAAAAATAATAAGCTATAAAAAATAATAAACTATACATAAATGTACTTACACCTGTATTTGAATTAAAATTTAGATAAATATTTATACAAAAACGATGAATAATTTGATATTTTTTAATAAACATCCATTTTTTTACTAATCGAAAAATATTTGAATGCCTTCATTAATTATAATTTCCTCAGAATTGACACATTCTAATGAATATAACCAGTATTTTTCAAATACAAACTGAATATGAATACACAATTAGCAACAAACAATTTGACATAATTTCTTAAAATTCTCAGTATACTGCTATTATATCACTTAACCGCATTTGCAAACATGCATAATTAATGATCGAAATATTATTTTAACCTAACACGATTCCGCGAAAACGTCTTATGTAGTTTTTCATTGAAAAAAAAGCAACAAGCGATGTTTTTGTTTAAAAAGTGCAATGTGGTAAATATTATTGCGTGCGCAAATTTATTATACCTATACAGGTAGGTATGTAGGTGTACTCACGTATAATGCTTTGTTTTCCCTGTTTTTCAGAAATGCGATATGATCAGCATTAAAATATATAATACCTACTAACATATAATGTAAAATGGAGGAAGCGAATGCTTGCGTAAACAAGATTTATTACGAAGAAATATTATACACAGGTAAACAACGCATTTCAGGATATACTGATTTGTTCAAAAATAGGTCATTTCCCTGACTGCGGAAAATGAAAGCTTTTTATTTTTTTTAAGAGGATAAACCGATAATAATAACAATACGTACAAAAATGTACCTATAAAAACAGACTTCCGGTTGATGGATTTTCGAAGCGTTCACTTCCATATAAAGATATGATTCACAAAATTTCCATATTTGAAATAGAACAAGTTCCTATTAAAGGTTGCATCAGACATACATATATGTAGGTATAATAAATAATAAAAAAAATCACGGATTGGCTAATTTATGACATCATGTTTAGTATTATAAAACATTAGCAACTAACAATACAGAAATGGAAGACCAATTGTTAACCATTTTTTGGGTTTAATTTTCAATTTTTGATATAAAATTAGTATGAATTTAATAGTAAAGGTATTAGAATTTTAATACCTTTACTATTTATATTTTTACATTCATTTCAGTCAATTCAGTCGTGTGCATGTACATATATTAAAATGGCAGTTTGTTTGTTTTCAAATTAGAATTCATGGTAGGTACTTTGTATATATATTTTTTAAATTTCAATTTTTTAACATTTTTCTCCAACTTTCATCCGATCGAGCAACGCCAAGTAATTGGAATAATTTAAGCTGAAAGTTCAATTTAAAAGCAAATATTAAATCGCTACGATTTACTATGTTTTTATATTTATATATGTATGTACATGTTTTATGATCTTAAACGAAATACATATATCTATAATATGTATGAATGGGTACAGATGCATATGTATGTATGTATGTATACGACCAAAAAGCGTTCCTGGAAAAACGTAGGGATTTTCTCGGAATTTTTCCCATAAGGCGCAATATTTACAATATTAAGGCAAAGGATCCGACCCATGGCGTATTTTCGGAATAGGGCGAATTTCCCCACGTGGAAAATCCACCAGCCGGAGGGGTTTTGGTCACTTTGTGAGTCACTAGGTAAGTCGGTTACCCGGTGACCCAGCTCGGACTACGGATTTTTGGGTATGCACCGGAGCTTTGTACCTATTATTAGCCTTCGTAGTAAATCGATACTAAAGTTCGCACTCGAGGCTACGAGCCCCTCTACGCCGCATTAGTAAACCGCACACTAACTATCAATCAAACTACAAGGTTCACCTTCGATTTCACACAATGCCGACAAATCATATATTTATCTAAACACACCTGCTTGTTTATTTATTTTGATGGATACACCTTGCCAGGCAGAGATTTTGATCAAAACAACATAAAGTGTACCAAGATCACATTTGTTATTCGGATTCATGATGAGCCAGATAAATTCAATGATTTTCCAATTTTGGGCAGTACTCAATAACACAACCTGTGATAAATCTTAAACTATCTTATGATTTAAACTCTTACTCTGTATTTCATAATAAGTTAAAACACTCAATTTTACGCATTTTTTCATTAATCAAAGTGAGGAATTAATTTTATAAAAACTTTATTCGGGTTTATTTTTTAGCATTTTTATTAAAAACTTGCATATTGAAATTGTCAATTTTATCTATATTATATACATATTAAATACTGATTATACTTATTTACATAATGAATTCTGATCTAAGTTGTATTTTTTAAATGAAATAATTTCTGACAAATAAATTTCATCAATTCTGAAATTTCAAATAACAATTATTTTTAAAATCTACTATTTATTGTGATGTTACTATTTAAAAATAAAGCTCAGAAACGAAAGCTTTGACATTTGAAATAATTTTCAATGAAAATTGATAAGAATTAAACTAAATTAATTAGTATTTTAATGAAAAACTGTCATTTATAAATGACAAAGGAAAATGATTGTGACTGACCGTGAGAAAAATGCTTGCTGAATTGTATGTATACAAACACGAGGTCAAATTGAATTTGATGATTATAAATATAAGCTGATGTTTGGGTAGTTACTAAAAAAATACATTCCCTCAGGTATGCAAATGCGGGTCGTTTGAATTCGGCATCCTTTTTGTTCAATGACCGAGACTAAATGACGAGTAAAAGCGGAAATTTCGCCGAAATTTCAGCACGCACATAAATCAGACCTGTGCCAGTGGTTAGTTTTAATCAATAAGTCTGTATGTAATATAAATTCAAAGGTCGCCGAGGTCATGACGAAGCCTTACCGTAACACACGTCGCCTAATGATTACTGTATGTTTTGATATTACGGTGAAAGTTGTAGGTATGTAGTAGTAGTACGCAGCTCATGACCTTTGAAATTTGAGCATGACCTTTGAAATTTTTTTAAAAAATATTATGTAATATGAGTTGTGTATGTTTGAAGTTTATTATGGAAACTTTTCTTCCTATTATTTTGATACAGGATATGTTCATATGTAAATAATGGTTTCAAACACGATACACAATAAATATGTATATAGGTATGTATGTATATACATATATATATATACATATGTCGTCTATTTTCGTATTTGATATCTATCTTCAAATAATAAAACCCATAAATAATTTGTTGAATTACTTTTGTATGTCCTTGAAACTGGTCCTTTTGTCTCGGCTTATTCAATGATAAACTAGTTAGACATAAATTTCCTGAGTTCAAACATCCGGTAAGTTTGTTTATTGAGACCCAAAAATAGATGTTAAACTTAGACATATAAACAAATTGAAATATGTATATGATTAAATTTTCTAGGAGTATACATATATGTATATGTATGTAGTGCTAAAAACTTGGCATAATAGTACTAAAATTAACCTTAATAATACATATATATTGTCATATTGTTTTCTAAGTTTATCATTAGTCTGGGGCTAAATTTAATCATAAGCAGAAACTAAATCACATTAATATATAATATTATATATGTATGTATGTATATTTATTTAGTTTTGCTTAATTAAATCAAATAAAATATTTTTTTGAATACGTTTATACTTCAAATTGTCTTCAAAAGAGTGATGAAATTTCTAGTGTCAAAATATTTCATGATATTATTTTCTTGTTTAAGGAATGCAGCTTAAATTTATTAAACTTATTTTATAGGAAAATTAAAACTTCTGATATTTGGTACGTACCTATGTACATATGTACAATGTACATAAATATATATTAAGTATTGTAAAAATGTAAATGTTGTATATACATATATATGTATATGAAATGTTTTTCCAATTCAAGATCGCGATCCAATAAATCATTAACATGTTCAGTTCGAATATTTTTACTTTTCTTAATATTACGGGCAAACTGAGTATGTATTTTATGAGCACTTACTATCCAGCATATTGCAAATGAATCTCCGATATATGTATGATATATGTACATACATATGCAGTATGTACATATGTAGACCGAGAGAGCCCATGTTTAAGAGCAATTTAATAATTACTCATAAAATAGAAGAACACCTGCCGCATGTATTATATTATGTAAACAACAGGTTTTGATTTGTTATCAGTGGTGTAGTCGGGCCAGGTCGGGCCAGGTCACCACCCTGGCACTTTGATTGATATGAAAATTGTTTTATGAGTAAAATTAAAAAAAAAATTGGCTAATATTAATAAAACTTGAGACAAGAAAAATAAGAGGCGACTTAATCGAAGTCTTTAAAATAATAAATACTCATCTTAGAGGCAACACTTTCAGACTCCAAAAATAAAAATCGAATAAATTGATCAGATATTCCTTCTTTTCAAACAGAGTGGTTAAAGTGTGGAATAGTCTTCCCAATAATGTAGTAAATTCTGAAAACTTTAATATTTTTAAAAACAAAGCCAGAAATCTTTCTTAAACTTGAAGAATTTTGTAATTGTTCTTTTCCGATATCTTTTCTATATTTTTGTTTTCTTTTAGTTATTATGTTACCGTCCCAGATATTTTTTTTGCCTTTTATCTTTTGGTATATTTTCTAATTTCTTTATTAAATAAATAAATAATATTTAATTTTTGTATACCAAATATTGTGAGCAGACTCTCGTTCTAATATTTGTTTACCACAACCGAAAAGTAATCTGAGTATATTCAAAACTTAAAAGACGTTATTTTATTTAATTCTCATATAAAGACAAATTAATATATTATCCCTATTAATTCAATTTAAATTCGTGTAAATACTAGTACTAGCTTTTAGCTCGCAATTTTACCGATTTAAAATTCAGCACACTTCCAATTAACGCTTTTAAACGAAAATAAAAAATAGTATGGCTTCTGGCCATTATTTTTTATTTTCGTTACTATCCCAATAAACATGTTTCAATAGAAAATACTCAATATAAAATAATATTAAGAGTGGGAAAAAATCAAACACGATACTACACAAACACGATAAAATGGTATTAACAGTGAAAATACGTACTTTTGACTTTTGATTTAAACTGGACGACTACTTAGAAAGATTTGAAAGCTGAAAAGTACTACAAATGAAAGATAAAAAAAAGACTATAGATTCCAATATTCATTTTGAACAGAAAATTGACAGATTTGGAGACATCGACCGAACAACACCAAGATATAGAAAAATCACACAATTTAAAAAACACATATGTATCTCCGAATCTCGAGCGAATCAACATTTTTATTACCAGATTCGTATTTACTGGGCATAGATCTATAAGAAAAGTGTCATATCTTGTCTCTGAACCATTTTTCGTGTCGAACAGTATTATTAAAACAGTTATTCAGAAATTAGCCACCACCTTATATTTGTCACCACTGCCTGAATACAATTTCAAATTTATATACAATACATACATTTATATACACGTGTATGTACATATATGAATGATTACCTAAACAATCTGATTTTGATCGTCGACTTAAGAGATTTTTCAATTTAAATATTATGTATAAGATTCAAATATTGTTAATAGGTTTTAGAGGTTTTTTCCGATTTTGCTGTACATTAACATCAAAATAAGATAATATTATAAATACTAGCAAAAAACAAGAAATTGAAATGGGGAATTGAAACTGAAACTGAAATCAAAATCAAATTCGAAATCACAATTTTTATCGCTGTCAAAGTCGATATACGTAACGACTAAAATTTTGTTTTTTTGAAATCTCCATACTTATCGATGCACTCTCACATACATCCATACATATGTACATACATCCATCTGTTTTTATATACATACATATAGCGTATAAGATATACTGTGAACATAAAGCATTTCAAAATCAAAATCAATTATATGTATTTGTAAATACATACTACATATACCATATTACATCGATTATAAGACGCGCCCTTATTAAATCACATCAAAACTTAATTATAGAAACGAAAGAAATTTACAATGCATATGTACATATGTAAAATTAGGCTGTTGTAAACTACATATTATTGCCAATATACTTTCGAATATATATTACCTATATATATACACTTTCGTATATTATTGCCTATTTATACACTTTCGAATGAATCACCATCAGAGTTAGAAGCATCAGAATCAATTTCAGATTTTTTCCGAATCCCACAGAATATTGTCTTCCGTACCATCAAGGGCGTTTATGATACAGCATTTCGAAAATAGTTAATCGACTTTTGTACAAATTTGACGACGACAAATGAAAAAAAAAATAAATTAAACGGATGTTGAAAGGAATCGAAGGGATCCCATACAAAAAAAATATCTCGCAAATATAATGTTTTGCGTTTAACAATATTGAAAAATGCTTGTGGCCTGTAATACGTTTATTCTACAATTCCAAGATTCCAGACATATCGAATTAAAAGAAGTGATAACAATTTGTGAATTACGTCAAACAGAATTAGTTTTTTTGGGACTGAAAATTGGACTTCCGCCACAAATATAACGGCTCATACATATGTAGAACCACCAAATGTAATATAAAGAACCTAACATATTTTAGATAGTAGAGTTTTTTTTTCTTTCACCAGTCATTGTTTTATCTAATGGTATTATTCATTACTCGCAACAAACCAAGAAAATCTACTGACTGGGCATTCAAACTCACCTTGAGGGTACATTTCCTTTTGAAAATGCCGTTATGGTAAAAGCATGACAGCCGTCTCTGAAAAATAGGTCTACGACGAATCGGTTCCGCGTAGACTACGACTACGGAGTACAATTGGGCGCCGTACGAGGATTAATTCGTAATTCGTGCTTTTGTAAATCGAGGTCGTCTACCACGGCCTGGTATCGGTGTGTACGTAGATTCGCGTGTATTCTGTATACACACGTCGGTGGTAAGGAGTGTCGGTGTAGGTGTCTGTGGGTCTAGACTGGTGTTGGGGTGAAGGGCAGAGTGGGGTAGTCTGGCCGCGGCGCAGACGGATCGTTAGGCTACGTCAGCGGCGGGTCGATGTCGGTCGTAGGGGTTGTAGAAGGGGTGGTGGAAACGAGAAGGGGGCGGAGAGGGGCTCGGTCCAAAGTGGGTCACCTGCAGCGCGCCGGCGCCCCCGGAGCCCCGCGGAGCCCCAGATGCGCGCCCCCAATTTCATCCGATATATACGCAACCGCCCCGCTTCGCACTTCCGTTTCATTGAATGTGCTATACTATGATCTCAATAATCGGCAGACGTCTATATTGTAATCAATTATAATATATATATATATATATATATATATATATATATATATATATATATATATATATATATATATATATATATATATATATACATATATATATATATATATATATATATATATTATAATCACATTATATGTATATACAGTGGCGGCTCGTCCATATGCACTGCGGTACTGCAGCACCCCCAAGGAAATTGAGAAAAATTTAATATTATTATATACATAAATGTATGTATATTATATGAAAATATCAATATTATTTAAGCGTGTATTAAGCTCGCCCACACACCGATACATCCAATAGTGATCATACATCGCGGTGCTAATATCAGAAAGTGAGGCATCGCTTATGATTTTGTGCAGTACGGTTTTCGATGGAATATGCCGAGTGGGCGAAGGAGGGGCGCGGGGGCAGCTAGAAGCTTGGTCCGTACTGCACTCCCAACAGTGCTATACACATTTCTTGTTGCGTTCGTGTGCGCGCCGCGCCGCGCGCTCGACACGCTCCTCACTTTTCCTCATTTCTTCTGCACCTTTTGTCTTTCTTTCTACACCTCTTACACTTTCTACCTTTCTACACTTCCTTCTACGCGTCACTTTAAGTATTTAAGATGGTATCAAAATCAAGAGAAGCTGAGCCAATGTTTTCAAGAACTTAAATATTCTTCCGAAAATACTGATAAAACAATAACAGATTCTACCAATTTACTGAATACAATTTTGTATTTTAGTCAGAACTTTTTCACAAGTTAATGCCGCATCTAGAAATTATTTATAACCAAATGCAATCTAGTAATATCGATGCATTTTCAATTAAAGAAAACTTAAAAAGTTTTACTAATGTCATTATACAAATATGAGATTCTTAAAGCGAATTGAAGCCAAAAATATGTGATGTATATATTATCGCACATATTATAGGAGCCAAAAATGTGTGCGATGTTATTATTAAGGATATAAAAAAAAGATATACTTTTTCTAATTATTTAATAAAGAAATTTTGAAAAGTACTGAAAGAAAATGCCAATGGAAGATCTACTGCTAACCGTTGAATCATATCAAATGCAAGATAAAGAAAAACTTCAAACTGAATTAGAAGTGTTTTACTCAAGGAAAAAAATGAATAGTATTAATGATATATTAATATTTTTAAAACTTATTTTTGCAAACAAAATTTATTCAAATTCTGCTTACAACTTCAACTACCTCTGAGCCAGAACGGTGTTTTTCATCAATAAATAGAATAAAGACATACATATACATATAAGAAACACAATGGTCCAGGAAAGATTGACGGCTTTGTCTATGCTGTCAATTGAAAAAAAAAATGATTATGAACGGTGAAAAATTTAACGAAAAAGACAGAAGAATTAATTTTATAATGAAATAAAATACATATAATGTTTAATTTTGTTCATTTTGATGTTAATAGTAAAATATAATCCAAATAAACATTTTTTTTATTTTTAATCAACCGCAGCACCCCCAGATATCTTATCGACGAGCCGCCACTGTGTATATATATATATATATATATATATATATATATATATATATATATATATATATATATATATATATATATATATATATATATATATATATATTATAATCACCATAATATATATATATATATATATATATATATATATATATATATATATATATATATATATATATATATATATATATATATATATATATATATATATATATATATCATCATCATCATCATTTACAGCCATTCGCCATCCACTGCTGGATGAAGGCCTCTCCAACACGCTTCCACTCGTCTCTGTTTTGCGCAACACTCATCCATCTCATTCCGCACATTTTCCTAATTTCGTTCACCCATCTTCCTTGCGGTCTTCCTTTTACTCTTTTGCCTTCTCTCGGGTACCATTCAAGCACTTCTTTTGTCCACCTTTCGTCCATCCTCCTAGCTACGTGACCCGCCCATTGCCATTTCAATCTCTTCACTCTATCCACTATGTCCACTACCCTTGTCATATTTCTCACCCACGTGTTCCGCTTCCTGTCTTTCCTCGTTATGCCAAGCATACAGCGTTCCATACTTCTTTGAGTGCATTGGATTTTATTTTGCATCTTGGCGTTCAGTGTCCAAGTTTCACATCCATACGTCATCACTGGCAAAACGCATTGATCAAAGATCCTTTTCTTCAGGCAGAGTGGCATTTTTGATTTAAAAACAGCATTCATCCGTCCAAATGCACTCCACCCTAATTTCATACGTCTCTTTATCTCTTCATTTTTACTACCAGACATGTCAATTATTTGACCTAAATATAAATAATTATTTACTACTTCTACTGGTTTATCATCTAAGGGGATGCTATCAGGCATGCAATAACTATTGAACATTAGTTTAGTCTTATCTACGTTAATTTTTAATCCTACTTTTCTACTTTCCCTGTCCAGCTGTGTTAGTCTGATAAGTAGGTCAGCTGAATCACGAGCTACTAAAACTATATCGTCTGCGAACCGAAGGTGACTCAAAAAGCGACCATTGATGCTTACTCCGGCTGTATCCCAATCCAATTTCCTGAAAACTCCCTCAAGCACCGCATTGAATAACTTGGGCGAGATTGTATCTCCTTGTCTTACTCCTTTTCCTATGCTAAATCTATCTGTACCTGAAAAAATTTTAACCGAAGCTGTGGCATTCTTATATATTGCAGCTAACAGTCCCACATAGGGTTCCGGCACTCCCTGTGTTTTTAGAGCGTTAAGTACTGCATTATGACTAACTGTATCGAAGGCTTTCTCATAATCGACGAAACCTAGGCACAATGGCCGTTGATATTCGTTGGCGCGCTCGATTAGTTCGCCAACTACTTGGAGGTGGTCCATTGTGCTGAAATTTGCCCTAAACCCTGCCTGCTCTATAGGTTGGTTCTCGTCGAGGATATTCTTCAGCCTTTCTGTAATAACCTTCGTGAAGAGCTTGTAGACCGCTGAAAGTAGACTAATGGGTCGGTAGTTCTTGATATCGCTTTTGTCGCCTTTTTTGTGTATTAAAATGATAGTTGCGTTATTCCATCCTTCTGGTATAGCTTGGTTCTGGATGCATTTGCTGAAAAGCCTAGCTAAGATATTAATTAGGGGGGGGCCGCCACATTTTAGTAAGTCAATGGGAATATTATCTTCCCCTGGGGTTTTACCGTTCTTTGCAGTTTTTAGCGCGGCCTCTACTTCGCTAGGCAATACTGCAGGAACCCTTTGGCCGTGTGTCGATTCCAGAGCGGGGAATTGGCCGTTGTCGTTCTCGTATAGTTTTGCATAGAACGTGTAAACTCTGTCTATGATTTCTTCTCTATTCCTAATTATTACTCCGCTCTCTGATCTGATTGCGATCATTTGGTTTTTGCCTAAGAAAAGATCCTGTTTGCACTTTTTCAGGCTACGGTTATTCTTAATGGTATTTTCTATTAGCTTGCTGTTAAAATCCCTGACATCCCTGACTATTCTCTTTTTAATTTCCTTATTTACTAGATTGTATTCTTGCTTATTATTATCCCTATCTAAATTCATTTTATGCTTAATTAGGTTTTTTGTTTCCGCTGAAATTTTGCTTAATTTAATCTGTTTCCTGAATCCACCTAATTTCTTACCTGTTGAGGTTAGAACCGAACTAATTACAGTGTTCAATTCCTCGATGTCTGCTTCTGGGTTTAATTTCCCGTATCGATTTCCAAGTTCGAGTTCGAATTCCTTTTTCCTAGACCTTAGTTGAGCGAAATCTGGAGAGTTACTGCATCCTTTTATTAATTTCCTACGTTCGCAATTTATATTAATGGCCATCTTGGCACGGACTAATCTGTGATCGCTACCTATATCTACTTTACTTAAAATACTAACGTCTTTAACGGAGTGCAGGGCATTTGTTAGGATGAAATCGATCTCGTTTCTGTCTCCTTTAGGACTCTCCCAAGTCCACTTATTGTTGGTGTTTTTCCTGAAAAATGAATTAGTGATAAAGAGCCTGTTGTGTTCTGCGAATTCTATGAGGCGATCGCCTCTGTCGTTTCTTTGGCCGGTACCAAAATTGCCTACTGCTCTTTCTGTATTTGCCTTTTGTCCTATTTTTGCGTTAAAGTCGCCCATGATTATTTTAAAGTGGTGACGGCTATTATCGTATGCGTCCTGTATTTTTTCGTAGAAGTCTTCTATTTCCTCGTCTGGGTGGCTAGATGTGGGGGCGTACACTTGGAAGATTTGACAAGTGTACCTGCTCGAGATTCTTAATACTATATAGCATATACGTTCCGATATGTCGCTTATTTCTATAATATTTCTTTCTATTCTCTTATTGATAAGAAACCCTACTCCTCCTATTCTACCATTTGGTAGCCCTCTCCAGTAGAGACAGTTACCACTTTTTAGGATTATTTGGTTTTGCTGTTTTCGTCTTACTTCACTAAGTCCTACTATATCCCATTTGATATTTTCTAATTCATTCTCTAATGCAAGCACACTTCCTTCACTCGATAACGTTCTTACATTGTACGTGGCTAAATACAGGTTTCTATTAGCTAAGCTATCATCCATCGTCACTCTTACCTTGTTGGAGGTTTGGATATTATTTTTCTCGCATTTATCCAAGATGTGTTGAGAAAAAGGCGGTACTTGAGAGAGATTTCCATTCAAGGAGTGAGTTCTTACCGCCATAGACTCTTCTCTGTGGTCAGCTTTGACAGATAGTCATCCTAGGTATCACTTGGATCACTTATGAGTTATTACATGCCATTTAACAGGGTTACTTTGTAAGTGAAAGTAGTTAGTTATGATAATAATAGATTAGCAATTGTTATACTACTTTTTTATAGATCTTTATCGTGAGACGCCTCTTTGGAGACAACGGATTTATATATGTGAGTGCGGTTTGCAATTTAATATTTTAATAATAACTTTAGTAAAGAATATAAAATTACACGAATTACTTTAATATAATTTAAATATGAAAAAGAACTGATAGACAGTTGGGAAACACCGTTTCTGTTTGCTATTATTCTATTAAGTAAAGTTCGTTAAAGATTTTTGGCTGGAAGCAATTATGTGGAAGATTTATTGCTTCTGTGGGACCGACTGAAGGACCCTTTTTTTGTATTCAGGTAAGGAGATGTATCTCGTTCGTATATTCTATTGCTCAGATTTGACACAAAAATTAGCACAAAATTTTTCGAAATAACTGATATAAAACCGCTTTTTACGACCGATTTGCTGTTTATTTTTACACTTAAATTATACTAGGATGCAATTAGTAAAATAAGTGATTAGATGGTTAAGTTTTTAGATTAAATTTCGTGCAATAGCCGGGTTTAAGCGAGTAATAGCGGGAAGAACGCAGAAGCACGTCTTCCCCGCATGACACGAAAGACCGAACTCTCATATATATATATATATATATATATATATATATATATATATATATATATATATATATATATATATTATAATCACCATAATATACATACATATATTACTAGTGTTGTACCCGATGACATACATACATATCATCGCATGGGTGTTGGCATATTAAGTTATTAAATAAAAAAAAATTAAAAGAAATGTGTTGGTAATGTGTTCGATCCCCTCACGTGGTCGATTTTTTTTTCAAGTTACAATGGTCACGGGTTTTTAGGAACAAAATGGTCACGGGTCAAAAATCCCACTAGTTTCTGCTGGCCAGACCTATGATTTGCGATTCCATGGTGATCGTTTCCTATCAGAATTTGCTAATTTATCTGATTTTCATTAAAACGGTTCCAACCAATTTTGCAACCTTACCCATTTTCTCGCAAATCTCGAGTTTTCAGCAATCTCGAATATCACTGAATTGTTTAAAAATTCTGCAAATTTACAAATTTGACCATAGATGTCTCTGATGTTAATTGCTATGTATTTACTTTGTACACTTGTATCAATTGTACAATGCCAAGAAGGCGTATTGGGGCTAACTGTTACGCCTTCCTAGAATAAATTAAAAATAAATAAATTAATAAAAGCCACCACATATATGGCTCATGATTTTAAATTATGAATCTACGGTTGTTTTTGTTAATTTAAAAATTCTGTAACATTCGGAATTCACGATTTTTTCTTGCCGCAGAATTACGAAACCACTCACATTCTTATGTTTACTTTGTTTATTATATTTCATACGAGGACGAAGCACCGTATTCTTAGCGGAAAATTCGCCATTTTTTTGTCTAAAATAAATAAAAAAGGAAATTAAATCCACTTTTCGTTTGTTTTTCTCAATGAAACGAAATTCTTACAATGTCTTCACTTTCTGAATATACATCGCCCACTTCTTTTCAAACTTCCGCCCCACTTTGACCTGAATCACACGAACAAGTTTAACCTTACGACCCCGAGACAACTTCCGTTTGTCTTAACGAAACCATTGCTCGTACAAGTTAAACATTAGCTTCGTATGTACAATTATACATATGTACGTATGTACATACATGCATCAAGATCCTCGGAGGCCTACGAAAACTTCATTATTAAACCAAAATATCCAAAAGAAGTCAACGCGTGAAATAGGGCCAAAACTACCGGGTAGGCAGAACCAGAAGTAAAAAAAAGTAATAACTGACACCATTTTAACCGAAATATATGTGTCCCAAAAAGTATGTCATCTCATTCAATACACTGAAGGTTTATCCCAAAAATGAAAAAAAAGTGCCACGTGTATAATTTGTGGCTTTTGAATATATATGTATGTATGTATATTATATTATATGTGAAATCTACTGAGTATTATATGATCAATTTCAATAGAATAGCGTTGTATTGCAGTGATTTTCAAGCATATACATATATACATATGCCTTACTATTATCCACAAGAACTCTGCCATACAAATTTAACTTTCTCTATGTACCTATACATATGAGAAGCGCTTCCCAAAACGCACTGACTTTAAATTTAGCTCAAATTGAACTGATTTTCATGATTTGCGGTGTGGCATATTCACATACAATTTGTATCAAATGTATTTATTGTTAACAAAATGTTGTTTAGACCTTATCATTTAATTGAACCATAAAATTCTTGCCTTAAAGATATTATTGAAAATGTACCAAACAATAAAAAACTTTCACACATTTTTTAGGAACAAAAATTCATCTGTAATATCAAACTTACAACCTAGCAATTCCACTTAAATAATAAAAAAAATATCCTTATACATACATATATTGTATTCATAAATATCGCATATTTTGAAAAATTTAAATGTATATACATACATATGTATACTTAAATCAATTGGCAACTTATGAACCTTCATAAAATTTTAGCCTACAACGCATTTTTCTCATAAAAATGTATTCATACATTCAATTTGATTAACCAATCATAAAATTACCTATATAATATACCAAATAAAGTTTTAAATATTTATATTTTACCAGCAGAATAGACTAGTGTTTAGCATATTATTCTTTGAACAGAGTGGTCACGGGTTCAAATCCCACTGGTTTCTGCTGGCCAGACCTTGAATTTGAAATTGCAGGTCGCTCGTTTCCTATCAGAGTTTATCTGATTTTCATAGAAACGGTTCCAAATAATTGGCAACCTTACCCATTTTCTCGCAAATTTCGAGTTTTCAGCAATCTCGAATTTCACTAAATTTTATAAAATGCTGCAAATTTACAAATCTGACCATTAATATATCTTTGAATGTTAATTGATATGTATTTACTGAATTTCGCTGAATTGTTTAAAAATGCTGAAAATTTACAAATTTGACCGTATATGCCTCTGTGGGTGTTAATTGAAATATATTTACTTTGTATAATACTTGTATCTAATGTACAGTGTTTATGGCCAGGAAGGCGCATTGGAGTTACCTGTTAGGCCTTCCTGGTATTGATTAAAAATAAAGTCAGGCCAGGTCGGGCCAAGTCGCTGCCCTGGTACTTATTTTTTAGTACAATTAAAAAATATTTTTGATTATATTTCATATAAAATTTTGTATACTAACATAAATATTATGAGCAGACTCTCGTTTTAACATTTGGTGACTACAACCGTATCCTCACTTAAATGCCCTTTTGAGTGCAGAAAAAACTTTAAAAACAGCCCAACAACAACCCATTGAAAAAGTTATTGACACTTTGAATGATGCCGAAATCGAATCATCTAAAAATATTTTCATAACTGTATATTAAATTGCAAAAAATAATAATCCTTAGTCAGACCATTTTGATTGACTTTTCAAATTAATTAGCATATGATGTTTTTATAAATATTTGTAATACCAATATTAGGATACATATTTTTTAAGTAACAAAAAACGTGGGGGGAGGGATCGTAAAAAATTAAATACCGCCCTGGTACTTTTTTATTTAGCATTACACCACTGATTATACATATACTGCGCCTTTTCAAAAAATACCACTATCAGAAGAACATAAGAATACATGAGATCACGCTATGATCATTGACGATAGTACATTGTATGTATGCATATGAACATGCTTATTTGTCCGTGGACGGCCAGGCAAGCGTACAGGTATGAAATGAAGAGACATCTCGGGAGGAAGAGCGAGTGGGCGAATCAAACCGAAGGCAAGAAATGTATTTGGTGAAACTGCTAACAGCAATAGCCTCGGATATGGTTTATGTATCAATTCCGGTAATTGGATTATTAGTCACATTGCGATCGCCCAAAAGACAATTTTTGCCATAAAATTGCGAATACGGAATATTTGGCACTCGAGTTCTCGTTATTATGATAGTTATCGTCAGTATAATGAACTTTTCGGCTGCCAGATGTTCCGTTATAGAGATTTTAGGGACTTTAAGGCGAGCGCTTTGTGACCAATAATCACCGAACCATCAATTCTTTCAACACTATAGTATTAAGATAAATTTAATACGCACCGCATACTTTTTGTATAATAGCAATATCAACCATACAAAAAAATCTCCGTGAAATTGCAAATGGGATTAGAAAAATATATATACAGCGCATTATTTTTAAACATTGAAACTACGATTATTTATTTATTCCATTTAATTCACCACCCAACACCCCTGCCTCGGGCCACGCATCTGGCACAAACAACCGACCGCGTATCGAAATTAGCCCACTTTCAACGTCTACGCCGTAGCGCTTTACTACGGCGACACACAATACACCGAAAGTTGCGGCATTTCAACGCGAATAAACATACTTTCTACGTATTCATAGTACATTGCAGCTCGCCGTCTAATTAAGGCCTGGCGAAATATTGATTTCGCCGGCTCTACGGCGTACAATACACACTCATTTATAAGTACATATATACCTGTCCGTATGTCGTACATTAGTTTGAGGCCTACACACACACACAAAAGCCAGTATACTACGGATAGTGATGGCGCATTTACTACTACTATGGTTGTAGAGAGTTCGGGGGGGTTCTGTAGTGGAAAAAATCGTAGACATGCGCAGTGGAATGCAGCTGCTGCACTAGATTGCACCTCGAATGCAGGTTACTACCGTTGCGACCTACAACCGATCGATGCAGTGTACGGGTGTAATGACTGAATGAATTACATGAATGTAATCTTATGTCTGATAGTGGATATTGTGTCGCCGATATTAAACGTGTTATGCAAATGTGACTTGCGAAAATGCAATCATGCGATATGATTGATTAATCGATCGAATTGCATAATGGTCACATACCGTTATGATACTGTGTGTTACTTTTGATTCTGAGCGCAACTGACTTTTCTATGTCAAATATTTGTAATATAGTAATAAAGTAGTCTTGGAACTGTAGTTATTTTTGCAATAGAAAGAATGAAAAGTAGAAATGGATGGGATGTAGTTTGAATTTTTGATGATGCCAATTTTGTATATATCTTTATTTATAACAGTCCTTGCCTCAATAATCCGACAGGCTCTGACAGGTGATGATCGATTTTGAAATCGACCTGAACTAGAGATTAGATACACTTAATCGGAATGCTCCATAGTTTCTAGACCAATAATGAAAATTTCATCTGAAATTTTATAAATGACATATGTATGTATGTATATCATCATTTTTAATTAAGCTCAATTTATATCATTGCTTGTAGTTATTACAAGTAGATTTTTAGAACGTTACAAGTATTTTTATTTATCTTCAGATGAAGATGAAAACGTAATAGGCAACAAATTAAACGATCGCTATTGTAATTAATTTCAGTAAGTAAGTATATTCATCTGTTTTCGGCCAGTATTTTATTACAAAATGGTCAGTATTATATTATTAAATGATAGTATAAATTATAACAAACGGACAGTATAAAAATCTGACGTACATTTGCCAGAAGAAATATCAATGCCTGTTGAATGGAATTGTGTATCAAGATCGTACCAATCTTATGTTGATACCAATCAAAAAGTAATACTGGTCATTCGTCAAAATAAAACTTACCATTCAACATTAATACTGACCATTTAATATAAATACTGACCTTTTTTATTATTTATACGAACGATGTATACTGGTCGTTTAATATAAATACTGACCTTTCATATTTAAATACTCATAAAAATAGATTAAAATATTTAACAGTAAAATAAAAGCCTATAATAATAAGAAAGACATCTGAATATCGAAATATGATTTGTTAATTTCAGAGAAATATATATATATATATATATATATATATATATATATATATATATATATATATATATTTGGATTTAGATTTGGGGCTTGTATCAAGCATGAATTTGGTTCACTTTTGTACAAAAAAATATCTATCATAAACTATCTACGTTACGACGAAGGCCGTTGACACAAATAACGTTTGTTTGTAAACAGAAGTAATCACAAAGTAGTACAACAGCTTTTTGATTTAATTACAACCAAAAGTTTTCGTTCCAGTTTTAACAGCCAAAATTAATATAATTTGCAACTCGGGAATTGTTCACATAAATCGACCTAATTATTCGCATGCAAAGTCCAATATTTTTATTATAAGTATTATAAGTCCAGTATTTATTATAAGAGACGTGGGTCGACAGCTCGTTCCGTATCGAATTATGAATGTGATGTAAATAATCGAACGATAATAATTAAGAATAGGCGTAACACTTTTCACCTGTATTCGTATCCGGCCAGAACGCGTTTACGTGAAAAAAGCTGACGCTAATGGAAAAATCGTTAAAAAGTTGCTTAGTCATTGGGGAAAACAAAAATGTACTGGTATACAATTGACGTTGAATAAAATTCAGTCATTTCCTAGAAGTGACGTTAAAAATAAATAACCTTCGAAAAATCCAAAGTTAGTACTACAATTTTCTACGAATCAATGCATTCACTGCGAAAGCTTTCAGACTATATCCGTATGAAATCTTAATAAGCTAATAGGAGCTGCGATAAAAATATACTAAAATATATATTTAAAGAGTATAATAATTTAATCCCATATGTACAGGTATGTATGTAAATATATACATATATACTGTGAAAATTAGAGGCGTTATGTTTCCTACTGCAGCAAGGTTTCTGATGAATACATTACTCATTTTAGCTTTCCTCCAGATTCCAATTTATTCCCCTGCTCTTCATTATATTTATAAATGATGTGTTTAAGGTCACTAAGCACTCTAAATTCTAAACTTGGATTTTTAAATCTCACATTTAATTTCTTCATATTTAATTTTATTTTTTAACTATTTTCTTTTAATCTTTAATTTACATTATTTTCATGCTTTATTTTTGTTTATATTTGATTACATTTTGATATTTAGTTTTGTATCCTTTAATAATTTTTTGATGTACGTTTATATGTACATATATGTTTAGCTGGAGTATATCTGTCATATAACTATGGCTAAATTTTAGTTATAAATAAATACGTATATACATATGTATGTACATATTTACATATGAATATCACATAAAATAAATTTGATTGAATGAAATAAATTTCATTTCTAAATGAAAAACAATAATGGAAGAGAATTCAAGATATAAAATATGTAAACTCATCCTGACAAATTGCATTGGATTGCATATACCACAATATGTATAAAAAACAGTTTTTACTGCTCCTTTGGCTGTGTTGAAACTATTTGAATACCTCTAAGTTTACACTAAGTATTCCTTATTCGAATAGTTTAAAACTTCGTGCATCTCTGTTGTTATAAAGCAACTTGATACTTAAGGGTACAAACGTGCATTAAATAAATATTTTATGACCCCACGAAACTTATAAATACTTTTAAGATATTTTATAAATAACTATTCATAGGAAATTCAAGAGTGATCATTTAAATAATCGCTTTTACATAAATATAAGAAAAATAGTACTAAAATCATGAACAAGTATAATATGTAGAATATGCATCACAATAAATTGAAAAATAAAAATTAATTCGATTTGTTTTGAAAGATTCCTTATACCTACTCTTTATAATTATACCCAATCGACTATATACTACCTACATACATACATATATACCTGCAGTTTGCGTTTTTGAATACATTTTGAAATTGCATATGCTACAAAATATGTACATTAAAAACCATTTCATATTATTCCGTATTTGTATTATCTGATTCTTACTTAAATTGTACCGAATCCGTTTGTGAATTGTTGCAGATCAAATAAACCGCAACATAGTTATGAAAAGTTACCAAAGCGTTGAACTGTGTACCTACATATAGTATCAAGAACCCAATGTTACCTCGAAGTTCAAAGATGAATAACTCAAATTTACATCGAAATTCAACGCAATATTCTAATCGCACCTCACATTTTCGGGTCGTAGTACCAAAGTTCAAAGTTTAATTAACTCCGAAACATTTTCGTAAATTTCGAAATATTCAAATGTTAAATATCGGTCGGGGCTCGAGCACCGGTGTGGCGCCATATTGATTCGGCCGGTTTCCGTTTCCATAAATTAATACGAGCGCCGGTGTGGCGCTGCAGCCACTAATAGGCGGAAGTGGAAAAGCTGGCGGGAAAAAACTCATTTTATGGAAAATATATACCTATACAGCTTTGGGTGTATTTACCGGATCCAAAGCTACGCTGCGGGGCGATATTACGCCATCAGAAGATGTCATATCGCGGCAAATGGACGATCCGTCAATTTAATGAAAGCGTTCCCTTCCTCCTACTCGTCCTCCTTCTTTATTCCCAGCCTACTCTGTCCCCCCACCCCCACCCAGTTCGAACCATTGTTGATCGAATAGGTTGGGTTTCAAAATTAAAAAGACAGGTGGCTCAATTGGATTATCCCCTACGGCCATGGAATATATACTATGCCTTTGAAATACGTGCTGATATTTGGGAGCGGTTTTTTTTGTCGACCTACTTTTCATATTACAATATGTACTACATATGTATATTGTAGGATAAAAACATTTTCATTTAAAAATATTAAAATTCCAGAGATTTTAATTAATTAATCATACAAATGACTTTTCCAGTGGTATTGAACCTCGGACAGTATTTTCCAAAAAAAATGTTGGTTCACGAATCATTTAGATTTGAAGAACAAGAGATAATGAGAACTTTGAACACCATTTCAAAAATCATTAGTTTGAAAAAACTAACAATGGCCTTATTATAAATTTTCTGTTCTACATACATATATTTGTGAATCATTATTTTCAGAAAATAATTTTACTTAATCCAGTTTAAGAAATACATTGACTGATGAATTCAGTTATGTAGGTGCGTACGCATATATTCGGCTTCAAATCAAAAGTAGCAAAAATATCATCAATAAATAATTGTTATATATTTTTATGTACTTTTCTTTATTCTATTTTTCTAAGATTATATTTATATTTCAAGTTTCAGGTTATTTTTTTTTGTAAATTAAATTTTATTTTTTAATTGTAAATTAATTTGCTTAAGACCCATAATTTGTATTCATAAAATTCTTCTTCCTTTAGCACATCTGATGTTCAGTAAATACAAATTTAGAAACTGGCACACAAACGTATATATTTTATAAACGCATACATATGTATTTATTTATCAAGATTGACACACAGTTTACCTAAACACAATCTGCTTTAGGTCATCGACTTTTCGAGTCTTTAATTAATATTATGTATTAGATGTATTATGAGCATTTATAATAATTGTAAATAGGCTTTTGAGCTCTCTTTCTTATTATGCCGTACATTCGTAATAATAAAAAGCATTTAAAAATCAAAAAATAAACATTCGCCACAAACTAAGCAATTAAAAGTGCCGGTATTATCGATATTTAGCAAAAAATTATGTTCCTTATGTTTTATTTGAAATAATAATAGCAAAGGAAAATAAAATAAGTACTAAAGAGAATATTGCGTTGTTATAAATCCCATTTATTTGTTCATTTATTCCTTTATGTATGTATGCATAGGTTTATTACAAATGCCAAAATTAGCCGCATTTTAAAATGTAAGCAAACGAATAAATAGCCAAGTAAACAAAAAAAAAATCAGAACCATTTTTAGGTCATCCTTTTGGCGAGCGTTTTATTTATTCAGCAGCCTTTACATCTGCCGTCATCCTAAAATAACAATAAAACAAATTCATACCGTAAAAAATACAAACAATGTTCGTTTTTTAAGTCGAAATTTTCCATCAAATTTCACCCCTAATCTAAGCCGAATTTTCCACGGTCGGCGTGTAATGTTTTTGAAATTCGCCAGGGTCTCGTGACTGTCGTAAAATCGTACTCTAGCGGTTGTAAAAATCGTAAAGATTGATTGTCGTGCAAAACGGAGAACGTGTACGCCAAAACGAGAGAGACAGGCATCGCGAGTGAGAGAGAAGTATGGATTTTAGCCCAAAGTAGGTTACGAAAGCGTCCATAAAAACGCATCAGAAACACACACATACACACACCCCATTTCTACAAGCAAGTCAATGATACGGGGCTGCACGCGGGCGACGCAAGCGCATTTGCCTGCAGCATCCGTTTACGTTCACGCTCAGGGGGCCAGGGAATATCGATCTGTGGCGCGCGCAACCCCTGCAGCACACCCAAACAAACCAGAGTGCAACTCCGCCACCCACCCACCTCACTCCCACCAACTCTTAATCGCATCTAGGCCTGAAATGGCCGCCTTGCTTATGCAACGAACGATGCATCTAAAGTTGCCCAGATTTCTCCTCAAAAACAGTATATAATATAAAATTATATTATTTTTAAACAAACATCAAATCATGCTAAAAACACTCCATATAAACTTAGCAGATTAAAAGCGTCATAATAACTTTAAAAAATTTTCAAACACAGCATTGCATAAAAAGTGTGTATAAACTTTGACGCTAAAATTTATATGAAAAATTTTATGCAATTTTTTTTACTGTACATTAAAAATATAGTCGACACCTGTGTTTATAAAACGCATCTATCGATAATGTATTCAGAGTAGAGATCGATTTTTGATGAATTTTTGCATGTGCATTTTCGGTCGCGTGCAGCGTCTACTCTGCGACGTAAACACCGTAGCCACGTGTCGCCCGCTACGACACCACGTGCTACGGAGCTCTACGACCCCTCCCTTTTGCTCCCCGCCTCGTCAAAACCATGGGATGGGGCCCCAAATGCGGCCACGAAGGGTCACGGGAACGGCTCAAAGGGCCCCAGGTAACCGGGGCAATGTCTACTCGACCGGAACGTAAAAAAACCCACAACACGCGCGCCTTATTTACAATAACCGTTATTCAGAAGAGCTTCAGCGCTTGCGGAAAATTTATATTTATTTGCTCGTAATAAATAAAACACCTATTCGACAATTTCGCTCAACAGCGACCCAAATAAAATGAAGCGAAATTTTGTATATTATTATATACATATATTATATATTGCGTTTGGATTGCGAGTTTTGAAATAATACCCGTTCATATATGTAAGTGCATACTATTATATGTTATTCTAGGCTTATATTGTATTACGAGTATAATGAGGTCAATTTTGTATTGTATCGCCCCAAAAATTAGGTAATATAAAATCTTTAGTTGGCGTTAAAATCTTAGTACCTACTTTTTAAACACCAGTCATACATTATTACTTACATATTTATGTGCGTGGTAGACATCAATATTTTGATGTATCAGTGCACAGATATTGTATGTCCATTTTTGAATTTGTATCGAATTTTAAGTTTGTAGATGCTTGAATAATTCAGGTTTTTCCTTTCAATATTCATAAATAACCTTGAAACGAAAAACCCGAGTAATTAAAAGTAATTCAAAAATGGACATATAATATATGTGCCCTAAGCCTTAAGCCATCGATTTGATGGTACCACAGTTTTTTTCTGATGACTCCTATTCCAAGATCTATCCGACTTCTCAATGAAATTGTTGCTGCTGTGTCTGAATGTGATATTTTCCACCTCAGTGAACAAAAGTTATCAGAGATTACATATTTTAACCTCTTTGTATGGTAGCCTGCGCTCATTATTTTCATAATCGAATGTGATGTATGAGTGAATTTTGATCTTATTTCTTCCATGCAAGCATCACGGGGATGTTTTGTATTCACAGCTGGTTCTTGTACATACATATATTGGTGCTAACTGTTGAAGCAAGATATTCTCAATTTTTTATCTATATTTTACCATTATTATGTGTTATATGACTACTTTTTATTTTTTTATTGTTTGAAATTTTTCTGCTTTTTTATGTTTATGTTTTTTATGTTTTATGTTATATGTTTTTTCTGTATACATTTTTTTTATCTGTTATATTTTCGACCATTGTGGCGCAATAGTGAGTCCTGTAATGCCACAGTGGTCCAAACTTAAATAAATGAATATTTAAATTCTCATTCTACATTTTTCTATATTTTCCTAGTGTACTGTATATGAAAAATCCGCAATATTTATGAGGAAAAAGATTGCACTAAGCAAAATTTGGCTAACCCATTAATGGCTAGCGTATGTAGCTACATACATACATATATGGAGAACTCAATTGCAAGTCCTTATGAACTTTCTTTTAATGCTACTTTGGATAGTAGCCATTAAAATTTTATGTATATGCCTCAATTAAGGCAACCATTTATGTAAATATTTCAAACAATTACTAAAGAACATATCAAAAAATATTGATAAAACTCAATAATTAGTCTGAAAGGATTTAGTACCGATTTGGTCCCAAATAATCTTGTACAAGTAAAAATATAACTGGCTTAAGATTTTGTATTATACGATTATGAAAAATGAAATTTTGATTGATTTAAAATGTATTCATATTCAACAAACAACATAATGCTATTATGTTTTAGTATTATAATTATATCTATGTATGCTAATATTTCCTTTATTATAATATTAAATATAATTCACATTTAATTCTACAGTTCAAACTTAATTATTAAATTGCTCATAGATATAACTCAATTTTATGAATATTACTAGCATTAATTTTTTCCATATATGCCATAGAGTAAACGGATTATTGCGGTCGCGTTCACGACAATTATTGATGCCACAAAAATCGCGAATACGGAATATTTGGCACTCGAGTTCTCGTTAGTACAATATTTTACGAGGATAACTTTCGATTGACGGAGTTTCATGTGCCAAATGTTCCATGATCGAGATTTTAGTGACGTGCGAATAATAATAATCACCGAACCATGCCATAATCTCATGACAGGTCTTCCTAAGCCGATAATATGGTTGACTTTTTAAATATGAATAATGTGTGTAACTTTACACATATTAATTACAAACCGTAAGCATATGTATACTCGCAACAATCAATAAATTCAGACTAGTCGAATTCAAGACAGGGAAGAATCTTCAAAACTAAGTTGTTTTTGACGATTTGGACGGTCCAGATCTTGCCAGAAGTGATAAACGCATTCGTAATGATCGAGAAAATCGAATAAAATTTAAGATTCCGGCCGGATTTGAATCCACAACTTCAATTGTTTGGCCAGTGAGCTAAACTGTGACATATTTACATACATATATACGCAGTTTACTGGAATCTGGCTCGACCATATGGAGTCCCAATCATTTGAAGTACACGCTCAGGTTAGGGAGGGTGCACAGAAAATTTATGCGCTATATCTACAAATATGAGAGAGTTTGGGTGCTATCCCTATTTATTTCCCAGTAAGTTTGTTATGGGCTCCTTGCACTTTAACTCATTAGCCTCACGTATAAACGCTCAACTTGGTAAGCTTTTTCTGAAAATTCTAAGTGGTGAATGTCACCTTTCTGAAGTACTGTTTAACCTCAAACTTTGGATACCTGGGAAACAGTGAATCTCGCTCCAGAACTCTGTTTCTGCCAATTCGAGCCAGAACTAATTTGCTTGATGACTCACCCCTTTCAAGGGCCATTCGATTGCTTAACCTGCTGTCTGGGGGTCTCGATGTTTTTACTGCATCATACAGTTATATGATGCAGTAAAAACATATATATATATATATATATATATATATATATATATATATATATATATATATATATATATATATATATATATATATATAACGGTAAAACCCCAGGGGAAGATAATATTCCCATTGACTTACTAAAATGTGGTGGCCCCCCCCTAATTAATATCTTAGCTAGGCTTTTCAGCAAATGCATCCAGAACCAAGCTATACCAGAAGGATGGAATAACGCAACTATCATTTTAATACACAAAAAAGGCGACAAAAGTGATATCAAGAACTACCGACCCATTAGTCTACTTTCAGCGGTCTACAAGTTCTTCACGAAGGTTATTACAGAAAGGCTGAAGAATATCCTCGACGAGAACCAACCTATAGAGCAGGCAGGGTTTAGGGCAAATTTCAGCACAATGGACCACCTCCAAGTAGTTGGTGAACTAATCGAGCGCGCCAACGAATATCAACGGCCATTTTGCCTAGGTTTCGTCGATTATGAGAAAGCCTTCGATACAGTTAGTCATAATGCAGTACTTATCGCTCTACAAACACAGGGAGTGCCGGAACCCTATGTGGGACTGTTAGCTGCAATATATAAGAATGCCACAGCTTCGGTTAAAATTTTTTCAGGTACAGATAGATTAAGCATAGGAAAAGGAGTAAGACAAGGAGATACAATCTCGCCCAAGTTATTCAATGCGGTGCTTGAGGGAGTTTTCAGGAACTTGGGTTGGGATACAGCCGGAGTAAGCATCAATGGTCGCTTCTTGAGTCACCTTCGGTTCGCAGATATAGTTTTAATAGCTCGTGATTCAGCTGACCTACTTAACAGACTAACACAGCTGGACAGGGAAAGTAGAAAAGTAGGATTAAAAATTAACGTAGATAAGACTAAACTAATGTTCAATAGTTATTGCATGCCTGATAGCATCCCCTTAGATGATAAACCAGTAGAAGTAGTAAATAATTATTTATATTTAGGTCAAATAATTGACATGTCTGGTAGTAAAGATGAAGAGATAAAGAGACGTATGAAATTAGGATGGAGTGCATTTGGACGGATGAATGCTGTTTTTAAATCAAAAATGCCACTCTGCCTGAAGAAAAGGATCTTTGATCAATGCGTTTTGCCAGTGATGACGTATGGATGTGAAACTTGGACACTGAACGCCAAGATGCAAAATAAAATCCAATGCACTCAAAGAAGTATGGAACGCTGTATGCTTGGCATAACGAGGAAAGACAGGAAGTGGAACACGTGGGTGAGAAATATGACAAGGGTAGTGGACATAGTGGATAGAGTGAAGAGATTGAAATGGCAATGGGCGGGTCACGTAGCTAGGAGGATGGACGAAAGGTGGACAAAAGAAGTGCTTGAATGGTACCCGAGAGAAGGCAAAAGAGTAAAAGGAAGACCGCAAGGAAGATGGGTGAACGAAATTAGGAAAATGTGCGGAATGAGATGGATGAGTGTTGCGCAAAACAGAGACGAGTGGAAGCGTGTTGGAGAGGCCTTCATCCAGCAGTGGATGGCGAATGGCTGTAAATGATGATGATGATGATGATATATATATATATATATACATCATCATATATATATATATATATATATATATATATATATATATATATATATATATATATATATATATATATATATATATATATATATATGATGATGTATACATATATATATCATCATCATATATATATATATATATATATATATATATATATATATATATATATATATATATATATATATATATATATGTATATATATATATGTATATATATATATATATATATATATATATATATATATATATATATATATATATATATATATTTATATATTCCCCTGGGGTTTTACCGTTCTTTGCAGTTTTTAGCGCGGCCTCTACTTCGCTAGGCAATACTGCAGGAACCCTTTGGCCGTGTGTCGATTCCGGAGCGGGAAATTGACCGTTGTTGTTCTCGTAAAGTTTTGCATAGAACGTATAAACTCTGTCTATGATCTCTTCTCTATTCCTAATTATTACTCCACTCTCTGATCTGATTGCAATCATTTGGTTTTTGCCTAAGAAAAGATCTTGTTTGCACTTTTTCAGGCTACGGTTATTCTTAATGGTATTTTGTATTAGCTTGCTGTTAAAATCCTTGACATTCCTGACTATTCTCTTCTTAATTTCCTTATTTACTAGATTGTATTCTTGCTTATTATTATCCCTATCTAACTTCATATATACAATATATATATATATATATATATATATATATATATATATATATATATATATATATATATATATATATATATATATATATATATATGGATGTGTATTTTGTTTATTTTTGTATGTATGTGTATACGTGTATTTATGTATTTTTTTTGGCCAGGAAGGTGAATTGGGTTTACCTGTTAGGCCTTCCTCGTATAAATAAAATAAAAATAAAAATATGAACTATTTATTTATGTTACCCTGTCTCATACAGACCCTCTTCTATATTTAATGATATTCCCATCTACATACATATATATGTACGTTGGCCCATTTTTTTCTCCTTGCCCTTTTTTTTTGTATAAATATATGTACATATTGTATAAACTCATTTATCTTTGAAAATATTCAGTCCATCGATGAAGATTCCACCAAAGAGAAGTCATCCGATCAAAAATCCAGCAGCGCAGCGCACAGGTAAATAAATAAAAATAGTAAATGAAGCAGTGCGTAAGAGGGGACCCAGGTGCGCCTGCCAAGACGACCAGGCCCGTTCGAAGGGGTACGCTCACGTTTGACCCCTCGCCCGGATAGTGGCCTGGGCTGCCAGATCAGCCGGGCAGACGGCGGGTAACGGGTCAGAATCGCAGTGTCATTGCACCCAAGCGGCCTGGGGGAGGTGGGCGGCAGCAGTGGGTGGAGGTAGAGTGGGTGGCAGACGTTGTGGCCAGGGTTGCTGCGATTACGTCGCGATTGGTGGATCGAACCAGGTCGCCGTTACGTCAATAACGTAACACCACCACATCCTATCTAGACCACTAGGACACGGCGCATCGCCACAATCAAAATGCACCCTCCATATGTTGTTATTATTATTGTCATGCTGTCGTAATACCCCCCTAATCCTAGAATATTACCATCCTCGTGAGATTTTCGGGGTAGACATTCGGAGTCGTGTGAATATTGCATGTTGTGGAAAAATTTAAGAGATCGGTTTCGATCGGAGAAAGTTCATTGATGTGCTTTTTTTATTACAAGGTTTGACTTAGTTTCGCCAATCGGGCTGACGAACTTCCTTAATTCTTCTGATCGCCGATAAAGATTTCAACTGCGGCCGCTTATTCGATGGTGAAATATAATATTAATAAACATTTTTAAGAAACCAAAAATTTGAGGAAGGTGACAGCTCACCCCCTGCCAATAGCCAGTAGCCTTGTTTGTTTGACTTTTCTTCCCCCACTCGTTCAGATTTTAATTGTTTAAACGCCTATAACTTTATCATTTTCACACTATATCTTAAACAAACTGCATTATAGGCTCTCATTATCTCTCAAATATATTTTTATTTCACTTATAATGAATGTTAAAATGTTTATATTACAATGTTGATAATCCGAAATGTGTGCTATGGCTAAAATGCTAACGGTAACTTTTTGACGTATCTCCGCTCAAACCAGTCGATCTATGTTTTCAACTCTCTGATTTTGGCTTGATTTCGGAACTGTGATATTTTACGAACTTTATATTATACTATTTTTATAAGCCATTTTTCAATACATACATAGCTATGTTTGGCTATATGAAAAAAAATCATTATCGACCATATTTTTCTATGATAATCTATTTCTAATTTATATAAGGTATTTATTGTTTTATTTTAGCTTTAACTGCTTCAATTTGTATCGAATTATTTTTATACGTGGATAAATTTAGTTTTACTCCGTTGTAATAATGAAAAATTGAAATCACATATACGTATATAAATACATACATACACATAATGCATTAAATTTATTTGAACTTCATACTAAATGAAACTTTATTTTATTTAGTACCCCATAAAATTAGCATCGTTGAAAATAAAAAAAACTGTTCTTTCTAAATGTCAAAAGCCTTTTTAAAAAGGGGTTAGTTGCCCCATAGTAAAATTAATATGTATGTAGAATACATTGTATATATGTAGCTATGTTGATTTTTTTAAATTAAGTTGCAGTATTTCAAGTTAATAAATAAAAGTAGCTATTACATATACATGTATGTATGTATATATGTACATACATACATACTAGATAATGTCGACTTGAAAATCTGAAATTTATTTATCGTATTGATTTATAATGATTTGTTTTGCAATTTATTTATGTGTCGTATTCGAAGTTTATTTGTAAGTTATTAGACTGTTGAATGTTGATAATATTAATGTGAATTAGAGCAACCTATCAATTCTGAATGGTTTATTTTATTCAGTGCAATAAATCAACCTGTAGTAAGCTTAGAAACATAAGCTAATCAATCTTACATCCTTTTTTATTAATAAAATTATACCGTGTCTACATTCACATATACTTATGTACATATGTACTTTGTTAAAAAAAATCATTTTGATCTTTTTGCATTAAAATATTATAAAAATGCAAAAACGAACAAACTTCACATAGTTTACGACTGACTACAAATAAACTTAAAACTTAATTTATCTAAAATATGTAGATCTCGTTCATAAAAACTTGAGCTTTTTTCTATCAAAGAGCACAACACTAGCTATTAATAAAAAATAAATATGTACGTAGCTTTATTTTTATTCCAAGCTAAGTTGTCTTCACAATATCATACATTTGTACTATTTGTCATATAGTGAAGTTGCGATGGAAAATCTTTTAATCACTAATTTGCATTCTAGATCAAAAATACTGAAAATTGGAATAAATATGAATTTGTTCGGAACTATTTTAATAATTGTTGTTAGATAAAAGATATTACAAATACTGAGCGAAGCTGGGTAAAACGACTAGTAAGCTATGTATGTATATAGACTCATAATTATCAAGATAATTGATTTTTTTTTAAATTTCAGCTTGAGTTTGAACCCACGACCTTTCAATTGATAAACCAGTGTGGATAAAGTATAAATATACCTACTCGCACATTTAAAAAGTCTTCATATTCAAAATCCACCATACATACATACATAGATATGTATATCGGTATAAAAATGCAACCAAAAGCATCCCACATAACAACAAATCAAACTCAACAGCAAAGGACCACCAACCAAAGCGGGTCGGAAAAAAAACAGAACCACGTGGGTGGGCGGCATTAAAACAATATGCGAGTCGAATCAATACGCGTCCTGATATTTATGAATTGTGTGGGTATGTCTAAGGGGAGGGGGGGCGGCATAGTGTATGTGGGCGGGGGCGGCAGGGGGGCGCGTGTCCCCCGCCTAAAGTGGGTCACTTGCACAACGGTTTGTTTGGGTGTCGGCGTGGCCCCGGGGGCGGCGCGCCAGTGCAGCGGCTTCCATCGATCCGGGGGCGGGGGGCGCGCGCTCTGGGCTGCAAGACCCTGCGATCAATACTAGCAGCACGCCCCTGCACACAGCCTGCATCGCAGTTCACGATGCATTTCCGCACTGTCGACTAAACACGACAGGTCGAGACTCTACCTACACGGTTTCGCTTTTTAGAGCTGCTCGGGATGAACACCTGTGTTTCGTGTTGCAACTTTTAAGCAAAGTCTGACATAAAACAAGAATATGGCAAATGAAACCTGCTAACCATAAAAAGGACTGTGTATGTAAAAAATAAAAATAAAGTAAGAAAATCTAATATATAATTTCGAAAGAGACTTTGTATATACATATGTATGTAACCTTCATTCGTTGGTTCGTAGACGACACATTCGATTTTTTTTTCGATTCATAGGCGCTGATTCGATTTTTTTTGATTCGAAGGATCCGAAGTCCCCGGGGGTGAAGCCCTAGGGGACAAAGGCTCCTGGTGCCAGGGGCGTAGGCGCCAGGGGCGTAGGCGCCAGGGGCGTAGGCGCTGGATTCTGGTAGAAATATAATATAATATGTTTGTTTAATCGTATCAGTCAATTTAATAAATGTATATAAAATAAAAATAAAATGTATATAAAATAAAACTATTCAAATAAATTTAATAAAATGTTTACTATTAGATTAGTCATGTTTAAGCGGTTGTGTTCATTTTTTGTAGAAATTCATTAAGGGGATATTTCATCTATGTAGATATATATGTACGTATGTATATACATATATATACATACATATACATATTTTTAAATGTGTACATACATATATGCATGTATATATGAGTTTTACAATTTCCAGTTCCAAAACACTATTTCTGTTTGACTTAATTCACAAATTGCTATCACTTATTTTTATTCGATATGTCCAGAATCTCGGAAAAGCATAATAAACGAATTACAGGCCACCGATATTTTTAAATATTGTTAAACGCAAAACATTATATTTAACGTTTTGCGAAATATTTCTCGAAATTATGAAAAGTGGGCTACTACTACTACCAAATACAACGGCTCATATACGTATTATATGTATATATGTATATATGTAAACTCCACCAAGCAAGAGCTTGAGAAAAGGTTGAACATCTCAAGGGTTGATATTCTAAAAAAAGTACAAGAAATGCTCTTTTAGATGAGATGAGTGAAAGCAATGAAATTCTAATCCATTTGCAATGGATGGCCAATCCATTTAAAACAAACCAATTATTTTATTTCTGAACTATATACATACATATGTATGTGCATACATACATACATATTATATAAATAGTTTAAGTCCAATTTTCTTATTTTCTCACAATGATATTTCTTATATAATAATTGATATATTCCCTTTATTTAATATTCATATATGTATGTTTGTACTACGTATATACATATGTATGTACATATGTATAAAGGAAGATTGTTGTTGACTATCAAGCGTTCTAAGTCAATACAACTCATTGGAAGCTATTGTATCTGATTGATGAAATCTAGGTTAGATAAACAAACTTAACCTCAACATACATACTAATCCAACTGAGAAAATATATTACATACATACATATTACAAATTTTCCGAAACGAAATATTATTTTTAGTTATTGAAGTTTAAATAAAATTAAGCAATAACATCAAGTAACATAAAATCAAACTAATTATACGATGAAAGCATCTCGGCATCATAAAATACATTAACAAAAATGTATTTTATGATGTTTCGAAACCAAGCCAATATAACACACACATCACAAGAAAACGAGTGACATTTTTATTTCACAAGAAAAATACACTTTGATTAAGTTGAAAATATAATATAATATGCTCGATAACGATGCATTCACACATAATGTGTTCTTTCATTCAGCGGAATTTGATAATATCATTTTAAGAATAAATGCCCTGGAATTCGGCTTATTGCTTTTTAAACGTGATGTAAACAACTCTGATCCAGACTTATATTTATATACATACGATTACGTATGAAACGCATTGCGAAACGCCATATTCGAATCTCGCATAATATTACAACAAAATCAGTTAATATATTATTTTAACAACAAACTGCAAATAAATCTAATATTAAAGCTCATTTCTAAATGTTCGTACAAAGATTTTTCCGAACACAATTCAGAATGAAAATCCACATAATTGAAAAAAATATTAGAACATAAGTAAGCTCTATTATTAATTATTTAAAAGACCTAAATTCTATCGAGGTTGGAGTACCTCAAGGAACTTATCTCAAAGTGCTTTATTAGTCACCCCATTTCATTCATGGAATAATCAAGGATATTTGTTCTTGCATGAAGATGACCTTAATTCTTCCTTGAAAATCTAGGTCATCGTTATATTACGTTTTGTAAAATTAGCATAAAACTTTATAAGCTTTCAGTGTTTTTAAGTTTTATTCTAAGATTTCAATGTATTGCATTACGAATTCAACAGAAGCTCTCTTAATGCCCTTTCATAATAGTTCCGTGACAAATCCGGTCGTATAACTTTTAATTCCTGCATTGGAATGCGACTCAACTGCATACTTAGTGGACTTAACCCTTAACCGACGCGCCCCAACCCCTTCATGCACCCGTCGAATGCATTTTTCACATCGACCTCGCGCATATTTTCCGGAAGCCATTAAAGCATCAGTGGCGCCGCTACGTCCGCCGGTGCATATTTTCACGCTTTTCCGACCCTCGAATCATTATTATTGTCGGGAAGTTTTATTGCCGTCTTTGAACCGCAATAAAAATGAGAAAATATGCATTTCATACGATGTCGTTACGCCCATAAAACAAATTGTACGAGCGATTATTATAGGCGTGAGGAAACGTGCGAACTTTCGCATATTCGCGCCAAGCTTTTCGCCATTTACCCTTTTTTTGCAGGCCATTTCGAAACTTACATGGTAATAATTGTCGCCCCGGGGATGACTCATTGCTCTCGTGCACAAAGCTCCCGAGGCTAAAGTCGCTAAATTTTGAATTATTGCTTGGGTTTGTATTATCCTCAGAGTGAAAATGCAACGCAAAAGTAAAGCATATTTATTTAGAAAATATCATTGAATTTAACTATATGTATTTATTATTTATTTCGTATGTTTGTAACTCCCCCGTTTATATTGTACATGAGCACATCTCAAATATTATACAATTTTGGTATTATCATTACTTACAATACGAAATTAATACATTTTAACAAAAATTTCAACCAGAATATACTAATTTCATTTTATTTTGAGAACAGATAATTTTCGACATAAAATAATCATACTAAAAAAGATAACGTATTATATTTAAAAAAAATTAAAAAAAAAGCTAATGTTTTGACGGCAATTTTTATTAAGCGTATTTTTCTATATATGTACGTATGTACATAAATGTGTTGTTTTTATTAATTTTCCCACGTGAATAATTTTCGCCAGCTGTAACATCATGAAAATTCAATTACGCAAAAAAGACTCACAGCATTGCAGGTTTCGAAAATTTAATATTTAATTTAAAATCTAATATATAATTTGTATTCAATAAGTAAAAGACTCGCTTTGTAATAAACACTGTAAATTACCCTTTTTTTCTCTACTTTAGCATAGAAAAATATTATTAGTTACAGGTACAATTACAGTATTTAACAAAAATTAATTGTTTTAAAATATAATTGTAAACTCATTTGTATATTAATTCAAATGCTCAAATAATAGTCTTATGGTAACATTTGTATTATACAAATGCTATTTACAACAACGTAATTCATTATAAATTTCCAGAAAATAATATCACCTGACACTTTCATATTAATTTCATATCACATACATTTATTATAATTATAAATTAATTAATTTTAAAATGAAATATACAAATTTCACTTAATACAAATTTTAATTAAAACACATTTCAAATAGAAAATCCGTTACATTTCTTGAAAATTTAAATACGTAAATACACGCAACCATCGTACAATTAGCTTATCCCAAAAACCAATCAACAAATCAAAACAACGGAAGCGAAGCATCAAATGACCAAACTTTGCATTGAACATACACACACAAAACACGGCAATCCCGAAAAGCAATCAACCAAAACCTTACTCGGGAAAACATCGAAAAATCAAAATATGCAATCTAAAAGTACTATTTTTAGCCTCACGGAAATTAAATTTGACCCAGGGGATGCAAATGGGGTCGAATCTGTGTCACATCTGCAGCTCTCGGGTCACCGGGATAGGTTGCTGGGTCACGAGTCGACTTCGCCGCACCCCTGTAACATCGATCCGTGCACCCCCTGGTAAACGTAAACGTAAAAAATATATAAAAAAAAAAATCAACGGTGTTGGTCCACTTAGACGTGTGAGGTTTCAGTTGGCGCTAGATGACACCGGATACCTGGAGGAGGGCGCTAACAAGAGGGCGGCAATTTAACGTAACCCGATATAATCTTGTCAAGATAGTAGGGCTTCCTTATGTACTTGCCTGAAGTTTTACTGACTTAGCGGAATCACGCTTGACGTAGTGCGTAGCTATTTTATGAAAAAAAAAACTATTTTATAAAGCTCGATATATGTACATATATGTATGTATGTACATATGTAAATTCTTGCTATATACATATGTTTGTATGTATATAAAAAGTTTTAGTTCAATCCATTCAGTCGCTTAGGGCAGAAATATTTGAAAGAAAAGGCTGCATTTCACTTACTATTATATGATATGTATAATTTGATCGGGTTATTGGTGCTAAAATTATCTTTTAAACACACAGATACACTAGCATACATAAATTAACTTTAAAAGTTAATCAGAAATCGATATGGCTCGGATATTGGGATCGAAGTCAAAGGGCTCCCGTATAATATCACCCAGGCGACGCCGGGTAATTGGAATTAATCCGCTATGCATTTCCTCACCTTTCAACATTGTCAAAATGAGTCAAATGTCTCTTGTACAAAACTAAAGGCTCTACCGCACATTCGGGCGAAGCCAGGAAATGTCCAGCTTTGCCTGACAACGTCGGCTAGCATAAATTAAAAAAATTAAAACATTTTTCAAATCCAATGTGCCGAAATGTACTTAAAAGTTACATGCTATTTTTTAGTGATGGAATATACTGGGCTTATTAGTTGGTCTGTCCCACTCAGATAAATTTTGTCAACTAAAACAAACAACAATTTAGCAATGCAAATTTTATGAATTCTTGATCTCTCTAAACTCTCATCGAAATTAAAGTTTTTATTACATTAATTAAAATAATTAAGTCAAAAAAATTTACTTTTGTAGGTACATTTTATGTAACTTTGGACCAAACACAAAAAAAAAACAGTTTAATCCATTTTATGTACAGTTTTGGAGATTAAAACAAGATGACTAATAAAGAGAAGCACAAATGTATTATATGTATGTATTTAACTATTCGAATTTATAAAACAAAGCGAAGTTGACTCATTTTGACTTTTATACTAAAAAGAAAACCTCATACGCTTCTCCATGGTTAATTACACATTGAAACAATGACTGACTCAAATAAAATCATTATACAAAAAAATAAATATAACAATAAATAAATCCACAAGTTCATTGCCCTATTGCCTCGGTTACATTCCAGACAACATTGTAGCTGATTCATCCCCACGCATATGACACATAAGGGGTTGTAGTGGAAAAGAATCATCCCCGATATGGGACTGGTGGTGCGTCAAATCCAGGGAGCATTACCATAATTCTCGACCGTTGATGGTGTTATAGTACAGTTATCGGGCTTTATTTTGAGATATTGTCCCGCAGAGCAGTTAAGGCTCTGAAGATCATTCCCCTTTCCCCATTGCACAAGGCTCTCGTTCCTATCCCGAGAGCCGGACATGTTTACTTTATTGGACACTCAGGTGCTTATTTATGGTAGTGTCGCGACGGGACACGGAAAATATGGTAAGTAGTCGTGGCTCGTTGCCGATGATAAAACTACCCCCTTAAAGAAGACGAGCGAAAAACAAAAGGAAGAATGTGTTTTTTATTGTAATAGACGCTATATTAGGGCGCGTTAAGATAACGATTATTGTGTGCGCATTCGAAGCATATTGTGAACTTTGAGCTTGAAGGGGTCGATTCACCGATACGTTTATTGTAATAAAAATGTGTTTGCGAGTTTCTCCATTCTATTTATTATTCGGTTGGAATTGGAAAAGTGATCATAATAAAGATATGGAAAAAATATATATACATATGTACCGTACGTATACAGGAAACTGATTAATATCGCACTACAAATATTTTTACTACACATATCCAAATAAAAGTGCTATTATATATCCATAAATGTCTTAATACGTAATAAGTTATAAATATACCAAATTTTAACTGAAAAATTAAGTGCTTAATAATCTATGATTTCAATATTGACTTTAAGGTTTGGGTCGGAGTAATTAAAAAATTTTAATATACTTTGTAATACCGGGTAAAATTTTTAAAATGTTTATTTTTACAAACTTTTTATTAGCCTCACTCTGCTATTTTTATATAACATTCAAAAAATTCGAGATGATAAAGACTCGAATTTGCGAGAAACTGAGGGTAGATACCGATTTATTGGATCCGTATCAACAATTAAGCTAGAAAATTCTAACAGGTGACGGTTGATCCGTGTTTTTTTTTTAATAAACACAAGAACCCACGACCTATTTACTGGATTGCAATATCTCTACTAGTGCACTAAGCTGATGCTGATATATATGTATTTAATATCATCTTAAAATGATATTATTATATTATATGATTTTTCTACTCTATTTATTATATTTCAATGAGATTAGCGTATATGTACTTTGCCAATTTCGTGAACAGAACATATGTATGTATGTTTACTACTTTAACCGGGAAAAGGCAAATTTTAAAGTTTTTGTTTTGCAACTTTCAAATTTACAATGTTTAATTTACAATTTGAAGTAAATTTACCTTGAAACTAGAGCTACCAAATATTCGAATATATTAATATATCTAATAGAAAGCTTTGAATTGTTTAGATAAAGTTTTAGAAATGTCAAGATATTGTTAAAATTTTAAGAGAATCCTAATCTGGTGCATCAGATTAGGATTCTCAAAAGTGCTATATGTACCTACATACATGTGCTGTATGTACATGCTATACGTAAGTTGAAAAATTAAACAATAAGTTCGTATAAAATGTGTTCCACTCAGATTTGGAACCCTTCCTTGGAACTGTATTGGTAATAAATAATTGCAAATGTTTTTCAAATTGAATAAATCTACGAAGACTATTTTCAAGGAATTGATTTTTTTTTTTGATTTTTAAATGCTTTTTATTATTACGAAATTATGTTCACAATACATCTTATATCTATTTTAATAGCTACTGATCTACTGATCATTTTCTATTTTACAATTTTAATTTAATTTGGTTAGTAATCACAGTATTATATTATTCTAATGTTAATCTAAAGCATAATAGGAAAAAGAGCTCAAAAACCTATTTACAATCCTTATAAATGTTCATAATACATCTAATACATAATATTAATTAAAGACTATCTAAAGTCGATGACCTAAAGCAGATTGTGTTTAGGTAATCTGTGTTTATACCTGAAGGGTATAGACATTTTGTTGTAATCACCGAGACTCTTCACAAGTGTGTTAGTATGGTTATTAGTGATTCTTTCATAGAATCTACTGGTTAGTTTGTTAGTAATGTCTGTAACAAACGGAATATTATATATAGCATGCAGTTTTTTCAGGTTAGTATATATGGGTGTATTATAAATTATTTTAAGGGATTTATTTTGTATTACTTGGAGCTTGGAAAGGTTAGTATTCGAGGCGTTATTCCATACAGGTGAAGCATAGGTTAATAATGGTAATATGAGCGCGCGATATAATTTTATTTTATTTAGCGTTGATAAAGAACTATGGCGATTAAATATTGGATATATTGAGGATATACCCCGCATCGCCTTGCATTTCGCTGCCTCAATGTGAGGTGCCCATCTCATTCTTTTATCAAACGTTACTCCTAAATATTTTATTACTGACTGCCATTTCAGACTTTCTATTTTCAAGGAATAAGATTATATCTGTTTTACTAGTGTGAATGCCCATGAACTAAACATATTTTTGGCAATTACACGCAACAACCACAACAACCACAACAACCAAAGAACTGTGTGCAATATACATATGTAAATATATATAAAAAAAAAAAAAAATTAATCAATTACTCTGAAAGTACATACACTGTAAATACATATGTATTATATAATGTTTAAAGGTTTTTTCAATAAAAAGTCCGTTGTTAGGTTTTCATTACGATACTGATGTACCTTTTTCTTACATTAAATATTTCGAAATACCAACTAGAAATGTAGAATTCAGTATTGTAGACAACACAAAGCGCATCATTATCATAAATAATCATAAACCACGAATCAATTTGTCATCGTACGAAATTGATATTACACCAACAATATAACGCATTACTACACACATTCATCATACGAAACACAGTGTATAGTAGACAGGAAGCGTTCGAGGGCCCATAATATTAGTGTGTGATTTAAAAAGATTGGGGTCAAAGTTTTGCTTACGACGTGCGATGCGTCCGCCGGCAAACGACAGATAAGCGCGCATAACCGGTTAGAATGTGTCGTTATATCCGGAAGGGTTCCGGATAATGGACCGGCTCAAACAATGCAAAACCGGTGTCGGCAGAAATACGACCGCGTTGAGTGTTTTTGCGCGAGGGGAAAGGTGAGGACGAGGGGGGGGGGGGGAGAAGGTAGTGCGGGGGTTTTCGGGGTCGACAACGGGTTAAGAGAACCCTTCCGTCGGGAACGGGTCAATAAACAATCGCACAATACTGCCGTATCATCGTTACCGAGCGCCGAAGGGGTTAATTCGATCAAAATGGGAAATTCTGAATATGCAAATTGCTTGCCAGTGGGAGGGGAGAGGGGGGGGGTGTTGAAAAATTGGGTTTGTTTCAAGTTAAGCTACCTTCAGATTTTCCGCCTCCGTCTCACTTTCATATTCATTAATGTTATGCCTGACTCGTTTGGGATTAGTTTACTTTCGAATGTTGTGAATGAAAATTTTCGAGTCAAATTTAAAGCCCGTGTTATAATCATATCGTTTTCGTGTGTACCTACATACATATTAAATTTAACAAATTTAAATATTAATTTTATTTCCGAACTCAAAAGCAATCGAATAACGTTCAATTTGAATTCATTAGGGAAAATACAATGTATTTTTGTAAAATCATTTCAAGTGTTATTATTAAATTTTAATAAAATAATTTTTCATTTGATGTGCATTATGTATATGTACGTACATAGGTATATGTATGTACATACATATGTGCAATATACTAAAAATATTATATTTAGTTTACGCATGTTTGTATTTATGTCTACTTGATACAGATTTAAGTAAACACATTTATTTGCTTTATTAATTTTCAAACAATAATGAAATAAAACCTTTTTTGCGAATCAATTACAAAAGGTTAAAATGTCAAACGTAATTGAATATATTTTTAAAATACTATGTCTAGCCGAATCGGATTTCGAGTATCTGTAAAAAAATATTTTTTAGCCTAGGAATAGCGACAGGTTTTGTGGGGTCGCCAAGTGAACTGAAAAATTAAAAAAATATATTAACTATAATTTTAAAAATATATGAAAGACATTTGAATAATATTGTAAAGTGTATATTGTATAATATTGTATTGAATAATATTGTGACGTATAATATTGTAACGTGTAATATTGTAGTGTAACGTGGGAACATAAGATAGAGTTTCCACTGGTGGATCCGTGGGTGAACAAGTAATACCCTGGATTAGGCTTACTAGACTCGAATAAAGGATACGCTGGAGTTCTCACAGACCTGGGCGAGTTCGTGCGTAAGCAATAGAATCGCCTGGGTAGACCTTTACGTGCCTAGACAATAGACACACTAACGTATTAGGGAAGCTGTGTACCTTTTCCTTTATAAGGATGAGTAGATCAGATATTCTGGAATGAGCAGTGGTTCCATGCGGAACTCGCGAATCGTTGAATAAATGCTGTGAAGCGACTTTGGCCTTTCATTTGGATCCTGAACCCACCCCTACGCAATAATATTATATACATTTTTAAATTAGTGAAATGTCTTTTTTGAATGTTTTAGTCACAGATCACTTGAATTTTATAAAAGACAATAAGCCTGGTAACCTGTGGTCTATGGTCTACACTACAGGTTAAAGTACCACGAGATAACTTATTGAATTATGTGATTAAGTGTACATATATTAAAAACTATAGCAGACAAACAAAAAAATATCCAAACAAACGAAGACACAAACAACCAAATATGCGGTTAAACAAAAACAATCATCTTTATACATATACATATGTAAATATATACATACGGAACAAGGAGGGAGGGGACACGGTACAAATTTCCAGGGTATGGCTACTTTTAAGGGCCCAATTCGAAATGGTAAGCAATGTAAGTGAAGCCTGAAAATTGGCGTATGCCAAGCGGTGACGAATTCCTCGACAAAATTCGCCACAGATAAAAATCTTTTAGTACTTTACATACATACATATAAGCCGTTGTAATTGAAAATGGTGGAAGTACAATTTTCAGTTCCAAAAACACTATTCCTGTTTGATTTAATTCACAAATTATTATCGGTTATTAATTCAATACGTCCAGAATCTCAGAAAAGCAGAATAAACGTATAACAGTCTAGCAGTATTTTTAAATATTCTTAAACGCAAAACATTATATTTAATTTTTTGCAAGATATTTCTCCAAATGAAGAAAAAAGCACTTATGCCAATTTAAATTTTAACGGTCCATATCTATAAACGAAGCATCAATAAATTAAGTTTAGTTATTTTTTAGGTTGAAGCTGCAGTTTCCAAGATCATTAATACAGAAGAAAGAAATTTAAATTATTGTATTGTAATAGTATGAAAAAAAATCTTATATATACTTTTTTCCCTTTATATATTACGCTCCCTTAAGAAAACCTCCATAGATTATCTAGAACTAAAGGAAAAATATAAGAATCATAGTAATTCAAATATGGATCTAGGATGAATTAAACAACCTAGTTTCTGCTGAAACTACATATACATATGTATGTCAAAATATTAAGAAACTACATCACAAATATCGAAAACCGTCAAAACTAAGTACATACATTTATACAAGTGCATATACATAACATAATAGTAATTTTTGACAACATTTTTCACATTCGATTCTCACCATAAATTTCAAATTGAACCAACTGAAAATTAAGACCGATTAAATTAAAAGAATTCCCACAACAGGTGTGTCCTGAAAAGAGGAAATATAATACGACTAAAGCGAGAGATAAAAAGATAATAGAAAAGTATTTTCTAAGCTCTCAACCGTCTCGCTAATTACATCAAGACAAGACTGAAAGGATAAACCCCCTTCTTCACCGTCCAATTAATAAATTATTTAATACTTTAATACAAATAATTTGATTTCACCCCTTATAAAGCAAATCACCCCTATCGAATACATTTTTGTTTGCCGTACTAATCGACTCTCAGCGGCGAGCAAATGTGTCTACGGAACGTAATGAGATACGCTCTGGTAAAAATTACGAGCAGATAAGTCGTCCCTAAAGTGTGATTACGTCTTCGCACCGGATGAGCTTTTCGGGGGTCGTAAACCTTCGGGTGCACGTACTCGCAAATTGCAATAACACGCCGGCTGCAGGACGTATAACTTTTAACACTTTGAGCGCGGCCGTCGGCGTTCTCAGACGATGTAGCGTCCGTAATTACGGCATAATTACGCAATTAGGGTCGCGATAATTGCGCAATTCTAAAGATATAATATACATAATATAATGTGTATATTTCATTTCGCGACAAGCTGCGGGTGGGGGCGGCAAGAAAGCGACACTGCTGAATTTTTGCTCGTCCCTTTGATATAGGGTGACTATGTATATCCGTTTTCTTACATCTTCAACATCACAGAATACTAATTGAACAAAAAAACAATGAGAATGAACTAAATATCTGGATATATGTACCATCATCAAATTCGTTACATTGAGTTTTAATATGATAGTAAAATATTTCAGTTGAAAGTACTTTATGTATTTTTTTTTTTTAAATGCTTTTTATTATTACGAAATTTTTCGTCACAATACATCTTATATCTATTTTAATAGCTACTGATCTACTGATCATTTTCTATTTTACAATTTAATTTAATTTGGTTAGTATTATATTATTCTAATGTTAATCTACAGCATAATAGGAAAAAGAGCTCAAAAACCTATTTGCAATCCTTATAAATGCTCATAATACATCTAATACATAATATTAATTAAAGACTCACTAAAGTGTTTAGGTAATCTGTGTTAATTGTATTATATTATTATATTATCTTTAGTTATTATTTTGTTTATTTCATTTTGTTTCTTTTCTTTTCCGTTATATTTTTGACCATTGTGGCGCATTAGAAATTCCTGTAATGCTACAATGGTCCAAACTTTAAATAAATAAATTATAAAACTTGGTTATCTTACATATGTATGTAGGTAAAATCATAGTCATATTCAAGTATTGAGTATCTGATTCTGAAAACCGTTAAATATAGAAAATAAGAGCGTTAAAGTGTAGACATTATTTAATGCAATTCGGCACACGCCCCGCACTGATACCCCGTACTCCCCGAATCGCTACCTCAGCACGCAATCACGTTAGCCGAGAAAACAAGAAACAATTTCACAAAAGAAATTTAATTTCTTAATGATTTTCAAATGCATTCAAACGAATAGATATGTATTTACATATGTACATATGAGCCGTTTGTTTTGAGAGTTTAATTGAAAGTGCCATTAGTCCACTTTTTTTATTTCGAGAAAATATTTTATATAATATTTTGCGTTAACAATATTTAATAATACCGATGGTCTGTAATACGTTTATTCTGCTTTTCTGACATTCTGAACATACTAAATTTTAATAAGTGATAACAATTAGTGAATTAAGTCAAACAGAAATAATGTTTTTGGAACTGAAATTTGGACCACTTTCGAATATAACGGCTCATATTATGTTTGTATGTAGAACAAAAATCCTTTTTTAACAAATGTAAATTATTGGTTTTTGAAATTGTGTATGTAGAAGCTTTTAATCATTTAATTTATTTGTAAATTAATACTTTTTACAAGACTCTTTTATTATATTTCATTTCGCAAACGATTCAGCTGAAATTCCTACATTATTCTTAACATTTTGAAATTTTGCCATTTTGCGCGGTTTTGTCAACGATGGAAATTTAAATCGATTCTGATCGTAATAAACACGTCTAAGATTGCGAATTTTTGATGACGGAGACGTTTGATAGCTACATATGTAGTAGCCATATATGTATGTATGTTTGACTTTTCACTCGTCTTGTCAGATTTTAATTGTTTAAACGCCTATAACTTTATCATTTTCACACTACATCTTATAAAATTTGCATTATAGGTTCTCATTACTTGCTTTAACGTTCTCTTATGATTTTATTTTTGGCTGTCTTTTATCTGAAATAGAAATCAAATCCTAAGAATTTAATAAATTAATACTTAGACACAACTATTTTGTCTTATACAAAACGATCATTAATTAAATACATAAATCTACGTATAGTATATTCAAATATTTGTAAGAGGATGTTGGTCTTGTGTTGAAGAGTCGACGCTGATTTTAAGATTTTTTATAGGGTGTGAATTATTTTAATTGATAATTAGAAAACTAATATATTTATAAAACCCCCGAGAAGCTCTTAAGATTCGCATAAAAAGATGTACACGCCTCGGAAGCAGACATCTGGTCACCCCAATCGTGTAAAGAGCGCGCGCACAACGCTTTTCTCTTTCTCGGTTGAATTTTCTTTATTAAAATCACAATGGGGGCTGGCGATGGGGGTGGGTGTGAAGTGGTTTGGGTCCTCTTCTTAGGGGTAAAATATTTATGCAAAAGAGGCCCAACTGTTCTGACATCGTTCGGCCGCGGTCTGCCGTCGATGACTTGTTCTTTCGCTTTGATTCCTCAATACAAAGTGGCTTTTGTCTGAAGTCCTCCAATTGTACTCTCGAATGGAAATTCATACCTATATATGTAATATATAAAATACATATACATTTATATGGGGAAGAAAATTGTAGAACGACCGTAACGAACGACCGAAAATTGTAGAGACACTGCGAAAGTCCTTTCCCCTAATTTACATACGCGCCACATTTCTTCTCTCTGTAAAGTTCTTCGTAAATTATAAATTTTTGGTACTCGCGTCCTTCAAAAGATGGAGATTCTTATATAAAATACAATACGTAAACGAGCGCCTTTTATTATTATTATCGTCATCCGATTCAACTTTTCCAAAAGAGAAACAATTTTTTTTTAATGCTAAATTCTGTACATATAAATAGCATTTAATACAGTCAATTAATTTTTGAAATTCTTATGACTTACGAGACGAGTTTTCAGACATAAAATTACTATTGTAAGAAAAATTCTTAGAAATATAAATTAAGATTTAAAAATAGCTAAAATTTTCTGTATTGGAACACAAATTTCAAAATCACATTTTATTATTGTACAATTTATTTAAATTTAATTATAATTAATTGGAAATTTAGCTGCGTTAGATAATTAAAAAATAATGTTCTTACTTCAAAATATAGACATACATACATATATTATGCAGAAATTAAAATAATCAAAATTTTTGTTACACATGATGAAAAAACGACATTTCCCAGTTGCATGGAAGTACAGATAAAAAAACATGTTATAAGATACGAATTAATTTTGTGGTTAAATATAATTCCTGTGTTGCTTTTTTTATAAAAAAAGAGCATCAACACAATTGGGGTTGATCCAAAAAATAATTAAAGTGAGGAGTTAATTTTGAAATGATTGTATCATTTCTTTAAATAATTGTATCATTTCTTTAAATGATTGTATCATATCTTTAGAGTATATTTTTATAATCTATCAAAAACATTTAGATTTAGATTAATTTAGACTCTAGACTCTCAAAAACAAATGAAATAGTTTAATTTAGACTCTACATATGTCATCATAATACATCTATGTATCTATATTATATATATATATATATATATATATATATATATATATATATATATATATATATATATATATATATATATATATATATATATATATATATATATCTGATTCTTTGATCGAGGTTCTATCTAGAACAACGTTTTAAAACATATGTTTATTATATAGGTATTACAATTTTCAAGGTGAAAAAAGGCCTAAGATACTAAATTGTATTATTATTAAACAATTATAGAGAAGGAGAATAAACAAACAAGCTTTTTATATACCAAAAAATACTAAACCGAATTTTCACGCATATCAACATACATAAAAACACCCCATAACGATAACCGCCACACAGAACCAAACCAAATCAACCACCCAGACATGAAACATTCTCAAAATGCTGAAACTGAACCAAATCCCAACAGAACATTCACGAAATCGTCCACAGCGGAAGAAGACCGACCGTTTTTTCCTCAAGTAGACGGGCATCGAACAAGCAGATAGTGGAGTAGAGAAGAGAGCAGACAAATCGTGATTCATAGTCGCAATCGAACAAGTATAAATAAATACACGTTTGGCATGTAGTCGCAGTGCCGTGGGCGCCAGACGTCTCGGAATAGCCGAGCGCACCACCAAGTGATAAATGGCGCCCCGTCCCATAGGCTGGTCGGCTATTTGCATCGCGGTGCAACCGTCGTCTGCGGAATAAATAACCGGGATAGACAGAGACACAATGCATAAGACACAAGACATACGAATATGTGTGTGTTTGTGTTGGTGGGTGCATCCGCCCACTCGGGAGCGTGAAATCAAACCGATCATTTCCAGATTAGGGTTAATCGAAATGTATATTTGCACTCGGAGACAATAGGAATGTAATGCTAATGAATTGTGTTGTAACTGGAGCGAAACGAGGAACCGGATGTGTGTGTGTGTGTGTGTGTGTGTGTGTGTGTGTGTGTAAGTAGTGACTGCACCCTTGCAATCGAATAATGAGCGTTGCATTTTCTACTGGGTGGACTCAAAGTAGTAGAACAATTCACTGAACAGAGTAACAGAATGTTAAATCGATGAAGTTATGTATGCATGAAGTTAGCATTCACTCTCAAATCCATACAGACTTATACCATACAAAATACGGAATATCAAAAATAATTTCCTTTTAAAATTTCGTATTAGCTGGAACAAGTCTTCAAGTAAACTATTATACATATAATTGAATTAAATAAAAAAACTCATATTGAGATAAAATTTAAAGTTTTTATAAAAAAAAATTGCTAGATTGAAAAACAAAAAAGCTCTTGTCGATGTATAATGACAATGAGCATTTTTTTATTCAAAAAATGCCAAAAATCTATTCAAATCCTGAAGAAAGATTTTAGTTTAATAAAGTCATACTGCGTTTTTTATTTATAAGGTTTTTATTAGTTTCAATGTGACAGTTAGTCTCACAAACTTCTGTTCGCTTTGAAACTTTGCTATTTTGCAAGGTTTGGCCGCCGATAGAGATTTCGATTGGGTCCACCAAGTTAATTGTTTAATATAATCGTAATAAGCACGTTAAACAATCCAAAAGTTTTGACAGCTAGCCCATTGCCAATAACTTTCCACTCCCCACTCGTTTTGTCAGATTTTAAATGTTTAAACGCGTATAAAATTATCATTTTCACACTATATCTTATACAATTTACATTATTGGCTCTCATTATCTCTCATATATATTTTTAATTCACTAATAGATTTTTTTAATTTAGATGAGCTTCAATAATGATTGATTTAAGACAAATCATAAAACATTTCAATAACTTTGAAAATCATTATCTTTATACTTTTATGAATTTCCCCAATAACAAGTTGACTGGTCTCATCATAATTGTCCTTTAAAATAAGCATGACCTTCCTTTATATAACCTCAGTACCAGTGGCGTGCGCTGAAATTCTCTCTCTTTTTGTCGTACAGCCTTGCTTAATGTGTACGAACAGGATACAAGAGGAACAGCCTGTTCCTCTTGTATCCTGCTCGTGCACATTAAATAAGGCTGTACGACAAAAAGAGAGAGAATTTCAGCGCACGCCACTGCTCAGTACCTAGTTCCATTAAAATTTACAATAGTTAATATAAAAGATGTTCACAAAGTCTTACATAAATAGAACTTTGAGTTATATATAATTACATTGGACTCGTCAGTAAGAGGAAATTCTCAAGGATTGGATTGAATTTTTCAATTTAAATTGTAATTAAATATTATATAAAACAATTCCATCACTTTATGGTTCATTCAGAATTAGTAGGTAGTAGTGAATTCGCGACGGAATGCAATTTTAAATTAATTAATTAAATTTTGTAATTATTTCAACGCCACCGTAATCATTCGAACAATTTCCCGGCAATTTTCAACAAAACTCGGCAATAAAAAGAGTCGCGAATTGTGTCGTATTGTAATATTTCCTCGAGCGAAGTTTATTTAGCGATAACTGAAAACTTTGGAAAAGGCTTTGAGCTTTAGCTGCTACGTTCCGAAGAAAAACTTCTCGAACGGCTCGAAATCTCACATACATATATATAATATATACACCTAAATTTCGACTATAGGGTCACATCTTTTCGGAGAAGGGACTCTCAAAGGGGGATGGGTGACAGTCGTCTCGTTTTAATTAAAATTCAAGTTGTACATAATTCGCAAAATTTAATATAATTACGAGAGGACGTCTCGTCTCGCCGTCTCTCATAATAATGTAATACGAAATGAACAATGTTGATGGCCAGTTACGCTATGTTTAAAATCTCGAACGAGTAATCATTACTAATTACTTTAATCACTTTTTATGACGCCGATTTCCATTCAAATTTTTGAAATATCTTTTTATTACAAAATAATTGGCGATGTCTTACATTGTATTTACCGCCATTTTACAATTCAATCGTTGTGATAAAATATATGAAAGCTTTCGAATCACGCAGTCGAATAAATCATTCAGTCAATTTCACGTACATAATTGCTAGACCTGAATTTCTTGTACGACTAGTGTTCTTTCAGCATATCTAATGAAAGTCATTGAGTGACGACTGTTAAAACCTATCAATCAGCCTATAAAATGTGTACCTACAATATACATACATATGTATAATAGCTCGTTTACATCAGTCAACTTACCAAGCATAGCCTTAAACTACATCATTTTAATGTTACAGATCTAATCGTTTATAAAATCTTACTCCCTTTTATGGTTTATATAGAGGCCTAATGTTTTTTAAATAATAACAAAATAATGAGACTATGAGTGTTTCAACAAGGAACTTTCACTTATTGAAAAATTAAAACATCGAGGAAAATTGAGGACCACTCTAATGTATGAAATATATAATAAGATTAATTATTTAATTAATTATTATATAGTATTGAAAGTTCTCCATATATGCAGTAATTGTACATATATTATGTATAATAAACATATCCGCCAAACGGAATACACTCGTTGGTAGATTTATATAGTTTCAGAAATTTACGAGCGCGACTCGTATACCTGTCCACCTTCATTCGTCCATTTGATATTTATAATAGGCGAACTTTCATAAACAACAAACATCCTGTTCAGGACAGTATGGAAAGTAGACCAGTTTAAGCTGACTGGCAAAAATGTCAAGTTGTCCCCGCGGTTTAACGAAATGTGATACTATGTATATTATAAAAGTGCGAGTGAGCCAACCCATCACATCCATGAATATATGTACAAAAAATATCTATAATAAGAAGTATAATCTATCCTATCCCATAATATTACTTTCGCATTTTATTAGCACATATATTATAGAATTTATTCTCTCCCTATACAAAGTATAGTAAGAATCAAACTACATATTTTAGTATTAAATTCTATGGCTCGGTCGAAATGAGTCATAGCTACACTGACCATACATCCTTTATTATAGAGAATTATCCTTTATTTCACTGCTCTGTCTTTTAGATTTATTTATTTTAAAAAATGACCCCTTTGTCCTTTATTTATTAATATCGTTTATTTATAATGTCCTTTATTTACTAACGCCGAAATATTCAAACGTGTATTGATTACATTGAGCAACAAAAATTAGCAGAGCAGAGGCTTTTTTAAAAGATATAAAATGAAATTTCATGTTAAATTACAATAAAATTCTCAGTTGAAAACATATATATGTTAAAAACAAAACTCAAATTACTGTACATAATTGTAGTACGTCAATGAATCAACTAGAGGTTCGAGTCCGATTTACCACATGCTATCTAAGCTGACATTTTTATTTTACATAGATATATACCAGGAAGACCCCGATGCGCCTTCCTGGACAATTAAATCACTGTATTTCGAGAAACTGAAGAACACAAAATTAGCAATTAATCAAATAATTAATGAATTAATCCATCGAGACATTTATGGATTTTTAGACATCTACATAGATTTTTACAAATTTTACATACAGAAGATTTGTGACAGCAGGCAAGATGATTTTTTTGCCAATTTTAAAGAATCGTTTCAACAATAATCAGATAAAATTGGCAAACTCTGGTAAGAAACAATCGACTTGGACTCACAAACATCCAAGTCTAACAAGCAGTACATATATTAAAAATTAGCCCGGGATCGAACCCAATAATATCTTGGTTCATAAACGCAACCACTGAACTATACTGCTGGCTATGTATCTCGGGGCAGGCCTGTTCAAGGCAAGAATCTAAAGCGATTCGAAATTACATGAAAAATTATTAGTATTATAAATATAAGTAAACCTGGAACTTCCTATCTCCTTGCTTCTTTCTATTTCTACAATTATACACAACAATATATAATTACTTTGATTTAAAATACACTCATCATTTGTATTTGTACCGAAACATATGTACAAACAAAGTATACAACTAAAACAAAACATGGTTTGGCATTTTTTAGTGAACTGTTTTAACAACTTTTCAAAGGAAATCCCCAGTTTTTCGATGACTTCTTGATATGATAGTATTATACAAATCATACTAATGTTTTCTATGAGAGGCGTGAAGTAGTCATATCAACAGTCTTTGAATTAATTTAAACCTGAGCGAATATGAACGCCGTATCCGACACAATGACAACACCATAACAATGCAGACTTGGTTCACTGTTGAACGTACATACATACATACATAATACGAGCAGTCTATCAAATGCGTTATATAAATATCAATATGTTCGCGCGAACGAGCGACAAATCTCGCGTGTGCCAGAAAATCGGACAGTTTTCGCTTTCTTGTCTAGCGCGATGTTAATGAAGCGTTTCACATTTGCACTGGGTGGGAAATCGCTCAAAGCCGCGCAAATAATAAATAAACAAACAAACAAATACATATAAAAAATAAAGTCGGACGTACGTATGTATTATAGAAAGGGATAGAAAGTGAGCGCGTGCAGAATAGAAAGATAAATAAAAACAAACGCCGACGACCGGACCGGGGCGTCGGAAAATAGACGACGATCGCCTATCTGTAGCGCGAATCTATCATCTCGTCTAGCGACCTGAATAATTCAAAATGGACATGGGAAGTGGAAAAAATAAATAAATTGGAACATACGGGGAAATTGTCGAAAAGGAATTGTTCGAATTCAATATACCCACGAAACAGAAACGTATTGAAGTTCCTTTAAGTATTACTCAAACACGTGATCAAATCTAATAATTATAATAAATCAATAGAGAACTTATTTCACATACGACTATTAATGAAATAAATCGTAAATGTAATAAAAGATTCGTTTCATAATTGATTCTAGAAAAGTTCAAATTACAACATTTATGAAACTTTCTTTACGTAAATATTTGACCCAAGTATTAATTTCATTTTTGATGACGGTTTTTGTCTGTGCTATACTCCCGATTTAAATGGACCCAACTTATTTTCGTAAGGCCACATGAAGGTTAAAGTTTATCTCAATCATTTTCAAAAGCTTATTCAATTAAACAAAATATACATGTTCATAATTTAATGAATGCATGTTGATGCATAAAAGGAATTTATTGCATAGTGCGCTTCTATTATTATGATAGTAGTTTAAAATCAAGTAGTGGTCATTTATGAATCGTAAAATTTATGATTTATGTACGGCATAACCGTTCTAAAAGTGTGTAATAGTTTGCATTTTAAATTAGCTCGGAGTGAATACATCAAAATTTATTAAATAAGCAGTTTGTCCATAACAGCTTTGCTGTACAATATTTATTTATTTTTGATACACATATACCACAGTGTCTTCACAGGTTACCCCAATATGACACTGTGTTCATAAAATATATTAAAAAGCATCTTTGAAGCCTCATTGCACATATTGGAAATATGGATACCAAACTTCCATCTACATACTCTCAAATGTAATGCCAAGGTCATTTGATGATAATGTTCTAAACATTGTAGTTCCACCAAAATCATTCTGATAAAAGATGGGTTTAGAAGAACGAGAAAAAGACATAATATGGCATTTACTAACACTAAGGCTCAGCTCCATAAAGAGTTCGAAATACTCTAAAGAAGCTCACAGTCAGAATTATCTACAATTTTCATGAAAACTTTGAGATCATCAGTATATATTAAGAAAAAATAATCAAAAATTACCGTGCCGATATCATTTACAAAAATTAAAAATAGCAGTGGTCCCAGGTTAGATAATATGTTGTAAATTTATTTAAAGACAATTTTATTTAAATTGGTATCAAATAGTTTTCTATTTTACAAACCTCTTCTTAGTTTAGAAACGATTTTGTCGTGTGACGAAGTTTGGGTTCTTATTTGATCGTTTTCATACTTTGCCATTTTGCTTGTTTTTGTGATCAATATAAGTGGAAATAACGTCCGCCATTACGATAGTGAAAAAAAATGGTAATAGACACGTTTGAAAATACTCCCTCGTATTTCTTACTGACGTCTATCGTACAAATTGATCGTTCAAACAGTTCGTCCAGTTTGTTCGTTTTAGCTTTTTCTTACTTTATCGCCGCCATCTCGCTATGTCAGATTTTAATTGTTCAAACGTCTATAACTTTTTCTTTTTCAGTCTATATTTTATAATTTTTTTAAATTATCTAACCTACATAACTATCTGTATTTTTGTATCATAAAATTTTCCCGTCAGAAAGAGAGAAGTTTTTAAAGATTAATAGTCAAATTTCTCTCCTCTTTTTAAAGTAAACCTAAATTTAATCTTAAACGGACAAATTGTACAAATATAAATCTTTCATTTTTATAAGCGGAAAGATATTATTTCAAAACAGGATTTAACACAAAACCTTGAAAGTTGAATGTAAACAAAAAATCGATTTTCTTTCAACCTTAACACAATTTTTCAGAACATTCAAAGTCGCATAGTATATTATAACATCAGCCTGAAATTTCTATTACAAAATTAAAAAAATTGCACTTTTTAAAGAAAATTTCACGAGGAAAACATTCACCTTCGAATTTGCCGGCTACGAAACCGCTCCGGTCATTTTTATCAAGTTTGTTTATTTATCGAATGAACCCGTCAACTCGGATTGAAATTTCCGAAACGGATCAGGTTTTTCCGTAAATCTGCAGTTATCTTTGGACGAGTGTATACGCGATCGTTTTATCTGTCACTTTTTGAAGAAATTACGAAACTACGAGCTCAAAAAATGTACTCAAGTATACGAAAATAAATAAAAACTTTTTATCGGGCGTGCAAAGGTGTTCGTTCGGGCCGCGACGCAATAGCGGGACGCCCCTGACCCAAAACTCCACTGTCCAACTAACCTGAAAAAGGTAAACTCACGTGATATTGTATACCTTTTCTTCTAATTTTCCACAATGGTGACATATGATTGTTCGTCGAGCTGCGGCGTATGCACGCAACGATGATTACGTAATAATTTGATTTCGACCCATATGAAATATTACCATGTGAATAAAATATATAATGAACTGATAATGGATCCGCTTCGCGATTTCTAACTGGATAATTGAGTCGTGTTTTAAATTATTATTTATTGCAGATTACAATCTGCTGTAAAACAACGAGTTTGCAATAAATCAAATTGAAGATCTCGACGCGTATTGACAGTGCAAACTGAATCAAGTACATTTTCCCCATAATAGAAAAACCCAAAAATAATTCCACTACTTCAATTAGTATCTATATGTCTGTATATGAATTAATCAAACTATTTTGAATTGAAATACATACTCAAAGGCGCAGAGGGGTTGCAACGGCTCGTAATACATAAATCCAATTCACTATACCGTACATATAAAAACCGAAATATTTCTGTATTGAATATACGAATCCTATTCCAATTAAAATTAAACAATAATTATGTAGTTTAAAATCTCTACCATCACAAGAACATCCGGTAATATACGGCTTACTTGAGGAATATCCTCATAATAGAAGAACTTATTAAGCCATTTATTCGCTCCTTAATAACCTAATCTTTTTAATATAATTTATATGGTTTTGAATATTCCAGAATTTCACAACTTTAACCCAGTTTGAGACTCGCAACGGATCTGTAAATAAATTTAATCGACTGCAATAAAACTTATTCAATCATAAAGCAACGCATAACTTTACGACACCTCTTAGGAAATACTAGATTTTAATCAGATTTTCAGAAAAGCGTAACCGCAAACATAATACAGATCGCAGTAAATTATCTACATAGATTCGCATTGAATTTTGCACGCTCAACGTTCAACGCCCGACATCTATGAGGCATTTTCACAACTACCGAAAATAAACATCGCATATAAATTATATTTAATCGTTATCGTGATGCAGCTGCATTCATAATAAACGTCGAAAATTTGCAATAACCCATGCGCGATTTTATCATCGCGATTTATTATGCATACACCCGAAACCGTTCGCAGATTACAAGATACCATTGACACAGTTATTTAACACTATATTTAGCCCGTGAAAGAGAGTGATGACGATTATTGCAACGTCTAAAAAATTTCATTAGAGATTACACGTATCTCATAACCGTGTCGTGTTTAATTATACAATATTTGGGAGCCCGATCATCGCTCGGTAAAGGAGACCGAAAGCAAACAAAATTTTGTAATAATTTGCATACTTATTTTCAACCTGAACATTTCATATGTCTGCTAAAACACATCTGATATGTAGGCTAAATTAAATTAAATTCGAACATGTGTTACTCATTCGAAAAACGATTTTTTATGTATTAATGATAATTTTTATTATTATTTTATGATAAACTAACCTGATTTAGGTATTTTTTTTAATAATTCATTCGATGATTATGAGTAAATTTCTTAGAACTGTCAATTCAAATTGATCATCCCCATCAGGATTTGTCAATTTTTATCTGACAATAACTGTTGAAAGGATTGTATACAAAATCATAACCTACCCATCTTATTCATAACTCAATTTCACTTCTCATTTCTTCAGATCCAGAATTGGAAACTATTAGAGATGAAAACCATCACTGAGACAATTTCATTACATATATGGCAAATCATCATCATCATCTACAGTCATTAACTATCCACTGCTAGATGATGGCCTCTCTAAAACGCTTACATTCGTCTGTGTTTTGAACAGCTCTAATCCCGTACTTTCGCCTTATTACATCCAGCCATATTCATTATGGCCACCCTTGCATAGTTTTTAATTCCTTATGGTAACATTTTAGCACTTCTTTCAACCACCTTTCGTCCATTCCTTTGGCTACGTGACCCGTCCATTGAAATTTCAATCTCTTTACTCTCTCTACTATATTAACGAACCTTACCATACTTCCCACCCACGTATTATGTTTCCTATATTTCTTCTTAATTCTGAACATACATACATATAGCATTCCACAAGTTTTTAAATGGTGTATGGCAAATAGTATACATACATATTTGATACGGTTTGGAATCGAATGTGTAATGAAAATCTTTTAAAAAATTTTCGGGCCTGGAAAGAGTTTTTCATTCCATTTCATCAATATCAATTAGACCGTAGGCAAGATAACATTGACACATCTAAATTTAAACGTTAAACCAAAAAGTACATGGATGAATAATGTAAATTGCACAAGATTGACGGGGTTGGAAGGGTATTCACTATTCAGTGGTCTCTATCGTTGCGAGTTCAAGTGGCCATTAACGAGTTTGTGTCCAGAATGCAACGCATTATTGATATCGAATGTGTGTCGGGGCACTTTCCTAATTTGCCGAGTGCGAGCATTCCTCAAATAGTTGTCTGGTGACGCAAGCGGACCCTTACCTATGTATGTACGTCCAACTCTACTATCAGACGCGCAGTAACCTACATTTACGCGGTGCAACGCAGCTAACTGGGACAACGGCACCAAATTCGTGACGCAGCCGTACTGTTACGCCATTTCAACCGAAAAATAAAATAAAAATAGACTGTGAAGTACACCGGAGCATATTGCGAACTGTAGACTTTCGTAACTCGACCGGAAATGGATGAGATCGACGTCTCAATCGAGGAACGGCTTCGAATCTAATTCAGTTCGATTTTATGTGCAATAAGAGTTGCATAGATGTGTAGGTGAGGATTGTTTTTCTCTTTGCTTAAATAAGATATATTATAAAAGAATAGAAAATTGTAAAACCTAGAAAAAAGAAATCCTAAAAAGTTCTTCATTTTACCTAAAATAAAAAGCTTTAGGAAATTTCAGGATCAGTGCTGCCTACGGTTAGTGGTTATGAAGTTTATGCAGTTAATGCAGATAATTCAATTTGTATGCCGAGTAACGGATATTTTCGTAATCCACTTATGTACTATATACTTCTCTATAGGTATAATTATTTTTGAATTATAATCAGATTTCTCTAAATGTAGACTTCAAGCATTTTTAATTTCATACTACATATAAATTTTCATTGTTCATTGTTTTCATTTTTGAAAAGATGCTGCCATTTTTAAAGAATATAAAAATACGTTAAATAGATAATGAAATATAAGAATGTTTGAACAAAAAGGAAAGTCAGACAAACAAGGTTACTGGCCATGAGCTATCATCGTCTCCAAAATTTTTGGATTCTTAAACGTGTTTGTTTCGATTATTTTTCACCGGCGAATTAGCGGAAACTATTTCTATCGGTGACCAAACCGTGCAAAATGGCAAAGTTTCAAACCGATCGGAAGAATGTAGGGAATAGTGTCAGACCAAAAGATGAAGTGAATCTAATAAAAGCCTTGTAAAAAGAATTATAATAACACTGAAAAATTATTTATTTACTAATCTAGAAGACATATTTTTATAAAATACTTAATATAATCAATTTATAATTTTCAATTCATTAAAAAAACCGTATGAACGTATTTAAATAAAATCTCACCAACACGCACATCAAAATTTATATTACTGTTGAGTGGGATTGTCTGATATGAATATGTATGTTCGAAAATTAGCTTCGAACGTTTAGTTATTAATAAAAATGATAAAATAGCCAAAAGTACATAGCATAAATCCTTCTCGTAATCTGTTCTTCCTGTTTACAATTTAACATCATTAAACTGATAAAAAAAAACGATCATCAATCATAAAATCTCATAAAAATTAACGCAACCATTCAAATCCAACACTCAAACAAACAGAATAATTAATTCAGACCAATACTACATCATCAAAAACAAATTATGCACACCTTCCCACCTTCAAGATAAAAAAAAACTTGTCAATTCGACCACTAATCCACGAGGTCACCAGCTGTAAAGAAACACCGCGAGTGCACGCCGTTATGCAATGCAACATAATAAACAACGCACTATAAATAAACAGTTATTATACAGCGAGAGAGACAGAGACAGATAATACAGATAGAACTTGCATACTAGAAGATCACATCATCACCAAACGTATGACATCATTCAGAATACTGGGAAGAAGACACCAAACACTCACATCCATTTATAGCCACCGAAATAATCCATCACCGAAATCGATCACTGCAATGAATGACTGTGACGTCACCGGGCGAGATGCAACAATGGCGAATTTCCCACGTATTGCCGTCATTTTTTGAATGGTCCCAGAAGTGCACGGGCCATGAATGGTCGGTGGATTTTTACGTTTTTACGTTTGTTTAGTAGGTAGTTGCATCAGTCGGGTTAGGCCATGAACCAAATAACTGTGGTTAGCGGCCCGCAGCTAACAATGACAGACATCAATCAAGCTGTTCTCTAACTGCATTCGTAGTAACCAACGTATACATAATATGTTGTATGTGTGTGTGTGTGTGCATGTTTGGTAACACAACACACCCCAGATGTGGCCTGTCACTTTCGAATGGTCTCGTTGTTGCATTTTTATGTGCATTTGAGAGTGCAAAAAGCGCAAGGACGAATCGTGCTCGCGCCAAATGTGTGCAATAAATAGCTTGTATATATGGGTTTAGCATTTGGCTATCAGCTGTCCGCTCTGGACCCTATTCGATCTATTCAAATTTATTTTTATTTTGCTGTTGGCCGTATTGGGTAAGGATGTTGCGTGTTCGGTACTACGTGCTTTCGACTGGAAAACACACTTGTTGCTTCGCTTTAATTCTGCGAAATAAATCCTGAACTACGAGTATAAGAATACATACACATGTAGTACGTACCTATAAACTTGATGAATGTTGTCGGTTGAAAAATGAAAAGAATTACTGGCGTTGGTTCAAAATTTAAGCATTAAGGTTTATACAGATTTGATTTATGCTAAATGCTTTATGGTAGTATAAATGATTTGTTTATTTATCATTTATTTTATACTTACAATATTGAATTAGGTCTTCCCAAAAGCTTAAATTTTGACTGCCTAAAAAATATCTGTTACAGGAATACATACAATTGTAATGACAATTGACAACAATAAGTGTTATTATTAACAAAAATATATGTATTTATAATATGATACGTAAAAAATTTATAATATACTATCTGAATCTGGTATGCGTTGCAATGCCACAATAACGCATGCAATTCCCGTTCCCGTTCCCGTTTCTCGTTTTGTTTCGATAAGTGAATGTTTCAATTTCAAATTAATACTTAATAATGAAATTAAATTACAATAATGATGATTTGTCGGGAAAACGCAGGCGGCAGCGAACACATTTGAAATTCCCGTTTTTCCCGTTTCCGTTCCCGTTTTTGGGCGACTTTTTTTACAGAAACCATTGCGGACATGCAAAAAATAACTCATGTAAGTTTCATCGCCATCGGTTGAATGGTATAGGTATATCTCACGCATACGTGAGAGACAGACAAACATTGATTGTTATACAAATTGACTATTTCCACCACATATAAATTGCATGCCATATACTTTTATTGTAAATATACTGCCTGTTATAAAGAACTAGTAGTTTTACCCGGCTTCGCTCAGGCTTTTTTTTATTAAAGTTCACGTCACGGATTCTACGAACCAAAACTTACATATGGACAAAGGTCTCTTTCGAAATTATATATTAGAATTTTGTACTTTTAATAAAAAAACATATATTTTCGATTCCTCAAATAGATCTAATTGTCTTGAATAATTTAAATTGAAATTACATACCTAATACATATTATATGTAATTATAATAAGAATTTTATTTCTGTTCTAGGCAAGACATTCTAAATCGTTGTGGTTTTAAATGGTCAAAATCAATCGAGCAAAAATACACACAATTAACTTTTTTAGCCAACAAAAGTACACACTGAAAATACCCACAAAAAAATCAAACTGCAACAATAATTATATAAAAGCTTATCCATATGTATGTACACATACATACATATAGTATTTTTATTTTCTATAGTAGTTTTTATTCACTGAAAATACGCATACAAAAAACAAAATGCTAAAATAATATTATAAAAATGTACACATATGTACATACATATTATAAAAGTTTGAATTTTTGTACACGACGACTTTTATTTAAAATGAAATTTCTTCATACGTTTGACACAAAATAAACATTAAAAATAAAAAACGTTTTATAGCCCTAGATACAGTTTTATTGCCAGTATTTATTTATTCAGGATTTTTATACGCAAGCGTGATATATCGTACGCCTAATTGGAATTTGCCTTTGCGCTTATCTAATACGCGATCTATCTAACTATGTAGTACGAATAGTACATATACTACAATATAATACTACTTTCGCTGAACGCTTACGATCGCTAGCAAATCGCCATAGCCGAAGCCAATTGTAATAAACACATTATACACGATTAGAGGTGTATTTACGATCGAAAAAATCAACTCGCTGATAAAATCGCCTAGAAAACGAACCAAAATAGAACAGCTCGCCGTAAAGCATATGCATGTCAGTTACATACATATGTATGTATGATTTTCCAGCGTGAAAAGCGATACAGTACCGTTTCTTAACCGCGAGAGTTGGCTATAATACATACATATAATAAAAATTATATCGTAAGTGTTACGAGGTTAACCCATTGAAGCTCGGCGATTTCAAGAGAGGAAAATTTTCGAAATGAAATATCACTCCTTCGACACTGTGTCATTCGGAAATTAATTGGAAAATTCCCCGTCCCCCCTTCGTTTACGACTTCAATTCCGAATTTTCATCGCGAAAAGTCGCGCAAGACGGCCGAGATAGATGGGAGGGGAAGGATGACCGTTATAAAATTTGTTAAATTCGTTAAAATTACGAGAATACGACGACTCGGGATAGAACAATCGAGGGTAGAAAGGGGATGACGAAAGGGACCGTTGCGTCGGAGGGTTCATTTGAGGGTTCGGCCCTCCCGTCGCGCGTCTCCTTTATTCCGACTAATTAATTAAAACGGGAATGAATAGAAAACGACGTTTTGCTTATTAAGGAGGAGAGGAGATTCTGAGGCTCGAAGAGTCGTCGCATCCGTCGTCGGCGCCATCTTGAGACCGTCATAACGACCGTTCGACATGATGAATGCACTTTAATTAATTCCCAGCATCGCGTTCACACGCGGCAAGTCGCAAATTTCATTCGAAACTTCCGCAAAGGCAAGGCAGAATTGATTTTCGGTACACAAATACAAGATGTAATTTAATTCAATTGAGAAACTTTAGGGAAGCGCAAAATCAAAATTTTCAACTTACGCTATTCGTAGTTATGTATATTATTGGTACTACACATGTCTCCTTTATGATACTTGTTGCTCAAACAAAATTATCGCACAATCGTCATCAATAAAACGATACTGAAGAATTTCTCTACGTAAATTATTTGACCTCATGCCATACAAAGTACGCACAGAATCAGTGCAAGTGCACCAAAGACAAACACAAATTACAACCAACAATAGGAGCAAAGCCACAACTAAGCCTATGCAAATAACTACATTTGTATATACGGCCATGAATGACTCGACAAAAACACGCTGTTTGTTTACGTAGATAAATCTCTACCAGCGTTTCAAGTGCGTACTTTTAATTACCAAACATTTTCATTATACGCCTTAAATATTATATAAAGATTATATCTACTGATGCAAATTATATTGATATTTAATTTGAGCATAGCACACCCGCCTTGACGTTTACTTCCATATGAACCATCGCCGGATGTTTGTCGACTTTGAACGACACAATGTGACACTGACATGTGTCCGATGATGACACAAAGTCGTCGGCAATCTGTTGACACTCTGTACATTGTCGTGTTTTAATGGACCTAACTATTATGTAAATGTATTAGATACAAGGTGGGAACAAAAAACAGAACTCATTTTTGAATGCAACTCCATAACTAATGGCGATGAAAAATACCGAATTTCCTGAAATGGTAATATATTTTTCCTTTTCTTTATTTATAATTTTATCTTTAATAAAGGAAACACTTAAAACGCTAAACGAGTGCATAAAACCACAATATTATTCGGTTATTATCCAATGACGAGGACGATCGTAGGCGATTGCGTATCAAAGACGTCCTCAAATAGAAATACATATCGTTTTGAATTACATCGTAGAACTTAGAAGTAATTATAAAAAAAACTACATTCAAAAGAAAAGTGATATAAAATTTGGATGCAAATATTTTTAAACGTGATGGCTAAAATAAAATATACAGTAAATCAGACTCAATCTACATATAATGTATGTTAACTAATCACAAATTGTTATTACATCATCAATTCAAGTTTATGAATTATAATGTATGTACATATGTATGTTTAGTTTCGTGCAAAAATAACAACACTATATGATTAGAAAGGATTCTTGTATGTCCTTTAACAACTTCCTCAAATAACATCACAATATTTTTCATAATATTATAACGCTTGAAATACATAGACTTTCCTTGAGGGCATCAATTATAGCTCAAAAAGTACGGGTTTCAAGAAGATACAATTTTTTTTATCCACTGTGTATCTGTCTTTGTTTAGAGAAAAAACTTTGAACCGGTAACGGTTCGTGTTTCACTTGAATGCTGTTCAATTAGCGTTTAAAACCTTGAAGGAAGTACTTTCCTAAAAAAAAAAAAAAAAGTAAAGCAAAACAAAGAAAAATCATACACTAAATATAAATACGCAATTGCCCAAAAAAAACGAAAACTTGCCGAAAAAAACTATTTTTCAAATGCAACTTAAATTAATCTCAAATTTTATATGTTTTTATCATTACATTTTGCGTCATAGATGTACTAAATTGCGTCACGAAAACATTAAAAATACAATAACTACTATTTTATATGCTAAATCATTTCGCATTACTCTTAAGCATTTATATCTTAAGCATTTTCATTTGGCGTAAAAACGGCGTTAAATCCATTGACGGATTGCACTTAATGACTCATTTGAAGGACGTCAGCGTCAATCCGAGATGTTTATCTCGATCGAGTCACGTCAACGTAATAATACAATACAACAACACTTGACAGTTAAGCATAATTAAGTGTTTATTTTAAATTCTATTTATATATTTTGCAAGAAGCGAAATGTTTTTCCTTCATACTTTGCAGAAAAAAAAGGAAAAGGCTAATCTTTTAATACTGGGTTTTTTTTCGAACAAAAAAAAACGCAAAATCATTACGTATGTAAATATTCATGAATTTGTTTTTATCTTACAGCTGTTATTATTTACATTTTGTTAAATTGTGATTTTAATCGTAATGGAAGCCTTTGTTTCAGCGCACATTAAAATACAAAATTTCATAATAAGAAATTAACTAATTAACTAATGTAAATTTTAATATACGTACATATTTACATAAATACTCAATCTACTTCATTTTTGCCAAAATTCGCAATCTTAAAAACTATACATAACTATACACAAAGAAATATTTACACAGAGTTTTCAATTGGAAGGAGGGCTAGCCTGAAACGGCCGGAAAACTTAAAGGGTAGTAAATTATAATTTGAGCACCATTTTTTTTCAATAGACGGATGCATTTCGAGCCGTAAACAATTCAAACTGACCTTGTTTCAGGCTATGGAAATACCGTATTTTTTATCCGACCACTCATGAATGAAGATTTATTGTCTCAAACAGTAAACATCTGAAAATTATGTATATACCATCCGAAACGCGACAGTTTTTGCACCGACATTTCCATAAGAAAAAGTTGCATAAGATACATATGTATATATGTGTGTATAATACAATGCAGCATCTTGCACTAGTATCTATTACATCTGTACACGCCGTTATATTGTTCGCTTTGTGTACTTCGTCCAAGGTAACAAACAAGCAAACAAACAACACATCCTACTTTATCCATCGTCTTTCAATCTCGCACATTCAAACAGTTGACATTGACATATAATTTGTGAATTGCGAATTGCACACGACCGACAGCTTCAACCATCTCCGCATATTAAGGTCGCACCGTGACAAATACACGCTAGTCGAAAACAAAAATATTTAGTCTTACATTGGAGATGTGAACACAATGTACACAACAATGTTTAAGTAATGGAATACATACGTATAGATATTTCATTATTGTATGTAGATATGAACCGAGCACGTGCTCGACAAGGTTCAAAATAAAGCCACAACCACACAAATGTGTGCATATACTCTTATCTAGTAGTTCTTAATACAATTCTAATATTAAATAAACAACGTTGAAAATAAACAGGGACTTAAAATTCCTTCGCGTTTTATATGTATAACACACAATGTGTATAGATAATAAGATATTTCAGTCAGATAATGTATATATATATATGTATATATATATATATATATATATATATATATATATATATATATATATATATATATATATATATATATATACATAATAAATTTTATTATTTGATATCTTTACTTTATCTGCTCTTATTATATATATATATATATATATATATATATATATATATATATATATATATATATATATATATATATATATATATATGTGTAATGCTATTGTTTGTTTTTATGAATATTTATTTATTAATATGTTTAAATGTATTTTTGTCTTTGTGTATATGCATATATTTATTTTTCTCATCTCAGTATTTTTAATCATTGTGGCGCATGTGGATTCCTGTAATACCACAATGGTTCAAACTTAAACTTGTACTGAAAATCTTGAAATGTTTCCGTATTTATCACTTTAGGAGCATCAGAAAGATTAAAAAATATGTCAGAACCAATCGAAAATGGTGCTTTTAAAAAAAAGTAGATATCCTATGCCTATGCCAGTTGCGATCCAATGCCTTGAATCGCAACGAAACCAATTTTGAAATAGAACGAAAAATTACAGCCAAGGATTTCTTGCAAAAATAATAAGAATAGAGTTTCCATTTTGCAAAAATTCATTTATTTAATCATTATCATATCTATCTTAATCATTTAATCCATAAATAGCATTGGAATCAACAATCGGCATTAAAAAACAGTCTTCACATACATAGCACGTGTATTACGAACCGATTGTAAGTTACCAACCCTACGAATATTAATCATTGTTATATTAATCATGTAGGTATATTTTCGTATTACGGCTACCACTTACATACATATGTACATATGTATATCATATATGTATATGATATATGCACCATTACGAATCGACAAATTTCTACGTCAAAACAGTATCTACATACAAAAATGAAACATTATACAGTCCGGATCAGATATTAGATGAAACAATGTGGCCCAGTCCCAATGCGGATTTGTCCACTTCCGGTTGTACGTCCTGTGCGTAGGACAGCCGTGGCGACGACAGAAACCGGTCCCGTTCATAATCCGAACGTTCGTTATCAATGACGACAAAACAAAAACACACAAAAAAAACAAACAAAACATACATACATACATATCCCGTAGTATCGAATCGAACGAACGACCTATCGAAATCCGGTTCGTTCGGTGCCACGGCTATTTTTATAACGGCGCTAGATAAAAATAAACAACACGCTCACGTTGTTTCGGTCATGTCACCTCGTCATTGCACCCGTAAAGGCTTTCGTTTACAAATTGCCGGGGAAATTTTCCGCATTTTTCCGCGCATACGACCATTGTTTTGGAGCTCAACGGTGCATTCAATCGGTAAACAGGAGGGCCCTCGTTTGCAACAAACACTCTGCACGAGGTCGTTGCATATTTTTTACCTCAAACACGTCAATCAAAACATTATGACGCAGAAATTTTCTCATATATGTGAAATGCGGATACGCCAACCAAGGACAGGCTCGAGAATTTTCCATTTTCCAGAAAACTTCTAATCAAATCTAAAAAATGAAGAAAAACCCATTCGATATTAAAATGATTTTTAATACCGAACAATAATAATATTATCCATTAATGACATATTTATGCATCCGTGAATTTATATTTTTATATTAATTTTAATATCAATTCAAATATACAATAACATAAAAATATACTCAAAGCAACAATATCAAAAACAAAAAAAATATTTCTAAATCAAATAAAATCGAACGATTAGAATAGGTAGGAGGAAATTAGATGATTGTTTAGGATTGGGAGGAGAGAACTTTGTGTGTAGAAAATTATCGAACTAAATTAGAATAGGTTTTGTAAAAAAAAATGGAGCAACTTAGGCAGAAATTTCAGTATAATACAATGTAAAGAGCTGGTTCTACGAATAAAAGAGCTTAGTGTATGTACATATAATTCGAGCAGAATAACTAGTCAAATCGTTTTCGAACTAAGAAGAGGTCAGTAAAAATGAGATATCTCTGTTGTACATAATTCTACATTTATGTAGAATTATGTACAACAAAAAAAGGAATCTACTCAACATGAAGTAAGTACATATGTATATACATACATACATATGTATGTATGTACATATTCATATGAGTGATCTTTACTTTGCTGAAAATTTTGCTGGAAAATTGTGTCTAGGTGAAAAAAATGTCTCTAAGTAAAATTTTTATATTCTTTTAGGCATTAAATTAGCATTAAAAATTTAAAAAATATATTGGTACATACATATGTACATATATCTCAAATATTATGTGACGAGATTATCTGTTGAATTCGTGTAACAACCTTTTTTTTTTTAAATAAAATGTAATAAGACTTTATTTTCATCCGTTTGCTTATAAATACATGCGTAGCACATCCTAAAAGAGTAAAAAGGAAACTTACAGTAAAAGACTGTGAGAAGCACAAGTATGATAAGCGAAGTGAGAAGCACACGTATATTAAAATATTAATATTAATACAAAATGCTAATTATTCACGTGTGAATAATCATATCGCTAGCATCGTTTCAATTTGCAATGATCGATTGTGAGAGTTGTAAAGTTTGACTGCGATATTAGAGAGATGTGTGTATGTACATATATACATATGTACATACGTACATAAGTAATGTAATGGCATTTGTTAAATGCTAAAATGTGATAGTTGGAAATATAGAATAGGAAGTGAGCGTTAAAATGTGTACCGAATAATAAAAATAATAATACAATATATCTACGCTCCGAAAATGGCACGCAAAACTAGGTAAGGGTTACGAGGTTGAGCCGTAACATATAACAATGCTTCAGGAATATAAAAATGTAACAATAGAAACTGTTGTATGTATCGTATAAGATATAATTCAAAAACTTGTAAATTAAAATTATACTCATAAGTGAATATGATTTTAAATATCGATATTGCCGATTTCAATCATTACACACAAAAGATCTTAAGAATGCAATTTTTTTCTACATTTGATAATTATCGTAGATCGTATCGTATAAATATCTGACGGTTCAATATATACCAGCAATACCAGAAATTAATTTAAATAACTTTTAAATGTATTATTCCAAATATGAGAACCTTCAACTACTATTACTTAAATCGGAAGGAAATACAAGTTATTGTTTCGATTCTGCCCATTTTTAAAACACAATCGCCTTCAAAAACGTGAAATTGACCTGTTTTAATAATCGTACATATGTACATGTTATACATCCATTGTTCATTTCGCACATTTGTTTTTGTAATTAGGTAAATTTCGCGAAAAATGGAGTTGGAATTTCCACGGAAATCGCGACCCAATATGATCTACAATAATAAGCCCACGTTTATTCAACAATTTCGTAAATATACATACATATTCCGAGAAACGAAATCCGTTCTGCGAAATTATAAATATTAATCAATCGAGATGGTATACATATGTACATATGTAATAGCAACGAAAAAAATGTAATACAGTTGGTTACACGAGCGCCCGTAATTTCATCTGCAGATCAATACCATTAATTTTATTTATCTATATTAATAATTTATATTGATCGATCGGATCTTTTTTTTATATCTTGCCCCTCGAGCACAATGCTGGTAACTCAACAGTTGGTTCAATTGAATTAGTGATGCAGTTCTATTCCTGTTTTCATATTCTATCAGAAGACATCGGTCAAAGCAATGACCGGCTTTTTGGTAATACAAAAGCTATACATTTGAAATCATTTATCGATACTTTCTAAAACCACCCATTGAGATATTGACGTTCAAAACACTACTAGAAGATTTAAAAAATCGAACACTGATAAGTAACAGTAAGGAACAGGCTAGGTTTGTGAAGTAGTTCTCAATGAATAAGTTCATATACATACATAATTTATTATAAATTTTCCCTAAATTTGCATATTAGAAAATTTGCATATTGCTTTATGAGTTCTTAAACATGAAATTAAAATTTTTACTCTAATTTATCATAATATATTATATATGTAAAAAAATACAGCATTTATTTTTACAGCGACTTTGTGAAGTCATCAGTCTAAATACAGACCACGATCGATGTTGCTTAAATTCGGTGAATGGACAAGAAGTACGCTATATTTTATTTTATTTTAAAAATCAATACCACAGGGATTTGGCAGGTAGCTCCAATGTGATTATAATAAAAATATATAATACTAGAATAATAAAAAAAATAAAAAGATATAAAGCATGCGTGCCATAACTGAAAACTATATAATAAAGAAACACGTGCCGCGTACCTCTGTGTGTCTACGCCTCAATACTCAATACTCTAGGAATTCAATACGCATGAATACAAGTTTCTTTACCATCTTTAAAGAAGTTTTGGTTCAAAAAAAAAAAAAAACATACGTACAACTCGAGCTAATTAGGAAAATTTTAATTTTTATATTCAATCCCACTGTTGTTTTTTTTTTTTTAATTAATTTTCACCATGGTGTCAAATTATCGGATTGCCCCCAAGGCGACACCTATCGCCAACTTTATACATATGCATTGCAATATGTATATGTATGTACATATACATATATATATATATATATATATATATATATATATATATATATATATATATATATATATATATATATATATATATATATATATATATATATACATATATGTATACATTTATAATATTACTGTAAATTTGAAATTAAATTCAAGCAATGGTGAAAAATGAGATAAATTGGCAAACTCTGGTAGGAAATAATCGCCCTTAAGTCCAAGGTTCGACAGCAACACGGGTTCAAGGATTGAAACCGTGATCCCTCACCTAGCATTATACTCGATTATCGAGTTATCACCATTTCGCTCTAAGGAAGCGATATTTTTAATGTACCAACGAGTTTAATTTATGTTCGACGATATTTTGCATTTCTATGTACATTTTAAAAAGCACGCTCGAACGATTAGATTAATCGATCGTGTAATAATTATTGTAACATATCGAAACACAGTAAAAAATAAAAATACGCACACAAATTACATGTACGATATTTATAAATAGAATGCATGTTGTGCAATATACATAAAGCAAGATAAAAAAGGATATCACGACTTTTACATAATCGGTTTAATTTGTTCTGTTAAACGTTAACGTTCGAATCATTGCGGTTGTACTACGGAACAAAAACTGCCGGAATTAATTTCTTTCGATGAATATTCATATCGGATGAAAATAAATTCGACTTTAAACGACCCATTATTTTTAACGACCCAAATTGCCGCTACTTTCTGCCCGCCAAGTATAAATTGCAAAGGTAGATAATACCTACCTTGCTTGTTTTTAAAAGGGCTAGAGATCATAAATACGTACCTAAGTACATATATGTATTTGCACAATTCGTACTAGAATTCGACGAAAATCAGCATCACAAAAATCATCTCATCCAGAGATGAATCAACCAATTAGTTGATAGTTCGTCGCGCGAAATTTGAGGCTCCCATTAATTTGAAACGTTTCCGAAATGTGTGTACATATAACTTTGTTAAATTAACACACGGCCATACGCGAAATATACGGGCGTAAATGAAAATTTACTGCTTTTCACCGGAAAATGTATAATATAATATAATACATGTATATTATAATGAACGGGTAGCTATGCGTATTTCTGCGTTAAAGTTCGTGGCGCGTTTCGTTTAATTAAATTTTATATACACTATTTTCTTATATTACAATTACAATAAATTATATTACAATTACGAAATATCTTACCTGCAATATCTCCCCAGCTTCCCATCTGCGGAAATGTGCCATTTTAAGTTAACGTTACGGCCGAAAGCGAACGATAGTTTTCGTTTTCGTATATATAAAGTACATACATACATACATAAATAATTTAAAATACTCTTTTAATAGATCATATAACTTTCTTTATATAAATAATTATCCGCTTCGTTTGTACAGTCATATGCAAGATATTTATGAACTTAGACGTTTTCCAATGTATTCCATGCATTGTGTTTCACTCGTGTGCTTTTTGCCTTGCCTTTTCTACCCATCGTCTACTCCACTTCACTCGCTTTACATATGTTCCATCCTCTTCCATCCATCAACATTTGAAAACTTCCTTTATCTATCTGCTATCAATTCCTCTAGCTACTAAGTCGAACCCATTACTTCTAAAACACTTTTACTACCACCTCGATCATGATTCTTCCCATATTCATTTTCCAAAGCATACATACGTATATATGTACATACACATTCATTCAAATATTCCATCAATATATATGACAAGATTCACTGAAGAATGTTTTCAAATATATTCTTGCAAAATCACTTCTCACTATTTCCTCTTAACATACGTACATATGTACATATGTATACATATTATTTTATTTTACAATTAAAATTAGACCATAGTGACTTACAGGATGCCCCAAAGTGCCACTATGGCGAGAAACATTTTAAACAAATTCATGAAAAAAATATCAAGGCGATAATTAAGAAAAATAAATTTTAAAATAAAAACACAAAAATCGTTGAAAATATCAACATAAATCGCAAAAATGTTGAGAAGATCAACTACCTTAGATAGAGGCAAGTTCAGGAATCCAGAATCGAGGGATTATGTATATCACCCCTCAGAATCTGTAAGAAGTGCTTGGCAAAGGCGACGCACCTTTTGCATGCCAAAGAATCAAAGCCCAATGACCCCAGCACAAAAGCGCCAGGATACAAAAAATGCGTATGTTCCAAATTATTCCTTGAGATAAAGACGTCGAAGAAATTTGCGTTGCATCTTTTCGAGCTAGAGAAAGCGAATGGCCTCTGAAGGACTCCAGATCTGAGATACAGATTCTAGAATACCAGGGTGCTATACAAAACGCGCAAAACTGAAGAGTTATTCAAGTGATGCACGTTCCGAATGATAAATCCAAGCAACATCAAAGCACTGGAACAAATGTCCGGTATATGTCTCAAAAATCTCCATTTGCGAGGATTTCTTCAAGATTTTTCTAGTCAGAAACTCATTTACCCAATTGATATTCAAAATCTGAAGGTGCAGGGGATCTAGAAAAAGTTACAGTGTGGCATTTACTAACACTAAAAAAAAGAAAGATGTCAGAAGAAAGATGTCAGAAGAAAATTAAGGGCCTAGGCTTGAGCCTTGGGAAACCCCAGAAGGAGTGATGTATTCAGTAGAAGAATAGTGTTCATAAGTGACATATTGCTTACGATTTGATAAAAACAGTACACTCTCGATTCCCGAGCTATGTAATTCTGGGGAGGAAGGGCTCGGATAAGTGAAAAACACGGATAATCCGAATAATCAAATTTTCACTTGGTTTCGAATATAATATCATATTTACAACACAAATTTTTGTTTCATAATTTTAATACTCATTATTTATTAAGAAAAATGCTCATTGTTAAGCAGATAAGTGCCCGTTAGTAATTACATAGTACTGGCGCTTTACCGTTTTATGACATAAATGGTATCTTCTTCACTTGTAGTCTCAGTCTCATTTTCTTCCTCTTGAGAAACAAAAGAAACGATATCTGCATCATCAATGCGTTTAAAAGCTGGATCACTTAAAACATGATTGAGCCACTCCTCGATGTTTTCCTTATCTACGTTTTCAAAACATTTTAAATTTTCAGAAGCCAGCGTTTATGTCGGCAAGCACTTCTAGTACAGGCCTGTTTCATCTGCATTATAGATTTGATCGAGTTGCAAATATTCTCGAAATTCGATGCAGAATTCATCAGCAATTGAAAATAATTAAACATACGTATGTTACGAAAAAATCTGCCCTGAATACACACGCACTTGTTACTTCTTCGCTGAAAGAATTAACGCAATAGTAAAAGACATTTAAAAAGGGAACGAAAAACATTTCTGTGGGACATCATTTGTTTCAAATGACACGTTTACGGTAGCAATTAATCGGTGCGTCTCATAATCATATAAGAAAAAAATAATAATTTAAAAAAATTAATTAATATTTTTCAAGCACGATTAATAACCGGATAATCGAGAGTCTACCGTAGTTAGAAAATAAATTTATGAGATTTACTGAGAATACAAAATTACAAAAGTAGTTTAAACGTGTTATATGTACGTGCATATGTATACGTGTACAAAATTTCAAGTATTATACATATACATACATACAGTAGCTGTACGTGTACACGTGTTTGTGAACACCACTAGAATTAACAATGGTACGAAACCATTTTACATACATATATATTACATAATTATTAATATATTTATCAATAAAAATATCTCGAATTATCTATAGAAAACTACATGTTATGACTACTGCTGTTTTGTACAAATTGACATAGTTCTACATATGTTGAAATAAAACAATATTTTCCAAAAATTAGTCCAAAATACACGAGGACAATCTTTTTCAATTATTTGATGACGAATGTCGTCCATAATAAATATAATACTTATTTGCATACATCTATTTGATACATATTTACATGCTAATTAGATGCGCGTTCCAAAAGAAAAATAAAAATATTTACAATTGAACGCTTTGCAAGCTATTTGTGCGTACTAAATGGGCCATATCACACAAATAGCTCGAAACGAAGTAATCAAAGTTGCGTTGACGAAAGACCAACTTATTTCGGGACAGACGGATGGACTGACATTTCGACAGGGTCTCCGACACATAAATAAAACGAGACCTCTAGACTAGACTGCCGAGTAAATTTACATGCATACATACATACATACGTTTGCACATATATATGTACGTACACACATCAGAGCCACAGCATATCACATTTTATTACACATGAAATAAGTACGTACTCATTTCAAGTATCATTCTAGCATCAAAAAAATTTTCGCCTGAGACATTTTGTTTTGTTCTCTTTCCAATTGCACACTTCAAAGCGGTGTAAGATCTCGGTAAGCCCACTCTGAGAGCTTGTTTTCCTTTACGAATTCGCGGAAAAACATTTTCGCAAGTAATTTTAACCGTTTGTTTTCAAATGCTTTTTTGCGTCGACGTCTTGTTTTGCGCGCAAGCGAATATCATCTCGCACTCGTGTCAAAATACGCATTTTTCAACTGCCAAATGCACTTTTTTGCCGGACGAAATTGCGATGGTTCTGCCTGAACGAATCTTACATACGCTGAAAAAATATATAGTGCGCACGAAAATCGCAATTTGATAATAAAAAATCGCGTCTATAAACATTTAATTATAAAAATTTCATAATTTTCAGAGCATGAAACGTTTCAAACCAAACAATACAATATTTTGAGTATATTTTCATATACTTTATTAAGTATTATTCGCAGTACAGAATAAAAAATAAAAAAATAATATACCAATGTACATACATATATGAAATACAAATTTAATTTCAGCATATTTTCGATTCGCAAACGCTCTCATGCTTACATATATACGGCACGCTTAGTTTAAGCATGCATATTTTTATAACAAAAGCAAATTATTTTAATGTTTACATCAAATTTCATATACTGCTATATTAAAATTTCAATATCATTGAAAGGTGTATCTTAAAAACTACACAATATATCTTTCATTCTTTTACACAAAAAAGTTAAGTACCATTTTAATTTAGAAAAGTATTAAAAAAAATAACAATAACACAAGTTATTTTCATTCAAAACTTTACTTATTTAAATAATTCTGTGATGTTAAGAACAAAAATTAAAACTACAAAGGTGACAAATTTCTATAAATTATTATGTTTTTTATAAAATAATTCAGTTTCTTTTTATTACTTCATTAAATTTTTATTGCATATTTACAACTGCTTTATTGCATTTTTTTTTTCTGATCGAGTTTCGTAGAACGTAACTTTTCTCCCAAACACAGACGTACTCAAACTATGAAATTAAGAATTGATAAAAATAATCGCACCATGAAATAAATTAGACTATTTACAAAAAGAAATCAATAAACAAATGGTTTATTTTGCAAAATACAATAAAACATCAGTCAACAATACAATCATTGCTTATTTTTGATGTCAAAATATTACACACTATTTTTTTCATAACATCGCCCAATACTTAAATGCATACGATACGCCGCAAAAAAAGCGCGACTGAATTCCGCCATAAACACATCAAACATAAAACCGGACAAAATCCGGACGCGCGCGCGTGGCACCTACATCACTACAATTGCACAGCTTTAAAGCTCGTACGTGCGAGATAACTGTCAACAGCGACCGCACGCACACGATACATACATATGTATGTACATACTACGAAATAAAATAAAAAATGAAAATAAAAATTGCATTGCGCCGCCACTGTTGTCTCGTACGCAAACGACAGACGGTGGGGCCACGCAAATAGACCGCGGCGAGGACGAGACGGGACGCGGGTCATGTTTTGACGGACAAAACCGGACGACAACCGGTAAGTTTCCGACGACGCGGACGGACTTCATTCACCAAAATTCGACATTCTTTTCAACGATGACTCTTTTTGCGGGAGAGGACGCGCTTTGGCAAACGCGACGGTGACGATGACGAACGTGGCGCAACACACTGACTGCGACCCAAATACGAAAAGATGCGACCATCGGATTTGTCTTTTTACACCATCGACAATTATTTAAATGCGACCACTTTCAATCTTTTCAAAAAATCCAGCCAAATGAGTTAAATCCTATAGTCGAACTTTTGACGAACACACATATGTATTTCCAATTACATAAAAAAAAAATCAACCGATGCTTAGATTTTTCTTGGCATACTTTAGAAGCAAACTGTTCGAGGCAACTTTGTTCATTTTAAACATTTGATGTCCGTAGATCAGCACTGATCTGAATAGTTAAGAGAACAATGAACTTTTACATCAAAATATTGTTTTCAAGGAACAAATTGGAACGCTTAAACAACACTTGTTGAGTCAATTATTTTGATTCATTTAAAACACTTCCACTGCCTAAACATGATTATGATACTTTCTATTGGGTACAATTAAAATCTGCAGATCGACAAAAATCGGACTGTAAAGTTCAATTTGAGTTAATCTATAGACTCTCAACATACAAAGACTTGCAAGTCTTTGTATCAATTGGAAATAATTGTTCAAACTTAGCATCTCCGATAAAGATAGCACATTGAATATACGAAGATGTGGCCAGTGTGAGATCGAATATATAGGAAAAATTCATAGACATTAATCGCTTTTTATCTGGTATTAACCTGGCTTGGGCACGCACTCAAAACTCCTGAGAAAAGATTCCCGAAGAAGATTCCCTCTGGATAAATTTATAAAGACAAAAAAATGTATGTTGAGATAAATACGTACATGCATGTGAAAAACTGGAATTCTAAAGTAAATCGGTTTCAAGCAGAGCATTCCAAAGAATCAATTTAGTATAAGTTTTAAGCAATTGAAATATTATTAAATAAAACAACGAACTTCAATGTTGTCAATTATGATAAGGAGAAATGAAAGCCTCTATAAACACTTTTTATAAATACAAATGAGGAGCAAACATCAAACTATTACATTTAAACTAAAACTTCCGTAAGCAACATCCAAAATACTTCAATTACAAGAAATTTCGTTCAATAAAGACCCTTTCATTAGCAAAAAAAAAATACAAATACCTACCCAACAAGCTGCATACAAAACAATTCTCCCGAACCCAATAAAAAAAGAATAGTACAAACGGAATGCGAAATAATCGAGAAGTAGCACAAACTTCTCGAAGAAAGACCTTTAAGGAATTTTAATAACACCTTAAAACCCTACATTCGATCGAGCACACCGAATTAAATAAAAATAAAAAAATTACATAAATACAATATGTATATCCGACATTCGATATGCGACTACGAAACACCCGGAAATGTCTCAACACGGATGATAACGAAGAAGAAGATGATGTTTATGTCTAATGTGTCTTGGCCGCGAATAAATCAGGTCAGATCGCGATATTAAAAAAAAATGTACATGTACATACGCATATTATTATACAGCGTGTCACTGAAAGGTGGATTTGGAACACGAGTGACATAGACAAGCATAAGCACTCTCTTTGCCAACGAAAGTAATGCCTCTCGCTTTCGTTCCATAATGTAATAATACACATACACACACACACACACACACACACACACACACACACACACACACACACACACACACACACACACACACACACACACACACACACACACACAAAGGGCAAACGTGCAATAATAAAAAGTAACAGTAGAATTTTTCCGTCGCAGATAAGAGGGACGGTTTAAAACTTCCAGGGTTGAGAGGGTGTAGTTAAAGCGCGATAACAATAACCGGCGACAATCGCAGACGCTCAGACGACAAGGGGTTGCAGTAATCTAGCTTTATTGTCGTGACCCGGATGTTTTGGAAGAGGTTTTTCGGTCTGAAAAAAGAATATGCTTGGGGGGAGGAAAAGTCGCCTAATATAATCTGAGTTTATGTCGTGCAAGGTGCGCGCGACCATTACAACCAATGGGTTTCTTTTGTTGCACTTCTGATAATAGCTTAGAACATATGTACATGCATATATGTATAAATAGGTTGATACACGCATATGAAAACACACAATATTTTCATATGTACGCATATGAAAACACACAATGAAAATCATACAAATTGAATGTAATAACTTTCATACTTGTATTTTGTAAAATCTGATTTGTTAAGAGGGCTGAACACCAGCGCATTGTCCATACAAACGTATTAGACTTCTCCCTTCCTCAATTATGGCACTAGAGAAATTATTTTTTAATATGCCATGGATATCCACCATTGGCATGCATCTGTGCCTTTATTTTTTTGATTAGTTATTTTTTATGAGAGCTAGGAGCCGCCAAATATCTATTAAATCGCCTCTTTTTTACACCCACGAAAAGAGTCCAGCGTGCTTATTTAACGGTCAATTTAAAAAAAATACGCGCACAGTTGCATAGAAAATATTTTTATCGTACTCATTTGATAAAATCATATCAATTGGTCCAGTTTCGGAGGAGAAAATTGGAGAATACGAAACCTCGATTTTGTCGAAGCGCAACTGTCGCATTCACTCAATATATGTTTATATCGAAGAAAGGAACGGCAACAAAATTAAGGTTTCGGGTGTACTCTTAAGATTTATAATCAGTGCTCACTTTTTATATTACGTTTTCCCACGTAAAACGCCAAATGATCGTAATTTTCAGTCAAACATCTTTTTCTTCAGTTACTTTTCGAACACATACTTTTTTAACGTTTTCCCACAAAATTTACCTATCCAAAAAACAAACAATACGTTTATATTTATTTACATTTGTTTTTTAAATTTTAGTATATTTATGAATTCAAATATTATATCAAAATTATATATTATTCTCGCCATGCTGAAAAAACCGATATTTTTTTTAAGTCAACACAATACAATACATATAAAATATAAGCGTCCTGATGAAAATCTAATTTAATTTTTTTGGAACGTAAAATAAGAATGTAAGCACACGCCAAAAATAGATGAATAATTCATTATTTTAAAAATAATCTGTTTTAAATATGAATACGTAAAAAATTCATTTTTCACTTCAATTAATTGGTCCATTTATAACGAAAATATCGAATATTTTGACGCGCTGAAACAGCTTTATTTCAATTTATAAATTATTATTTGCAAAAACATCCGAAAGCCCACACATATTCATACGCACATTCTGCAACATAATTACCCACAAAAAAAAACAAACACAAATTAAATTTTAGAAGCCCTACTTCGGAAAAACAAAGCCCACCCCACCACATTTCCGAAACAATAATATTTATATTTTGATTCGCTTCGTCGAACAATGAGTATCTAGTCCTTGTTCGACGAAGGACGTGGCGGGGAGGGGTAGCGAGTGTGGCATAAAGGTCACGCGATTCGAAATGGAAAAACGTACATTATCGTTTTACAACCGGACGAGGATCAAAAGGAAATCAAGAGGAAAATGAAGATATCCAAGGGTAGGATATCCCGACTTCCCGGCGGGATGAGGGGAGGTGGCTGTTTTCCGGATAGTGACTACCACTGTGTACCACTAAACCAGAAGTGATATCGGTGGGTGGGGGGGGGGAAGTGAGGGTGGGTGGGGAGGAGTTGTTCCCAGAGCTTCCCATCCCCCGGTTTTAGTTTAGGTTCCGGTTCTCATTCGGTATTCGCGCCTCGTATCCAATATCGCGCGGAATCCGGCCGGGCGCGAACTTTCGGAGCCGGATTCCGACGCGTGTCTTATATTGCGCGGCCGCAATTTGAATGGCTCGCACATTTACGGTGAGACACGATAAACAAATCTTCAATTGCGATTGCGACAATGCTGGACGTGTACCATCATTTTCCAAATTTATTTCAACCACTGCATCGTTGATGAATCAGTGAGTTTGAATCAGGTTTGAACCAGCAGTGGTAAGTATATATTTATTTATTTATTTTATTTTTTACATATTACAAACATTGCAGCATTTTTTTTTATTATACAGGTCGCTGAATTACGAGACACCGAAAAAATCGCAAATTAACGAGACATCCATGAAATGTACATAAATTTTATTGTACATTAATCAATCTCAAATAGTGGTGGCATAGTAGGTATGAAGGATATTTAGCCAATTTTAGCGGGAACCGTTTCAAAAATGAAATCGGAGAAAATTGGCAAACTCTGATAGGAAACGATCGACCTGGAGTCACAAATATCCAGGTCTGACCAGCAGCACTACAGATATACTCAGAAAAATTCTTTTTCAATCGAGGTCAGTCCATGGGATCGAACCCGGCGCCTCTCGATGCTAAGCAGAAGCTTAACGACCGAGCTATGCTGCTGGCTATGTAATGCTTTGAACAGAGCGGTCACGGGTTCAAATTCCACTGGTTTCTACTGGCCAGACCTTGGGTTTGTGACTCAAGATCGATCGCTTCCTATCAGAGTTTGCCAATTTATCTGATTTTCATTGAAACAGTTCCAACAAATGGGCAACCTTAAATCATTTTTTCGCAAAATCTCGAAATATTTGTATATAATAACACTAATAATATCTGTATCAAATGTACAATATTTCTGGGCAGGAAGGCGCATTGGGGCTTCATGCTAAGCCTTCCTGGTATAAATTAAAGATAAAATAAAATAAATGTTTGGGATATATGCATATATTTACGTATGTATGTATGTAGCTTCAAACTGTTGAAATTTTCTTTCTATTCAGTGACTCTGTCATATTTTATTTCAACTCTCATTTAAAGTTATTTCATATTATACTAGTGGTGCTACCCTGCTTTGCTCGGTAAATGGAAATGAAATGAAAGCCATGAAAAATTTGTTTTTTTATTAAATTTATTTGAATCGAAAAAAATAGTATTATTTGACGACCGACCATTCACAAGCGTCTTTGACCAATCCAGCCAATCAGAAACGAATTACAGACGCCTTTTCGGTTTTGTATATTATACATATATATATATATATATATATATATATATATATATATATATATATATATATATATATATATATATATATATATATCAAAGCTCTAACATTTTTAAGCAAAAAACATTGTAATAAGCAGTAAAGTAATGGGAACATTTTGAAAAGTATTTGAAGGCCCAAAATTTCTAAAAATTATTTCAAAAAAGATTATCTGAAAACGGCCTAGATTTCAGTTACGTATTTTATAATTTTGGAATGATCTAAGTTCAATGAATTCGTATAATGCAGTGATGGGGAAACTATTAGCCTTTTTTACCTATATAATCAAATTCCAAATACAATACTTTTAGCAAATACAAAAATTAGTTTATACATATATATATGTATGTATTATGAAAGCCAAATATTTTCCTCAAACGTTTCCATGATAGGATTACTAGAAAATTTTCTGAGTAAGAAATAGTCGAACCTAACGGAAACATGGACCTTATAATGATTGCAATTAATTGAAACAATGGAATGCGTCTATATTTAGTGGCGACAACGCAGTCAACCGAATGTATGAAGTCCTGTAATTGACCGTAACAAAGAAAACTATTTTCTAATTAAATCGACGTTCACAAAGAAAATCTACATTATAATTATGAAATGAACGAATCTTTGCAAAACAGCTAATCTAGTTTTTTTTTCTCTAGTGAATCTGATTCACGTGTATAATTTTTTGATAACACAGCCTTTTGAATATTTTACCATTTTAACTTTATGAATATATTATATTATATAATACATATGTATATATAGGTACAATACATGAAAATACACAGAGATATATAAAAAAAATCTATCTTCTGATAAGCTATGCCATTAATATAAATGTTTTCTTGTCACAACAATCGATTGGCGTAAAAAAAACTAAATCATTCTGGAATGTTTTTAACAACCTTTAATGAATTCAGTCTGGTAGATTTACATAAATATCACAGACCGAAAACTCAAAAGATATTTAATTATTTAATATATACATATGTATGTGTAGGTATAATAAAATTTATTTGGTATCAGAAACAATTTTTCTTAAAGTTTCGCCTTTGGAAATATTATAATTTTGCAGTTTAATTTTGTTAAACTTTTGATTATCTCAAAGTTATGTACGTAATAAGCTTTTAAAACTTAAACTTCTAATCACACACAAATCCATTATCATCCGTTAAATTCTCAATTAATCCAAATAATAGGCGACTTAATGCTTTAAATCTCACCACGGCTGATTAAATAACAAACGTCTGAAATATTCACACCGTACATTAACTCCTATAATTTTACGAAACTAAGAAAAAATCCAACCTTCAATACGGGCTCACAGAAGAACAGTGCTTGAAAAAAAAATGAAGATAATAATGTAAACAAAGTACAGATTGAATTTTAATTTTTGTGTCTAGGGCACGATTAGTAAAATAATGTCAGCGGGCCAAGTTGAAGTCGTAAAAAGAAACTACATAGTGGCGGGGAAAAAAAATAAATTTACAACATTTACAGCCGTGTGAAAAACGACTATTGTTACACTGAACAATGCAATGAACATGAATGAAACTAGAAAATTCGAAGCTCAAACGACATTTTCTTTTCAGGTGAGACTTTCAGAAAAAAATAATATATATATATATATATATGCGAATTTAATTTTCTAACACGTGGGAGGAAAATTCGCCGCGATATTTTCATCGACCTTGATAGTTTCATAATTCGAACAGATAAAAAAATTTTGCAAATGACAAGTGGAGCGAAGAAGCTATGAAGATATTTATTTTAGCGTTTGTCGTCACGCCATTGTTTTGACAAATTCGCAACTGTTTTTTCTGTCGACACGTGTAGTGTAAAGCAACTTGACATTCCTAGAGCGATACTAAATCCAACCAAGTTGTTGTCTCCGTCGGAAAATTCTTACACGTGCCGTCCCACGCAATTAGAAAAGTGTGTGTCGTGCTGGTGACATCGGAAAAACTCGCATGTGCAATGCAAAAATATATACGAATCCAACTAAAAATATAACCAATATACATACGTTTCCGTTACTTATTCGTTAAGCAAGCAAGTTTTGAAAAAATAATTTTGCTATAATAACCAATGAAAATCAAATTTTCTGGGAAAATTTATTTTTATACTTGAAAAGATTAGAGTATTGTATTTAAATAGGAAAACGAATATAAATAAGTTTTATATATATTGCTGTAAGTCATAAATGTAAACAATAGTCTAATTAATTCAATCGATGGTGATTCAAAAGTTTCATCGAAGTTTCCATCTCAAATAAAAACGTTCCTCTTATTCGGGAACGCGATGAATCACTTCGGTCTAGTCTGAGAGAGCTTTTCCAGACGATTTTCCGTGACTCACGACGATTTTTCCAGGAATTGTTTGTGAAACGTTCCTCTCCACAAAATACAATCAACTTTCCAGCGAATGAATCATTTGTTTTGGCAACTCAAACGGCAGCAAACAAACAAACCAAACAATTCTATGACTTCAATCGAATTAAATTTACGATAAATTTTAATTAAATCCCGATGATTCAAATAAATTCAGATCCGAAAAATTCTCAAACAGTCATCGATTTAATCGAATAAGATTCTATATTGTAATTACACCCTTACATATTGTAAAAGACCGATCGAAGTATTTGACAGCTGAGATTTTCCGGAAATTTCTAATGAAAGCGACATAACCTCAATGAAAACATCATTCCGGAAAAACCGTATATTATACATACTAATACAGTATTTAAACACATACGTTCATATGAAATAAGCACCATATTGAAATTTTGATCAGAATAAAGCATCTTTTAATATTTCAAAATGCTCACCCCCGGCTCTGCCATGTTGAGTTGTCTGTTGAAATTCTTAGCCCAAATTGAGGCTTCTCTTCGTCCTTGCGATCGTCGTGGTTCACTTTAAGGGATGACACGTTGGAAAACACTTTGGGATTTTTCCTCACAGCTGATTTTCATTTTGCTGTTTACGTGACACTTGTATGCGAAATCACAGGTGGAAAGGAAAGCTCTAGTCGAGAAGCTTTCACGGACATCTGTTGCATCGCCGGTGAAAACTCTAATAAGTTGAACGTATTTACTAGCGACACCTATTGAATTATTTTTGTACTATTATATTAGTTGTTTGAAACTTGAATAAATGATTTTGTTTAATTTTTTATTTAATTATTAAAAATAAATTTAATTTTGTAATATTTTAATATACTGCAAAAATTCTATTTAAATTGCCATATATTTTTTTAATATTTTATTTTATATTTATCGAATATACGCATCAAATTTTTTTGCATTTCATTGTATAATTTTTTTATATATCTATAGATGGCACTGTAAATTATTTTAATTTTCAATAGTGACTACTGAGCGCTTATTCGCAAGATATTCGCAATTTTTCATCGTATCAATTTTAACACGAATTTGACATATTTTATACCTATGTATGTACATTTCAAAATATTTATAATTGAAATTACTATTGATACTAATAATCGAAAAATATAAAAATAATTTAAAACCATCTTTAAAGTCATTACGTTGTTAAAATCTTCGCTATGAAACGATCGCAAAATGCGAAAAAATTACGTACACCTTTATAAACATGTATTTTAACGAAAGATAGCATGTCGTCTACACTGAATTTGATACACTTCAAAGCACTTTCAACTGCACATTTTTAAAACAAACACTTTCATAACCACAAAAACTCAACTTCATTTGCAAACTGGAAAAAAAACAAAAGAATATTTTTTTAAATTATTCTTCTTTATTTTCAGTTAAACTGCATTGTTTTATTTAAAAATACAACCGTATTTTTACAATAAAGATTAAGTACATTCTTCACGCCATTATTGTTCAAAGTGCGTAAGGTTAAGTACTTTGCACTCACAGGCAAACGTAATCCCAAATGGAATAGCAGAATGTTAAAAGCTACAAAGTGCTGGTTTTAGTTCACTTGTTGCACAGTTAGCACCCACTAGTTGAAACTAATCGTTAACGAAATAATATACAACTTTGCAAATTGACTGTATTTGCTATAGCCATATTTATATACTTAAAGACTGACTATATTATTTTTGACTTCGCATTGTAAGCAATGCAAATATTAGCTTGAAAATACCTACGATATCATTTTCACGATCGTTCAATCCGATCGGATTCACTCGAGATCTCGGTCGGACAAAGACTTGATGATTTCCCGATATTTGCCGCCAGATTTTCAGACCAGAAGCCTGATTGTAAGCAGAGAAAGGTTTTAGGATCCCTACCAAGCCGAGAGTGGTGATTGCGTGCTATTTAACCTCTTCGCCACCTATCGAAAGTAGAAAAACAGGGAAGGGAAAGCGTCGAGACGTTTTCTCGCCTTAAAATTTAAAGCTCTGTGTTTCGTTCCGCCCTTAATGTCTTTCCGAGAGGAAAGTTTTAATGCGCCAATGAGGGGAAACAACTGGGAGGGATCATTGTTAAATTTTGTAAAAGCAAGCACTAATGCGAAACTCAGGCCACAGCTTCGCAGGGTAGGCAAAGTGCGTATCGGAAAAACTCCGGAAAACTCAATTATTCACTAGCATATACATACGTGAATACATTTCGATCAATCTTCATTTCATTTCGATGGAGAATTCAATATTTTTTCATATCATTTTGATTAAAGAAATGTGTCAAAGGAAAATCAGGCAATTTTCTCCACCATTAGGTAACCAATTCAATTTAACACGTCGGATAGGTAATTTATCGGAAATTTATCTCTCGCATATAACTATGTGTACACCGTTTTTTATCAGAAATAATGTTGCTAAATTGTATGTTTTTGTGAATTTGAAAATCAGCGGCGCGCAAATTTGATTTTCGCCTTCGATATTTGCTATTACGTGTTTTTGCAACATGCGCAAAATTTTCCTAATTATATTAAATAATATATACGAACATGAATATGTAATGGCTTTAATAAATGAATTTAACCGTAAAAATTCCACCAAAATTTACATTTCAAAAATAACACCGAACTCATTTATGAATATTTTAATATATAAATGTCATTTTTTTACACAAGTATACACATACATGTGTATACATTGTAATAATTCATATTTACAGAGTCATTTATTTATATTTAGGTCAAATAATTGACATGTCTGGTAGTAAAGATGAAGATATAAAGAGACGTATGAAATTAGGATGGAGTGCATTTGAACGGATGAATGCTGTTTTTAAATCAAAAATGCCACTCTGCCTGAAGAAAAAGATCTTTGATCAATGCGTTTTGCCAGTGATGACGTATGGATGTGAAACTTGGACACTGAACGTCAAGATGCTTCATAAAATCCAATGCACTCAAAGAAGTATGGAACGCTGTATGCTTGGCATAACGAGGATAGACAGAAAGCGGAACACGTGGGTGAGAAGTACGACAAGGTTAGTGGACATAGTGGATAGAGTGAAGAGATTGAAATGGCAATGGGCGGGTCACGTAGCTAGGAGGATGGACGAAAGGTGGACAAAAGAAGTGCTTGAATGGTACCCGAGAGAATGCAAAAGGGTTAAAGCAAGACCGCAAGGAAGATGGGTGAACGAAATTAGGAAAATGTGCGGAGTGAGATGGATGGAAACAGAGACGATGATGATGATGATGTCTATATATTATGACAAAATATTTTTGATATAAATCATAAACATGAGCTTAAAATTCATATTACAACAATTTTCATTAGAATTATTCAAATTACCGTTCTTACACAAAAATTGTTCTAATTTCAGCATATTTTCCAAGCGTACATACTTGTGTTTTAATAAGCAGAAAAGTGAATTGTAATTTCACTGAAGTGGCCAATAAAAGTGAGTTTTTTTTCTAATAGAATAATAATTCGTACATAATTACACCAGAAGTCTTCTATAAAAAAAAATGTTCAAACGAAAAATTCGCCGTTTAACCGACATAATCTCGACGAGTTGTTCGGTGGAGTGGCGAAATTGGAAAACTTTAGACTACCGTGGGAATTGAACTCGTTCGAATTAAGCCAGTTTTTCCACCTTATTTTACAGTAATGCCAGTCGTTTTTTCCTTGTTGGAAAATTCTCCACTCTTTTTAGATTGAGAAACCGGTGTTCGTTCGCGGAATGAGTGACGTTTGAATGCTGAGAATTAATTTATTCGGGTACGTACCTGGACGCGAATCGGAGAAGAGTGGGTCACATCTGTTCCATTAGTCGAACGATAGAAAACGGAATTCGAGTTGTTGAAAACAAATTATATTGTCTCGGAATTGAATGGGAAAACCGGTCACACTCCGTAAAGGTTCTAGATTACTTTTTCTTACTTGGGAAAAGTGGACGATCATCGAGGTGGTAACGTATTTCCGATTTGTACTTCAAGCTCCTTGTTATATGAGCCGTTATATTTGTAAGTGGTGTAAATCCACTTTCCTTCATTTCAAGAAATATCTCGCAAAACATTTAATATAATGTTTTGAATTTTATAATATTTTAAAATACATGTAACTTGTAATTGTAGTTTATTCTGCTTTTCCGAGATTCTCATATAGAGACATATCGAATTAAATTTAGCGATAACAATTTGTAAATTAAGTCAAATTGAAATAGTGATTTTGGAACTGGAAATTGGACTTCCGCCATTTTCGAATATACCAGCTCATATGTACATATGTACAGTACTAAATTCATTAATTAAACTAAATTCGTGGCAATTAATACATAAATTAAATACATAAATACAGGTGATGACATACAGGCCTTATATGAATATGGGTGATGATTTGATGACTCTCATGTACATAGCTATGAAATACAATTAGACTTTTGTATCATTATATTACATCATTATTGAGTTTAACATTTGAATTTTCATTTTAATTCATACTTAAATATACGAACATTTAAATAAGATTGATTTTATTTACATAATACAGTAAGTGGTGTGACTATTTGAAAAAAAATACAGTTTAAAAGTCTGCACTATTTTATTTATATTTAGTTTTGTGTGCAATTTAAAATCAAAATTAAATTTAAAAAATATTTTTAGTGACATCTATTGGTCAAATTTTAAAGTTTCAAATTAATTTCAATTATCATGTATTATTATTATTTGAAATGCACAAGCGTACAAATAAACTTTGGAAAATATATTTAAATCAATCAATTGTATTATTTAGTACCGTATACGTATACGTATTGCCATATATATTTAAATTAATATTTAATTTGATTCTCAAAAAGTCTTCAAGAACTTTCCACGAGGATATAAAGAAAACTTTAAAAATAAAATAATAAACAATAGAACGAAGCTTTTAAAATTTCAATTATTATATTTTCATTAATTGTTCTTTAACTTACCAAATGTATTCAAATGGCAACATTGTATTTGAAATTTTCTTATAATTGAAGGGTAAGGATTGAAATCAATTATAATGAATAAATGGGAATTGGTCCACAGGCTTATTAAACGTCTAACAATCCTTTAATGCAATGAAATTGAAGTGCATAAATATTAAATTACATGTTCAAACTGAAAAGCTCCGTGACAAATTACCACATGTTGCCGCTATTGACACTCGAATAGATTTATCTTTGCGTGTGTGCACATTCACGTGAACATGTCCGATATACAAAATGCTAATAATGTTCACTTTGCGTGCGATATATCTCTGATATGCTAAATTGAGTATTGCATTTGTGCAAAAAAGAAAATACAAAAAAAAAAACCAACCGACAGACAGATAACATTATTCCGTCGCATTGCCGATAGCATGATATTATCGCACACCTATAAATATATGTAGCGATCACTCAAGTCTGCATAATTTTATCGTATAATACACGTATGTGTTTGTACGATCGTCGTATTATATTATTATTAAATTGCGTCGAGTTGTAAAAAGAAAACGTCGTAAGATATGTTGTTCGCGTCAGCGGAAAATTGTATTGGAATTTTTCAATGCCATTGTATTTAATGGTTTTTGGACGCTTATAAAAATAAAACCACTCAGTTTTATTGGATCAATTTTTCGCGGTTGATTGCCTACGTCACGCACTAAATTAAAATCTTACCCCGTGGGGTTTCTTTTATGTATTTCCCGCTTCCGTCCCCCATATATTATTTGGTGGATTTTCCGCTTAAATTCGTTTATCGTTCAATTTCCTCACCGCCATTAATTATTATTGGTGCGATGGACGTTTAACCGCTTACACTTTTTAAATGTCGCAATGAAAGTTTAATTTAATTTTCCACGCTTTCATTCTCAGTGTTTTGCTTTGTTGTTTGGGACGATTTAGCGAAGATGTGCCGTCGGAGTTTTTACATAAATTTCAACTGTGACAAAATCGTAACAGTTACACAGCTTGCTGTGTATTTCAAACTTTGCAGTTTGTGATTTTAAACGGTTCCAGTTATAGAAACGTCTTTAGAAAAGTTCAGAGATCCCGATGATCAATCATCGCCTTACGTTAAGAAGTTTCGGAATTAATTGTACAAGTTTACCGCACTTTGTATGTAATGCGTGTTTGACTTTGGAAGTTCGCAATTGATCTCATCCTTTCTTCTGAGAACCAAAACCAGGTTTTCACTTGATTAAATTATTTTGAAGAGAAGACTTTCGTATGATTTAAAACAAATACCGAGTTATTCCTAGAATGCTTTTTAAGGATTAATGTTTTGTTCCACTTAACTAAATAAACCGGTACAAATTAATACAAGTAAGCCATAAATAATAGCGAAATTTATTTTCTCAATACTTTTTTATTGCAATATTTAATACAATTTTATTTTAGAGAATTCGTTTTACAATTACATTATATTAAAGACGTTGAAGTATTATTTACAATTACATTATATTAAAGACGTTGAAGTATTATTATTAATTACATTGAAGACGTTGAAGCGTTAAGGGATGATCCCATCAGTTGTTTGACTTGTTCTAACTGGGAAACTGTCATCTTGCTCGCCTTCCCTCCAGCGTTCCAGTAACTTTCAGTCTCGTCAAACACTCCACATTCTTCCTAGCAATATGACCAAAGTAGAAAAGAACGATTTTCCTACATGTTGTTGAGAGTCTTTCTGAGTCTGTGTTTGAGACTATTTGAGGATGGAAATATTCGTGAGTTTTCGAGGAATTTCCAACACCACAATCCGATTGCATCTAGTTTGCCCCTTTCTCTCTTTTTTAGGGTCATTAGAGATCGTACCAGATGGATTTTCGTTCTTCTTATATTAGAATAGTTCTTCAATATTTTTACTAGACTGACCATTGCCGTTTTCACCATTCCTACTCTGCGGATTTCAAATTGACATCCTCCTTCTATTGAGATCAAGACACCCAAATAGAAAAAGTCATCGATTTTCTCAGTCTTTTAGAGCGTTGGATTTTAAGAGAATCTCTAATCTGTCAAGGAATAGAATTTTTGTTTTTATCTCTATACCCAGTTGTCTACTCTCTATCTCTATTCTACGAAATAGCCATTTCATCCTCATTGCTGGCCATTAACGTCGTGTATTATGTCGCGAATATTATGTTAGAAATCTTTCTGCCGCCTATTGTTATTCGAGTCGATTCGAGTCGAGTGCTCTTCACATTGTATTCCCCATTTATATATTAAAAAGATAAAGAGAGAGTATACATCCCTGTCGGTCGTCTTTTTGGACATGAAATTTTTCCGAAAGAAACTCATCTATTCTTACTGTTGTCGCATTATTTGTATATAAATTATGAATGAGTGTCATTATTTGGTTTGGGACATTCATCTATTGTAGGAACTTCCATAGGCAGTTCCAATTGACACAGGCAAAAGCTTTTGTATAATCTATGAAATAAGTATTACGGGAACCTTGAATTCTTGACTTTCTTCGATTGTTCATTTATTTAAAATTTGCTTTCGTGTACCTCTGCCTTTAATAAATCAAGCTTGCTCCTCCAGAATGCACCAATCAAAGTAGTGTTTCAGCTTCGCTTTCAATATATGAATAGAGCAATGTTTTACTTGTACGAGAGATGAATTATGATAAAAACATATTAAAATAATATTTGCTCCATTAGGTACTTTTGAGAATTTATAATTAAGAAATTCAAAGCCTGCTTTGAAAGTCAAAACCCACAACTTCAGGCCACCCCTCCCCCCCCTCCCTCAAAAGTAACACAGTCTGAGAGACCCTTTCGTCGGAGAACGAGACCGTTGTCCAGCAATATTGCCCAAGAAAAACCGCACATTACTGCTCTATGTACAAAAAACCACAATGTACATACCTGTAAGTACAAAATAAATAACAACGCATGAACACATAAAGGCGTACAAGCGATAGGTATTAATAATTGAAATTTGCGGTGCGAATGCACGCACACTTCTAGTATACATACATGCATATGCGTACATATATACATATGTAAGTACATATGTACATACACATAGGCACACACAAACATACATATGTACATCCGCAAAAACATACACACTTCTAAACAACACACACACACATTCACAGATTCATAAAAACTCATATAAATGCTTATGCTAATAAAAAGCATAAAAGCATAAAAAGCATTCCGCGACCCTTTCGAAAGCTCTAAACAAAGCTTTATTCCCCATTAAATACCCATGATGCAGAGGGCCAATAAGAGAACCCCTGACCCTGTCTAATAGAACCCTCCTCTCAGACTACATTCCAGGACAGGATTACAAAATGTGACCAGCGTCCTGCTCCGGAAGAGAACACGGACAAAAGGATTCAGAAAACAAGCCCATAGATGCAAGCTTACCTTTAATGTAGCCATGACCAGTCAAAAATTGACTGAATTAAGAAAAACAAATTTTTCAAATTAAAGTAGTCAATTGTATAAAATATTTATGTAATGCAAGATCGATTCCATCGTCCCGTATTAATTACTTTGCCGTTATCGTTCGGCTAATTTTCACTTTCCCGACTGTGATTTTTCCCGGCAATTACTTCTATTCGGAGTTTTCCGCTTATGTAAATGCGAAAAATTGGTGGAAAATCTCGCCAAGTCGACACACCGTCGTCGGAGAATAATTAAAAATCGAGATAGGTCGTTTTTGCATACGCATAATGAAAATTAGCACTTCGAGAGCATTCGCAACGCGATAATTCATTTTTCAAGTGACGGATACAAGAAACGTGCCTCGAATTTTATTAAACCTACCCCTCCCCGGAGCTTCCTTTTCGAAATACGGAGTGCGACTTATTATAAATGAATAATGGAAGAAGTGTTACCGCGTTATTATTCCTTTTTTCATCATCATTTTTTCTTTATATTATTTTGTAAAACAATCTGCCGCCCCCCTTGCGATAATGATAGTCCCGCAATCAGAATTTAAATTTAAATTTCATTGAATCGCTTCTGTATAAACCACTCAATTACGATTGAAATAGAATTGAAAAGGCTCCTTTTATTATTCCTATCGTGAAGTGCATTCGTGTGAGTTTATTTTCCATGAGGCACGCACATCACTTCAGCAATTAAGCCTCAATTTGACCCACATTATACCAGACAAAGAACTATTATTTTCCTACAAAATACACCGGAAAGTTCCATAGTTGTTCTGTCTTCATTTATTAGACGTAGATAGTGTCGTGTGATATGAATTACGTGCTCCATTTCATTGTGTAAGCATTCGGTGGTGTAATTATTGCCTCCATTTTTCAGAATCCTTTGTGAGAATTACATACATAGGTAAAAGAACCATTTAAATCTTAAAAGAAAATCTCGAATGCGTAATATGGTATTCATGTATTGATTATTTCGAAAGGGTTTATAAATACAATGATTTGTTGGTAGATTCGACAGTAATGTTTGCATGAAAAGTTTATTTGAGATCGAAATTTTCACAATGAAAATTTGTGTGAACAGATTTGCAAAGTAAACTTTAGTAGCTGTAAATATTTTATGGCTTCAGTAGCTGAAAATCTTTTATGGCTTTAGTAGCCGAAAATTTTTCACGCGTTTAAGTCGATAGATTCAAATATAAACATTAGTTACATATTTTATATATTTATGAATAAATAAAGCGTTACTTAAATTTTACAATCCGATTCAAGGTTGGCTCAAATAAACACGAAAACAGGTTGAAAGTTGGACATATGAAAGAGTATTCGAATGAATGAAGACGAACGTTAATTATAACGTTACATTACACAAGTAGCTCAATTAATTAAGAGTGTTTGCAATTATTATTATATATTATATGATTATTTATCTATAAATTATAATATAAATACAAGGTAAAGTATAAGGGTAGTGTCTGACACAATTATTATTAAAATATACAAACAGATTTATACATTTTAGAAATACATATGTTAATGATATAATTAGTACACGACATCGTTATTCAGGATTATTATTAACAACAAGACAGTTTTAAATCATACAAATTTTCAGCACCATCTAGAAATTGTTACAAATCTTAAATTTATGATAAAAATTAAAGATTTTAGCTTCAAAAATGACTACAAAATGATATCAACTTCATATAAATTATCTTTAAATGACTTATTGATATGAGATATTTTAAAGGTAATGTTGTAATATCCTGTTTAACCTTTTGATTCACATTTTAGCCTTCCAAGTTACTTCTACATTTTTCATGTTGCAAACAGAAGACCACTTCACAAAGAAAGTCAGAAACCTTTTACAACTGATGCAGATGAGCTTCCTATGAAATGAAAGATAATATGAAACATACATTAGTAAATTTATAAAACAAATCTTATAATCAAATAAAAATACAAATTAGCCATATATTTATTTATTATTTTATTATTATAATTAATACACAAAAAATAATAAAGAATAACAATAACAACAACAAATTAATGACCAATATGACCTAACAGGTTGCCTCAATGTGTCACACCAATCTCACAAAATAAACAAGAACAAAGTAACAAAAACAGTAACAAATTAGAAATCATACATCTCATATATGTATGTATGTAAATACATATGTATATTAGCTATGTATGTACTTTGTAATTATGTATACAAGATTAACATCAACTATAGCTAAGAATTCCAAAAATACCGATATTTGTCCCTACCGATACTACCGTAAAATATACTATCGGTAGTACCGATATATGTGTACCGGTATTGATTTATTTAGTCAACCTGTGCTGTAAATTTTAATTAAAATATGAATTAATTAATTGTAGGCTCTTTTTCGGTTAATCAATAATTATTTTAATCGATTATTTTTAAATTACTTTCGTCATTACAAAATGATGGTTTTAAGTTTTAAATATTATAGATGAATTCAAATAATTGTAAAGCAAATAGTAGTTTTTTGAAAATATTGGAAGGCGACGAGTCTTATCATTGTTAACAGTTAGTTATAATCAATATATGTATTCGGAAATAGTCTCATAACAGGTATAGTATTTTCGGCATACTTAATCTTTGATTTTAAATTTACATTATATTTAGCGGCTCCTTTGAATAGCAGGTCAAAAGAGAAATTGAGTGTTGACTCATTCTTCATCTAATCCATACAAACTAGCCGATAAAGCATTTTAAATTCAAAACAATTCTAATATTTATTTTATTTCGGTACTGGAATCCCTAATTACAGCATATCTATCATTCAATGACTTTAGATTTCAAACTACATATGTACATATGTTCATATATAGTCTATAAAATCAACATAATTTTTTATAGATATTTTAATTTTCATCTTCTTGATATTTAATTTTAATACAAATTCAATTTTTCAATATTAAATACATAAACCTGGAGGCTTAAAATAAATGAGCCGAGTACACAATGCGACCTCAAAGTTCCTCAAATACCAAAATAAAATCCCGCAAACCACAAGCTGGACAAAGCCGACAGTTTCAGCCTGCTTATATACATGTACCTATGTACATATGTACATATATACAACGTAGTACATATAGTATATTATTAAATGTATAAAAGTTTCAGATACTGGGTCATCCTATACGCTCGAGTGGCCGCTATCGATCATTTTAAACGAAGACACTTCCTAATAATCGGATGACAACGACACAACAAACGTATTACGAAATTCGGCCACCGCAAACAAAAGGTTTCAAACGATGGTAAATAGAACGGGGTACGGGACATCCCCCTGGGGGTGTATATTTCACAGGGACGAATGGATTCGCTCGTTCCGGGTTCAAAATTCAAATGCGAGCTTTCGGCCCGGCGATAAATATTTAAGGACATCACAAAAGCACCTAAAAAAGCTTCAAAATTACATTAGGCGCGTCTAAATTTGGAAAGCGTATATAATAGGGATAGGTTTCCAAGTAGCGTGCGTGCCATCAACAAAAGACTTGCTGTCTCCTGGTTAATGAAGCTTTTCATCGCTAAGTAATATGAATTATCTCCTTACGAGCTCGTACAATATTGGATGGTGGGTAAAATGAAGTTGTGCATGTGTTTCGTATAATGTACATATGTACAGTTTATTACACGTGTGTATGTTTATATAAATTCAGGCTTGATACTATCGCGTATGATATTGGTAATTATAAAATGAATGGTCCAGCGAAAAATCTAATTATTTTCAATGTGGGTGGAAATTTCACCTGTGTTTTCAATATAGGAGATTCTTTGTATTATTTATGGTGTGAATAATGGGAAATGTATTGTATAAAGATAGCTTTTATAATTTTGATTGATGAGTTCGTTTTTTTTTAAATATATTATACATTTGTATATTGCTTTAATATTCTCGTACAAACATAATATATAAATGATGTTTATCATATATATTATAAATTGATCCATATTTTAACGAAATACTTTTTATTTTGATTTTCCAATAAGTACATACGTATGTTTTATTATCTAGACCAGATGTCTGCAACCTTCTTTGGATGAGGGTCAAAAATAACCAATATGATGTGACTTTTAAGAAGATTTCCGTTTTAAAACAGTCTTTTAGTGAATAATAAGATCAATTTTATTGAAAAAATTATTTTATTTTGTTTTCATATTTTTTATTTATACCAGGAAGGCTTAGCAGATAACCCCAATGCGCCTCCCTGGTCAGAAACATTGTATATTTGATTATTATACAAAGTTAATACGTATCAATTAAAATCCACAGACATTTATGGTTAAATTTGTAAATTTGCAGCATTTTATATAATTCAGCGAAATCCGAGATTACTAAAAACTTGAGATTCGCTTGAAAATGGGTAAGGTTGCCAATTTGTTGGAACCGTTTCAGTTTTTGCTATGCCTACTTTAAATAAATTTCATATATGAAAAAATTTTATGTATACGTAGAACTGAACGCGGACAAAAAGGCAAAGATTTTTTTTTTTCAAAGATGAAACTTTGTAGGAAATGATGCCCAACACGTTGATATCTTGAGGAAATAAATATTTTCTGTTTTTTCTTAATCTTTCCCCAATGAATTGGAACAAAAACTCTTACATTCCTCATACATTTTCAAAATTGTGAAATTATTTCCTTGAAATAGTATTCGAAAACAAAATATTTAAAAATATATATTTTTTGGTACATCTAATACGAAAAAAAAACTTTTTTCTTATCCGGTGAACTCAAGTGGGTCACTTGAAATTGTTAATAAGTCTCTTGATGACCCGCGGGTCATAGGTTGCCATTGCCTGATCTAAGCTAATTTTTCAGAGTGATTCTTTTAGAGAAGTATAAAGACAATTATTTAGATTTTACATATGTCTATCAGTATCGCCAAAGGATTTTTTTTTAAGTTGTTATTATAATTTTATTTAATTTATAATTGCATTTGGTTTAACGGGTTATCCCACTGCTAATTTGTATAACTGGATATTTTTATTATTAATTAATTAATAAATTCATTGAGACATCTATGGATTTAGACATGTAGATAATTTTATACATATTGTACATAAATCAAATTCAGATATTTGTGACAGCAGGTAGGATGATTTTTGCCAATTTGAGGAACCGTTTCAATGAAAATCAGATAAATTGGCAAACTTTGATAATAAACTATCGACTTGGAGTCACAAATAACTAAATCTAACCAGCAGTATTAAAGATTAGCACAGGATCGAACCCGAAACCTCTCGGTGTTAAACATAAACGCAACCACCGATCCATAATGCTGGATAATTATTTAAATACAAATACAGTCTAAAATTTATGTAAACTTTTTAATTCTGCTAATATAAGACGATAAATATAAAATATTAATTATTAGTTATATAATGCTATTTAAATTTAGTTATTTTAAACAAAAATATTTCTTCTACTGATACTTCGTATGTCTAAAGATAAAGTAAAAATATGTATGCTTAAAATATGCCATATCTTATATTTTTATACATATTCGTATAATTATTGCGTTGTTACATTATTACTTAAATGGTATTTTATTTTTAGATTATCAAATAATTATGTGTATTAATTTGTATAGTTGTATGAGCAATATAAAAATTAAAACAGATGTTTTAAATCACGAAAATCGCTCAACTGGAAAAAGCGGTTAAGTTTTGCGTCGTATTGCATTATTTTCATCTGAATTAATTTCGTCAAAACCGGGTCGTATTCCGGTCTTGAAAACGTTTCATAAAAATATTGAATACCCCGATGAAATCAATAAACAACAAATAAAAATAAAAAAATTATAAATAGACTTCAGATACAATTGATTCGTACGACCCATTTATTAGCTCATATATATATAAATATTTCGTTTTGTTTTTCTTCAATTCACTTTATTAATACTAAATCAATTTGTTAAATGAGTTGCTCGTCGAGCGATTAAGCGATTAATAAAGTTACAGCTGAAAAATACGAGCGTCGGCAGGAAAAATAAAAATGTTGGGCAAAAAAATCTCGTTTACATAAATTCGGTTTTCAGACCTCCTGTGGCGTTCGCGTACTTTTATAAAATTGGATATCCGAAAACAAACAAAGCGCAAAATTAAATTTCACCATAGAGAAAAATTCAAAGTGAAATAAAAAAAAATGGAAATAATCCCAAACAAACGTTTCCTACGCATATTTCCGTTTAGTGAAATAGTGCACAAAATAATTCGTTGTACTTTTTAAATACAACTTATTTAGTATCGAATTGTGTTACGAACGTGACTAAGACTATTCACATTTGAAAGGTCGAAGGTGCCTGAAAGAATCTTTGAAATGTGTCGTTTGAAAGTCGTCAACCAATCGCAATCCGAAAATCTTCGAATTCCATTGCGAAAATTTCAACCATATATCAACCCTAAGTGTTGTGGTTGAATTCTGCGCAAAACGTATAACGATTGTATTCTTTAAAATATTGACTCGAATTCGCTCCATTTATATTATAATAGGTATAATCCAAACCCCCATAATGAATGGTATCGATTTGCACTGTAAACACTTTTATTTTATTTTCGTGAATGGGGACGAGTACGTTATAAAGCCACGTACTATATACGTATAAAATCTAATAAAAATTGACCGTAGAACAAGTTCAATGGGTTTTTCAGACGTTTCGTTTCGAATATTGATCGTTCGTCGGTTTCAAGTGCCCACTTTTTACTTTATTTTTGTTGGTTTCGTTCATACATAATCCTATTTATTGGTTTAAATAAAACGGGAAACTCTACGAAAGGTAAAATAAAACTCCTCAAGGGAAACTGACTTGTAAACTCGTTATTTATTCAAATATTATACGCATAGAATCGTATATAGGGAAATTGTAAGACTTTTCCACTATCTGAATGCATCGACATCGAACAAATGCTTTAAATATCAAGGTAAAATTGTTTATCTAGTAGCTCGAGGCAGTTTCAAATATATTCAAACAGTATATAAAATCAATAAAAGCATTTAAGCCAGTTCAAATATTCTTTGGCTTAAGATGTAAACGTGTAAAATAAAAACGTGTAAAATACCCTATAAATCTGTAATGCAATTAATATCTTGAAAATTTAAATAAAACATCTATGAAAGTAAAACTCTGCTTCTATTATATGTACATATGTGTGTATGTACATATATGTATTATACATCTATATATATATATATATATATATATATATATATATATATATATATATATATATATATATATATATATATATATATATATATATATATATATATAAAAAATGTCTGTGTGTGTGTGTGTGTGTGTGTGTGTGTCTCAAATAGGCTCCTAAATCACTGAACCGATTACGATGGAACTTTCAGGATTTGTTGTATGCATTTCTGGGAAGATTACTGTGAAAAAAAAACGGGAAAAAACGGGAACGGAAATGGGAATGGGTGTCATTGCAACGCAATAATTTCAAATGTGTTCGCCGCCTGCGTTTTTCCGACAAATGGGAACGGGAACGAGAATGCGAACGAGAACGGGAACGGGAACGGGAATTGCATGCATTATTATGGCATTGCAATGCATGTAGGGTTCAGCTAGTAGATACATATATAAAACGACTTATTTATGAATTTTTATACATTTAAATTCCTGTCCTGAAAAATTGATTGATTTGACTCATTTTCCTTTGTGTGTATAGGTTATTCAATATGTTGAATGAAATTTTAGGCGATTCTCGATTCGCATCAATAAGCTCAACATTTTCGCAAGAACAACAGCAGAGTGCAGTTTGACACGTCATCAATGGAATATATACAAGACTGGACGATGATGATGACGATGTAATATCAGACTAGTCGACTTGAGTCACTGATTAATTTGAGTGAAACAGCAACAATACTGAGGAGCACTGCAATCAACTCTTTAGTTTTGCTCGATGAATTGGGAAGAGCAACATCTACATATATGTATGTACATATGTACATGACGGAGCTGCTATGGCGAATTTCGGAGTGGAAGAGTTGAGTGGCAGGGGTTGTCGCACAGTATTTTCAACTCATGTTTTGTGTGTAATCATTGTGTGTGATGATGGTATTTGTTACATATGTACTAAAGTTCGACCATAGCTGTTGCCTTGGGAAACCTGTAGTGGCATCTATGGTCGTGATTAATATATAACGGACTAGCCTAACCCGGCATGCGTTGCAATATCACACTAGCGCATGAAATTCCCGTTCCCATTCACGTTCTAGTTCCAATTACCATTTGTCGGAAAAATGCAGGCTGCGAACACATTTGAAATTATTCAATTGTTTGTTTATTTTACCGTAACAACGCAAGACGCGACGTGAAAACATTTGAAATTATTGCGTTGCAATACCACTCATTCCAACTTTTCCCGTTTTTGGGCGTTTTTATTTTACAGTAAACTTCCCGGATATGCATACAACAAATTCTGATAGTTCCATAGTAATCGGCTGAGTGGTTTAGGAGCCTATACGAGACAGACAGGCAGACATTCATTTTTATACATACGTATAAAAATGACATATATATGTACATATATATGTATATATATATATATATATATATATATATATATATATATAAATATATATATATATATATATATATATATATATATATATATATATATATATATATATATACATATATATATAATGGGTTTGGTGCATCCGCTCTAAAATCGCCAGATTAACAGAACGGCAGCTTTAAACGTAATTCTCGTTTTCTCGAATGATAGATTGCACATCAGATGACGAGTAACCTTTTGATGTGCACAGATGCAATTATTAAAATTGAGTTGGATCTTTCTGGCGAGTTTAATTAGGCAAGATTCGGAACTTATCGAATCTTGCCTTATTAAACTCGCCTGAAAGATCCAACTCAATTTTAATAATTGCATCTGTGCACATCGAAAGGTTACCCGTCATCTGATGTGCAATCTATCATTCGAGAAGACGAGAATTGCATTTAAAGCAGCCGTCCGTTAATCTGTCGTTCAATTTGTCTGGCGATTTTAGAGCGGATGCACCGCATCCATATATAATGGATAAATAAATATATGGAAACTTTTTTAGTATCAATGTGAAAAAATATTGAAATACTATATGTTTCTATATATAAAAATAAAAATAAATAAATGAAAATTTGATTTATTCTATAGAAAATATGTATGTACTTTTCAGTGATTTTTGTCCGAATCTAAAACCAAAGTTTTAATTGTTTCGAAATATTTAGGTTAAACCGGGTTATTTTTGGGTTGGCTACCATCTTAATTAAGCATATCATTGCAAGTTTCGTATATCTAATTCAAGTTCGAAACAGGAGAGAACAAAAGGCATTTCAGCGACACGGCGTGGCGTCCCTCTGTCACTCTTACAGACGTGTCCTATCAGTAACATTGCATCTCCAAAGCGCGAACAATAACCCTTATAATCCGAGCCACTGAAAAGTTCGAATTTAACCCATCTCACACCACCAAACAGCCCCTTGTTCGGCGCAACGCGGAAAAACATTTCCCCGCCGCCACTGACTGGCGGGAAACTCTCCGCCGAAAATCGTACTTCTCTATCGATTCCAGCGCCGAAAACCCTCTGGAGAGACAGGGATGAATATACACGGGATGCTGCGCTAGATATCTTTGGAAAGATCTCGTTCGAGGGGAAAGTATATCTGTTGCTTGCACATATGTGCTGTCAGTCGGTCCGTGGGCCGCCTGTTGAACGGTCGCGTTCTTCGTACTGAAAACTGCCGATACTTCTACCAATACTTAACTCCGATTCGTGCGGTTTGTTTGAGCTGAAAGTCATCGATTCTGCTGAGGAAAATACACGACAATAAAGTACGTGTATTTTTAGTTTGATTAAATTGGTGTTAAGTGATCGTTTCGTTGGAAAAGCTCGACAGTTCTTTGTTTACAGCCGATTCATACATACTAGGAGCTGAACTTTTCCTGCTTTAAGTTAGTGTATGAGCATGATTTCAATTGAATTTAAAAATATATAAATATATTACACACTTTTATACATACAATGAAATTTTAATTTTATTAAAGTTAGTTAAATTTTGATGAAAATATTGATCAATATACGTTGGTTTATCAATTGTGTAATTTTATAATGAAAACTGGTGTGTTTTCTAATATTGCGAAATTCAAAACTTTTTATCAGCATCATTAGCAAACGTTTTAATAACATATATTAAAGAAAAAGTTAATATTTTATCAATATTTAAATCAAATTACACTATGCGAAAATCATTTCGATTAAGTTATTGCACGATATTTTTTTAATTGTATATGAAGTATTTTTTTTTATTAACAAATATTTATAGATGTGATTTTATATACATACATATGCATTACTGAATGATTAAAATACCTCATTTTATTACTAAACTTCCAATATGTTCATCTATATATTACTGAGTCGTTATATTTGAAAATGGCATAATCCCACTTTGCTTCATTTCGAGAAATATTTCGCAAATCATTAAATATAATGTTTTGCGTTGAATAACAATATTAAAATTTATGGTGGGCTGTAATACGTATATTCTAATTTTCGGAGAATCTGAACATATTGAATTAAAAGAAGTGATAGCAATTTGTGAATTAAGTAAAAAAAAAGGGGGTTTTTGGAACTGAAAATTGTACTTCCGCCACTTTTAAATATAACGACTCATATGTATGTATATAAACACAAAGCAAAATATTCAACATGATCAAAATATTTTTTAGTATGATTTAAATCCGTCAATCAAAGTATATATTTTTAATGACATATTTTTCATACTATTGTATTGCTTGCAAAAATTTTCCGAAACGAAAAAAGTTATGCTGGCGGCATTTTTAATACATTTTCAATTGTAGGCAAAATTAATTTTGTCGCAAAAGGATTTTTCTCAAGTCGTTCCGTATTTTCGTTTTTTTTTTTTCGTAAAGACAACTATACATATGTACATACGGGTTGATTACATTATGAAAAATAGCTGGAATTTTCGCCTGAAAGTGGAAAAATTCATACCGGTTTTATGGCGGAACCTCTATTAAAAAACGTCGCGACGGATTTTGAAAAATGGTACCGAATTCCGAACGCCATCCATATTCTTCTGCTGTCTTATCCGCATTTTTCTGATTAAGTCTCTCCTTTCATATATATATATATATATATATATTCGGAAGTGCTGCATAAAAAAAACACTAGAATATATATTTTTTTTATTAAATTTTTTCCGAGCAGTGCGCGTTCGTTCTACATTTTTCAACGGGACACACTTTATGCGCGCTATGGGAGACTTATGAAAAAGTTCCCCAAGTCTCCGCGGACGTAAAATAATTTAAATAATGCAAAATAACGCGTTTCTAATTTAATTAACTTTCACACGCGTTCGGTACATGTATCGAGGGGCGCAATTTAAATAAGGGAAATTAGCTCAGCAAACATTAATCTTAATTTGCAAACAAATTTCTCAAGAGAAACGCAGACTTTGAAACGAGTTCGGAAAGCGAATGTCAAACAAACAGATGGTTACCCGAATTAACGCAATTTAGACCAGACGACGCGTATTTTGGCAGATAAACCTAAGAGTTGCGATGCTCGGTCACGAATGTGTTAATTCGACCCTCACGTTTGAAAATCCGCGTTTTATTTTATTTTTTTTACCATCGAATTAGAACCATTCTGTTTATCATGTTTAAAACATACAAAGCAATAGTATAAATACGTCAAACTTAAACAATAGCTAGTTCACAAGCTTGAAACACGTCGCTTTGTAAGTTTCCCTACAATTTACTGTTCTTTACATTAAAATGCAACCCTTAACTATTTTTTTTCAATTTAGTATCTTAAAATTCAGAAAAAGCTCTTTTTTGAAATTGCGTTTGAATAAAAGATTTATCTAATCGTCGCATTACATATGTATCTTCAAGAAGATTATTATATAATATTATAATGCAGCATTCAAAATAGTATATATGTATATAAATATTTGTTTCAGAAAAATTGCATACTGCATATTTATGTAATATACATATATAAATACGCATTATTTCCATATTTTAAAACCGTAACTTATTTAATTAAGTTGGGAAAATAAAATTTTGTTTGAAAAGTACAAGTAATGAAAGCCTCGCCTAACTACAACTTACGAGACACTGAAAAATTCGCAAATTAACGAGACATCTATGAATTTTACATAAATTTTATTGTACATTAATCTATCTCAAATAGTGGTGGCATAGTAGGTAGGAAGGATATTTAGCCAATTTTACCGGGAACCATTTCAACAATGAAATCAGAGAAAATTGGCAAACTCTGATAGGAAACGATCGACCTGGAGTCACAAATATCCAGGTCTGACCAGAAGCACTACAGATATACTCAGAAAATTTATTTTTTATCGTCAGCTCTTGGGATCGAACCCGGCGCCTCTCGACGCTAAGCAGAAGCTTTACGACCTTATGTGCATATATGTATGAGTGCAATATAATATTAAATAGTCCACTCAGCAGCCTATATCGTATTAATTTTATCAAGCTTATGCATTCGGATTTTCAGCTTATAATTCATATTAGTATATGATAAAAAGCTTACTTAAATATAAGCAGATGTTCCTGAATTAATAAATAAAATAACAAAAGGTTCATTTTTATTCAGAATCACACAGTATTGTCGTTTCAAACGAATGTTCAAATTTAATGCAACTGAATTCCCTATTCCCACCACTATGAAGCTTATCTGTATTCATGAACGTATCATATGTTTATCATTAGTCGTAGTATCGTTTATATACATATTCTCGTGCAATCTAAAATTGACTATTGTACACTAATGCACTAAATTTCAATAAAAGATTTCGATTTTATCGTAATACAATCTATTCGCGTGAATCGAACAAACAGAAAGGATTTGTTTACGTTTTGATATGTAAGTTAAATTATGTATATATCAGAAACATTAACCTATCAATCAAAGTGTCCAAATTCAGAAACGAACCGATTAAACTATCGCAATGGAATAATACGTTTTTCAAATAATACAACAGCGTTTTTCAACGTATCTTTATGAATATGTAGTGGATTTGTGTCGTTACGGAAAACGGCGAAACGAAACTAAGCCTATTGATTTTGAAATCTGTTTGAACTGGCGGATTAAATTTAATAATTGAATAAGGCTAAATGAAGGATTAGTCATACGGGCCTCGAATTTAAGGGCTGGGGGAGGGGAAAACCCTTCCGAATATACATAAATTTCCATCCGCGACGCTCCTTAGGTGCGTATTTATGAATTTAAATCGAATTATTCTGACATATGTGTGCGGGAAGTATTTTCAATGCATATTTTAACTATATATACACATGTGTATATATATATATATATATATATATATATATATATATATATATATATATATATATATATATATATATATATATATATATATATATATGGGTTGGGAATGTACGGGGTTAATTCGACTCTTCCGCCGGATGTCACCTCTCCAAGGTAATATTGGACTAAATTAGTTTTGCCAATTCGATCACCAATTTACGACACGTGCAATTCGATCGCCAATTTAGTGGGAAGGTGCAACGTGTAATATGAATTGCCGTTCGTATATCTTTGTATGTATATGCTACATATATAGTCACAATTTCTATGTGAATATTGAATTGTGGCTTTTTACTGATTATCATTTGGATTCTACAATTTCTCAGTAAATGGTTTTGGTAAAGAAGATTCTGCGAATTTTCTCATTTTTTAAAAATATTTGTTGCCTTCAGATTATTAAAAATCTTCTTTGAATTTTCCATAACACAATTTATTTAAGTAAAATATGAATATTAGCTTCACAAATTGATCAAATTAATTAATCCTAATTATGTACATATGTATTGAGCCTAATATATCACTTTCGTCTTTGCTTTTCAAAACTGTATTCTTATACCTATTAATATTATAATTTTCAACAGTTATTTTGAATGTACATACATACAAAATAACTGTTTTAATGATGCGGTTATAACCTATAACATACATGTTATAATGCGGTTATAATTACCGCATCATAACATGTATCTAATGATGCGGTTATATTTTTCGATAGTTACCATTTAAATATTCTACGTACATATGTACATTTATTAGACTATGGTCTTCAATATAGTCCCTTTTGGTGCTATTTTTATGTATAGATTATAAAAATAGACTAATTTTATTTTGTTTTCTTCCACAAATAGCTTGATAATGCGCTCTATTTTACATGTGTATCAGACACTTCGTATATTTAATTAGACTAGGAGTCTCCAAGAAACTTTTACTAATTGAAAAACCAAATATAATTTTTTAGCAAAGTGAAAACCATATGTATATATTATATATGTACTAGCTGCACTATATGCACTAGCTGAACCCGGAATGCATTACAATGCCAGAATAAGGCATGCAATTCCCGTTCCCATTCCCGTTTCAAGTTATGGTTGGAGCTCTACTAACGTCCCTTCAACGCTGTTTCGTCATAAACCAGCCTGTTAACGTGGTTGCCAACGAACACATTTCCTTGACTACTCAATGGCGCTTCATACTTTCGCGTCGGTAAAATAGTAATTACGAAGATTATTAAGATTAAAATTATTTAAATTAGATTGATAGCTAAAATATATATAAATAAATAAATAAATAAGAGTTTTTTTCCCGTTTTTTTGTCACAGTAATCTTCCCAGACATGCATACAACAAACCCTGAAAGTTCCATCGTAAACGGTGATTGGTTTAGGAGCCTATACGAGAAAGACAGACAGACAGACAAACAGACATTCGATTTTATATATACATATATATAGATGTATATAAAGACGAAACAAAAAATTCGAATTTTGGATATTGCACGAAAGGCCTAGTGGAAAATTGCGTCGTATCAAAGAAACGCTGAATACAAAATTTCGTTGATTTTAAAGTCCTATGCCTCCAACCAATCGATTTATCTAAAAACGTTTTAGATTTTTTTTCTATTTAAAAAAATATGCCCTTAGTGCCTTCTCTGATACATAGCGCGCCACGATCACAACGGCCATTTATATGGCGGAAGTGGTTTTTTCATAAAATCGGTCAGTTTTATTATGCTTCCTTGTTTGTTGTTGATAGCTTTTTTGAATATCTGTCTTCAGTTAAAACACAAAATATGCTAAAATACATATGCATATATAAATATATATGTATACATACAGATGTGGTCATATGTTTTCAATTTTTTTAGCGTCATTTATCGTCACTACAACTGATTTTTTATTCACAGATTTTAATCCACAATACGGTATGTTTTTTGAGCATGAATTACCATTAAATTGAATTGATAAGTTGATAATTGGCAATAATAAATTGTAAACGGGGGATTGTAACGGTTGATTTCGCACAAAACTTCTTAATTTCTTATTAATTACAAAGCAGATGAACGCTTGTTGCTGAGTGACGTAACCGTGTGGAACAAGCAACTAAATTGTCCCGTCAACTAGAAAACAACGAAAGGCAAAAGTAAAATTTTACTTTTCAAATCAAATCCTTAAATACAATAATAGTACGGTGACATCGCGTCGCTTTCCACGTCATCAATTTCTTCCCCATACGCCTGGATACATTGTTTTATACAGACGTGAATTTTAAAATATATGAAATTCAGCGCTAAATTAATCCACGTTTTCACAACGTTGACGTAATGCAATAAATTAACTAGAAATGTATGCAAATTTTCAGGTATTGCGCGTGTGAACCGTTTTCCATTTTCTTTGAACGCGCTTTTCCATAATAAAATCAGTCCTCTCCAAAGCTCGGCACGTTCGACTGTTTTAAATAATCACTAATAAAAATATATATTTTATATAGGTACATACATATATTTTTGAGACAGTGCTATTGAATGAAAATCTTGACTCTTCGAAAAAAAATTCTTAACTCTATAAGTAGCTTGCTATAGATACCAAAATAATATAAATTATTTTAAAAAAAATCTATATTTATATTATTATATTTACTATTCATTTCATAAATAATTTAAGTCCTCTCGATATTTCAACACGTTTATAAGATTTATGAATTTTATGTGAGAGAAAATGATTGATTGGCTTTATGTATTTTACGAAATTGAATCAGTGTAGTTAATAAAGAAAGCATCGATCGCTTTTATGAAAATAGTTCAAATTAATTTCTATTCAGATTGCAGTAAATATATCCAAAATAAATAAATAAAGTATCTTTCATTACAAAAATGTTGACGTTAGATACATATGTACATTCGTACACATCAAATTACAAACACCTTAAAAAATCAAGTGACTCCAAAAATGACTCTATACAAAAATTATCATTACTTTCGTTGCCCGATTTAACAAACAGCATGTACCTACATATATATACAAACAAAAAAATATATAAATTTGGTAAGGTTTACATAAAATCAGTCAAAATGGTCAATAATTCGTATGTAGATAAATTAATTAAGTTTGTGACAGCCAGTCACTCCACATTGAATTGACTACATGAAAATATTGTTGAATACAATTGAATGAGATACAGTTTCGTCACTTGAAATTTGATTCACAATCTTGAAATTGAATTATATTAAAATAAATCAGTTGATATATTTATACATACATATATATGTACATACCTATGAAGATGAACATATATAAAGAGAAAATTCACGAGCAGGGGAAAATTTCATAGGCGTTTAAATTATTAAAATCTGACAAAATCTGAAAAAACATATAAGACTAATGGCCACGAAATGTCATCGTTTCCAAAATTTTGATATTCTTAAATTTTATTTGTTATTTATTATTTATTATGGTCTTATTTTAATTTAACATAGACATATGTAAAATTAAAATAAGACCAGTAAGGCCTGACAGGTAGACCCCAATGCGCCTTCCTAGACAATTAATTACAAACATTGCAGCATTTTTATTACATAAATCACTGTATTTTAAGAGGCTGAAGAAAATGAAATTAACAATTAATTAATTAATTAATCCATTGAGACATCTATGGACTTAGACTTGTATGTACATAATTTATTACATATTGTACATAAATCAAATTGAGATATTTATAACAGCGGGTAAGACGATTTTTGCCAATTTGAGGAACTGTTTCAACGATGAAAATCATATAAATTGACAAACTCTGATAAGAAACGATCGACTTGGAGTCACAAATATCCAAGTCTAACCAGCAGTTTTAAATATTAGCACGGAATCGAACTCAGTAATCACTCGGTGCTAAATATAAACCTAACCACCGAACCATATTGCTGCCTATTAAATGTGTTTATTGCGATTATTTTTCACGAAGCGATTTAAATTTGGATGCGGTGCATCCGCTCTAAAATCGCCAGACAAATTGAACGACAGATTAACGGACGGCTGCTTTAAATGCAATTCTCGTCTTCTCGAATGATAGATTGTACATCAGATGATGGGTTAGCTTTCGATGTGCACAGATGCAATTATGTAAATGGTAATTTTTAAAATTGAGTTGAATCTTTCTGGCGAGTTTAATAAGGGAAGATTCGATAAGTTCCGAATCTTGCCTTATTAAACTCGCCAGAAAGATCCAACTCAATTTTAATAATTGCATCTGTGCATATCGAAAGGTTACTCGTCATCTGATGTGCAATCTATCATTCGAGAAAACGAGAATTACGTTTAAAGCTGCCGTTCTGTTAATCTGGCAATTTTAGAGCGGATGCACCAAACCCTTTAAATTTCTATCGGTAACCAAACCGCGCAAAATAACAAATTTTCAAGCTGAACGGAAGAATGTATGAATATTGCCTGAATGATTAGCAAATTGATACATAGAAAGGTCTTGTAAACATTAAGACAATATGTATATAAAAAAAACCTTATTAAGAAATCACCAATTCTTTCCGTAAACTTTGATCATGAGTATGGCAAAATGTCTGCCATAGCGAGAGGGGGGCAAAAATGGAAAAAGCGATCAGAGCAGTGTGGACAAATGGGACAGTGTGGACGATATACGTCACCGTGAATAAAGATGCAGTCTTTTCAAACGTACGATTATTTTTCACCATGATAATGGCGCACGTCATTTCCACTTATATTGATGACCAAACCGAGCAAAATTGCAAAGTTTAAAAACGATCGGATAAGAACCCAAAATTCGTCAGACGGCAAAATCGATTCTGAACTAAGAAGAGGTACATAAGTAAAAAAATGAAACAACATCAGCTAGTTGCTCCACATCGAAGCAGAACCAGACGGCCTGAACTCCGAACTGAAAATTCACTCAATTCCATTTATGAATTGACGAAAAAGCCAACCCTTGTCACAAGACACGCTCCATTAAAATGAAATGGCTTATCCTGAGTTTCAGCGGAGTGCGACACTGTGATCGAACGGTACATCAAAGCGTGCGGAGAATGTCCGAGCGTAAGAAGCGAACAGGCGAAAAATAATTCAATAAAGCAACCTTGACCGTGAGGAGTGTCACCATTCAAATTATAACGCAACCTTGACACGTGTGACGGGAAAAAAGGCTCCGGGACAAATTTCTTCGAAGGTTGCACCGCGCCCACGAAAATTGCTCGATGCGACACGTCCCACCCCGACAATCGCGATAATCGTCGCTTAAGCCCTTTTTACCCGGGAACAATCTGACCGACCGACGCGTCGTCGTAACCTCGTTACGATTTCATCACGTTATCACCTGGGGGGGTGTGAGAGGGAGAGATTGGGGGCGTCGTAATGCGATTCGAGCTCGGCGCCTAATCACACGTGTCGACGATACCCACCCTCAAACGCCCCCCCTATATCCCTTGTGTGACTCCACGTGGTTACATAATTTAATACATTACAGAGTTGCGAAATGAGCCGGTCGCGGACCGCATGCGGCCCGGCGTGAAGTTAACCACGGTCTGTAATCCCCCCGGAACTTGAAATTCGTCGGCGTTGAACTGTTGAACTGTTGCTTTGCGTGAATTTAGTTATTTATTTGTTTATACAATTTTAGCTATCAAGCTAATTTAAAAAATACATTCTTAATTATTTAAATTTTATGTATAAATTTATCTAGCAGCATAGCTCGTTAATCTTCTGCTTAGCGTCAAGAAGGTGCCGGGTTCAATCACTGAATGAAAATGAATTTTTCAGAGTATGCTGTTGGTCAGACCTGGATTTGTGACTCCAGGTTGATCGTTTCCTATCAGAGTTTGCCAATCTTCTCTGATTTCATTCTTGAAACGGTTCCCTGAAAAAAAAATTGGCTAAAATTCCTTCCTACCTACTATGTCACCACTATTTGAAGTTTGATTGATGTACAATAAAATTTATGTACAATTCATAGATGTCTCGTTAATTTGCGAGTTTTTCAGCGTCTCGCAATTCAACGACTTGTAATAAAAAATGCTGCATTTGTATTTGTAATTGTAATTTGTAATTGGCCAGGAAGGCGCATTGGGATTTACCTGTAAGGCCTTCCTGGTATATATGTAAATAAATAAATAAATAAATATGCACTATCATTCACAGAGGTGTCTCCTCGCACCTCGCAAGAATACATCCACGGTCTTAGATGGCCTGACGCACTCAGGGGCATTGTACATGAGCACACACCCCTGTGAAAAATACCACCAGCTGTCTTTTTTTTTTCTTACTCTACCTACAGCTAAATTGTTCTTATTTCTAGTATAATAACTATGTATATCTCTATTTCTTATTGTAGTGAAAAAAATGTATTCCGTTTGTTTATTTGTTTGTCATTACGCTATTAGATATGTACATGATATATGTATAGCACTAGTGTTGTACCCGATGACATATCATCGCATGGGTGTTGCCGTATTACATACAAAATCGCGCTCCACTATTACGAGTTTTTAGCTCGCAATTTTACCGATTTAAAATTCCGCACACTTCCAATTAACCCTTTGAAACGAAAAAAAAATATAGTGTGACCAGAACATTATCTCATTAACATGTTTCAATAGAAAATATTCAATATAAAATAGTATTAACGCTGGGGAAAAATCCCAATACGTACTTTTGAAATGGACTTTTTGAAAGCTGAAAAGTACTACAAATGAAAGATAAAATACCCAACTGTAGATTCCAATATTCATCTTGAGACATCGACCGAACAACACCAAGATTTAAAAAACACATATATCTCCGAATCTTGAGCCAATCAACATTTTTTATTACCAGATTCGTGTTCACTGGGCATAGATCTATAAGAAAAGTCATATCTCGTCTCTGAACCAAAAAAAAGGCGTCATTTGTCGAACAGTGTAATATATACCGGTGTGACGCTTTGGGGCAACCTGTCAAGTCACACTGGTCATTTTATTGTTGTTATTATTTTTAAATAATAATAAATTAAATAAATAAATACATATATGTATATGATGTATTGCTAATAATACAAATTTTATATAAAAATGAATATTATTTCAAATTTTTTATTTATATAAGAACAAATTTAATACCATGGGTGTCGCTTTGGGGAAACGTTCAATGGTACCATTGTAATAAACATAAATATTTTTTAATAATAATAATAATATTGAAACTTAAATACATAAATTTATTTTTATAATAATTTGTGACTCGATAGCATTAAAATTGCTCAATTTTTCGTATAAAATATATTATTAATAGATTTTCGTCGTATTCCGACGGATTATAGAGTTAAAATTATTTATTTATATATATATTAAAAGTAATTGGGTAAAAAAATATTAGCGTGATGACGCGTCGTTACTTTTGGATACGCTTTTATTATTTAAAAAAATCAGAAAATAATGGGAAACCACATGAAAATGGTTTAACCACCATATAATAAATAATAAAATTTACATTGTGAAGTATCAATGCTTAAAAAAGTCAGTAAAAAACCGAAAAAAAAATTTCATTACAAAAAAACCAATAATCTTTTTTTCTTTATAAACCTTTTTTTAATTTTAAATTACTACGTGAAATACTTTTTTGAATAAAGAATGGGATTGGGATAAAAAAGAAGTTTGTAAAAAATACAAGCGGTTCCCAACATTATCTTTTTGACCCACTAGCGAAAACGAGTTTGACAAGCCTGATACACAGATAATATCCACTTAAACTTCGCATACGGTTTATTCAATAAGCATAATATAAACGACCCTCTCGTATGCTTTTCATGCATACGGTATTAGGTTTTTGGCATGTTTTCCCAGATTATATAGCCGACAGTCATCTGAAGTGATTTCCCCTTTTTTATTATTTATATTCTACGAAAACACGCGTACAAAACTAGCAGATTATCCATATCTACATATGTACATAATAAATGTGCTTGTGTAAATTTAGTTACGCAAAGCCAGCTATTGTAATCAATTGCCGCGTAAATTTTAATGGGATTAAAACAGTCTGCGGTCGTTCATTCGATGAAATCGATATTAAATTTTAAATGCAATCATTTCGTACGAATAGTCAACAGCTTTGATTGTAATTACTTTTAATTAAATACGTCATGTTGTTGTATTGATTTTATTATAATTTTAATTATGTCATACTGTTTAATACAAATTTTTATTATCTTACCAAAAATTCTATTGACCGGCTTTACATTCACTTTGCTCATGAATATGAATTTTATATTTTCACTAGTGTTGTGTCCGTTGATGTTTCAACGGATGATTGTGAAGAGCTTGTAAGCCGCTGAAAATAGACTAATGGGTCGGTAGTTCTTGATGTCGCATTTATCTCCTTTTTTGTGGATTAAAATTATCGTCGCGTTGTTCCATTCTTCTGGTATGGTTTGGTTTTGGAATTATTTGCTTGAAAAGCCTAGCTAAGATTTTATTTAGGGGAAACCCTCCACATTTCTACAGGAATCTTTTGGCCGTGTGTCGTTTTTGGAGCGGCAATTTGTCCGTCATTGTTCGTGTATAACTTTGAATAAAACGTGTATACCCTATCTATAATTTATTTTCTATTTCTAATTATATCTCCTCCCTCTGATCTGCGACCATCTGGTTTATGGCTAAGAAAATATCCTATTTGCACTTTTTCAGGCTACCGTTCTTCTTAATAGTGTTTTCGATTAACTTACTTTTAATCGTTTTTATATAATATATACCTATTATTATTATTATTATATCATTATATTATATTGTGGATGCATCTGTGATACATCGTAATACATATGTATAAAACGTTTTGACATATTCAACACTCGCTCAATTATAGCTGAAATACTGGCCCAAATACAAACTAAGCTTCGAATACGTTGAAATCCCCTTCTAAAGTGAAAAATCATAGTATAAGAGGTAAAAATATCTCCAAGATCCATGTCTTGGACTATTAAAAAAATTTTCAGCTTGATACGTTCAGGGGTGTGGGAAAAATCGTGTGGTCACAACATTTTTTATAGGATAAAATCCTATTTACAGATTTATTAAATTTAATGATCACAAAACTTCATCTATTGCTACTACGTATGTACATACATACATAGATAATGTAAAAAGCATGTAATAAAAAGACAATACGATACAATATGTTTTTTTTTTCAATATTATAGAATGAACATTGAATATATGCAATAGATATGTTTACTGACGAAAAAACTTCGAATACATTACTGACCATTTAATCAAAAAAATAATGATCAACTTTAAAAAATACCTGCTCTAGATTTTTGTACAGAAACTTTATATGTAAATATTTAAAGGTAAATTACTACAACGTACGTATACAATACAATTTCATTTATGCCTTTTGCGATAAATTGACTATCATTGTTACATTGAAATGAATATAATCTATTTTAAAAATCATAAATAATTCAAGCACTATATGAATTTTGGAATATTGCAATTATTTCAATGTACAATAGTAAAATATTCAACCAATTACGGTTATGTGTATTCGAGAAAATTCGGTTGCGTTACCCACCACAAAATATTGGCGTAATTTTTCCACCACGTTGCAAACCTTGATGTGGACTTTTTGCCATAATGAAAAAAGGCTTGTTTGGTCACTGGATGTGACCTCGCAACACTACGTCGATCATTTACAATCGTTATACTAATTAACGACCTTCGTTATCACAGTAATAACTCGCACGTTAGGAGCTTTCGTACGCGCTTTTTCCACCTGCTACTTGATGATAAATCGTTCTCACCACCAGCATCTACCAAATTTTTACTAAACCTATATAAAAAATCACTTCTGCATATCCTTGAGACCCAAATAACACATAAATTGATAAAAGTCTAAGACTCCACGATGAATTAAGTCCACTTTGGCCCAACGCTTATGATAAAAGATACACACATGAGAAGCGTTAATTCAAGAGTATTGACGTTTTCGTCGGTTGACGCCCAAATACGTCACCGGATAATGTAATATAGTGTTAGTTATTATTTTAGATGGGTAAATAGAGATTTTCGCTCATAAATTATCCACGGATTCACTTGTCATAATTTGGTATTTAAATTTATGCGAGTAATTATAATTTATAACGCGTGTGATTTATTAACGTGTAACGGTGTGAGGTGGTGTGATTGCAATAACGGGTATTGATTATTGTTATTAACATCATCATATATCATGCCATTCATCATCCATTCCTGGACTGAAAGCCTCTCAATCCATTCACGGATGCCAATATGCCTTGAATCCAATCTACACCCTTATTCCAACAAACATATGTATAGTCTACAGTCTACACACTTTCTTTTATAGATCCATTTAGCCTTTTTTTACTTACTATAGGTATACGCATATATGTACATATGTATATGTACATATATGCACATATGCGCTAACAACTACTACATCTTTTAGGTACCATTTATGAACTTTTCTTTGTCCATGTTTAACTAGCACTTTTTAAAGGCTTTCAGTTTTGAACGTTGAAATTCAAAATGCATATTTTAATGTAAAATTTCTTTATTAAGTTTAATGTTGCTTTCCTTTGCATTTAGCATGTCTGGAGATTATGATTGTAATGAAAATATAAAATATTTATAATTCTCTTGAGATGATTTTCACTGAATTTCCTGCAATGAATTTTAAATTTTTAATTATTTCTGTGGCCTAGTAATAAATATGAATAACATCTCTTATTGGTAAGGCTTTTTTTTAATTCTCACTCTCGTGAAAACAACTGTCATCTTCATCGTGTTTGAATAGCATACATATATGTACAATATATATGTACATACATATAATATTTACATAATATAATACATATAGCATATATGTACAATATATATACATATATATAATACATATAGCATATATGTACAATATATATACATATATATAATACATATAGCATATATGTACAATATATATACATATATATAATACATATAGCATATATGTACAATATATATGTACATACATACATATATTTTTTGACCATTGTGCCGCTTTAGGAATTCCTGTTATGCCGCAATGGTCTGTTTAGAATAAAATAAATAAATATAAATTGCTCACAATTTAACGATTATCAGTACTTTTAGTATATTTTAATTTCATCAAAGTAATATTATTTTATTTCAAATCGAAAAGTTTCAAATGAAATAAATGAATTTTTTCACTTACATATAATAGAAAAGATATATAATTATTTTTATTATTCTTAAATTTAATGTTCTCGTATTTACTATCTTTTACGAAGATTAAACATAATGTCGTGATTATTCTGTACAATGATTTAAATTCGAGAAAACGGTTTTATATTGTGATATTTGACTGGAGGCCTTCCATAACTATCCCGCACATGAAATTTATGACGAAAGCTAGATGAAACTTTTTAAATCTTTCACATAGCACTCGAGTATACCGCTTTTTTGTCAGTTTGAAATAGCAATGCAAATTTAACGACTTTAATGAAATATTCATTGTTGTTCGGCTCTCATTTCGGTGTTCAGCCGCACGAAAGGCTTTTGGGGAATTTTCCCGAATTTTCAGCATCCCTATAATCCTTTTTCGGACTATAAATTTCACCGCACACTCCAGCGCCGTCAAGTATCGGTCGGTCGAATTGCTCGCTTTTAATTAATCATTATTTTTTATGCAAATAAATTCCTCATAGTATACATACATACATACATACTACATAGGTATTTTGAAACGTTCCTCTTATCTATGTTAAAATACTTCTCATGTTTTTGGATAAATGTTACCATGGTGTCGATGCCGTTTTGTTTTCGTCGTTGTCGTCGCACCAGCGAACATCAAATATTCATTACTTGAACGAGGACCATAAAAAGGAAATGGCGCGGTGTGTTGTGCACACCCACAGGACTCCAGACGAGAATCCTTAAATCTCTTCCACGACACCCCCGGGCAAAAATAGAACTTTAAGACGCGTTTTGGGTCTTTCCGCCCATATAAATCTAACCCGCTCGTAAAGACGACGCATTTTCTCAAACGAAAATTATTTTTTCAATATACCATAACGTCGGTGCATCGTCAAGGGCATCTTATCAGAATTTAAAAAACCGACCTTTCCACTTATATCATGTATACCAAAGGAAAATAATGTCTTACTTCTTTCAAAACTGTGATAACAGATATAAATTGGGGAGGTTTCGTCTGTACAAAAAAAATCCAGAAATCCAATATATAATTTGGAAATAGACTTTGTATGTATGTAACCTTCGTTCGTTGGTTATTAGATGACAAATTCGATTTTTTTTTTTCGATTCATAGGCGCCGATTCGATTTTTTCCCTGTCCCCGAGGGCGAAGGCGCCGGGGGCGCAGCCACGGTGGACGAAGCCCTAGGGGTCGCAGGCACCACAGGGGGTGAAGGCTCCGAGGGCGCAGGCGCCAGATTCTGGTATACATATAATATATGTTTGTTTGTTCGTGACAGTCAATTTAATAAAAAAACAACAAATGAGTATTCAAATAAATTTAATAAAATGTTTACTATTACATAGTTTAGTCATGTTTAAGCGGTTTATATTACAAATACCGAGCGAAGCCGGGTAAAACCACTTGTAGTATATAAACATTTACATTTTAAATGTGGCTTAAACTAATAATGAAGTTGTTAAATATATTTTTTTAAATATATAAAAACTGTCTCTGTTTTCACACACAAAGAAAGCAAAGTGCTACAAAAAACACTATGAATTTTGACAGTGTTTTCTTTTCAGTGTCTAAATATCAGCTTACAGTTTGCCGAGAGCTTTTTTTATATTTAATAAATAATAAATTAAGCATTCAAACTTGCCTTCAATTATTTTTTAATTTAACTTTCAGTGAAATCTTCAAAGGTCAGACTTTGTGAAAATAATATATTAGATCAATTTCGTTGCTCAAAAATAAGACCTTTAGAGCAAAAATAATAGCCGAGTAAAACTTTTTTAATTTATGTAAGGTTTTGACTTTTTTAAGGTTTCTTTTAGTGTTATTGTAATTTTTGTATATAAATTTGGCGTTAAACTTGCGAATGTTTGCCTTTTGGCGTTTAAATTAGCATATTATTTAAAAATTTATTTTTACCATGGTGCCATTACGGATTTTTTCTCCAATTTTGACTTTATGTACATATTTCATACATACATATGTACATATGTATAAAAATTTATTTAAATAATGGTGAAAAATGAAGATAGATTGCCAATTTGTTTGGAACCGTTTTAACAATGGAATCAGATAAAATGAAAAACTCTAATAGGAAACGATCAACCTGGAGTCACATATATTCAAAGTCTTGCCAGCAACACTGGACTAGAGATTGAACACATGACCTCTCAGTTGATAGCATTTTTCGCTAACCACTGAGTTGTGTTGTTGGTTATATTTATTTTAACAAAATAATCTATGGAATGCAATAAAAATTGGAGAAATTCAAATTCATTGTGTTAATCGATATTTATTTCTATAAGTAGAAAATGTTTTAGCGTTATTTAATTTATTATATTATATTTATTATAGCGTTATTATTAAATAAATTAAGATAAAATAGAAACAGCATAATATATCACATTTGTAAACACATAAATCATACAGTACATATAATCAAATCGCAAACATAATAATACTTAAATATAATCGAAAAACATAAGCGATTTATTAAAAACAATGTTTTAAATAATACGAAAAATATAGATTGGCAATAATTCAAACTTTATATAATAATTTACTTTACTTTATATATAATTTTATATTCCATTAATTATATACATAGTGTACATATTTTGTATTTCATTTTGACAGCTCGCAACTGAAATATATATTTTTGTTACGACCACTCCAAAATAATGTCGCATAAAAATAGTATCGTTAATTCAAAGTTAAAAAAAATCACATAAATATTTATACGTTTCAATATTCTCAAAATAGAATAAAATATTATTTAGCCATACCCAAAGTAAAATAAAACAATTGAGAAACACTGTATTGTACTTAATTTTATTAGATACTAAAGTGTGACATTATCACCCTATAAGCACGCTTGTAAAACACAGACAAGAAATATCGCATTAGTACTGTGACGCGAGCGAAACTATTACAAACCCCATTCACGACATACAAATAATAATAGACCCAAAACTACATATATGTATATATTAACCAACCTATGTATGTACGTTGAAAAATACAACAATCGATAAAAATTATATGTAGGTCAATATTTGATCGACACTTATGTTCACACATGCATATGTACATCCAACGAAGCATTATTGTTCTGCGTTATCTTTAGAAACCACTCACATATGTACATACATACCTACATATATACAAACTCTTAAAAAAGACACGACTTGGTAAAATTGAAAGAAAACAAGACGACTGTATGTCAAAATTATTTTTGAAGAGTGCTTTCGGATCGACAGCGAAACCTCCTCGTACCAAAATAATAATAAAAAAGGCGTGTTCAAACACACTACTGGTGGAAGCATTATTAAAATTCATGATGTTAGAATTATAATTAATGATGTTGGAAATTTATCCAGTCGCTTTTTATTACACGTGGATATATGTACATATGTAAATACATACATATATCTCGTGTATATTTTTGTCGTTTTTTGCTCTTATCTGCAATTGGCGTATTCTGGGCCACAAATGGGACTCGGCTACCGAATCTGCGCCCTGTATGATAAGCCCTTCGGCAAACACGTGGCCCAGTTCAAACGTAATAATATTATATAATAAAAAAAAATTGTATGGACAGGCATGCGGATATTTCTCTCGGTTAAAAATGACCCACGATTGTACAAATCCGTTAGTATATGTATGTATATACATATAAATATATGTTTGCTCTATCTATGTATAAGTAAAGCCGATTTTACTGAAAATTTCTTCTCAATTAGTAAAAATTATGTTATAATTTTTCATACCTTTCTGAATTAAGCGTGAAGTTTTTAAAGCTTTATAATTTCGTATGCAATGTGTTAAATTAAAACACGTATGACTTATGTACAAAAGTAAATGTTGTGTACAATCAATTTGGTTCAAACGTTATCCCATAAAATCGCTCAACTATGTAATGAGATCACTCTCTAAATGCCGTACATATTTTTGGAAATAAATAAATAAAATGCAAACACTATCTAATATATAATTTCGAAAGAGACTTTTTATGTATGTAACTATCGTTGGTTCGTAGAATCCGTGACGCTGAATTTAATAAAACAAAACTATTCAAATAAATTGTTTCCTATGAGATTGGCCATTTTTAAGCGGTTTATATTACAAATGCCGAGCGAAGCCGGGTAAAACCACTAGTAATAAATAAAGTTAAAAGCAGCAATTGTGAAACATCGATTGTCGTTGATAAAAATGTATTTTAGTTCGTTGTAAAGGATACTTTTTTACTGACAAATTAACTGAAATTAAGAATGATATGCATAAAATGCATCGTGATGAATACAAGCATATGTAATTAGATGCAGATAAGTAATAATAAGGAAAAAATGAATGAATTTATAAGAAATAATGCAGTTTAGGAGATAATTGAATTCAAAAACTTAAAAAAGAGGACGCTGTCATTGGCTGTCATTTAAAACGCTGGACGCTGTTATTTAAAATTTTGAAAAAAATTTAGGTCGTATCGATAATAATTTCAGTAACCGATACTAAGTTTCAGTTCGATAGGACTAACGGTATTCAAAAAATACACAGACACGCTCACATTTTTTTCTAGATCATAAAAACGTGATCAGTGATTCTGAGTTCGAATCAGTCAAAATCTCGAGTTCGAATTTTTGCATGATCACAAAACTATTATTACTACGTATTGATAAAGTAAAAATATCAAATAACAGGATACATAGTAGGGAATGCCTTTAATACCTATAATATTTGCCTACTGAGGCCAAATTTTTTTGACATTCGCAACTTAATATCAATTATACAACACAGATGTATGGGTCTACCTCACGGTACCGAAAGTGAAAAGGTCGAAAAAGCAAATATCGGAAGGCAAACATCGAAAATCGAAAGATCTTAAGTCGAAAGTTAAAAAAAAGGGTGCATGGTAAACGGTACTATGTATATATAATATATATCAGTGGCATGCGGTGAAATTATCTCTCTTTTGTCATACAGCCTTGTTTAATGTGCGCGCGCAGGATACGGGAGGAAAAGCCTGTTCCTTTTGTTCTTCTTGTGACCTGCTCGCGCAAATTAAGTGAGGATGTACGACGGGGGGAGAGACAGTTTTACCGCACGCCACTGATATATATACTAACTATTTTTCATAACCAGCAGCGTAGTCTAGTGGTGAATGTTGAATTATTTCGTACTTGATGTTACGAGTTCGATTCCAGCTAAGTCTCACTGTTGGCCAGACCTTGGTTTGTCGAGGTCGATCGTTTCTTATCAAAATTTGCCAATTTTTCTGATTTTCACTGAAACGATTCCTGTAAAATTGGCGTTTCCTTCCCAATTTTCTGTTGCGAACCTTAAGTTATTGTTATATCTTAGGTTTCGCCATATTGCTCACCATAGATGTCTCTGTGGTTGTTTATCGAATATAAAATTCGTATTGTTACATGAAAGTTATTCATCGTTATATATCGTATTAATACGATGTTTGTAATATCTGACCTTATATGTCAGATATTGTTTAGATTTACATGTATCTATGTAATAATTATGTGGACAAGGAAGGCGCATTTGGGGTTTACCTGTTAAGCCTTCCTATATTTGTATTTATTTCTTTATTTATTTATTTATTTACATATATACCAGGAAGGCTGTACAGACTCCAGGGATGTTCAACTCGAGAGCACCCCGGAAGTCGGTTTTGTAGAAGCTCGTGGTAAGCGTGGGCGGGGCTGGTTTCCTCAAGGTGCCTTCCTTCGTCGTCGGTGGTCTGGTCTCTGCTGATGTCGGCTGCTCTGCTATGTCCCTTTCTCCTTCGTAATGTGCGTGGGATGCGTGATGTGGAAAAAGGGGGGAATTGTAATAATGAAAACAGGTTGTAATTCTGTTTGTATGGTGACTGTATTTTATATATATATGTATATACAGAGATCAAGCAGAGGGGACAGGGGGGAGGGAGACCGTCGTGAAATTAGCGCGCACGTGTTCGAGAGGTTATGATAACCTCACTCCTCACGTGACTACGTGATCTGACTTCGACGAAGAAAGACCAGGATTTCCTCACTTCTCACCGGACGTATACTGAAGCTGTACTTCCAGTATCGTCTGCCGATCCAGGCTGAGCTGATCGGGACTCGGTGGTGGGAACAAACTCGGTAGCGAACAGAGATGTTCACTCGACCGAAGCGGAAAACGAATAGGAGGCGGGGACGCGCGCTCGGCGCCGATCTCCCTCCAAAACGGCTCCTTTGGTCGTAACGCCACGAAAGCTGACCATGAAGACTTGGTCGGAACATACTCCCCCCGTTGGAAGTCAGAGGATCGAATTCCAAAACAAATAAGAATTAATGGTGCACAAGCGACTAATGAAATACACAAAAACCAAGCAAATAAGCAAAAAAATAACAAAAAAAAACAAAAAACAACACAACAAATAACCCAGTCAGCAAACAAAATAACATTAGTCCATCGTCAATTTCCCATCCTACATAAGCAGCTGACTAAGCCGGCAAGAAACAAACAAAAAATAGACAAACAAACAACCAAAACACCAACAAATAACCAACACCAATGCTAGGTAACAATATTGTTCAATCGTTATATGTCCCAATCTATCCTGATAGCTCTATTACAAAGCACCAATCAAACCAACAAGAGAAGCATAAAAGAAAAGCAACTCAAAAACTTAAGTTAAAACACATAAACTGAATCCACAACACAGATACAAACAACGCGCCAACTTTAATGTGGGACGTTATGAACGTTCGCCACACCGTTGCACAAATTCACTGAGTGCTGCTCGACTGGCAGTCGAGCTACTCGCCGGACTGCTCGCTTGGTGTTGCTGATGGAGGAGTAGTAGGACCTACTCCTGTGCCCCTGTCTGCCAGGGGCCGCTGCTGCATGTGCTGGTGTGGTAGCACCCTCGCTCCGGGCTGATCGACCAGATCCTCCTGCTGTTGCGCAACTAGTGGTGCGCCAACTAGGAACTGGCCAGGAGTTATGGGAGCTGGGTTGGGAAGGTCGAAAGATGCGAGGGTTAAAGGGCGCGGGTACATTGCGCTTCGGCAAGCGGAATCTTCGTACCGCGGAAATACGCGATTCGTCCAGGGGACGCGTAACTGTCTTGACTGGACGTCTCGCGCCAAAACAAGATAACGGATCACGACCCGTTGTGTGATGGCAATTCCGAGAATCGCTTGAAACTGTGGGCGCTTCTAGAGAGCCGCCCAATATCCAGCCGAAAGCTGTATTCATCATCGCGATGCGTCCTCCTCTGTCACCGCGTGACTTGGAGGGAAATAAAATGGTACGTTTGCCATTGCGTAACATCGCATGATAGGCGTCGCTGCCTATCACCATATCCACTGTACCGGGAATATCGAATGATGGATCGGCAAGGGGGAGATGAAGCGGCAAATGGCTCCGAATCTCGGACACGTTGCGCGATGGAAGTTGATTCGCGATCTCGGGCATGATTGCGCAATCGAGATCAACACTGGAGCCCTGATTGGGGATGCGCGGTAGAATTCGAATTACCGCGCCACTAGTAATGGACGTCCTATTTGAACCTATTCCTACCAGGTTGACGTCCATCCTTTTCGACTTTAAGGCGAGTCGCCTTCTTAAGTCTTCAGAGATGAGGTTGAGTTCGGAGCCGTTATCTAACAATGCTCGAACCTTGTGCGAACGCCCATCTCCGCCGCGAACTTGTACTTCCACGGTGGATAACAGGACAATTCGGGCGTGAGAAGGCGATACGCGTCTCACCGAGTGTAAAACCAACGATGATTTTACGGGTTTGGCGTTCTCTGATTTCTTGGGGCTCCGACAATGTTTGGCCTTATTTGAAGGCGAAGTTTGGTATGGAGTTGAGTCATGCAACATGGTGTGATGGGCATGACCGCATTTGAAGCATCTCTGCTTTGTTTGGCACGCGTGAACTATGTGCCCTGGTCTCAAGCAGTTGAGACATAGTCGACGTTTTATGGCGTTCGACCTACGCTCATCACCGCTCATTTGGCGGAATGATGGACAGGCTAGCAGAGAATGACTTCCGCTGCAACTGATGCAGGAGGGGCGTTCCCTCCTCACATGCAGAACTGCTGCCTTCGGATTCGTAATGGTTCTTGGTCGAGGATTCGACTCGCCTTTTAAGACGAAGTCGGCATTTGCCATCGATTGGCACTGGCACGTTAGAAAATGCATTATTTTGCTAAACGTGCAGTCTTCATACTTGGGAGTCTGAAGCTCCCATTGCAGAAGTGTACTCCGGTCGAGTTTTCTGGTGATAAACATCACCAGAATCTCGTTCCAGGTCTCGACCCGGACGCCCAAGTTAACGAGCGCACGTACATGCATGTTGGCATCATCTATGAGACGACGCAGACTGACGTGATTGTTGCTCACGACTGGCTCGGCTTCAAGCAATGCCTGAAGGTGATACTGAACAACAATTTTTTTGTTGTTATAGCGTTGATCCAAAATGGACCACGCGCTCGTAAATGCATTTGAAGCTAATTCCAGGCCGTCAACTAAACGTTGGGGCTCTCCTTTTAGGCTTCCTAGTAAGTATTGGAACCGGGCGATTTGCGAACTCTCGCCGGCCATAGCGGCCAAGAAGCGTTGTGAAAAAAGCGGCCAATTTTGGACGTTGCCTTCGAAGGTGGGCAACTCCAAACGGGGCAATTTTATTGCCGAATTTGATTGCGGTACAGGTGACATTGTGAGGTTAGCGCCATCTAACGGTGAAGCGCTCAATTGCGGCTCACGCAAATTGATTGCTTCGGTGCATCGCACGAAGGCGGCCATATGCTCCCTATCAAATAGGTCCACGACGGATTCGGAGGCCTGCGCCTCTTCTTGGTCCAGCTCGTTTATCTGAGCTTGGATCGCTTCGAATTCAGACAGTAATGGTCTGATTGTTTCGAGCCTGATTCTGAGCTCGAAGATGCTCAGATCGTCCCCCAATTGATTCGCGTTTCTCGTTAACCGAGCGCGAATTCTTTTCCGCGTATTTTTAAGCGTACTCAAAGACGCCATTATTGAAATGCGACGAAATCAAACAAAGGAAAAAATGGACGCGGGAAAAAACAAAATGGACGTTGACGACCAAAAAAAATAGCAACAACAACAGAAAAATGCTAATTACGACCAACCTGGATTCGACGACGTTGGAAGACCAGCTCTGAAGACATACGGAATCGAAGGACCAAAATGTACAGACTCCAGGGATGTTCAACTCGAGAGCACCCCGGAAGTCGGTTTTGTAGAAGCTCGTGGTAAGCGTGGGCGGGGCTGGTTTCCTCAAGGTGCCTTCCTTCGTCGTCGGTGGTCTGGTCTCTGCTGATGTCGGCTGCTCTGCTATGTCCCTTTCTCCTTCGTAATGTGCGTGGGATGCGTGATGTGGAAAAAGGGGGGAATTGTAATAATGAAAACAGGTTGTAATTCTGTTTGTATGGTGACTGTATTTTATATATATATGTATATACAGAGATCAAGCAGAGGGGACAGGGGGGAGGGAGACCGTCGTGAAATTAGCGCGCACGTGTTCGAGAGGTTATGATAACCTCACTCCTCACGTGACTACGTGATCTGACTTCGACGAAGAAAGACCAGGATTTCCTCACTTCTCACCGGACGTATACTGAAGCTGTACTTCCAGTATCGTCTGCCGATCCAGGCTGAGCTGATCGGGACTCGGTGGTGGGAACAAACTCGGTAGCGAACAGAGATGTTCACTCGACCGAAGCGGAAAACGAATAGGAGGCGGGGACGCGCGCTCGGCGCCGATCTCCCTCCAAAACGGCTCCTTTGGTCGTAACGCCACGAAAGCTGACCACGAAGACTTGGTCGGAACAAAGGCCTTACAGGTAAATCCCAATGCGCTTTCCTGGCCAATTACAAATTACAATTACAAATACAAATGCAGCATTTTTTATTACAAGTCGTTGAATTGCGAGACAGTGAAAAACTCGCAAATTAACGAGACATCTATGAATTGTACATAAATTTTATTGTACATCAATCAAACTTCAAATAGTGGTGACATAGTAGGTAGGAAGAATTTTTAGCCAATTTTTTTTTCCGGGAACCGTTTCAATAATGAAATCAGAGAAAATTGGCAAACTCTGATAGGAAACGATCAACCTGGAGTCACAAATGTACCAACTGTACATTTGTGTATGCTGTAGTCTGACCAACAGCATACTCTGAAAAATTCATTTTCATTCAGGGATTGAACCCGGCACCTTCTTGACGCTAAGCAGAAGCTTAACGACCGAGCTATGCTGCTGGCTATGTATGTAAAAAAAATATGTATGCATGGTAAACGAACATTTTCGACTTTTTCACCGTTGACTTTTTTACGGTCACCCCAGATGTATGTATGTATGTATGTAAAGTGATACGACATCCATATATATGTACATACTCCTATGGTAATTTGGGTCTGTAATAACATTTAATAATTAGCAATTTTTAATTGTTTCAGGGTCAGAGCACCACCATACCTCTCGAACACCACCTGAAGTGTGTACCTGTATAATATAAATTGCGATCGAGGTATCGAGTGCGATGCGAGTCGCAGTCAGCGTCGAGTGTCAGTGAAGTGGGGCCAGATGTGTGCGGTCGCGCAAGTGCATGTGATGTGATGAAATCGTGTGAACCGTATTCGATGCGAGTGATGTGAAGTGGGGCGAGAGGAAGCGAAGGGCGCGTAGTGGGCGGGCAGGCGGCCATGAGCGAGGGCGGCAAGCAGGGCGAGTCGCCCAAACAGCAAACGTCCAAGCAGACGAAGAAGTGCCAGTTCGCTGGGGCGGAATGCGGAGGAAAGTTGGACAAGTGTGCCACTTGGCTGTGTAGGCGGGGTGGGCAGGAGTTGTCAGATGGGGGCGGACCTGAAGCGATGCAGCTTCCGCCCTCCCTTGCACCACCGACTCCCCAGCTGCAGGCTGATGACTCTCAGCCGCCACCTAAGAACTGCTTCAGGCTAGTCATGCTAGGGTGAGTTCATGTCTCTAATCTCATTTCCAAAGCAATCCCCAAATGTGTACGATTTCTAACACTGTAATGAATGACTTACATCCATACATAGGTGAAGTCATTTTTTATTATTTTTTATTTATTTTATTTTATTTTATTAATTGAAAAATCAACAGACAGGATGTACATAGATATGTATAAAAAAAACAAATAGTAAATAAATAATATATGTAACATCCGAGTCCAATAATAGATTTTTACAAAAATGAAAAAGATAAATATAAGGAAAACAAATTAAAAAGTAAAGAATAAAGGCATGACAAAATATGTAGAACATTGCATAATTAAACTATAATATTAAAATATTTGGAAAAGGTTATAAAATAGAATATAAGAAGAAATTGAAATTTACAAATATAAAACAAATGAAAAAGGTAAATACAAAATAAGCAAATGAAAAGGAAAATAATGAAAGCTATAATATGAATTAAATAGCGCATTACATAACTAAACTAAAGTATAAAAATATTGGAAATATTGGAAAAATAGAATAGGAGAAGAAATGAATCAATCGGTCAAGATTCTCTTGATGTTAGACCTGAATTGATGTAGGGAAATACCAAATAGATCAACCTCATTCAGCTCTCCGTTAAACATACGATAAACGCGCTGCAGATAAAAATATTTTTGGGAATTAGTTTGAAAGGATCAAGTGAAAAGAGTGCAACGCGTCTAGAGTACCGAACTGGGATTCTGAAATTAACCTTATTCAGTAAATCAGAACAATCAAGGAAACCATTTATGAGCTTAAAGAAGAATATAGCATCAGTATGTCGTCGCCTGACAGAAAGATTGTCAAAAGAAAGGATTTTTAAAATGTCGGAAACAGTTGAATGGGTATAGGTAGGAAAAAGGTAGCGTAAGGATTTAATAAATTTAAGTTAAACTTTCTCAATACAATTAATATGGGATAAATAAAAAGGTGACCAGATAATTGAGGCAAATTCAAGGTGAGACCTTACAAAGGAAAAATAAAGTAATTTTAGTACATAAGGATCATTAAAGGGTTTTGTTGAGCGGAGTAGGAATCCAAGAGATTTAAATGCTTTGTTGGTAATAAAAGAAATATGTTCAGAGAAACCTAGTTTATTATTGAGTATTACACCAAGATCCTTAATAGAAGATGACGTGTTAAGGATTGAATGATTTAATTGATATTGATTAGTAATAATTGACTTATTTCTAGTGAAATTTAAAATAGAGCATTTTTCTAGATTATTAAAAAGATCATTATTTAAACAATATATAGAGAATCTATCTAGATCTTCTTGTATCTTATGACAATCGTCTATGGTGTATATTGGTTTGTAAATTTTTAAATCATCAGTGTAAAGAAGTATAAAGGAATGTTTGAAGATGTATGAGATATCATTAATATAGAGTAAAAAGAATAAGGGAGCTAAATGCGACCCTTGTGGGACACCGGAAGGAATATGTCTAAGTGATGATCTAAAACCATTGAGAATTATGATTTGAGAATTATACGAGGAAGACCTAACAGTTAACCTCAATGCGTCTCGCTGGCCTGAAACATTGTTTATTTGATACAAGTGTTGTTAAAATTATACAAAATAAATACATATCAATTAGCATCCACAGAGACATCTATGGTCAAGTTTGTAAATTTGAAGCATTTTATACAATTCGGCGAAACTCCAGTTTGCTGAAAATTCGATAAAATGGGGAAGGTTGCCAATTTGTTGGAGCCGTTTCAATGAAAATCAGATAAATTGGCAAATTCTGATAGGAAATGATTGCCCTGGAGTCACAAATCCAAGGTCTGGCCTGCAGAAACCAGTGGGATTTTAGCCCGTAACCACTTTGCTCAAAGCATTATTTGTTGACCGCTAGTGTATTCTGCTGGTTAAATAATAAATAGATTTAAACTAAATAAGGATAAGCACTGAAATGGCGAATACATTTCTACGGCTCTGAAATAGGGCAAGTTTGTATTTAATTGCATTTTCCACATATTATTTCGTTGATGTAATGCTAACATTGAAGAAAGGTAAGGTCTCCGATATGAAACTGCAGGAGTTTAATCATTGACGAACTCATTAAAATTTACATTGGAGCGATGACAGGTTGCTATCCATGCGCCTCTTTCTGCCACCACTTTGCAACTCATTAAAGCAGTTGTAAAGGAATTTTTTCACTCTCATTTATTGTAAATTGAAGAGTGAAAACTCTTAATCGTACGGTATGGGCACGTTCTTCGCCTTCTGTGGTGAAAAATCATGTCTCACACCACATGGGTTTTATTCGATAATTTTCAGCAAGCTTTTCTTAGGTTTCTTCAAATATGGGAATCACCGTTATGGATCACTATCGAACCTACATATCTCATTACATATGCAGATTCAATTTATCTCCTTTCTGGATGATGTCAACTGCGGTAATCTTCGTGTGTCACTAAAATATTGCTACCAGACATTAATAAGCTTGCTAGTTTGCATCAGTTACAGATCTTTTAGTTTACGAAGTTTTGTCTATGAATAAATTGTTTATGTATTGGAAACAAATGCGTGTAAATAGTGTACCGGCAGAAACATTGTTTAGCCAGCAGTAAATGTTGTTCAGTTTTATTTCATGGTACACATGTAGGCCTAAAATAAATAAAACCATAATAAATTAATTAGTTACTTTATGTTTCAATATAAAAAGTGGAAAAAAAATAAAAGTATAACAAAAAAATAACATTTAAGAAATAAAAAAGATAACATAAATTTAAATCAAATTATAACAAATCTCCATATCACTCAGGACATTCTCCGAATCCACATCTATGTACATATACCTGAATCATCAGCAAGGCTTTAATAATTAGTATCGAAATAGACACCGAGCCATTTAAAACATCGTGATTTTTACGTAGATTGTTTTTAAAAAGAATATATCATACAATACAATATCAGTACGTATATTTTTATTTCATTATAGCCACACCCATTTTACATTACAAGTAATACAAATAAAATTATATGTATACAATATCATATGGACAAATTCAATACACAGCAAAGTTATATATATATATATATATATATATATATATATATATATATATATATGTATGTACATACAAAATAAATACATACATTTTTACAGAATATGTATGTGGGTAGGTAGCATATTTACAATAATCAACAAATTCGAGAAGCTATAAAATTGAATTAAAAAAAAAATTTATGGAACTCGATTAAATTGGCAAACTATAATAGGAAACAATTGACCTGAAGCCACATACATATATCTAAGGTCTGGTCAGCAACACTGATCAGAGAATCAACCCATGAACCTTCAGTTGACAGCACTCTAACAACTGAGCTATGAATGTTACTGGTTTATAAGAAATATATTTTGTAATTTTAAATTAAAATTTCAATTGTAATTAAAATATATACTTTTTCTCTCAAGTGACTTTTTAGGAATGGGGGGAGAGAAATATTAAACACATAAGTGGGTCGCATGCCCAAAAAAGTTTAAAAACGCTGGTATAGTGAGTTGCTTTTATGGTTACATCAGCGTCACGAATCAACACTAAAACGTCACACGAAACGAAAATGGGATAATGGCACTCCGTTTTCCCAACTCCTCCCCTCTCTCCTTTCTCTGTGAGGACTACCTCACAAACCGAATTTGTTTATTATTTGAAGCAAACTTATATTTTTGGCATGAGGAAGATTACCTTCTGCAAAGACACAAACAGATAAATCTGACATCGACTGTGAGTCTGCCATAGGGGGTCGACCGGGCGATGCGAAGACATTTTTCTTTTCTTTTTATTTTCCAAAGATATGTTTATGTGAAGGCTACTATTTTTGTTCTCTCATAAAAAACTTGCCCCTGAGTGACACTTGTACATACATAAATCTATAGATTATAAATCTTGAAATCATATTCAAAAAGTGGTGATATAGTGGGCAGGGTCGTTTTACCAATTTAATGAAAAACTGTTTCAACAATGAAATTAGATAAATTGGCAAACTTTGGTAGGAACGATCAACTTGGAGTTACAAATATCCAAGTCTGATCAGCAGCACTACAGAAAATACTTTCAAATAAATTCTTTTCAATCGAGGTCAATCCAGGGATTGAACCCAGAAACCTCTCGGTGGTTAGCATTAACGCAACTTCCGAGCAATACTTCAGACTATGAACATATGTACATATGTACATTCAATCGATTTCGAAATTTTGTTTTCGTTGTTAGAAGCGTTGAATTTTTCATTACAGATAGAATCAAAACTTTTACATATAAGTCTCTATATAAGACAAAGATAGGCTTTCTCAAAGAACACCAGAATTTTTCAGTTTAACTCAAAAACATGTAGCAAGGTTTTGATCCAAAAATCAACATTTTTCCAATTATCCCCCATCGTATTGCATATTATTTTGAGGAAAGTGATGGAAAACTTCTCAATGGTTTTCACCCAGATGACAGTTTTTTTCATTTTTAGAGATACAACAAATTTCATGTAATGCTATTATATCTATGTATATGGTTTATTTTTATTAAATAGTATTAATTTTCAAGATACCAATCGTCTAATTGTTTTGCCCCCATACTGTGCGCCTTCAAGCTGGGTGCTTAATGACTAAGGCCGAAATGTATCAACAATTTTATATATTGGACATCATTGGAAACATGTACGTACTGGTTACTAAGAGCATTTCATCTTGACCGAATGACTCACTGAGTCGAAGCGATTCGTAATCCACAAAGACGAAATTAAATCGGTACGCTTTCTGACTTTCAACGCTCAAATAGTTTTCAAAGAGCATTTTCTGATATACTTCACATACAGAAAACAAAGAGTTACAATACAATACGACATGTCTGCGATACGCAACGAGATAACTGCCGTATAATGTATTGTAAAATGATTGTTCATGAATATGTAAATTGGATATTCGCTCTTGACGTTGCGGTAGATACGCGCGATAACATACGAGACATTCGATTTTCCAATGAAAATTCAGACTTAACATATTGGATAATCAAAATGTCAGAAACTATCTGTCTTTATTTGGCGTATTTTATTATATAATATTTTTTCAATTTATGTAACTTTCACGTGGAACATTTTCAAAGAGGGGAAAAAATAAAATGGCGACGCGAAATGTATTACTCGTTCCGAATATATTTATTTGAACGACGTTTATTATTTATTTGATACTTTCCGAATGTAAAATATGAGACATTTCGCATGGTATGACGAATTTTTCAATTATGTATATTTTGTTGTGTTTTTTCAGAACCAATTTCTACCGATATAATCAATCATATTCAAACGCGTCCCGAGAGGAGCATAACCACACGTGCTCTTCACTTGACGTATTATTTTCATATTGAATTCGCGGAAAATCTGTGGCAACCAACACGCAATTTTATCCGTATAACAATGCTCAATTGTGTACTTCATTAATTCACAATGTTTAAAAATTAAATATTACTGAAATTGCTGCTATTTTCAACGTTGGCTTTTTCATACGATATGTACGAGTATGTACCACTTACAAAACTGGATAATAATAGTTTAGGAAACTATTAAACGGTTCAGTTGTATTTTAACATATTATTTTCATAATAAATTGATGAAAGAACACGCGACTTTAAATAGATAATGTTTCTCAAAATAGTCGTATAATTATTTATTATTTATATATATACAGGCTTAGTTTCATGACAGATTCCTGATGACCAACACGCGACTCGTAAAATAATCAAATGACAGCTTTTCATTAAAGTTTTTATAGTGAAATTGCATAAAATCATTTTAACATTAAATTTGAAATATTTTTCTGGCACCGCCACAAAACCACACACGATAATGCCGCGCCATCATAACCATGCAGGACAAAAGTAAGTTCATAAAAATTAGTTTGAAATAACAATTAAAAATATTTTTTTAAAGGTATCATAAACGCCGAACTTAAAGTAAATCGGAATTTAAAGTAAATGCTGACAAAAGTCAAATCTACAACCGTCATATATGTAGCTATATGACGGTTGTAGATTTGCATGATACATACTTCCAATGCTTTATGTCCTTAAAATAGTTGCATTCGATTGCATAAAATTCTGTATAGCGAATCTACCATTGCAGCTTAATTATTTTTCCAAAGAGACCTTTTTCTTTTATCCTCCTATCTCCAAAAAAGAACTTCTGTTTTATTTGATTTTGTGATGTTGTCCTGCACGGCATTGTCGGGGTTGTTGCGCGCGGCAATGTTACACGCGGGTTTGTCGGATCGGCAATATCGTGCGCGGCTTTGTCGGGTCACTATTTTAATATGTGTATGTACATACATACATACATTTTGTAAATTTTTATTTGTAAATTATAAATATTTTTCATATTATTTTATTTATTATGCATTTTTTCTACTCTGTATATAAAATAATTATATATTTGAGAAACTATCGCTTCATAAAACGATGAAAATGGAAAACTTTTACCTTTGAAGTTTAAGTTGTTTCTTTAGAAGCGGATGAGCGGAAAAGCTACAAACTCTATCAATATAATAACAGGTTTATAGTGATAAAATGTAGCATGAAATTCTAAAATGCAACATTATACCTGAAATTTAGGTAAAATCAAAATAAATGTATTATATATATTATACAAATAATATCATATTGTATGTATGTATGTATGTCGTTATGAATTTATATATGTATATAGTTATCACTATACATTCATATATAATATAAGTTTCTTATGAATTGCCATATAATATTTTTCCACTATGAATTAATCATCGTTTACATAATATAATACCCTAGCCTGCACAATAGTAATCAGAATTTATATTTCCATGATTCTGAACTGCACGAATTCTCATTTATTCTGCGAAAAACGTACACTCCATTACCCCAAAGAATGCAACGGCGGGCAACTTCATTACTATTTCCGTTTCTGACGTTGCACTTCCGGTTTTCAGGACAACTTTTTTAAACGCCGTTCCATTTTAACTCCAACCGCCCGCAATTTATTTCCTTTGTCGTCATTTAAGCCGGAGATTTTCATAGGTGGAATTTTTCGAACCGAAGTGAATAAACGACTAAGTTGCGAGTCGAGTTTAAACGATATTGACACGTGAAAACCAACGAGAAAATTTGCAATTTAAATTTCAACCCCATTCACACTTGCGACTCAATTAAAACCTAACGTATCTTCTGTTCAGTTAAATATATTAAACGAATTAGTGTCCTAATCCGTGTTGTATGATATTGCCAGTATGGTGAAAAATGACTTTGCACTTGGACTGTTAAAATTAGAATATTATTTACCTGATATATGTACACACATACAAGTTTTTTTAATACCTCTGGTACACGTACGTTAAGATACAAGACTGAAGGAAAATTCAGTACGACGCGCTCAACAGACAGTGTGATAATGATATCCGCCTTGGAATGACGACTCTGCTTCAGCCGTTATTTTTTTTTCATTTCTTGCACTTATTTTATATTATTCGACATTTAATAAACGATAAAATGATTTTAAAACTAATTACAATAATTAACTTGGCAGATTTTGCATTACTTTAACTTAAAATACATATATATTTGTAACTGAACGCTAGGATTTTTTTTAGCACAGTAAAGCAAGTGGTGAAATTTTACATAAAAAGATAAAAGTATTTTTGTGACCAATTACCATAAATTACCTCGCAGATTTTGCATTATTTTAACACAAAACATACATTTTTAACTGGACGCTTTGCGTCCAGCACAGTGACATACGGATTTATTAAGAACATTAAAGCAAGTGTTAAAAATTTTAAATTTTTACTATTAGTAAAGTACTTATCTTTCCATTCAAAAAATTGAAAAATAATTATGAAAAGATTCATGCCAATAAATTGAATAAAAATTCATTTTTTAATTAAATTGAATATCAAATATTAGCTATATATTGAAAGTAGTCTAATAAAATTTATTAATTTACAGAAAACCACTGTTTTCACCAAGTTCTCAAAGTGCAGGGCAATCAATCGTTCTGAAAAAATTGATTTAATTTAGATTTATAAAATGTCCGAGATAGCCTCAAGTGTGAAAAAAAGGTTCACCATTTAATATTCATCAACGTGCTCGCTGCTTGGTGGTCCACTCGAGCTGGTCAATGAGTTGACCAGTCAGCAAATTTTCCCTGGTCTACTGAGCATCACACTGTATGGTAATCGTAAACCCAATTTGCATTCACCTTCGATATTCCGAAGCGTATTTTTTCAACAGGGGCGCGAAAGTGACTTTGATTTAATTTTTATTGGTTTATGGAAAGATAAGAGGAGGAGGGTGGGGGGGGGGGCACACACAAAAGAAGGGTACATTAACATTTAAATTGTTCGCTCGTTTCATTGACGAGAACTTGTCGTCGTTACATTATTGAAATTGTCCGCAAAGGCAATGAATTTAGATTACAATCGGTTTGAGTAAGCTTTACATCACTCGCCGAGTGACAGCGATCGATCGGACTATTGCCGAAAGCACTCCACTTTGTCATATAATATTTCTCGTACGAAACTTTTTCAAAGTTTAGTACTTATGGTGGCTCCGATGTGTATCCATTTTGACTGATCTTTATCGGGCGTATTCTCTTAAGAGTAGGTGTAAACTTTTTTTACGCGGTGTATTGAATATAACAATGTATGATCTTCGAAACAAGTTGTATGTAAGATATATTTCTTTGAGTTTTGTGTTTCTTTTTTACATACATTATTTTAGCTTCACTTCAAGATTACAATTGAGGAAAAAAATTGCCTCTTATCCAAAAGATAAGAGGCAATTTAGAGGTATAACAGGAACAAGAGGAACAGGCTTTTACTCCCGTATTCTGCACGCGCACATTAATACGGGAGGAAAAGCCTGTTCCTATTGTTCCTGTTGTATCCTCTATCAAGTCATCACTATCAAGACTTCACGAGTGGTAGTCATCACCATCGAGACTCTGAGAGTAGCAGTCAACACATCAGCAGCAGAACAAAGTTAAATAGTGAGGCAAAGTTAAAATGAAACAGTTATACGTATCTCATTTAAATTCTCCGTTCCATAATTAAATTCTACCAATCAGATAAATGTAACGCTTTAACAATAATAAAGAAATCTTGGTTTGTTAACCAAGTAGTTAAAAAAGGAAAAATTATTTAATCTTTCATTGGAACGTGACTAGAACGTGAAAATTGAAATTCGACAAACTCAAAAACTCTAGAAATGGCTAAAGGTTGCCAATTTGTTGGAACCGTTTCAATGATAATCAGATAAACTGGCAAGCTCTGATAGGAAACGATCGACCTGGAGTCACACACGAAGATCTGGCCAGCAGCAACCGATACGGATCGAACCCGTGACCACTTTGTTTGAAAGCATATATGCTTACCACTAGTCCACGCTGCTGGTTAATAACTCGAATTTACGAGAAACTGGTGAGAGAAACTGGATACCAATTCATTGGATCCCTCACAACAATGAAGCTTAAAAAAATCGGATAATTCTAGCAGGAGGTTTTTTTTTAATAACCACAAAACTTTGCCAGAAGGGTATTTGGCCAGAACTTAAATATTATGTACTATTATTATAATACAATATGAATATTTATATACTAACCTTAATATTATGTAAGATTATAAATGTGACAAGGTTTCAAGAATATTTGTATAAATACATGCGTTACATTGAAATAATCATTTAATATTGAATTTATTACAATTTAAAATTTATTTCTTCAAGAAAATCACTAGTTACATAATGGTTGGTGCTTTTGAAGTGTGTTCAAGTTTGTATGCAACGGAGAGATCTTAGATTACAAAAAACTATACAATTCAAAAGAAACGGCATTTACGGTGACTGTTTTCATGCACGCGAAATCTGAATGCATTGAAAAGAGTTAAGTTTTTTATTCGCACAATGGCAGTACTTCATTTGAAAGGATTCAGATTTTCTCCACCGCTCCTTCACTTTCCGCTACTCTTCAATTCAAAATTTAAACTTTTAAATCGCTTTCATATTCTCATGCGGGTTTCGTAACGAAACCTTTTGAATAATCCCAGCGCGGCAAATGTCAAGTGCTGCTTCGAACTCCAGGAAGTACTTGAATATTTTTTTAATAATAATTGAACTACCTGTATTTTCCGTAAGAAATTTCATTTTCAACTGGAAAATTTAATTTTAGAAATTCTTGCAAAGTAAGTATGTATGCTGTGCGTTAATAAAATAATGTAAATATCAATATAAATTGACTAAAAGGTTAAACATTTTTCTGCATTACATATTCCTTACCCAAAATTTATTACAAACGTTTATCTTACAATGAAATAATACAAAATCCTTTTATAAATATTGCGCTCTATAATACTACATGTTATACAAAAGAAACGTGACCATGACGCTTTATCCTTTTTCCCTTTTTTCCGGATCGTTGAGTACAACGATTTGGCAAAAAAAAACAAAGGATTGTAACAGTAATACTTGTACTAAAACTACACAGTTGAAAGTCCAATTAGGAAATATAAACATATTCGTGGAACAAAATACGATATAAAAGACCAGGTAATTTTTTCCAGACGAGAGCTTTCATAGTTAGTTTTCTTAAGAAGCTTATCGACCAAACTGTAACAGGCTGTATTACATTGAATGCTGAGATAACAGTTTGTTTCCTCTGGTATTTGATTTCATATAAAATAATGAGGGAAATATACGGGCTTTGTTATATTATACAACTCAGTGTATATAATGTGAAGAGAGTCGTCGTCTACAACATCTCGGTGATGAAAATCGTTTCTCAAAGGTGCCTACCACGATCGTGTATGTAATTTTATGTTTGTTTCCGGTTCGAAGCGGTGTTGTTGAATATTTAACCGGAAAAGTATTCGCCCCGCATGCGTTCTCCGGCACACGTTCCGTCAAATTAAGTTTCCCCGGATAGCGGATCGTGCAATGCAAATAAACGGCGATAAGCGGGCTTCGGATGATGAATTTTACCGTGGAAATTTTCGGGGGAAAAACCGCCGAATCTGACGGAAAATCCCTAGGACTTCCTGTGCCTTTTCAATTATTCAGTTTGTGTCCGGGGAAAACTCGCGGTTCCGTAAGGAAAAGAGCAACCGATATTTTTCGGGCTTATTCCGTCTAACACTATTTTAAAATAACTCTATACGAGACTGGTTTTATGTGTGAACTTATGTATATAAACGACACTTATCTACATATTTTGTAAAGAAACTATTTTATTAACTAGAAATACGGAATAATACTACCTATAGCACCGAAGTAGTTTATAGGCGTAAATTTCTTAAGAAAGTTTAATTGAAAGCTAACAAGTTTTGGGTTTAATATATTGATTTTGACTTCAAATACATTTAATGTACGAAATAATAGTTATATAGCAATTTCTTTTTATTTGAGAATATATTAGAAAACCATTAATTTTCATTACTCAAACTTACGTTTATATGGAATAATATAATAGCCAAATAAAAACAGTCAAATTCATATTTATGAAGGCTTTATTTTTTTTCAAACTTATGTACGTTGAAATTTTTTCACGTTTTTTTTTTAATTTCCTTATAACAATTTTCGTACCATCTTTATCCAATTTTATTTTAAATAAATCAATATATTAAAAATAAATATCACAGGAATTATCAAGTTATAAAACACAGAATTTATTCACTATGAATAACAGAAATAATCACTTATTTTGAATTATCATATTACATACACATTACAGGTACATTATACATAGAAAAATATGAATTTAAATATAAAACAATGGTTGCATAATTTGAACTGTAGCTAGTCTACCGTAATCGAAATATAATCGTCGTTTTCTTTTAATTAAAGCCCACCTTAATTTCTGTACGTATGAAACTGAGCAACATACGGCGGCCATTTTGATTTTGTACTTTTTTATATAAATTTAAAATTAATATTTCAAAGCCATTTTCCTATAAAAGTAACAGGAAAAGTTTTAACATATAACTGTTCAAATTTTATATAAAAATTTCAGCATCAATATTCAAAGCCACAGTAAGATTTTAAAACAGAAACTTTCACGAATAATTCATTATATACATAGTTATGCGTAACGTTACTACATATGTATGTACATAATTTATCCATAATAATTTCAATATGACAATAATTATCATATGAATTAAATCATCTTACCCTTGTCCAAAGGTTCAAACGACTCAACTGTATGGGGTAGGGGCAAAGGGGGAGAGGGGGTGCAAAATACTCGCTTTAACTCGTAACGTACACGTCGCAGATTTTGATATAGGAAGGAGATATTCAAAGATTGTTAACTCGTGCTTTAGGTCAAAGTTAAACAGAGCTTTTGGGTCAGGCGCTGACGGGCACGTCTTGCCGAATTAGTTTGACGAGTCGAAAATCACGAAGCAAAAAGGAGACCCCCTAGCTCTGGGGCGTTTTAACTCGTTACGACTCGGGTGAAGAGATAACGACGTGCCATTTGCTAGTTTCGATCTGGAGTCAGAGATTGTCTGCTAAAGTGACACAAGCAGAATTCAACTAACGTCCCTAATTACCCGTCGTAATATAAAATCACATGGTTGTTGAAGGTTCACCGTTGGTGTGTTTCCTCCTCACAGTGGGGTGGTTCGAGTTTTAACGGCAAAAAATGGGTCAAGTGTCGAGTGGTATTACAAGGCTTCTACATTACTTTCGAATAAACGTGATAATATTTCTACGGAGTTATCTCTCTCTCTCTCTCTCTCTCTCTCTGAACATTTTTTCCCCTTCTGTTTTTTCACGTTCCGAAAATGTTCCGTCGATTAGATTAGTTAGTTGAAATGTTTTAGATAAAAGTTCCGAGGTACGTCGTCAGTTAAACGCCGTATTATTTTTTATTTTATTTGTTTCATTCGTCCGTAGATAGATTCGTTTAGATTAGTTTGTACGTGTGCTGTGGTATTATATTGGATTTTCGCAATTATTACCGGTCGTTTGATCTCGTATAACCGAAAGTATCAAATACTTGCAAATACACATATGTACATATGTTGGATTAGTCTGATGAAATCTACCTACTAATTTAGTCTACCTTAAATGTTATGGGATTTGACCGGATAATTAGCATTTTACCGAATTTCTGCATATTATATAGAATTTCTAAAATTTAAATTCAATTTCCAAACCACATATTTTTTTAATATAAACTAACTTATATTAAAAAAATATTTCAAATGTATGTATCTATTTATATTCAAAAAATTAATTTATATCGATGGCTTAATTTAACCACCATTAAGGGCTAACGGAATTTTTTTCAGAAACGATTAATGTAATTTTTATTTACAATTTTTCCATAGTGACATCTATTGTTACTACGTACATAGATAAAGTAAAAATAAAACAATAAACAAAGATAAAGATAAAATATGAAACAAATACAATATTAGAACACATTTACTATCTCAAATTAAAGAATCCCCAAACTACTCAAATAATATATAAAAACAAATACAATATTAGAACACATTTACTATCTCAAATTAAAGTCTTTTTTGTCTACACTAAAATCTTTTTTTTTTCAATCAAAGTTATAATACAGGTTTAAAATCAAGGTTTGTTGGGAGCTTTGAAAACAAATCAAAGTTTCTATGACGACGATATCGATATATGGTAGAATATTATTTTTATCGATTCAAATAAATTTAATAAAAATACAAATTAATATTTACTATTAGTTTCGCCATGTTTAAGCTGTTTATATTACAAATACCGAGCGAAGCCAGGTAAAAACTCTAGTATTATATATAAACATAATGTAAGGTATTTTATAGGCGCGCGCACGTATTCATAGTTAAAAGTTGGGGACGTACATTACACGCTCGCCGATCCAACCCATTCAACCGTTCGAAATGATGAACTGATGTGTGTGTGTGTGTGTGCCTTTATGGATGTGTGTACGCTCCCATGCAGCGCATCTGACGCTGACATCACCCGTTCTCAATATCAAGAGCACATGTCAGACGCTCAGGTCCCCACTTCTCTGCTACCCCGCTTCCTCACTTCCCCGCTTCCCCGCTTCCCCGATTTCCCGCGTCTCCTCGACACGATTGGTCGTCACACCCTATGCATAACGTATACTCCTGGTATTCTTAAAATTTTTTTCCATACTTGTACACGCGTCCGCCACATACATATGTATGTATGTACATGCGTACCCACATACATACATCGCATCCGTTTTTATATATAATACAATTCGTTTGTTAAAATTTTTGACATACTATTGATCGTCAAAGTTTGTATTTAATAAATATTATTAATTAAATTTACTTCAAAGCCATGGCTTTATTTATTATATTATATTACACTTAATCAACGCTTCACTTTCGTCTTGTATACGAATCGAGTTTAAAACTTTTGAATTCAAAGTTGATCTTTCCAACTTTTGACGTGAAAATAGAAAAAGCACGGTGAACATATTCAAAGTTTATTTATTTACTTATGTACATATGTATGTAGGTATATACCTGAGCAAATCGGAAATCTCTAGTCCATAAGGATGATGACGAGACGGGTGAGGGGGGCGAAAGTCAAAATGTCAAAGTCGATAAAGTCGCGTTTGTGGGCTTAACGAGCATAGCTCTCATTAATGTGACGTGCTCATAAACAAGTCTTCGGTGGTGTTTCTTGTGACGAACGGAAAACTTTCCTCATCCAATTAACATTGTCGGCCCGCAAAAATGGGCTTTAAGCACAGCCCAGCCGGGGTTATATTTGGGATTTTCATATTTATACACAAACCTATACATAGATCGCGAGATTAAATTGGATTATTACAAAATATAAAAAGGGAAAAGTTTGTAACAGTTTTGTGTAATGGGAACGATGGGAAGTGTCTCTGAAATTATAAAACGTCTGTGCTTCGGACGGTAGGCGGTTATGGCATTTTCCTTCGCCAGTTTCATTTCCCCGTTTTTCCTTTTGTTTCTACCACCACACCACCATCTGGAGACGTGTCGGTTTTACAAATAACATAATGCTCAACAACCATCGGCGCACAATTCCCAGTGTCCCTCGGTCTCGGTACAAATTTGCTTAATCTTACTCCGCAGACTCGTCGCATCCCAGTTGGGGAAATTTTCACATTTTCATTCGGACGTTTTTTAACATTGTCTATTAAAACCTGTGAAAAATATGATACTTTCTTTGTTGTCAAACTTTACTTAGTATTATATAAATAAAGAATAAATTTCACAGCATACAATATTACCTCGAAATCTTTCACAATTTGGATTTTCTTATTTCCTTACCATATATTTACATACTTTATCTACATATTATAAGTACGTAGTAACAATAGAAGAAATTTTGTGGTCATACGAAAATTTTGACTGATTTGAACTCGGAATCGATAACTAATCACGTTTTCATGATAGAGTAAATGAGTGTGTGTCTGTATGTGACTGTGTGTGTGTCTGTGTATTTTGGGAATTTTGGAACACCGTTAGTCCTATCGAACTGAAACTTATTATCGGTAACTGAAATTCTTATTGATACGACGTATATTTTTAAATTGACCAGAAATGGTACCTCCCCTTATAGGTGTCCTCTTTTTTTAGGTTTTTGAATTCAATTATCTCCCAAACCGCTAACCAAATCAGACTGATTTTTTTTTACATGTAATAGAAATTATAAATTTTTTACCCTTATATTTTTTAAATATTTTTACCTCAGCCCGATGCAGTCTATAAAATCGAGGTTTTATTGTGTTTTCTCAGAAACCTTCTAGTTTATTGAACTGAAATTTCATATCGTCAACCAGAAGTGGCAGTTTTCTCTTGTTCGATTTTTCTTCCACTATTTTTTTCGACCCCTTAAGCACGTGTGCTCTTCACAAGAAAATTCAAGTATAATCTTTGTATCAATTTGATGCAAATAAAAAAGATCACTAAATTTAATTAACTAGAACTGATAAGGTTTTGGTCAGATTTCGTAAACCGGGTGTAGTAATTTTTATTCAAATAATATTTCATTATTTCATTTTGACCTTTTAACTTATTTCTGTCTTCTTGATAGTTCACGTTCATTGTATAGTGATCTTAAATAATAAAAAAAATTGAACAAAACTGGATGTAGAACTTTTGTCTTGATAAGTTTCCCTACATTTGTACCAAGTACGTATTTTTAATTATCGAATTTGGTTTTGTAACCTTCGTATATTCCTCAAATATATACATAGATAAAGTCGTGGGTTGGTCACATCTGATTTTTTTTTCAGTTACTAAAACAAAACAAACTACATAATATATTTTGAGAACAAAACTATAAGCTATAAAATATAATATTTTATTATGCAGTTAAAAATGTTAGTTTATCTACAAAACATCGTTAAATTGCGTATAGCTCAATTTAACGATTATTTATACATTAAAAGATCATTAAATAAACAGAGTTACATTTTAATTATTTACATTTCAGCTTTCTTATCACCACTTACATCTTAATGTGTACCTTCTATAATAATGGTATAACTACGGATATTTTATGATAATGAGTTGTAATACATGAAATACATAATGTGCTTCTTTATAGATACATACATTAATTAATTTATGTATTAAATAAGAAAATTTAAAATACAAATTATACATACATACATAGTTAAAACTTTGTTTCCTGAATTTATGTTAATTGCAGTTTGTCCACCGTTTTACTTAGTATTGATTTTTCAAATTCTACTAATGCAATATGGTTTTGACTTGAACTATTGTTGCACTTTTCAGACTATAAATAGTACAGTTCTATTAAGAACAGAGACGATTGTTAGAGGTAAGCTTTTCCACTTTGTATGAAAAAAAGTTTAGTACCTGCCATGTGCATTGTTGACGAACGTCTCGAGTAACACTTTTCCAGCTCTCGCTGACACAATCAGATGTTGAGACCATTTGAAAAATATATTCACATTTTCGTGCAAAATATATTCACAAATTTAAAAATAAAGAAACTATCTGATGTAAGGTTCGTGTATATAAATGAAATGCATTTGGAAAATTGAGCACTCGAATAAATTGTATAGACGTAATACACAGTGAATACATAGAATCCCTTTCAGTGAAACGACCTTTCTCTGAAATCGTTACTGCTATTTGAATACATGGAAAATAATACAAAATGCATATTACGAGGATATTCTTTGTACGTCTCTTGTGAATTTTATCTCCATATTGTATGATTTGTTGCAATGTAACTATTCAATATTATATTTTTGCGAATTAATCCGATACAACTATTCTACTAAATCTGATTGATTCATAGAGGTTTAAGTATTTAACACTCAGATTTAAAGCATAAAATTATTACTATCAAATGTTTATACATATGTATGTATGTATATGTTCTGAATTAAAAATTCAAATCAAAACAATTACAAAATTGACACGGACCATATTGATAATGCAGATATTTTTTTTTAATTAGATTTCATATCAATGACCTTTATTTGACGATATATGTAAATAAAAACGTCATGTATTTCATTTTAGATTTTCTGTTTTTTTTTGATAAAATTTATATTTTCCCTTGATGCCTTTACGGGTTGCCCCTAAGCGATACCCATGGTACTAAGCTTGTACATATGTACATATATGAATTAATAGATTATAAGTTTGAAATCAAATTCAAATAGTGGTGACAAAGTTAGCCAGCAGCATAGCTCGATCGTTAAGCTTCTGCCTAACACCGAGAGGCGCCGGGTTCGATCCCATGAGCTGACCTCGATTGAAAAGAATTTTATATATTGAAGAGTATATCTGTAGTGCTGCTGGTCAGACCTGGATATTTGTGCTCCAGGTCGATCGTTTCCTATCAGAGTTTGACAATTTTCTCTGATGTCATTGTTGAAACGGTTCCCGATTAAAAATTGGCATAAAACCTTCCTACGTACTATGTCACCACTATTTGAGTATGATTAATGTATAATAAAATGTATGTACAATTCATAAATGTCTCCTTAATTTGCGAGTTTTCAGTGTCTCGTAATTCAGCGACTTGTATAATAAAAATGCTGTATTGTTTGTAATTGGCCAGGAACGCGCATCGGGGTTTACCTGTAAGGACTTTCTGGTATAAAATGTAATAAATTGCAATAAAAAAAATAGTGGGTAGCGTGGTTTTGCCAATTTGATGAGGAACTGTTTCAACAATAAAATCAGATAAATTGGCAAACTGTGATAGGAAACGATCGACTTGGATCAAGTATCCAAGTCTAACCAACATCAGTATAGAAATACTCGAGATAAATTGTTTTCAATCGAGGTCAATCCAGGGCTTGAACCGGGAACTTCTCGGTGGTTGGCATTAGCGCAACCACCAAGCTTTGCTACTGGCTAATCCTTTTATTTAATCCTTTTATCCTAAAAAATATTTGATTTATATTAAAGGGACATTTTTTAACCTTTAATTGAATATTCCGTGTGTAGCTCTTATCGATCTGAAACAACACAAAAACAATTAATTATTTTTAACGAACAGGTGCAGCATAAACGCCATTAGCCTAATTAAAAGAAACTATGTGTATGTGTTTTGAAACTAAACGAGATTTAGAACAATGTGACATAAAATTGAACGTTAGTACGTTTTTTTCTATTTTTAACAGTCATTAAATGAATGAAAAACAGTGTTACGCCATCATTCCATTAAAATAATTAATGAAATATTTTGATTTGATGTTATATTATTTATTATTTTCCTTGGAAGCCATTGTCGTCGACGACGCGTTAAATAAAATTAATATAACGGAAAATTCGTTTACAGACGGATGAGCGTAATAATACGATTTCGTATTCGTACCATTCGTCTAACCGGGGAAAATTGACCCTTTTCAAGTGTACTAAGACTCACGGTCGAATATATTCCGAACGTGTACCAAAAGAAAATATTGTATATCACAAATGTATATACATATATTGTATTATACATATGTATGTACTTTTCTGGATTACCTTGAATATCACATTATTAAAAAAATGCGTAGTAAAGGTCTTGTGTTGATACATTAGATTTTTGAACGCAAATACATATAAATTGAATTGAATTTATCTTTAGAAATATGTATAATATGATTGATTTTTTCAGATTTTGAAAATGCCATTAATATACCTAGTTCGAGTATGTATGTATATGATTATTTAAAAACCAATAAAAAAAATAAATAAAATATTTTATTTTGTACCATAATCCATCAAATAAACATTAATATATGAATATTATTATTCTTATACATACAATCGTTATCCCAAATATATGTTTTCGGTAAAATTTTATCTTTCCGTCGGCAATCATTCCTATACAACTCGAATCATAATCGATTTTCTACTCGAATTTTTGGTGCCAATTACTAAGCAACTTGTATTTATTTTAATTAACTTGTCAAATACACTTCAATTTGACAATAAATTGCAAAAATAAACTAAAAATCAAACAAAAAACACTTTTATACCTGGGACGTACCTACTTCACAGTTTTGTACCCGAATATCCTGTATTTGAATGCTAATCATTCAAATTGGCGTATTTTTCAATAGACATGTTGAAAAATGCAAGCGGTGCTAGGGGTATCGAGTATTTTTTATTAACAATTAATAAATAAAAAAAAAAACCAGATGTACCGGAAATATTGGTATCGTTTTTTTTTTTTCTTTCGATAATACCTTTATATGAAATTTCGTTATATTTGTAATCCCTAGTAACGAGTGAGCGATCCAATAACCAAGATACATATGTATTATACACACGAGTCTAATTTATCGAGATTGAACAAAAATAAATCATTCATATAATAATAAAAGTATAAAAATCCACTCAAACTCATTTGAATTATTCAGAGCATTTCATCTTTATTATGTACATATACATACATGTTTGTGCGTATTTTATGTCTGTAAAACAGTCGGTATATTTTATACAAATAAAAGTACCTATACGTACATAATGTTGATATCATGAATATATTGGTATTCATATTGGATATTGTTTGATTCAAATTGAATTCAAATTGCAGTGTATTTTCAATGATTTTATAAATATTTAAAGATTAAAAAGGGTATAGGAGAGATCGTGTTTAATCCGTAGTGGAAGGTTCAATGTAGGTCGCATTAAAACTTTGCAGTGTCCCATGGGCTTCTAGCGCACCACACTTTGACAGTCTCTTTTTTTCAGTAATGTTTGCGATTAACTTTTTAAAAGTTAAATTAGCTCCGCCGGCTAACTCGGGCTAAGACGTCGTTTTTTTCAAAATACCAAAAGATTGCCAATAAATAATAAAATATGTACATACATATTTTATTTAAATTTAATATATTGCATTTGTGAAGCAATTGAGCCGTTAATATTAACGTCTAGGTACAAACTCAATAGGTCTAGATACAAACCCTTGAACATTTTCATATTCGTTTCTCAGAATTCCATCACCGTTTTATATTAAATTTATATCTCAAATTCACCCACACATGGAACTTGAACTACCTCACCCTTAGTGAAGGGCAACATTGAAGGTGGCTGCGTTTTCACATGATTTTATTAATATTGAACACACTCGTATTTCATTTTAGAAAAAAAAAAGACGAAGTCGTAAAAATCCCTCGTCTATGCATTCGCGATAAGTGTGTGGTTACCATTTGAAAACGATAAATCTATCAAATAGAATCATAAATTTTTTCTAGCATACATATGTATGTACATACATACAATATCGATGATTAGAAATATATCGTCCAGCAGCGTGGACTAATGGTTAGCATATGTGCGTTCGAACATAGTAGTCACAGGTTCGAGTCCCACTGGTTTCTGCCGGCCAGACCTTGGTTTGTGACACCAGCTCAATCGTTCCCTATCAGAGTTTGCCAGTTTATTTGATTTTCATTGAAACGGTTCTAACAAATTGGCAATCTTTACCCATTTCTCCCAATTTTCTAGTTTTCAGCATCTCGAATTTCACCGATTCGTATAAATATGTTGCAAATTTGTCCATAAATATCTCGCGAATTTCTAGTTGTTCAGCATCTCAAAAATTATACGATTTATATTAAAAAAATGCATATGTACATACATCTTAGAAAAATCTTCTTTTCATTTTAAGACTCAATTATATAATTTATTTAAAAAAAAATAAGGTTAGGTATGATTAATTTTAATATTGGATCTACATATAATCCATGTATTATATTTTTAAATGCTTATCGAAGTAGTCTAAAAAATAATAATTCAATTAAAATTATAATATTACGTTATGATAATATTTCATTTATATAATACATATAATGGTGAGCTGAATTATTTTTAAATAAATATTTAACATTTCTTGCTTTTCATTTATATAACGTCGCACCTTTTACCATTCAGTTTCCAACTCTTATCTACATTTGAGTGGAATTTAAATGTAATTTATGTAAATCGACGTGCCACTTGACGAATATTTTAATTAAATATGTGGCTAGACCCTGAATTAATAATTCCAGGTGGTTTAATTACCTCTCATCTAGTGCTGTGTATTCAATGGAATTTTTTCAATTAAAAAAAATAGCAGCAATTAATAGAATTACACGAACCAATACGAAATGCCGTATTTATTATTTCTTAATAATATTTATAATAAATAAATGAAAAAATATTTTAAAAAATGATAACATTCGTCATAATCCATGTTTGCAGAATTCGTATAAATATTTACTTGCGGGGTTTATTTCTAGGAACTATTTGTCCTGGAGTCGGTCAAAGCTCGGCGGTAGGATAAAAGCTCTGCGGTGGTTGTTTTTCTTTTTTTTTTCATTTTCCTTCAACCTCTGCTTTTCGTTTCCATGGCGATCCGACTTTATCATCTCATGCGAAATAATTTGTAATCACTGCTCTTCATTGGAGAGCCCATCCCTTAATAATTTGACAATACAGATTCGAAGCGGGCGTTTGAGAGAAACCGTTTAATTTGCATAAATCTAACGTTTAAAAGGTGATAAAATCGAATCCAAACACAATCTTACTTAATTGATTTTCGGCTATATAAATTTCAAGTTGAAGTACCTAATGAAACTTCAGTGCCAATATGATTGGATATGTACATTATATTTATATATATATGTAGATTCATAACGTAATTCCGTTTCATATTGTATTTCAGCTTTCATTTTTAAGTAATTTATTTATTTATTTATTTATTTTAACACACATGTGTACATACATATATCCCAAAAAGGCCTAACAGGTAAATCCCAATTCGCCTTCCTGGTCAATTACAAACAATGCATCATTTGTATTACATAAGTCGCTGAATTACGAAACATCTATGAATTTTAAACATGTACATAAATATTATTGTACATACATAAATCATTCTTCAATTAGTTGTGAAATATGTAGTAGGTAGGATTGTTTTTTGGATGTGACTATTTGTACATACAGTGTCGACGAATTATTGACTATTTTTACATACAGTATGGACGAATTATTTGCTATTTTTACAAACAGTATCGACGAATTATTGGCTATTTGTACATACAGTACATAGTACATAAGAAGATTATAAGAATTAGGATTTAAGATTAATAAATTATAAGATTAGAAATTTTTTCTTCGATTAAGAAACTTTTCCTTCATTCGTTTCACTTAACCTAAAAGCGCAACATTTGATGTTTGGTATAAACTTTGTAAAAATCAACAGAACTGTTCAAAAATTCTTATAACTATAAATAGCCAATAATTCATCGATACTGTATGTACAAATAGCCAATAATTCTTCGTTTCTGTATATACAAATAGCCAATAATTCGTCGATACTGTATGTACAAATAGCCACATCCTTGTGTTTTAGCCAATTTAGAGGAGGAACCGTTTCAACAATGTAATCAGAAAATTGGCCAACTCTGATAGGAGACGATCAACGTATAATATACTTGAAGAATTTTAAAATTAAATTTGACTATGTTTGAAAGCTTTTACTATAGAATAAATACATCATTTTCATATATGAACATGTCTATAGGCAAAAGTATCATTTTTTTTCAAGCCAGTACCCAGATTGATTCTATCAATTCAAATACAAAAGATGCAATATATAAAATATTCAGATTGATTCAATGAATTCAAATATAAAAGATGCAATATATAAAGTATCAATATGCAATTTTGAATTGATTGAATCAATTTGGATACTTTATATATTGCATCATAAATTATTAATTATATTTTAAATACGTGAAGAGACTACAAAGCTTTTCAAAACATTTTTTAATTAAAGCTTAATGTGCAAACTTTTATAATATTTCCTTTTGTTTTAGGTTGAAATTTAATTAAACTGTCTCCATTTGTTTTTATAAACAGTTTTAAATGTTCCATGGTCGTATTTTATATTAAAATGTACTTGAATAGAATATTCAAAACCCATTTTTTACATACATTTGCTGAATTATATTCCACACGAGCTTTCTATACTGTACATAAACTGTTTAAAACCATCATTTAGCAGAAGCTACCGAATATGTTTACTTTATTCAATGACAAACCATACGAATATATAGTTTTAAAGATCGATTTTCTATATCATTGTTTATTAATATGGATGTGTCTATTTTGATTTTCTATTTCCATGCTTTCGATCATGAAACATTCATGTTTTAATTTCATTTCCAACAATAAATTCTGTATAAAAATACCATAGGCAAAAATAAGCTTATAAACAAGATTATAAAGTAAGACTTCAAATCTTGTTTTTTTCAAACTTTTAAAATAGATTCCTCAAACTTGCATTCAATCTTTCTCTGTTTTATTCGATCGACTATATGTATACACACTTTTCATTCTTATAATTCGATCCCAAAGGAGCCATCCTTAAACCGAGCTGTCCCACTAAACGTGAGATATTGTGCTAATTATTACTGCGAAACTTTTCGAAGGATTTCGCTCTGTTTCAATGCGTCACACCCTCTCCGCATCCACCCCAAAGTACCATTTCAATTATCGCAGATTTTCATTAAACTCGGAAATAAATTCGATATTAGTGTGTAGGTGCGTGTGTGACTGACGTCGAGTATCCTTGCCGGAAAGCGGGAGCTTTTGTTTTCCGCACAGGAAAAGGAAAAAAAGTGGACAAATATATAAATATACGATGAAGGATGAAAATTAGAACACATGACAGAGCAAATATAGAATAACAAATGTTTTCAGACGAGTTCGGTCGACCCCTGACCTATGAATTTTTCATCAGGTTGACACAATGGTTTCCGAGCCCAGCTCGGTCAACGATAATCTTCGTACTTCATATGCAATATTTCTCTATAAACTGTACACGCGTTTTAAATATTCACATATTCAAATAAGCCCGCAAATTATAAAGAAAATGTACATTACACGTTGAGCAAATTTAATTTAATTTTTTGACAAAACAAATTCTAAAAGTATTCGAAAATTAATACGTTTGATATTTTATATTAACGTACTACGTAGTAATTAATGGCTTGGTTTATTGAAATTTTAATTTAAATTGTTATTTTCAAAATCAAAATAACAATTTAAATTGAAACCATAACCGGGTCGGGATTTCAATATTTTTTGAGTGCTTGCAATGTTTTTTTTTCAACAAAAATTTAAAACAAAAATGATTTGTAAAACAAACAAATTTTACATATAAAATGTACATATGTACAACACAGATTTTACAATTAAATTAGAAAAGTATTTTTTTGACATCTGCAACTTCATGAAGCTTTTTGAGAAATATTAAAACAAATATTTAAAAATTTTCAATATAATATTTGAGTACTTTAGTGGTAAATAAATGTGTACAGATAATTCAAAAACCATAAATAATGTTTTATTTTTTGAAAACAAATTCAAGCTCCTTTGAATTTGAAACCATATAGCCAGCAGTATATACCAACCACCGAGAGGTGGTTAGTATATATGTATGTATATAGAGTTTGAGCCTTATATTGGACTTCAAATTAAAATAATTTATTCGGAAGTATTTCTACAGTGGTGCTGATAAGACTTAGATATTTATGACTCCGGGTCAAACGTTTCCTATCAAATTGGCAAAACCATCCTACCCACTATGTCACCACTATTTGAATATGATTACAAACTTACAATCTATAAATTTTTATATGTATAATTTTAATAACATAAGGTTCACTCAGGGACAACCCGTAATAGCGTCTTGGGAAAAATATAAAATTTTTATTTAAAATATTGTAACGTGGAAACATGAGAGAGAGAGTATCCACTGTCTAAGTGCATTCGTGGGTGAACATTAGGTATCCCAGATTAGTCTAACAGGACTCAGTAAGTGCCCGAACAAAGGATACGCTGCAGTTCTCACAGAACAATAGACTCAACACGGTAGACCTTTTCGGGCTTAGGCAATAGATGGATCTGGGAAGCTGTAGTGCGCAACTTGTCCTTTATAAGGTAGATACGGTACACATGGTAGATCAGTTTATTCTGGGGTGAGCGAAGGTTTCGTATGGATCTCCCGAATCGTTGAATAAATGCTGTGAAGCGACTTTGGCCTTTCATTTGGAGCCTGAATCCACCCCTACGTAACAATATGTTAACATTTGCATAAAAAACTTACTAAGACGAGAAACTATTTTAAATTATTGAATAATCGGTTCATTAAATTACAGATTTAATGTTAATCTGAAAGAAAATACGAAAGCTCAAGAAATGTTAATTTTATTACATTGCATATTATTAATATTGAAATATAACTCGTATTCTTTATTTGGATTGTCATAAGCATATGAAACATTCTTTGGATGTCGAATTTTCCGAAAACCAAAAATTTGAACAACTTTGAAACACCACACGATATAATCTTTACATTCAAAGTGCATACGAACTGTTTTTCAACGGTCGCTCTAAAAAAAGAACACGGCATATGAAAAAGCTCGCATGCAAACTTGAAATACGTGACCGAATCATATATTTTTGTATGATACGATACATGCAGTGTCGCATTTAAGTGTCTATAGTTCGTTAAAAAATATATTAAACATTTAAAATGAATAGACACGAACGTTATGCACGCCGCGTGTTAAAAAGTGCTCGAATTATCATTTTTGATTTAGCATAATATAATGTAAACCTTCATCAGATAAACTGTCAGACCGTTCTCGGAAACGTTGCCGGTCATAATAAATATTATTCAAATTTTGTCCGAAAGTTTATCTGGCGAATGAAAAAGTGAAATTTTCACGTGAATGTCACTCTACTCCATGGCTAACCAGGTAAGGGATGCTTCTTAATTAAAAACACCTACAGTGGATAGGTTATTTGTCTTACTTAACGCCAAAAGCTGAAAGTTACGGCCTAAACGTATACGCTTTTATTATAACAGAAAATGGTATTAAAAAAATGGCGTTCTTACCTGCTGGCATATTGCGAAGGATGTAATTAAAACTCTTAAGGCTTCTCAAATTCGCCATTCCTAGAAGGTTTTTAAAAATTACTCAGCTATGATATGAAATCATTATTTTTATTCCAAAAATAAGTACTTATTTCATTAATATAATATACTTGTACAAACAAGAGACTTTTTTTGTAAAATTACTTCGATATACATATATAACCAGTAGCGTGGTCTAGTGGTGAATGTTGAATTATCTCGTACTTGATGTTACGAGTTCGATTCCCGCTAAATCTCGCTATTGGCCAGACCTTGATTTGTCAAGGTCGATCGTTTCTTATCAGAATTTGCCAATTTTTCGGATTTTCATTGAAACGACTCCTGTAAAATTGGCGTTTCCTACCCAATTTTCTGTTGCGAACCTTAAATTATTGTTATATCTTAGGTTTTTCCATATTGCTCACCATAGATGTCTCTGTGGTTGTTTATCGAATATAAAATTTGTATTGTTACATGAAAGTTATTCATCGTTATTTATCGTATTAATACGATATTTGTAATATCTGACGATAGATGTCAGATATTGTTTAGATTTACATGTATCTATGTAATAATTATGTGGACCAGGAAGGCGCATTTGGGGTTTACCTGTTAAGCCTTCCTGGTATATTTGTGTATATGTACATATGTAAAAATATGTATGTAAAATAAATAAATAAATGTACTTTTGTAATGTATTATGTAAATAGTTAGGGGTTCCAAATAACCAGAAAAGAATAGTAATTGGTTTCCGTTGATTTTGTTGTTAATTAACCGGTTAACCGATATTTAGGGAAATGTAAGTATTGTAGCATATTAAGAAATGTATAAATCAATACTATTAGTTAGTATATATCAAATCAGTAATGATTATCACTTATAGGCTGAAAGTATTAAAAGTAAATCGTGTATTTTATTACATATGTAAATACAGGGTTGATTGGAGAACGAAAATCCTTCTAGAATTGAAATTCCTAGACAATTAATTACACACATTGCAACCTTTTTTATTACATAAATCGTTCTATTTCTAAACGCTGAAGAACACGAAATGAACAATTAATTAAATAAATAAATCCATAAATAAAACTTGATCATATTTTTTATACATACATATATTGTACATAAATGAAATTCAGATATGTGTGACAGCGGGTAAGATAATTTTTGCTAATTTGATGGAACCGTTTCAACAATGAAATCGGATAAATTGGCAAAACTCTGATAGGAAACGATCGACTTGGAGTCACAAATATCCAAGTCTGAGCAGCAGCATTAAAAAATAGCATGGAATCGAACCCGGTAACCTCGTGGTGATAAACATAAACAAAATCACCAAGCCATACTGCTAGCTAAATATATCTAAGTTCGATCAAAAACATCTGGTGGAAGTGCCAATGTACCTATATTTTTCTGTATATTCAGTTGCAAAATACACATTTTAAAATTATTAATTATTATGGCTAATTGCTTTTGGTACAACCGGTTTTTGAACCTATAGTAAACAATATTTCATAGCAGAAAAATATTATCCAAGTAAAATTTAAAAATACATTATTTATTAAGAAATTTACATGTTTTCATATTATAAAGTTTTTGAACTTAAAGAACGTTTAGAAAAATATTGTTTATTGTTTTTAATATGAGTGTATTTTTTATCATATTGTCTAGCTCTGGCAATATTGTCAAGTTAATTGACACTCTGGTATTCTATCTTTCAATTGTCATAAATTTTGATATTATAATCCTACTGTAATATTTATAAATAATCCATAATATCATAATAGTCATCATTTTTATCTTAAAATGTCTTAAAATGAATAATAAATTTTGAAATATGTGCTCAATGATTCGATATTATTTAATATATTATATTTGTTGTAATTTAATATATGCAATATAATATTTACATGTTTTTCGTTTTACATTTGATTATTTCATATGATAATATTTCATGATGTTTCAGCTTGCTCTTAAAAATTAATAAAAAGTGCCGAAAAATGATATAAAAAAAACATAATGAAAAGTTATATCATTAAACAGGCCAATAAATCAAATCACTCCCTTCACTCTTGACAGCTACTTTTATAGACGTATTAAAAGCGAGTTTTAATTTAATAACATCACAAAATTCTTCAGCGTTAAAAACTCTCCAAACCCACTTCACACATTTTTTATACACAGTTATACGATTTTTTTTCTGCCAACATTCCCAAACATCACTTTTTCAACGAAATGTTAGTGAACGTCCACACCTCGCGGGATTGGAGCGTGAATAATTTAATAAGTGAACCACCGGATTAAAAGCTCACCCAAAATAACCCGAGAAAAAAGTGAATTCTCCCTGCTATATTTAAACAAAGAACTACGAAGAACTCTAGCTTAGGATTTCTCGCGGAAACGTTATTGTTGTATTTTGCAAATCGTCATACTATGTAATATGAACCTTCACGAGCAGATGTAGTTCGACGTCGAAATAAAATGCTTTTTGACAGTATAGTCGGAGTTTGATTAAAATGTGGGATTGTCGCAAAATATAATCAACGATTAAATTGCGCTACCGGAAATGGGAATCGTCGACATGTTCAATGTTGCGCACCGAACCCCATCCCGGTAAAATTAATAACAGAAACCCGATTCCAATTACCGAAACGCGTTACATTTTCGATTTAATTATTATTTAAATTTATTATAAATATGTATACATATATGTATGCACATATGTTTATGTATTTGCATTTTTTATGTGTTAAAATACAAGTGAAATATTCGCTTCGGCAATTTTTCACCCGAAGTGAGCGCATTCTCGACTTCGCATCGAGAAATTCCAAGCCATAATTACGTTTTCCATAAAAGCCTACATCTCTTTTATGCCAGCATCCCCTTTTACCACCCTTCGTATGACTGAAAATGATTGTCATATGTGATGTGATGTGTGCCAGTTTCAAGACCTCTCACTCTTCTCAGAATTTTGTCTATGAATTTTGTCAAAATGCTTTTGGAAAAATTTTATTATTCTTTTACGTATGAACTGCTTCTTTTGATAGTGAAATAATGTAAATTTTTATAGCTTTTTCATATTGATTAGTGAAAATATTATACATATAATAATTTAATTATCATTACAAATTCTTAATTCAAGGTATTTACTTTATCTTAATATTACTCCAGTTTATATTCTCTTTTTTTCATAAAAAATATAATAAAAGTAGAATTAATACATTCTTTGACATTTTTCATTAAAAATTATAAAATATTTTTGGCGCTCTCGTATAACACTTAAGTATGTAGGTATTTTAAATTAATTTTTATTTCGTCTTTATCAGACAAGGTACTAGTCATTCGATGTACATATATCTAATATTATTATAATTAAATTTTATTAAAAATATAGATGTATATTAAATGTACATGTATACATATATAATATAAACCTTGTCCGAGTCCTTTGTAATAACATTAGTGTTAATTTTACGTATATACTAAAATACTGTATATTATTTTATTTTATATACATTTCCATTTATGCTGTGGCAAAATATTAACGTTTCCATTGAAGAGGAATAATTCAACCACATAAATTTCCTTCCAAATTACGTTTTACATTTATTTAATGACACTTCATTCGATCATATTTCTCGCCCTAAGGTCTAATCACTACAATTACATGACGTAGCAAAAAATCGTTGGGTTAAGTATAAAAGCATAAAAATAGACCCTTCCTATATGGAAAAAATTATTTTTTTCCTCGTAAAACGTATGGCATCGTTATGAAATAATTTCAGAAATTAAATATAAGTGTATAATTATTAATGTGATATAAATTGACCTCATATTAAATTTTTCAATAAAGCAACATATAACGAAACAGTTCCTTTCATAAAACGAAGCTTTCACATAAACTGCAAACGACCTGAACGGTTTATGAAGCTTAGAACCGAAAGTATAAAATTTTAATTAATTTACAATTGCATCGACTGAAATTTTAACGAAACTTCCGACTCTTGCAGCTGCACGTGTCGAATGCGCTCGCTTCGTGAGTCCGATTTAAGCCATAGTGGTATTAAAAGAAATTGAAAATTATTACTTCTTACTATTTTCAGGACTGTGATGTAGTCTGAAACTAAAACGGATCTCTGTTTAACGTCCACTCCGACGAAAGCTCATTCGAAAGCTCCAGTTTCCCGGAATGAAACAATGAAGAAGATGGGAAATGGAGGGGTTTCTGAATGATCCCAGTGGGAAACTGTGCTGAAAACAATGAAGACTTTTCGCAAACGGCGTCAATAATTAAAGTGGGCGTATTTGCGGAAAGTTGCCTCGACTCGACAAGTAATTGATATAAAGCCTTCAAATAAAATAAGGGCTGTGGCCGAGGTCTGATGACACAATTAGAGGCCGCGGGGCGTACTTACAATATTTTGGCCTGTGAGGCCCATTTCGCGACATTTTTCACACTCTAATGAAAGTGGCCGTCGCGACATGGAACATGGAAAAGGGTGTAATGAAAGTCGTGGAAAGAATAGAAAAAATGTATTTTTGCTTGTGCAAAGTGAACTACTTGTCCGTATAGTTAGTGATCTGGGCTTTGAGAGCTCGTATCAAAAGCGACAATGATTTTTTGCATTCGTGCTTCGCTGCTGTCAGTTTCAATTGTATGTAGAGATGTGCTTTATTCATGATACGTTCTAGTAAAATCCTCGGCTGATATTACATTTTCGTATCAAATATTATGTACTTTGATTGTTCGAGTGGAACTTCCAAGCATATAATCTTCATATTAAATATGTACATATGAAAGTAAACCTATAATATGCTTTCATTCGAATAGCAGGCATAATCACAGTTGGATAATAGTTAAAATTTAAAAATCATGTACTGAAACTAATCACAAACGTGATTAGTTTAAATATGTACATGGTCGGTTTTTCTTGAACATGTTAAAAGTTAGATGACTTTTCCACATTATTTCAGTTATTATTCAATTTTTTTATTATACGGAAATTTTTATCACAAATATAATAAACTGGTGTTGTGCCCGATGAAATATCATCGCATGGGTTAGGCATATTAAGTTATTAATTAAAAGAAAATAAAAGAAATACCTTTTAAATATATTTAATTTAATATTTATATTTAATTGTTTAAATTGAAAAAATGTGGTACAAACTACTTACCTACATATAAACAATATAAAACACCAATAGAAAAAATTATCAATTAATTTATTTATTAACCTTGGAAGGACGGAGCGTCGAGATCGAACGAGTGTCCCGAACCGGGGTCGAGTAAGATCCCAGTATTTTTTAATAAAAATACAGCTTTTCTCAATACAAATGGGTTCAATATATATATATATATATATATATATATATATATATATATATATATATATATATATATATATATATATATATATATATATATATATATATATATATATATATATATATATATATATATATATATATATATATATATATATATATATATATATATATATATATATATATATATATATCTTATTTTAATAAGATATATTAATAAAAAGTTTTAATCCTATGGCATGTTTTTGACTATTTTTGTATTAAAAAATAATGACAAGCATCAACATGCAAACGCACATAGATTAGGCCAAAAGGCGAATGCATGACTCAATAGCCACGCGCCAAAAACAATAGCTTACGAAAATATAGCTGTCTCTTTCTCTCGCATTGATTCATCGATCAACAAGAATATGCAAGCGAACATTCAAAAACATGACTTATCGCTACCGCCTTTAAATCATACTTTGGAACGTAGAAATGTATAAATGTATTTTTAAATCATATGAAATCTATTAAAATAAATTTCTTGTAGTTCATTCTAGGAATAAAAGAAATATAGGGTATATACATAGCTTTGAAAACGACATAGTTATTACGAAAAACGTAAAAATTGGTGCACTTGCATACCCCACTCCAGTGAGGGAGGGTTAAATAAATTTTCAATAGTTGGCGCTTAATGCTCAGAGACGTATTGCCCTAGAGGGAACATTGGTAGCAAACAGTATATATAGAAGTTTTTTTTTGGTCTGTTATTATTTTCGTATTATATCGTACGTTTTGTTGGCAGTGTTATAACTGTGACGTACGTATGTCGAATCGAAACGACTATTATAGTACGGCGAGCGTTATCGCACACAGACACACATAATGGCGCTATTATATGATAATATTTATATTTATAACTGAGCCGTTATATTTGAAAGAGGCAAAAGTCCACTTTTCTTCATTTCGAACTTCACTAATTTTTCACCAAACTGTAATTTAACGTATTTTCGTTTTTAAAACTACACTTTTCAAAACATCAATTTGAACTTACATATATTTTTATTCCTTAAATTAAATGCTTATTAGTGACATCTACTGTAATAGTTTCATACGAAAAAAATATTCACACGTAATATTTTTTTCGTCAAAATATTATCACATTAATATCCAGTTAAAAAAGTATTACAACAATTTTAACGTTAGAAAAACTATTACATATATAATACGTATGTATGTACATATAAACATACAATATTACGATAATTTAATAAACAAATATTATGACTATCATCATACATATAATTAGGTACTTTAGAATAGAGATTTCTGATACATAAATTTGAGCAGGGCTTGGTGTACATAAACAACCTAACAAATACTAGCACGCATAAATTTCCCATCAAGTAAACAAACTAACATCAAACGGCCTTCATAAAGGCACATATTAAAATTTATAATAAATACATGTATAGGTCGTTCGTATACACTTTCAAACATTAACTCCGATAATTCAAATTACAACTGGGGCTGCTAAAGGGCTTAAAAGTCCTTTGAAACGGCACTGAGAAGATATCGATATCAACTGGATCAATTATTCGAGTTGACGAGCTTTCAAAAGCACATAATAAATAAAGCAGCGCGATTTTCGTTAAAATATATATATAAAAAGTGGAAGAAAGCACGTCTCAAAGCGTTGGATATTCAACGACGCGCTAAAACACAATAACGGGGTTAGACACACACTTCTAAAAGGGGGTTATAAATCATCTAAGCCTATTTTCTTATCACTCGTTTTGCATGACAGAGCCTAGGCGTGAACTGAACCTTATATACTTTCTCAAGGATGAAAGATGAGTAAACGTGGGGTGTAAAAAGCCCCAGAGTTCTAGCGGATCTATCCGCGTGAAAGGTTAAGCTTGTTGATCGAAAAGTTCAAACGAGCTTTTTTTTTTAAAGGCCTCTGTCAATTTGTACGCAAAAATGTTTGTATACACTGCAAGATTGATAAGCTTAAATAGGCTTCGAATAAAGCGCGTTTATAAAGTTTTGTTTTTTTTTATTGCTGGGGTAAATTGTACCCCTTCCCATTTTTGAGACTTTGCCTTCACTATCTTCTTCCCCTCTTCCCTCCCATCGGCTTAGACTTTGCCAGTTTCCATTACATCCCGAGGCATTCTATTACATGCAACTTTGCTTCTAGTCTGAAATAATAATGTGAGCAAAAAGTTGGTGGATATATTATAAAAATGTATGATGGAAGACTACTTTTTGAAGAACTGTGATTATTGTTATTTATTTTATAGACTTTATTTTTTCATATTTAATTAGCAAAACCTTCTAAACGTGGTTGTGAAAGACTTCGATAGATCTTATTTATTTTTATAAATTTATTATAAAGATGATGCAACATATTTGAGAAAAAAGGGTGTTTTGGTTTGAAAATATTGAATTAAAATGATTTATTTAATACAAAAATAATTTATTTCAATCTGCGTTCATAGTTATTCTATTTAAAAATTAAATGGCTGAAATTTATAAATAGTAATTTTATAATATTTCTTTGAAGATAAATAGAAGAAAATAAAAAGTTACCTTAGACACTTACATACAATACATAAATTTTAGTTCAACGTTTTAAGAGCTTTTGAAACTAAATAAAAAATCGTGCATGTGCTGTAGATTATCACCCCAAACACATCAATCACAGTCTCAAAGAAAATTATTATATATGTATATCTTTAAGTAAAATCGTAATACTTTATCTATCCCGATATCCCGATAAAATAAACCCTTCACTGGTGTCCCAAAAAAATGTAATACACTTCGAATGATTGATGTTTGTCAATATGGAAAATATCGACGAAAAATTCGCCAATTTCTCGGACGATTCACTTGCTGAAAATTCGCATAATTTCAAACGTCTTCCGAAAGACCTCCGCAAATCGTCAAATGAACACGAAAAGCTCTCGCGCCGAGATTAATGATATTCGCTTCGGGTACAGTTAAAAAGTTCTCTCGTTCTACCGATCCCATTCGATATCGTCATTTAAACTTGCTAGAAGATTGTTCGTGCGATTCGTGGGTTTTGCCCACGAAATTTGGTCATTCGTTCGTTGTAACGAAAATAGAATCCGTTATGAGAAACCACACGTTGCCGAATATTCCCAAGATAGGGAATGTACGAGGCTCGTAATTCAGATACCTTTGAGAATACGCGTTATATACTTGAATAAAACTGTCTTGAAATATATACCTCATACAATGTACTGAATGGAATTGTTTATTTGTGGCTGAATGCAAAGTTATGTTTCAAGTTTAGACGTGTCATATTTTAATTTATGGCTTAGTGAACGTAGAAAATAATATCGATTCTGATCCGTTTGACAGTCTCGTTAGATATATGTATGTAAATATGTATGTAAGTACATATTAGTAAATAAATGACTATAAATTTCCTTGTCACGCCTAAAAGGTAGGGGTGATATCGATGAATAGCCTTCATAAAAACGAAATGACAATGGTGTTATTATTATATCGACAGAAGTTCTCCTCTGCGAAGGTTTACCGAGAGATTTAGAACGGTTCGAGTTTTGCGAACGATAAAATTCGACGGAAGCATTCTCAGTTGTTAAATTGATTGTGAAAGATAAAATGATTTTATCACTCGTATAAAAGAATATAAATAAAGTTGGATAAACTCGCAAAGATTTTTCGTATATTGGTTATAAATTCAGTTACGGATATAAAGGAAACTCTTTATGTATATAAATATCTTTAGACTACTGAAAAAAGATTTGAAAAATTTGTCTAAACTGATAACCAAGCTTTGAAAGATTAGGCCAACATACATACATACATATATACGTATGCAGATAATTGAATTAATTTTATTATGTAAAAGAAAATTGTATTTTGATTTATTTAAGTATATATTTAAAATTGATAATAGAACATAATTTTATAGAATATAGAATTTAAATCTTCAATGAAATTTATATTTCCATTAAAGTTACAGGCTGTAACTTTAATGGAAATATAAATATCATTGAAGTACAGCTTAAATTCAATACATACATTGAAAAAGATTTATTCTATTCAATTCATCAAATTGCAAAATTGGCTTTTTATTGTTGGAATTTTTTATGCTTTTGACATTTTTTTACATTATTGGATATATAATATATTTCAAAACAAAAAAAATTATAATAAATTTGTAAGAAAATATCGTTTCATTCCTAAGGAAAATAATATCGATTTAATATGCAAAGATAGGACTGCAATTGAATTGAATTGTTTGTATTATTTTCATCTCAAATTTGTAAACTTATTTTAGCCAAATTCAATAGCCTTTATTCTGAATAATGCTAAATAGTTTAAGAGAGAAATTTCGATTAATACTCGAAATCTTTCAGCGATACAATCTGTAAAAAGTAAACCCCCCTTATTTCAAAAAAGTGTCACCTTTTCACTGTTTAAAATTAGTGAAGCGCACTTCAACGAAAGGTGAAAAGGTCTGCAAAAGTCTAGTTCAAACAAAAGCTTGCAGACTCTTTTGTATTGAAGGGTAGGATTATTGAAACAAAAAATAATCACTTGGGGTTCTTTGACGTCGAGACCACTCGTATATATGTTTATATTTTTTCATTACTGTTTTCGAGCCAGCAGTCAAAATTTTCTCCTTGCAGATGAAAACACACACGCGAACAGTTCGATGGTGGGGAAAATTGAACGTTTTCCACGTGGGTTCGCGGTTTTCCTAATACCGCGTCGGCGAACAGATGGTTAATGCGGTTTTCTCTGCAAATTTACATCTACGAATATATATATGTATATTAAACAATTTCGTAAATAGATCTTTTGACGTGTGCGGTCGTTAGCTATGTGAGCATATTTTTAATGCATTTGAAATACACACGTTGCACCGTTAGCTAGCTATGCAAGTTTACGTATTCAGTTCATGCAATTTATTTTACATGCATGCAAGTGACGCGTTCGCAGAACTGAGAACTTTTCCCCTTTGCATACGTTTTTAAAGTGTACAGCACTGTAAATATAATATTACATACACATAATGGATTCGTTCTTTATGATATTCAAAAGCGTAACAAACGTACATATTGAATGCAATATTTACAATGCACTTTATTCAATTTTAGATACATAACTTTCATAAACCTGGAAATATACAAAGCACATTGTTTTATGTTTGTATGTTGAATTTGATTAAATCCTTTCAATTCCGAAAATAGCTTTTTCCATGAAAAACTGGAACATGTAGATATGTACTATATAAATATTTTTTTTTTATTATCCGCAACTATTTTAATGCTTTATTGTTTTTTATGATTGTGTTAAATGTATTTTTGTTTGTGTATGTATGTTTTGTTTTTGTCGTCTCTAATTTCTATAGTAATTATTTTGTTTCTTTTCTTTTCTGTTATATTTTTAACCATTTTGGCGCATTAGGAATTCCTGTAATGCTAAAATGGTCCAAACTTTAAATAAATAAATGTAAAATCTTGTTTTTTTATTTATCCGCTTTGCAAATCGTCAGTTTTCAGTTTGATACTGCCGAATTCGGTACTCTACTTCATGTTACTTTAATTTAAGCAGAAACATAATTCCCTTTTTTTCAAATTATGTAGGTCATAGCGACATTACAGGTAACCCCAATTTATCGCTATCCGAGTTTTTATTAAATTTTCACCTGCTTTTGCTAATTCAGGCTAAATGCTAAATTACACCTAGTTAGATGTAAATATTTTTAAACTTTAATTAAATCTACAAATGTTTTGCTAAAAGCTTAAAAAAACTCCTACTTTATAAATGAAAATATAATTTTTCATATCGGAAATATGTATAATGGCACAGCTATGTAAGTGAATTAATTGGTCATTAATCAAATCAATTTCATGATCATATTTGATTTTTTTGTTGATATCAAGTTTTTCCTCACCCATTTAGAATATTTTTAAAATCATACTTTTCTTTTTATTATAATATCTAAACGTAGATTTATGTTGTGTCCTAATTAGATAAATTTACATTCAATTTTAAGCTATGGTTCTAACGAGCGATATGTAGAGTCACACGTCTTAATACACTTACGGTCGCATATATTTAAGAGGTTTCTTGATCAAAAGACCTTTTTCGCCCTTTCGCCAGGCAAAGAAAACCCTTCGTCTGTCAGGTCGACGATGGAGTGACGAATCGCAATCGAGAGTGACCTCGCGGTCTATTTCAGGCTGAAAGCTCCTCGAGAACGAAAGCTTGGGTGCGTAATTAAGAAGCTTTCGGAGGCTTAGCCACCGTCGGTGCCGTTTAATTTGCTTAACAAAACGAGGTGGAGGTTCGCGTCAATAAAACAGGGCTTAGCCCCTAAAAAAATCGAGTAAAGTATTATAATATAAAACCTAGAATGTTTGAGTTTTTCTGCCGCCGTAATACTTTGTGCGGACGTCATACGCTTTGAGTTACTTTGCATATCCCGCAAGGGATTAAACCAACGTTTTTCGAACTGTTTTTGTGACGGTCGCCAATGGATGTTTGTTTGTCCGTGGTTATTTTTTTGCCTCGGTTACACTATGATGGAAAATGTGAGTTTTGCATTTTAGTAAAAATTGCCGCAAACAGTTGTGGAATTTCGTGTGCTCTACGGTAGCTCTTTAATGAACATGTTAACATGAGATGATTTTAATCACATTTGTTTTCAGGCTAAATGTAATAAAACATGTACACAAGCACAACGCAAAAAATTTTTTTATACAAACCTTTAGTTCATTAATTTTTATATATACATAGATACATAGGGAAAAAAATAGATGCTTTTTATAATAAAAAAAATATATTTCACTTCTCAAAAAGCTCCTTCATTTATTGTCTACATATACATATACATATACATATGTATATATAAATACGAGTATATATATACAGTTTTATATTAAAGTATCAAAACTTTTTTAGAAAATGTATGCCTTTTTTAAGTAGAATTTATTGTTGTTTTTTTTTTAGATAATTTCATTGGAAAAAGTAGGATTCCAACTTCTTCATATATAAATTTTACATACATATGCATAAATATGTATATATGTACGTACACATAATTCTGTATTCATATTAATATACTTTAAAAACAATCAATTTAATCAAATTAATTTGAATATTGATGAATTTCTTTGGTATATAAACTTAACACTTGTAAATAAAGTATAAATATTTATTGTTTGATATTGAGAGTCTGGAGTTTTCTTTTTAATTAGATTTACGTAGAAATTTGTTAAAACGTTCAATTAAGTAAAAGTACGTTTATAAATATATTATATTAAATCTTGACATACTACTTTCATAACCATAATAAATATATTTAATTTTCAAAAATCACATTTTTCAATACAGAACGTTAGCATACCTTTTATTGCAATGTGCGACATTGCCTTAAGCCTGCTTTTAACATTAAATTAGGGCAATTCGTTTTGATTATCTTTGTATAATTTTAACTGTCCTATAAACTTAAACGGTGCCGGATTACATAAATGAAGTCAAAATCTGAAAATATAAACGACACTTACCTTTTCGAGTATTCTCAAATACATACTTTCAGGTGTGTTTAATGTGCGCATGCAATCATTGAGAATGTTTAATTAATATAAAGTACAATATCTCAGACTTTTTTCAATCTGTATGTTTCCGTGGAAATTATACTTCAAAATTACTTTCCAGTTTCCGGTTCAGTAACAAAATTTTCCTCACGTATCGCCAATTATATTGGGGTTTCGCTTTAAGCTCAAGTGTTCCGTGAAAATCGCATACGAATTAATTACTAGATCGTCGCATTGTCAGGCGGCCAGCGACAGTCAAAGTATGTGTCGCAATACATTGCTCAAGGTTCGACGAGCGTCTGAAATTCGATCAGCGGGGTTATTCTATCCATCGTGTATAGAAATTGTTCGGATATTGAACATTTTCCATAGGGTGTGTGTGTGTATCGGTGAATGTGCATGGGTATGTCTGCGTGAACATACTGCGAGCATAACGAAGTCGAAGATTTTCCGAGGAAAAATCATAAATATTCGATGAACGCGGGGAATTTCCTATGCGAAAACGGACCAAGCTCCACTTTTAATATTGAAATTTTCCATTAGTATTCGGTATACTATTGTGCATTTTCGTTGATTGATTTTGTATCTCCTTTGGGGATAACACTGTTCGACAAATGACGACTATTACTGAATTTAAATTTTACCGATTTAAAATTCAGCACACTTCCAATTTACCCTTTTAAACGAAAACAAAAAATAGTGTGGCCAGAAAACTATCTCAATAAACATGTTTCAATAGAAAAAACTCAATATAAAATAGTATTAACAGTGGGAAAAAATCCCAAGTGAAAATACGTACTTTTGACTTTTGATTTAAACTGGACGTTTATTTAGAAAGATTTGAAAGCTAAAAAGTACTACAAATGAAAGATAAAATACCCGACTAAAGATTTCAATATTTATTTTGAACAGGAAATTGACACATTTTGAGACATCGACCGAACAACACCAAGATATAGAAAAATCGCGCGATTTAAAAAACACATTTATCTCCGAATCTCAAGCTAATCGACATTTTTTATTACCAGATTCGTGTTTCCTGGACATATGTAGATCTATAAGAAAAGTCATATCTCGTCTCTGAACCATTTTTCATGTCGAACAGTGTAATTAACGTTATGTTAACCAAGTTACTCGGGCGGATGAAAATTGAAAAACAGAACTTTAAATTACTTATTTCACTTGATTTTAAAAATTAAAATATGTAATGAAATAATGATAAACCACACGCAAATGTTCGCTTAAATCAATTATTTTAATGAATAATGATTTTTAACTATCTTAACTACATACATATATTGAGAAAAATATATAATGTTATTTGTTTCTTTTACAATTTTGTCATATTGATATACGGAATTGCTCAAAATCGTCACTATGGCTAAATAAAAAAGAGTGCAAGCATACATAAATATGAATGCAAAAACAAAATAAGACCATAAAGAAAGATAAATATAAAATGTAAAACAAATAAATCAATATATAAAAACAAATACAATATTAGAACGAATTTACGATCTCTAATTAAGCAATCCCTCAATCAGATTAGTATATTTTAGAATAAACAAATCCAAGTAAAAATAAATATTTTTGAGCTTGATGCTCATTGCAACAGGCGACGAATTCATCAAATTGGTCATGTCACAGGAGAAAAGAACAAAGTGCAGGAATCTAACGTATAGGCTGTGTGCTGATTATACATAAATATATATTAGTAGTTATGCTACCCGGCTTTGCTCGGTTCCAATTCTCATCTCTTCCGTTTTAGCACAGATTTAATAAAATCAATTTGGCATGAAAATGCTGTCTAGTAGTGAGAATATGAAAAAAATCTTCATTTGTTTTTTTATTAAATTTATTTGAATCGAAAAAAATTTATTTAATCCAGCCAATCAGAAACGACTTTGACGATAGCCAATCAAAAAAGAATTACAGACGCCGTTTCGGTCTCATGTAAAATATAGAAATTTATATTTACCATGGTGCCATTTCAGGCTTTTTACCCAAGGCGACACATATGGCTAAATTTGTGCATTTGCACTTTATATAAATTAATAATATTATGATTATAAATTTGAAATTATATTCAAATAATTTTGAGGTTGCCATTTCAACAATGAAATCAGATAAATTGACAGAGTCTTATAGGAAGCGGTTGACCTGGAGTCACATATATTCAAGGTCAGGCCAGTAACACTAGGCCAGGAGTTTAACCCATGACCCTTCAGTTGACATCATTTTAACCACTAAGCTATGTTGCTTGGACTATTGGCTATATATTATACGATTGGCTGAATGGACACTTGGCCTACGGACACTAAGCCGACGGACACTAAGCCGACGGACCCTTGGCCGAGAGGACATTAAGCCAACAAACATATGTAGGGCCGAATGAAATTTTAATTGTTTAAATTTATCATTAATATCAAATTTTAATAAGTTCAAAGTGATTTCTGAATAATGCATCTGTTTCCAGTTAATTTTGAGTATTTTCAATACACAATCGGTCTAATGTCTTTTCGGCCAAGTGTCACTCGTTTTAAAGTCCAGACACGGCTGGTTCGCAACATTACTATAATTTCGTAACATAACTATAAGAGTGCAGATGAGTTTTTTCAATATATTCTATGTAATTTAAAACACATTTGAATCAGCAAGTATTTCGAAAGTCGTGTTTTGGTAATATGCTCGTAAATATTTGCTCATTTTTATAGATTTCATTAACCAGTATTTGAAAACTGGCATTAATCTATTAATTCATTAATCATTTTAGGTATAAAAAATAGCAAATCATACATACAGAAATACAATATATATATGTACGTATGTAGTAATATTGAAAATATAATTTTAATTAATTAAAAATTCATTTAAAAATGTCGCGGGTAATATTTCACCTCAATAATTTATCCTGTGACACCTCCTTCCTTTTTTTTTCATTTAATCTCACAGGATTGCATTGCCATGCCGACAATAGATGGTTAGAGTAACAATGGATTCTTTCAAACGAAAAAACTAATTAATTTAAATGTCTCTAAGGTTCTTCGCTTACGTACAAATTTACTATGACAATTCGCAACGATCAACCTTCCCATTTGTAAAATACTATCTCAATAATTTCATCCAAAAAAAATCTCATAAATCAACATCCACATATGACTTGATTCACTTTTAAATCGAGATTTGATATTCACATTTCGACACTTCCGTGAAAAACTCAATTTTTTTACTCGTTTTTTTTTTGACACATACACTTCATCAATTTGCATATCGAATCACATTTTCCGAAATCGAAATATGCACGGATAAAAAACACACGGAACGACTGACTTACCTACATATGTGTAAGTAATGTATTAAAATATAAAATCACGTCAATCATCGATGACAGTTATGAAAGTCTATTCTAAAGTGAACGGATCGAATATCAGAGAGTTTCATCGAAAACCCGGTGACAGGTGTTTGCCGGTGAATTTTACCAATATTATTTGCCTACACGCACGCCCTTGAATCGTATCATACGTAAATCATTATTTGTACGACGTGAATCGAATACACTTCCATTTTATTTTTTTTATTTATTTATTCGAAGTTATTTATGTGAGGTCAAGGGTCTCTCGAACGTCTCGCGGTGGGAAATGTGCACATGTGTACATATTTCACAATTCGCTTAAGATTCCTTTAGTATTCTTTGGCGAAAACTGTGTCATCCCACAAAGAGAGGAAACTCACCTTCTTCCGCTCGAAAAATTTCAATGAATAATAAATTAAGGATTTACATAAAGGGGAGTGTATAACAGTTGATGACCCTAGTAGGGTTATCGAGAATAAGATGAAAAATATATTCATTGCATTCGAATATGGGAGAATTTACGCCCAAATGCAAATACATATATGATATATGACAGACAGCGATTCTCAAAGTGCAGCGTGTGAATATGTTTGGTCCTTGTGTAAGTTCGGCTTTGTGATCAACAAATACCATGTCCTGTATAATTTGTCATAGTACGATGAAACTGCTGTGACGAACTAAGCTAATGAGTATTCGGTAATTGGAGTAAGTGTGATTCCAAACTAATGTAAATATACATGTATGTATATATATATATATATACATATGTATACGTGTATTGATTTTGATTAAAGGACATAGGATACATTATTTGATCAAAATAAGCTAAAACTTTCACCACTTGTTCTCACTCCTCTTTTAGCCTGCATCTTTATAGACTGCAAGCTGTTGACAAGCATCTTCCATTGCATGCTTGTCCGGTAAAATGAAAGTCTATACATTTAAACAGACACTACACAAATATAAATTACACTTTTCAACACGAAAAATTATTCAGAGATGAGATATGGCTTTTCTTAAAGATCTATGCCCAGTAAACATGAAATGGTAATAAAAAATGTTGATTGTCTCGAGATTCGGAGATATGTGTTTTTTAAATCGCGCGATTTTTCTACATATGTATATCTTGGTGTTGTTCGGTCGATGTCTCAAAATCTGTCAATTTCCTGTTCAAAATGAATATTGAATTCTATAGTTGAATATTTTATCTTTCATTTGTAGTACTTTTCAGCTTTCAAATCTCTCTAAGTAGTCGTTCAGTTCAAATGAAGTCAAAAGTACGATTTTCACTTGGGATTTTTTTCCAGTGTTAATACTATTTTACATTGAGTTTTTTCTATTGAAACATGTTTATTGAGATAGTGTTCTGATCACACTATTTTTTGTTTTCGTTTAAATGGGTTAATTTGAAGTATGCTGAATTTTAAATCGGTAAAATTGTGAGCTAAAAACTCGTAATATTATTTACTCGTATTTACACGAATCTGAATTGAATTAATAGGGATAATATATTAAATTGTCTTTATATGAGAATTAAATAAAATTCCACTTAGAAATATCATATTTCAACTATTCTTGTGGATTAATAACAAAAATTCTTTGATAACTGGCTAACCTCGATAAAATAAACAATCTACTTTTTTTGTTATTAACAGTGTTATTAACATTACTTAGATTTGGTAGATTAAATCTTCCAGCATATGCATAAACAGCCGAGGGCTTACATATCAGACATTTAATTAGCTCGCGAGTGAAATAGTTTGAATAGCGTATTTGTTTGCGCGCCAAAATTTTCAGAAATATTTACGTTTTGATTGAAACTTGTTACAGATCTGCCAGAGTTGGCAAGACTTCGTTGGTGGCACGTTTCCTAGGCGCCAAATTCGAAGACAGCTACACGCCAACTATCGAAGACTTCCACCGGAAGTTGTACCGGATACGAGGAGAGATATACCAGCTCGATCTGCTAGACACTTCTGGAAACCATCCCTTTCCGGCAATGAGAAGGCTCAGCTTCCTGACAGGTTATATTGCGCTTCCGAGCGTCAAACTTTATTCATTACTTAATTATTTCTTATTCAAAAGCTTTCAAGAAAATTCGAATGTTTTTTTACAACATTTTTAAGATAACACATTAATTCAACTGTGAATTTGTTCCCCCATTTAAATTTATATGAAATTTTTAATGAATTTTCCTCTTGAACGACTCGATTTGTTATTATATGAAGTTGAAACTCCCTTTATGCAGTCTGGTCGTGAATAGTAACAACTTTGTATTGTAAATAATACTATAACAATGTTATTTTCCATAATATTACATTAAAAATACATAACAAAACAATATGTATCTACCAGATATTGTCGATCGTACTATATTTTAACACTGAAACATGTTATAGTTGTAGAAATTTGAAACACTTAACATCATTGAAAGCTCGCTTTGTCTTTAACGTAGTCACGATTTCATTGTTGTCAAAATAATTGACAGAATCACTGCAAAATATCTTATATAAAAAGTAAATTTTGCTTGTTTTATACATATATAACTTGAGTATATACCTACGTATATAATTAGCTTTTTAATTAAACACTTAATAAAGTTAGAACTCTAGAACTTACTGCATCTCATTTTTATACATATTGCTTTATATACAAAACAAGTAAACGCCAGCAGCTACGAAAATCAATATTCTAATCAAAATCAATATCAAGCTTACAGTATAGCGTCAAAGTCCCCTCCACTTGTTCCCTCTACGCCAGTAACTACAAAAAATCAATAAAAACTATGCATACCTTAATACAAAGACAACACTAAGGTGATTCAATACTAAACCTTTCCAAGTACAACAGTTACGATGAAAAAATACTAATGTTTTAAAACACATAACTAATTCGTAACTATGCATAACATTTGTTGTTTTAAAAAAAATTCAAGATTTGTTAAGATAACAGTGATCGTACGTGATTCTCAAGATATAGTCGTAAAATTATAATAGAAAGTATCCTAAAATCATCTGGTATGATTTGTATTCTTCATATACATACATAAATATGTATATGAAATACAAATTTGTAAATATACCTTATAAATGAAATAAAACAATACTACACCGACTTTTATTCCTGTCTTCTACTTCAACAAATCAAAAAACATTCACCAGAAAAGGACCCCTCAAAGATGCTTCACTATATGCACTATTGTAAAAAAATTATTTTTGTTTATATTTTTAAGGTCAAGTGATACATCTTCAAGATTTAATCATATTTTCGACTCCCTTACTCCGCATAAATTCATCTCATTTAAACCACCCTTTGGTTGCACTCGAAAATTTATTTCTTGCGAACGAAAAATCCATCCAAGCAATAGTGAAGAATCTCCTCTGTAACTCAACACGATACGGCCGGCACTTGTCTAAATTAATTATCCTTTTCCTTCAGCTTTTTCGACCTCCACCACCCCCACGGCACCTCTCCAGAGATTTCGTTTTTTACGAGCCCTCCGGTTATTATTTGCCGGGAGTTAGTCTTTCCACCCCCAGCTAGGGGGTGGCATTAGCACGCGAGCACAACAAACCCCCTAGCGAGCAATAACATCGAAAATAATTAACAGCTGATGGAAACGCGCGAAGTTACCCCTCTCACCGGCACACTGCGGGTCTGTGATGAAGCTTCAATTAATCTTATTTGCATGAGAGGATAGATGGATAGATAGGCGGGGGGGTTTCGAAAGGGTTATATTAGACGGCCGACGTAAAGTGGTGAGATGCAGTCGCAAGCTACCGAATAATTAAGTCTTGGGTCTTACGTACAATGTACTTTACATACATACATAGGTTCATATATACTAGCTTCATTAAACTCAGGCTTAGTTTCATGCAACTATTATTCAAAGTTTAATCTGCCTTTTCTTTGTTGGGTCATTTGTTTGGATTTTAAGCGTTCGCTTTTGGTATTAATTAAAATTGGGGATTTGGTCTTATTAAAGGGATTATTGAATTGTTATATGTACATATGTATATATGGATGCTGTGTTTTAATTGTAATTAAACTTTACCTTTAAAAAACTGTGGCAATTATATACAAACCGAGCTTAAATACAAACACATTTAAATACTAATACCGAGAAATTTCATCATCTTTTATAAGTAACAATGGCTAAGCTTACTTCGTGGTAAGTAACAATGGCTTACTTTTATAAGTAACAATGGCTTACTTACTTACTTCCTTATAGAATCTGAAATTCTTTAAAAAAATTTAAAAGGATAAGTTGAAAAAAAGTGTGAGCAAAAAACTCTCAACCGTAATTAAAATGGCAACAGTTTAAATGGTTTATTTTTTTTAAATAAATAGTAGCTTTTACAATTTTTTCTAATAATAATGTACATATCTTCATCATTCACAGCCAATCGCCATCACCTACTGGATGAAGACCTTTCCAATTTGTTTCTATTCATCTCTCTTTTGGGTAACTCTCACCTGTCTCATCCCACATATATATATATATATATATATATATATATATATATATATATATATATATATATATATATATATTTTTCTGATTCCATCCACCCATCTCCCCTGCGGCTGTCATTGCACCCTTATACATTCTCTCAGTTACCATTCGAACACTTCTTTCGTACATCTATCGTCCATTAGTATTTCAATCTCTCTACTCTCACCGTTACATCGACCACAATTGTCATACTTCATGCAACAAATAAACAGTTATTAAATAACTCATTATTTAAAATATTTTTTGAAAAAAAATACAATAGTCAAGAAGTCAATTACCGATAATATAACTTACTGATTATCTATCCAAATCAAAGGAAATTACTGACCAAATGAATACGGGCCATAAAATTAAACTACATTTTTAAAATTAAACAATATTTTTTTGAATCCTTGAAAAGTTTGTAATACACTATTTCATATATTATATTATTGAGCCGTATTTGACTAGCAGTAGGAGTGATAGATTGTGTCAATAGTTTGTACAATTAGTTAAATGACAAATCACGTTATCTTTGAAATACATTATACCTATTATATAATACGTATGTATTTACAATTAGAAGTGATGTTTTGAAATAGATATAATTTAAAAACATTTTTTGGACTGGAAGTGATTAGTCGCTTCGTATATTTCGGTTCTCGAATCAACAATTCTGAAGGTCACGATGGAGAAGTCAGAAGAAGGATTGCGATAATCAGGGATGACAACGTTAAAAATTCAACAAAAAATCTTTCTTTAAAAAGCCTTGTTTTCCCGTTTTTCTACATACTCCCGAAACGTGGACATGGAGGGCAGCCTAATATAAATAAAATCAAAGCTTTTGAAATGAGGGATTGGAGACGAATATTGAGGATCAATATTTCAATATTGAAAGAGGTTCATATTAAAGATCGTCTCTCAAAGTTATGCAGTCTTTTAGACACGTGGCTAGAATACTGGATAGTAGCTACATAGTTGCGGTTGATGCCGTAGAAAAGGAGAGAAGATCCCATATACGGTGGACTGATCAAATCAGGTCGGTTCTTAACTGTTCTGTAGTCAAAATGCCGTTTCCAGAGAAAATAGGTGAATATAGCATTGAGGCACTGACTATGAAGAAGATTTGCAAACAAATTATGGAGACATTCACGTCCAAAAATTTACATATAAAATGTAATATCCTCATTTCGTGTAGTATTTTCAAACATATTTAGCTATTGTATATATGTATGTGCAAACTGTAAGATTATTATCATATATATATATATATATATATATATATATATATATATATATATATATATATATATATATATATATATATATATATATATATATATATATATATATATATATATATATATATGGAATTCGAACTCGAACTCGAACTTGGAAATCGATACGGGAAATTAAACCCAGAAGCAGACATCGAGGAATTGAACACTGTAATTAGTTCGGTTCTAACCTCAACAGGTAAGAAATTAGGTGGATTCAGGAAACAGATTAAATTAAGCAAAATTTCAGCGGAAACAAAAAACCTAATTAAGCATAAAAGGAATTTAGATAGGGATAATAATAAGCAAGAATACAATCTAGTAAATAAGGAAATTAAAAAGAGAATAGTCAGGGATGTCAGGGATTTTAACAGCAAGCTAATAGAAAATACCATTAAGAATAACCGTAGCCTGAAAAAGTGCAAACAGGATCTTTTCTTAGGCAAAAACCAAATGATCGCAATCAGATCAGAGAGCGGAGTAATAATTAGGAATAGAGAAGAAATCATAGACAGAGTTTACACGTTCTATGCAAAACTATACGAGAACGACAACGGCCAATTCCCCGCTCTGGAATCGACACACGGCCAAAGGGTTCCTGCAGTATTGCCTAGCGAAGTAGAGGCCGCGCTAAAAACTGCAAAGAACGGTAAATCCCCAGGGGAAGATAATATTCCCATTGACTTACTAAAATGTGGCGGCCCCCCCCTAATTAATATCTTAGCTAGGCTTTTCAGCAAATGCATCCAGAACCAAGCTATACCAGAAGGATGGAATAACGCAACTATCATTTTAATACACAAAAAAGGCGACAAAAGCGATATCAAGAACTACCGACCCATTAGTCTACTTTCAGCGGTCTACAAGCTCTTCACGAAGGTTATTACAGAAAGGCTGAAGAATATCCTCGACGAGAACCAACCTGTAGAGCAGGCAGGGTTTAGGGCAAATTTCAGCACAATGGACCACCTCCAAGTAGTTGGCGAACTAATCGAGCGCGCCAACGAATATCAACGGCCATTGTGCCTAGGTTTCGTCGATTATGAGAAAGCCTTCGATACAGTTAGTCATAATGCAGTACTTAACGCTCTAAAAACACAGGGAGTGCCGGAAACCTATGTGGGACTGTTAGCTGCAATATATAAGAATGCCACAGCTTCGGTTAAAATTTTTTCAGGTACAGATAGATTTAGCATAGGAAAAGGAGTAAGACAAGGAGATACAATCTCGCCCAAGTTATTCAATGCGGTGCTTGAGGGAGTTTTCAGGAAATTGGATTGGGATACAGCCGGAGTAAGCATCAATGGTCGCTTTTTGAGTCACCTTCGGTTCGCAGACGATATAGTTTTAGTAGCTCGTGATTCAGCTGACCTACTTATCAGACTAATACAGCTGGACAGGGAAAGTAGAAAAGTAGGATTAAAAATTAACGTAGATAAGACTAAACTAATGTTCAATAGTTATTGCATGCCTGATAGCATCCCCTTAGATGATAAACCAGTAGAAGTAGTAAATAATTATTTATATTTAGGTCAAATAATTGACATGTCTGGTAGTAAAAATGAAGAGATAAAGAGACGTATGAAATTAGGGTGGAGTGCATTTGGACGGATGAATGCTGTTTTTAAATCAAAAATGCCACTCTGCCTGAAGAAAAGGATCTTTGATCAATGCGTTTTGCCAGTGATGACGTATGGATGTGAAACTTGGACACTGAACGCCAAGATGCAAAATAAAATCCAATGCACTCAAAGAAGTATGGAACGCTGTATGCTTGGCATAACGAGGAAAGACAGGAAGCGGAACACGTGGGTGAGAAATATGACAAGGGTAGTGGACATAGTGGATAGAGTGAAGAGATTGAAATGGCAATGGGCGGGTCACGTAGCTAGGAGGATGGACGAAAGGTGGACAAAAGAAGTGCTTGAATGGTACCCGAGAGAAGGCAAAAGAGTAAAAGGAAGACCGCAAGGAAGATGGGTGAACGAAATTAGGAAAATGTGCGGAATGAGATGGATGAGTGTTGCGCAAAACAGAGACGAGTGGAAGCGTGTTGGAGAGGCCTTCATCCAGCAGTGGATGGCGAATGGCTGTAAATGATGATGATGATGATGATATATATATATATATATATATATATATATATATATATATATATATATATATATATATATATATATATTATTAATCTGGTTGTACAATTGAACAAACATCTTTAGTGTGTATTGTACTTTTATTGTAGATAGATGTATGTAAGTATGTAAGTTACTTCTCAGAGCGGTATACAGAATGACTATATGTACATATTAACATAGCACGATTGACACCTTCTCCCAATTTTAATCAAAGCCACTAACAATATTGTAGAAATGCAAGGGTGGGGAAAATTTTCAAGATTACGGTGTGGCTTTTAGCTGATGTGTGTAAATGCGAGTCCACAACGGGGAGCCTAAAGCACCCCTAAGGGACGTGTCAGGATGTTTCACTTCATAAAGGCAACGTTGGCTAATGTGCATTTGGAAATTATCCAGATGACAATGAATATTCGGTTAATGGAAGCACATTTTCCTCTGGAAAACAAAGCTTTTCCTGTATGCCTAAAATAAACTAAAATTAGTACATGTATTGACTTTTAATATTCTAATATACGAATATAGACAATGTCAACTCAAGTTTCTCAAAGAAATAAAAATTTAAGGCTTTGAATTTATGTGCAATATCTTATTTTTATTTGGACACAGCTGAAAGCGGACCTACTTTCTATCTTTTCAATATCTCCTTCTTAGGGCTAATGCTAGCCACTTCAAGACTACTCTTTTCAAATGATGGCCGAATTATATTTTTTGTGGGAACATTGTATGGTATTTTTGCTCGTCATGGTTTTCAGTTGTATTTTTTTTTTATATATGTACATACATAGGTACATACATACTTATATAATGTCGTGCAATTTTAATTTTAGAAAGAATGCTAATTTCCATACATATTTATGTGCCGGTTATTGTAACAACGACCTAAGCCGTATTTATGTATTTAATTTCGTATCACCAAAACTTCAGACTACGTGCATTTATGTGAATGCTGAAGAATCTACATAGATAGACCAAGCAGCTTAGCATTAAAATATTATAAACACACAGCCAGTTTGGAATTTTACCTGATCCTGGAACGCTTTTGAAACCCTCAAGATTCTCAAACATCCCTGGATCAAAAACTCAACATACAGCCTCAACGCAGACATACGCATTGTACGTGGGATTTCAGGATTTGAGCAAAGCCAAAATTCCTCGGCCAATTACAAAACCTCGAATACCTGCATGTCGTATTGACTTTGTCGTAGTTTAGAGCGACCCCCAGGGTCCGACCCCAACAACGACTACTACGTCTTCATTATGAATTCCTTTGTATCCTCGCGCACAGATTAGACTGCTTAAGCATACCCAACATCGTATGTATACTGATGTCTATGCATACCTTCGTCCTGCAATCCTCAAACGCCGCCTTTAATATAACCATATAAAGCCGCCGACTCGACGGTTTTTCCGCCCGGGAAATTGTTTGTATCTAGACGATTTTCATCAAGCTTTTCGATTTTCCGGCATGTGAGATTCGAAACGAGTATAATGTATTTCCAAGCCGTCTGCATTATTATAAGTTCAAAGGGGAAACTTTTTCCATTATAATGTGTGATATTTCGTAGTAAGAAGCGATATTTCGAATATGCTAAAAATGTTGATGCTTTCGCAATAAAAGATGATTCAACTGTTACTTTAGCTGTTTTCCTTAAATAAAACAAATATTTTATGAGTGAACGTCAGAAATCTTATATGTATCTGAAAGTTTGATTTATGGAAACCTTTCATGTAACCACCGTTTTGAACTTGTGTCTGAAACGGTTAAACAAACGATATTGTATTCCATATTATCATGAATAAAAATTTTACGTATGGACTTTAATTATTTCTAATTTTCACTCATAAAATATATATAATATTATATTTTGTTTAAAAAGAAATCATTATATATGTATATATATGTATATATATATATATATATATATATATATATATATATATATATATATATATATATATATATATATATATATATATTATCAGAAATATAAAGGTTATGATCTCTCGCTAATCGAATAAAGGTTTTATTTGCTCGCCACAGATAAGAGTTTTATCTATATATAATTAGAGCTCTATATAGTCTGTATATATATATATATATATATATATATATATATATATATATATATATATATATATATATATATATATATATATATATATATATATATATATATATATTTATTTATTTAAAGTTTGGACCATTGTGGCATTACAGGAATTCTTAATGCTCAAAAATATAACAAAAGAAACAAACCAAATTAACTATACAGAAATTAATACATACATTTCATAAAAAAAGTATATATATATATATGTGTGTGTACACATACATATGTCTATAAGTATATATTAATGCGCACATTTGTACATAAGCTTTACAGTGTGTGATTAAAATCTGGACATTCAAAGTAGATGCTGTGCATTTAAAAGGAATCCAACTTTTTTTCGTTTGAATAAATAAATTCGAAATTCTATTCCCTCTGCCAAAATGAAAAAAGCTTGTGAGGTAAAAACGCAAAGGATATACAGGCTATTTTTAATGCACAGGTTTTTTAATTAGTTTGAAAATTTTCTTTGTGAATTTGAATCAGTGTAGCATATAGTATGTACATACATAGGTACATATGTACGTTTGTACATACGAGTGAGTTTGCTTGGTAAATTTTTAGCATTCATAAATAAATTAATAAATTTGTGGTGAAAATTTTCCTCAACAAATTTCTATAAAATTAAAATATATGCAAGTATTTTCTCGTTTACGCTTCAATTATTTTAATTGCAAATAAATAAAATTTAAATTGCAAAGCAATAAAATTCTCATTTTTTCAACCTTAATAATAACACTTTTATTATCTGATTGTAAAAATTAATTTAAAATTTGAAGTTATGTTTTGTTTTTCAACTATGCTTTCGATCGGTAATTGGCAATTAAACGAAACAACCCCGAACCTTATTATTTTCTTATTATCAAAAGAAAAATTACGTCACAACGTTAGCCCTCCCAATATTTCTCTTTTGATAAATAAGTCATTAATTTTTAGGACACGTACATATTATAATACAATTTATACAATGAACGTCATTGTCGCGAAACACAAATTTTCAAAATTCACTTT